>NC_139923.1:21771866-22371866 GCF_963514095.1 Eutrigla gurnardus | reverse complement strand
ATCAAATGAAAACAAACTTCACTGTGAGTGTAAGGAAATGCAATCATTCAAATGGATTAGGAATGCAAATGTGTGGTCCTGTGTGTGTGGGGGGGCGAGAAGCCATGAGCTAGCATCCAAGAGCCAGAATCCCCACTGGCTCATAATTCTCTGTAATGGATGTCAATGTCCCTGTGGACATGTGTGCCATTTTTAAGGCCAGCAGAATTGTGGGAAGTCAGCTGGCAACTAATCAAGGTTAATGTCTCTAATTGTGTTTAGAAATGCTCTGATGCAGAAAAAAATTCATGTTCATTACATGTAGATCTAATAATGATAATAATATGCAACGGTATTAGATTCATGAAATGTTTATAAACTTAAAAAATGCTCACATATTTATGAAATATAAAAGATAATTGCATGCATTAATTAATTACACTGGAAGTGTTGTGACATATATAAAAAATTGCTTAGCAGAATACATCAATCATTGCTAAGCTGCCAGATGGTTGGTTACACAGAACTATCTGAGAAGCAGAAGAAGCAGAAACTCTTTTGAAAAAAGAAATACGTGGCTGGTGATTGGATGACACAACTGTCAATCAAACTCTTACTGAAGCTAGTCGCAAGAGGAGCAAAAACATTCTCACACTTTCTTTGCTCATCTTTTGATGGAGAAACTCTCCAGTTATATTACTGATGCTACTACAGAAGCGGCGCTCAATCTTCGGGACGCTGATTGCTCCGTGTGCTGGCTTACTGGACAGGTTTACAATGATCACCATCTTAGTTTACTACACTAGCATGCTTACATTTGCTAATTATGCTCAAAATACAGCTGAGTCTAATAGGAATGTCATTGCTTCTGCAGGTTTTGCCAACAAGCACAAGCCAAGCAAATCAGTTAATAGCGTAGCAGCAGAGTTGCCGATGACTCGCTTTAAAATCTGAGTCAAATGGGAGAAATAAGAGGAAGAGCCCACGGATTAATCTCACAACACAGAACAGGTGGTGCAGTTGATGCAGGGTTTTATGCATTATTAAAACACTGTGTATTCTCTGCGGGGAATGACAGAATCCCTTGTATTATAATTAATTAATATTCTGGGTATTTAAACATCATCTACACCACCAAACATGTTGAATGGTTAAATCAATCTTTCAACACGTCACAGATGCAATTAACTGTAAAGAAAAATCCCAACAAAAAGTCCCAAACTTAAAATAAAAGCTCTAACATCTTCTTGCTGCAGAGCGTTATCCGTTTCATATACGGCACACGGCGGGCGAAGTGCTGCGTGTGCACTTTCTTTCATTTATTACGATTGGTTGCAAGGTTGCCCTAATCGAGTTACACAGATCTTTGATTGGCTTCCCTTGCCACTTCCAGGATCCCTTCAGATTACCGGGGTCCGACGGCAGCGTCTGGATGACAGCAGGCAGAAGACAAGTTTGGAAGTGGGGGCATGCACCCCCAACATGCTCCGTCAGCATGGCACCACATTAACCTCAACAACTCTCTCAGGCTTTCCTCCTTCTACTTTTGATCTCGGCTTCCCCTTTCCTGAATCACGTTGCGTCTCTCATTCGACATTCATCAAAAGCATCAACATAAATACTAAATACACATATTTCCTTTAAAGATTAAAAAAAAAATGCAAATAAGCTGATCTTAAAATATAGTTTCTTGGCTCTCCTCGGTACATAAATAATTGATCACAGAGAGGCTCCGGGGGGAGTCGTGTTCGCAGATATGTTGATTTCACACCAATTTCCTCACATATATAGCCCAATCTCTGTGTGTGCCCTGCATAAAATGAACACACACCGGACGGCATCTCCAGAGCTCAGTTGAAGACTGGAGCTGAAATACAGGAATGTCAAATAGGTCCTTCAATAAGTAATATTTGCAAAGCGTGAGGAAAATGGCTTGAAGAATGAGGCAGAGGAGGCTCTCACACGCCAACGAGACAGATCCCCTGATCCATATCTCTGTGAAGAATCACCAGGCAGCAGTGTAAACAAGAGAGAGACTCTGCCATCAGATCAAAGTAAACGTTAAACGTCAAAAGACCGAATTGAACGAGTGGAAAAACTCAATATAATGTCCCACATAACAATCAATGTAGCTTCCATGACAGCGCGAGCAACACAAATCTAGAGTGTGCTGCCAAAACAACATAAACCATCAGTTACGTGTTCTACAGAGAGTAAAAAAAAAAAAAAAAAAAAAGTTGAGTTTTTCAGCCTAGCAATACTGACAACACCTCAAAGATGTCACTGCACAATCCCATGAATAAATATGCCCAAAAGTTTTTGTCCAAATGCATTTCTTGAAGGAGTTGCAAAGGAATGTTTTCAGGTTGTTTTCCCAGGATTATTCTCAGGAAATAAGTGATGATTTGTTGTAAATGTTTTTGATCTCATCAACAAAACAGCTGACAGTGGAAAAGGAGGGGTGGGGGGCTGATTTGGTTTGAAAAACCCTGAAATGAAAGAGAGCAGATTAATTCACTTCAGATGCAGGACAGTAAAGCCACGTCGTGTGATGCCGCTCTCCTTGCATATTCCTATTTGGATGATATAGTCTGCTGAGAGCCCACCCATTCTTTCTCAGTTGTAAGTATAGGATGCATGGCTGCTATTTGTTTCTGTCAGGATGATTAATGGCTCTCAATGATATTACAGCTCATATGGATATGGGAAGGTGTATCTCTAGAGCAGCCAATCGATAAATCTGTGATCCTCCGACCACCCGCCCTCATCGCGCCATGAGATTTAGAGGCCATACAAGAATCTCCATACGGTGAGTCTTATGCAGATTAATGAAACGCTGCTTATGTGCTCCAAGTTTGTCTAATAATACAATAGGTATTAATTCTCCAGGGTTAAAGCCTGTGAGAGCTGGTATGTAAGCATACAGCGTAATGTAACGTGTATTTAAAAACTAAAGTTTTATATAAAGGGGGTGAGGCGGGCTGCTCTTTCCGCTTGTGTGGCAGGCGACTGCTGTGCTAGGATGCGTTTCATGGATGCTATAGCGGGAAGCTCAGACTTCAGGGCGGATCGGCATGGCCTCGGATATTCATGTGACTCCCAGGGGCGCACGGATTCAACACAAAAGGCTTGAGAAAAAAAACTGGCATGGTCCTTGAACACTGGGTACATTCACCAGAGGGAAGGAGTCAGAATCACAATACAGAGCTCCTCCATCACACTGCTGTGAAAATGTATGTATTTTGGGGTTGATTACCGTGTGGACCACAAAGAAATATAATAAGCCCAAGAAATCAATTCACAACTAATAGCAATGCAAACACTGCCCTTGTCGTAGGTAGACAGCTGCAGCAGAAACTATCCAACAACCGACGCCACCATGAGAGTCACAAACAGATCTTCTGAAGATCTTGCTGAACACACAAACACCAGCTGTAGCTAGCAATGGCAGCAAGTTAGCACAAGCAGCAGACTTTACCTGAGTTGCAGAGGTGAAGCAGCATCGCTTGGCACATCCAAACAGAAGAGAAGTTGTGGAAGTCGCCATCCAGACTTGGGTAAGTCTCTTCCCAGCAGGAAGTGTACCGTTGGCCAACAGTTGCTATCACATCCAGCAAAACAAGGACCGGGGCAGCAAACAAACAATTTTATTCCTCCACAAACCCCTCCTGAGGTGATATTTTCAGACTTTCAGCATCAATTTACAGCAGTGTTACACTTGCAGCTGAGTTAGCAAAAGAGTGGCACAGAACAACAGCAGGCAGGGCACTGACAGCTGATCAGCAACGGGTTGCATTGAATAAATGTTGCAGCAAGCAAGAGTGTGTCAGGGGTCGTCTCACCTTATATTAATCAAATTATCACACTGATTTTTTGGTAAATAATGGCATCTTCTTGTACTTAAGAATTTTACAATAAAAGTATACAGAAAAGAGCATAATATTATCAGAATTATTATTTTATATATTTAAGATTGTTATATTTAGGAATATAAAGTAACACATGTCATGACAAAAAGTCATTTGATATCCCCACTCTCCCTTTTATAGACATTCCCACTGAAAAAAAAACATAGAACCCATTTTCCTGCACACATCTTGAATACCCACGAGTCTCCCCTTTAAAGACATCGGGTTAAGTATATAGTGGGTGTGTGTAAAGGGGAGACTCTTGGGTACCCATAGCACCCATTTCAACTCGAAAAGCTGCCATGACATTCTTTAAGTTTCCTAGTTCCATATGATACCAGTAGCTTCACTCTTCAGAATTGTGTAGGTTGCTCTTGACTTCTTTTACAGGATTATGTCTTAAATCACTTGTAATACACTTTTTTTCTCACAATATTAAAACTAAATCTATCTTAATATATATCCAAGATTTTGTTTTTTACCCCAGAAGCCTGAATATACCTACTTTCCAGAGTTCTCACGTTATAATGCATTCTGCCTCATATATGGCAGCCTCGGGAGGTTTAAATGACTTGGTGAGAAGAATTCAGTGTGAAATGGGATGTGATGCTGCTCAGAGGTGTTCCAGTCCCGCAGGCTGTGTTGTAAAGCACGACTGGATTTCACTGACTCCTGCCCGCCTACTAACCACCTCCTTTTTCCCTCCGTCTTTCTTTCCCTCCTTCCATCTTCAGAACAACCTCGATTTTCTCTTAATGACATCCATTTTCCTTTGGCTATTCCTCCCTGTGAATAAAACTCTGAACCATGCTGAGAATGTGATCCTCTTAATTATCGCGTTGTAATAAATGAAGTCTGAGCTCCAACTCTCCAGAGTAGCTCATGCTGATCTCCACTAGAGAGGCTAGTGCCTTACCAGAGGCATTGCTGCTCACCCACATCAGTCTCATCAAGCGGTGCAGGTCCGTTTCACTTACAGCTTCATATATATATATGAGAGCTTAACAGAGACTGATTCATTGATATTCTAGCCAAACAGACCGGGGATTTGGTAGAAAAGAGCGAGAGACTAAGAAAGTTACACCGGATTTGCAGTCACACGTTGAGATGCCCGCGATGATAAAACCATCTCTCAGACAGGTCACTGTGATAGACTTGATTCGGTCCGCATGGCACCCTACCCAGCCTCCCCTTATCCTCACTATAGTCTGCCACATTTTCTTCATCTCTTATCTCCCTCTTTGACTCAAACATGATGAACGGGAGCAGGGGAGAGATGAGCAGCTGGCCCCGGTCTCGATGGGGCGAAGGAATGCATTCGACAAAATCAAATCAGGTCGGTCAAAGGTGAAGCCTGCCGGTCTCCCTGTGGAGGATCAACGCTACATAGATGACTAGAATACTGTGGAGCTTCAAATGAAAATGTTGCACATCCCTTTTTTCCCCAACTGAATCTGCTGTAACGTCAATACATTTGATTAGATGCTCTAACACTGCTTTTTAAAGGAGAATATACAACATTCAGGGCATTTATACAGCAGCAAACAACTGTTTACTATGTATAGATATAGTGGAGTAATGTCCCTCTGTGTGTGTTGTTAAGTTTGCCGTAATTAGTACTGTTACAACTGTGCCCCGCCAGCTACAAGCCTCCTGCTCAGGCGCCACCATGTTAAGAGGTACTGAGAGGCCAGTACAATCCTCCCAAACTCGTGTTTTGCACCTTTAAATTCTATTACAGTTGAAATTATAATGCTCAATGTATATTAACAGGGCCGCCCATAAACGTTTACCATATTTCATCAGGCTGATGAAAGACATGACTCGATGACATCGCTCGGGCCTGTAATTTGCACAGATGCACCTCCTCACGGTTTGAAGTCAGCTGTCGGTCTATTTCAGCAGCTAACGCTTTGATATGCAACACCTCATAGAGCCAAAGCACCAATTGAAGCCATTATACCGTGTTCAGCTCGCTAATAGATTTATTAGAGGGCTGGAGCCAGCTTGTTACGAAGGGTCCCGGGAAAAGAGCGGAGGGAGTGATCCTCGCATCTGCATGCTATACCAGGCTTGGAGAAAAAAGGTCATAAATTATTGCTGCAGAAAGAGAACGTGAAAGAGATATCTGGCGAGCATCCTCTGGTCTCAACCTGGTGTTGAGGTTGAGGTGGTGTCCTTCTACTTCTATGCATAGTCATAGAATCGGCCTCACATTCCCCTTATCAGGGTCCATCACCATGCCTCATCCTTCATCAGCTCGAAGAAGGTCATTCCCCAGGTGAATCACCTCTTTAGCATTTGATTATTCGCCTTTTTCTTCTTCTCAGGCAGCAGGAAAGCATCAGGCAAGCTGCAATTTACATATACTGTATATCATTCTGCATGTCCACCTTCAGTATGGAAACCATGTAGCCACTCCTGCTTGAAACCAGTATTGTACTTTTTAGTATGCTGCAATACACTATGGGTCAAAACCAATTTACACAAAGGATTTCAATTCAAATTTTTGTTCTTAGGGAGGACTACGTCTCTCCATCTTCCCCTTCAATCCCCTCTAGCCCAAAATCAAGGATCCTCAAAAGATAATATAGTGAAGTGAGAATGGTAAAGTTTCAGGCTGCATATTTGCATTTCCCCAAAATACTGAATGATAAAGCACTCTGGCAGTCCAGTGCACTTACGCAGCACACGCTGTAAAACATCTGTTGAAAGCAGGGCATAATTCATTCCACAAACACTCACGCACGTACGCCAATAAAACTCACCCGCTCTCTCTTCATTTATCTGTGTGGCGTGTGGTCCGTCTCTCACTCTCGCCCACACGCTGGCACTCTAACACAAATCTGTCCATGAACTTGCAACGTATGACATTTGCAAAGAGCATGGATCAGTCAGAGATATGATAAAATGTTAAACCCGAAGGCAAGAGAAAAAAAAAAAAAAAAAGGCAGTGTCACCTTTGGCATTCAGTTTCCACCTGGGGTTCTAAATGTTATCAATTAATGTGACAGGTGTAAAATTAAGGGTTAGGGTCAGTGATGGAATGGAATTTTAAGGCCAAAAAATATATTTATTTATTTCTTTTTTTTTTTTTGCTTTTTTGCCTTTATGTGAAAAGAACCCTAAAAATGTATTCTACAAACTAGCATGTAAGGATATCATTGTCCATGTCATCCCATAAGCCACTCCCACAAACAGTGATCACCCAATCACCATTAAGCAACTGTAACTAACCCTAAATAAAGGCAAAAAAAGTCCTCATTCTCAAATTATTTTTCCCGGGTAAAAGTGAAACATAAGAAAATACTTATATTTAGCATTCTGTAACACCAACCTCTGTGTTGTTTGTTTGGGTTAACCAAATATGTATTTCTATAGTAATATCTTATTGTAGAAACACATTTTTCCTTACCATACTGTACCATAATATAAGGGCTAACCAGTTACCCATCTATACAAAAACAATGCTGCTCCTATATTTCCATGTCCTCATTCCTTCATTTTCACCTTATGAATATTTGCCTTGGACCTGAAAGCTTAAGCTTCAGTTTTTTTGTGGGTACTTTTGTACGCTTGTGTCCATATTTAAGATCCTTCTGCCAGGTTTGTTTTTAATACGAGTCTCCCGGAAACATTAAAAAGTCAGCCGAGGATGGAGTTTTTCGACCAACTCAAGGAGTTATTGTTGGTGAGCTAATAAAATACGACAACCTATAAAATATGGCAGTTTACAGTTTTCATTCCGACGGCGAAATCGACTGTTGCTGAGTAAGCCCTGCTTATTGTGTCTACTTCTGTGTGAAGTCAAGGACCAATTGTTAGAAATACACGATGAATTCCAAGTGGTAAATCTGCCGACATAATCATTGTAAAGTGTATGCAGTGCTAGATTGGACAGCTTGACAGGTGTAGCAACAGTTACCAGGGGCAGTGGAGTGGAGAGTCAATTAATCTCATATCAAAGAAAAATGTCTCTCCATCTGTTTAAATATTAAGCTATGTGGATACATTAAAACGCCTGTACATATCTAAACACAAGCTGCATTCACCTGTCCTAGTCCTGATTGACTTCCTCCATTTGCTGCGGGTCAGGTCGAGGTTTTAAATCACAAAACCTTTGATTAGTTCAGATTGCTTGCAGGTTACATCGCTGTACACGGGGACGTATTGTGATGCATAACATTGCCTTGATGTCTACTCCCTCTCCTGTCTTGCGAAGATTACTCATTTACGGATCTGAACATTTGTCACCCGTTGCCTTTCCCCCGTCCTCCTTGCCGGGCATGCAAGGCCAAACAGTAGTAACCCGGTAGCCTGCTGTGGTGTATGTGCACAATTTCCACCCCTCCCTTATTCTGCACACAACCCCTTTGGAAACGGTGGCTATGAATCTTCATTGCATCCGCTGGTGTGGAAAGCAGCCCTCTCCTAAATGACTATTGATGATAATGCCACACGGTAAGGAATGTGAACACAGTATGGAAATGCCTGGAAGACAGGAGGAAGGCGGTGTGGGGTGGAGTACTGTGAGGTGTTGAGGATAGGCTGGGATAGGGTTGGGCGGTATGACGGTATTATACCGTTTATACCGGAGAAAGCGCAGATGTCTACGGCATCGCTCTGAGTCACTGTTATTACACCGCCTCGACACACGGGGCACTGCAGGCATTGCAGCAGACTGCTTGCGTGGTTGCATGAGCACGACGAAGAAGAAGCAGCTTTACCTGAGTAATAACAATCATGGCGGAGGCTGAGAGTGAACGTCACGAGGAAACGGAGGCAGCACGACCCACCCATGGCGAAGAGGAGGAACTCGTTCTGAAAAAGGGCGCTGCGTCTGTTGTGTGGAACTTTTTCTGATTTTATATGTTGACATACAATACATTCTATTTATTTCTGAAAAGGAGTGCAATTTATACACCAACTTTTGGACTTACTGTCTTTTTCAAATACAGACCATGGTTTATCATTTCAATGAATTATATTTTGTTATATTTTGTCAGCAGGTAAACATATACAAAGAGTAAAAATGGTGGTAGAAAACAAGGGACATTAAGCAGTCTAACTTTACAGGCTTTATAGTAGCTTAACATCACATCCTTACTGTATGTAATGGTATGTTGTAATGTATATATTACTACAAACTTATTTTCGCTGTATATAAAAGAAGTAATGCACAACATCGTCCAAAGAAATGTGAAAAGTTGCAAACGGAAAAATTGGCCTACAGCTGGCTTCGTCTCGATGTTTACAGCTCCCGCTTCCCCAGCCTCCACAGGAGCGAGTCTGGTCTTTACCAGAGGCATCGAGTATCGCAATGCTCCCACCAAGGCCACGCAGTCACCCACCACAGACCATTACAGACTCTGACAGGGAATGCGAGACCCTAATCAAGACCTTAATACACTTCCAAAGGCACAAATCGTCTCATGCTACATGAAACCCAGCAGCAATCGCCTCTGCTTTATCTTTCTCCCACACCGCTGTCCTCCGTCGGACTGTTGATGTGGAAATAGCGTGAAAAGAAAGGCAGTCGTGTCACAGAAGATTTTCTGGAGGCCTTGACAGAACGGATGGGTCTCCATTACTGTAATGAGGCTACAGGAATGGCCACCACGCTTCCCTCATTTACGCAATCTCAGCCAGCGCCTCCTCCGGGGGATACACTCTTTCCTCTATAATAGCCTACTCAGTCTTCTTTTACTCCCTCTCTCTTTTGCTCTTTGCTCTCATTCCCTTTTTTACTATCCCAGAAATTTACAAGAGGTGTGTACATTTGTGTTTGTGCACCCAAGGGAGAAATGTATCACGTGAGAAGCTTAAGGTTAATGAGGAGTGTCCAGCTCCTAGACCTTCATAGCATAAGCACAGGGGCTTCATTACATTCACATGTAAAGTATGGCCTGTTTGGCTTCTAACGTAACGTATTCAGTATTTTGGGTGGCATGCTCGAGAAAGATTGTAATGTTTTGCACTTTTAAAATGTGTTTTTCATTTAGGTATGCCATAGATAAAAAGGAAATACATGTATTGCATTTCACACAATTTCTTCTACGTCTTTGGGGTGCACGAGCAGATTATTTGAACTTCCTGGAGCAGATGCACCAAATAACTGCTGGGCAACCTAAAAGTGCAAGTGCCTTTCCTTTTGTGTGCAGTGAGATTTGTCATATTAAAAAAACAATACATGCTAGCTAAAGGAAAGAGTCACAGACCTTGCAGATTTGAATCCTGGCATTCCAAGACGAACCAAAAGACACGTTTCCTACTTCTTCTAGTGGCTGCTGCAAAGGCTGTGTCCGTCTTTTCAGTGGGTCCTGAACTCCATCAGCAATTTTCTTAAGTGATAAATGATAAATTAATTTTGGCAGAGTGTTCTGCATAATTAATCAGTCAATGTGTAAGTCAACTTAACAAATAACAAAGAGACAAGTTGAATTGTTTCCTTTTATTTGTGTACAAAGTGTGATCTATTAAAAGGTACTGTGGCGATAACTGAATGCATCATGGTCTCAAAGCAATGATTGCTTTGAGGCTGTGTTTGCATTTCATTTAATCTTTTACATTTTGTACATATCCAAAATTACAATTTTTGGCAGATCAGAAAACAAGGATTTTTTTAAAGGTTTTTATTGAAGGCAGGACATGAGCCGTGTCTGGGCTGAAAATCCAACACAAACCTCTAGGCTCATGATTTTTATGAAGGGTTGTAGTTTATACCAGATTAGAGGCTCCCTGCCTTGTCAAAAATGGACTTCACAAACACTCGGCCTTTCTCGATAGAGAACAGTTGAAGTTCACAATGAAATGCCAGGCTTTTGGAAGCTTTGCTGAAAATGGTGACAGCACTGCTGTATGTCTAAAGACATGCATTAGTTGACAGTAATGGAACAAAGAGAGGGAATTAACTTGACCTTGAAGAGCTTGAGAAATAACTGTATGAGATTATAGAGAATTCAAAAGTAACAGTTAAAGGGTCACAGAAGTGTTTTGCATTGTAATTACATGCATTTTGCATGTACATATTCATTTGACTTTAATTTTGGACTCAATAGAGGATAATAGCCCCACTACTAAAAATAATAAATAAATAAATTCTTCTGCTCTAAAGATTTTGAGGAGGGATGTTTAAAATGTATACAATTTCGACCTATTAACGCTATCAGATAAACAGTTGAAAGACATTTGAAAAACATTTTAAAAAAGCTAAGCAAAACTAAGGAGTGGCTTGTCAATTAAAGGATAATAGTGCTGGGCCACCTTAAAGGTCAGCCCAACTTAAGTGCGCCTGAGTCGAAGCAGCTGGAGTCGTTGCTAACTTCGGGGCTAACCAGCTTCACTTAAATCAGCAGGCATTGCTAAATCGACTTGTTAAAAATTTCAACCACAGCACACCTGTTTGCAAGGTTCTGATGTTGTCGTTCACTGGTTACTGATTGGTACATGTTATTCTAATTAGCATCTCTCATTGTGCGTTTTAGAAAGTGTCCTCTTCAACTGTCGATCCTTTACAGTTTTGAAAACCACCCAAAAAAGCTGTTGAAAATCAAACTTTACTTTACTTTACTTTAAGATTTTCAGCATTTTCTTTGCAGGATGAAAATGATTTTGCACTTTTGTACTTGGAACAAATGGTTTGAACTGCAATTCCCCTCTCGTAGGATTAAGATGTTGTTGTGATGATGGTATTTATATATATATACACAATTTTTCTGTGGTAATTTTTTTTCTGATTGTTGCTGAATGTTTTTGTTTTTTTCCTGAGTTGAAAATGTAGCACATTTTGCTTGACGAGAAGAAAGTGGGTGCATGTGGTGTGATTTCAGATCTTTTAGAAAAAAAATGCTGGTCGAACACCCTCCATTAATATAGAATTGAATAAAAGGGACTATAGATGCATGACATTTCACTCCCAGAGCCTTCCAATCCCAGCAGTCAGGGTTTAAATGCTATTGATCCAATTTTACCGCACAGAAAGGTGGAGAATTGCCCAGCTAGAGTTGCAAAAAGCATGCCTCTTACCTTTTCAATAGCATACAAAATCCTTCCCAGCATTTTCACTGTTTGCATACATATGACAGGTAGATGAATGCATGCATTACACAAAACAACAGCAGACACACAGTAGCTCGTCTGTGTTCTTCCCTTCAAAAAAGTGTAAGTATGTTAGAATGTTAGTTTTTGGAAGTGCATCCCACTGTATTGTGTTATTAAATATGGATTTAATCTCAATCATGATGTAAATTAATGGCACGTGGTATTTTTCACCCTGGGGTACAGGGTCTCCTGAGTGAGATCAACTAATTAACTTATTGCCAGAAGAAGTCCTTTTATCGGATTTCTCACTCTAATTGGAGGACAGGATGTTAATTTCCAGCGCCTGCATAACGAGCCCAGCGCACACAGTTTCAGCAGTGATTGCAATGTGGTGTCTTTGCCAAACACCGAGAAAACAAACCGAATGGATAATTAGCTTATAACATGCGTGTCTGTGAAAAATTGAAAGATGATACACTCGCATTCTACTACAAAAAAATGTGTAAGAAGTGCAGCAAATTCATTGTCTATAATGATATTAAAATATGTTATAAAGTTAAAAGGATCATGCAGTAATGCGTAACAATTCATAAGAATTGACCAAAAAATATATACATCTGTTATCTGGTCTGAAGCTGCTGGCCTGAGATCGATTGCTCCTGTCTGCATCCACACATAGAGCAAGTCCTCACTCACAAAACACCATCTCTCACCTGGTTATGTGTTGTGCATAGCTGAATATTGACTGATGGTTGACAGCAAAACTGCAGATTCACGATATGTTAGGGTTGTGAATCTTTGGCTTCACAGCGATTCGATTAACGATTCAGTAGTTATCGATTCAAATCTGTAAACCACGATTCGTTTCAACCAAAATTATATATCTATGAAATAAATATGCAATAATGCGAGTGAGACTATTCTTCTGAAAGGTGAAAAAATAAACAGACCACAGAATTACTTAATAAACATATTTATTCTATAAAAAAAGTAGTCCTGCATAATATTTTATGCTGGATACAAAAATGTAATTAAACATTGCTGTTATTTTGAACATTTTTCAATAGGCTACATGCTGGCAGGGGAGAGTAAAAGTCTTAAAACATGAATCATAATTGAGAAACGTGATTCATAAGATTTAATGCATTTATATCGATTATTGGTGAAGCCAAAACGATTTATTCTATTTATTTATATTAGCAGATCAATTTAGTTGAAACAGTAGGACTGACAATCAATTCATCGATGCATCGCATGAATCGTTACACTACTAATATACGTGCTCTCAGTACTGATTGGAATTACACTGCCTACATACTGGAGCTCAAACCGTCCACAATATAATACATTTGTTTCCATACCCGACACCTGCCTCAACAGTAAGCCAGAGGCATGAAATACCATCCGACTTGAAATAGCGAACTCAGATGTTCAAACGCAGCTTTGTTTTAATGGACCAAGATTATTGGGACGGTTGACCCATTGACTTTTTTGAGCGCTGTACAGTTTAAGGAGCAATTTAAATCAAATCCTTTTGCATTTCATTGGACTGCTAAAAAGTGGGCGGGCTTAGAATGTTGTAATACATCGATGGATCGATGGATGTCATAATGTAGGTAAGCATAGATCAGATTTGGTTTTACAGAAAGAAACGATGATTGGATTTTTATATAACAATCAAAGGAAATAGATGTTTTGTAATTTGTTTGCATATTGTTAAATGAGTATAAGTTATGACTGGAGATATGATCTAAAAGGGTTAAAAAGGGCCAGTGTCAGAAAAAAAAGTAAAATTCAAAGCTATGTAGCCCAGAAAGCTAACGTTAGCACCACTCCCAGTGAAGAGCCTGTTGATTTACGATCGCACCTGCAGGACCACCTGCAGCTATCACCACCACCACCGCAGCCAACTACCACGCCAACAATGGTTTATCTGTTGGTCAAAGCATCAAATATTGTAGTTTTGCTCCCAGAACAACTGGCTCATTGTCAAACACCGAAACACAAGCCAGCATATGAATAAAGGGAGTACCGGCACTTTCCACTTCAAGAACTGACGACTAAGGGGGCCAATCACATTAAGACGCTTGTGTTACTTTTTCCTCATTCAATTTTTATATGGGCCAAAAAAATACTTTACTTTTCAGCAACAGAAAGGTTCATATTTATGTATTTTTAATTCCAAAGAACTACATATTTTTTCAGTATGTTGTGTTTTTTATGGGCTTTTTTCCCTCCTTCTCAACCACAGGCTGATCCGTGTCTTCCTTGGTGTGATCCTTGGTGTGGTCCTAACCAATTAAACTAAAAGAAATCACACGTACATGAGCGGAGGAGCCCAAACTAATTATGAAGTCATTTTACTGTATTTGTAGTCTCTGAGGCCAAAATAAAATGTGTGACCTTTATCTCCCACAGCAATGGAGGACAGTATTAGAATTTAGCAAATAGGTGGGCACATCATGGTACATATCCTTTTCGTCCTATTTGCTCCCAAGTCACATCAGATGCATTTCCTGCAGAGAGAATTACAAGGCGGCCGCCTCCGTCGTATTTCCTCTCGCCTCCAGCTCTTGGCAAAACTGTGACGGGTGTCTTCATGGAAAGCACTATTTTCTAACAAGCGCTGTGTCACAGTGCAGCGGGAAAGGCACTGCTAAAAGTGCCAAAGAGGAAGGAGAGAGCTGGACCAACTGAACCGCTGCCCTGCAGGCGCAACAGCGTTTCCCCTGGTATCGTCTTGCCATCTCAACAAAGAAAAACTCTCTTACTCTCCCTGTTCCAATATAGATTGTATATATCCAGCTCATCTTCAAATGCCGTTGCCACGCCATGTGCCTTAATGTCATCCTGAACTACGTCAGCGTGCGTCTGTTCACACCGGTGGGATGTAAGGAAATAAAGTTTTTCCCCTCTATCGAAAACAAAAGTTGAAACATATCTGTAAAACATGATATTAGTTCATAAGAGTAGCCTATATTTGAGGCTACCACATATACTACTGATAAGACCAGATCATTCAAATTAGGTAGTCTGCCTTTTAGGGGTGGGAAAAAAAATCGATATTGCAATATATTGTTGTGCTCTCTGTCGCAATAAATAAATCGATACACTGACGGCAAATATCGATATTTTGGGTCTACGGGTTTTTTTAGACTCCCGTCGGTGCGTCTAAGAGTTTACGGTTCTCCGGAGCGGATCCGCGGGGGCCGCCCGCTGCCCGGTCTGATTGCCTATTTACGGGCAGGATTCCGAGCGGCGCGCTAGAGTTTAGAGGCTCACGGACTCACGGACTCTGGCATCGGGTACCCCGAGGCGGAGGAGGAGGGTCCGCCGACGTGACCCGCCGGCTCCCCGCCAGCGCTGCCCTCGTTTCCCCCGCTAGAGCAGCACCGGTTCAAAAATGAGCGTCATGCGCGAATGACGCGAATGAAGCGAATGACGCCAATGAAGCGAATAGTCCAAAATGATCAAGCGGCGCGATACACGCGTCTCACGCGATTGTATTCGCGTCTATCGCGTCCGGTGTGAACGCCGCATAAGCATGGCGGTGTGCTGGCCGGTGCTGTTGTGAGCTTCAAGCGCTTTTCACACAGCATTGAGGGCATGAGGACCCACTTTTCGGCCGGGCTCGATTGCCTATTTACGGGCAGGATTCCGGGCGGCGCGTGTTTACCGTCCGCCGGAGGGTCCGCATGTGTGGATCCGCGGAGCCGTGTGCTGCCCGGTGTTGCTGTGAGCTCCAAGCGGTTTTCACGCAGCTCTGAGGGCATGAGGCCCGACTTCCCAGGTACTGGATGGGTGAACATAACTGCACATAATTGGTTGCATACTGAAATGTGCCCAATATTTCATTTAATTCTGATGTTATTCTTATCTTGTTTAGCTATTGTTAAACTAAAACGGGCCCAAGTTTACATAAAACAAGTTGCTACTGACTTTTCAGTATCAGAAAGCACTGTCCTGGTTTACATAAGACATGTTATTAATGTTCATGCACTTTAATGTGTCCAGCTGGACAGTGTTTATTCATTTGTACATTGTGGAATTTATTTTTTACGCATATTTTTTCTTTTTCAGTCACATATCGTGATATATCGTTGATGAAATTTCTTGCAATATATCGAATATCGCAGATATCGTGTATCGTGATATTATCGTTATCGTGGGCCAAATATCGTCACAGTGTGGTGACCCACAATTGCTGTGTGAGACATTCACCAAGGGACTGTACCTTTAAGGTAAACAGTTCCGGTTTACGACAGTTCGTGTTTACGTCAGTTACGATTTGAACTCATGTGCGAGTAAGACTCGTTTGTTTTGATGTGGAGAGTAAAGCTGACTCGACCCATCTCCGTCTCTTGTCTCATCATTTACCCGACTCCACAATTGGTGACCCCGACGTGGGTTGGATACGACTGTAAAATGTTGCACATCGACGGTGATAACAACGCGCCCGCCGCGGCGCCGGCCGCCGCTGGCGGTGCGGCTATCGACGCGGCTAACGTCGGCGCTATCTATGCTGCCACCGTCAAGTTGCCGGACTTCTGGCAGAACAACCCACGGTCGTGGTTCCAACATATCGAAGCCCAGTTCCAGCTGAGGGGAATAACACAGGACGTGACTAAATATTTCCACGTTGTAGCAGCCTTAGATGCCTCGACGACGGCCAGGTGTATGGCGCGGTTGGAGGCTCCTCCAGCTGTCGGCAAGTACGACGCGCTCAAGGGGTTCCTCGTGAACCTTTTTGAACTGTCGGAGCTGGAGAAGGCGGACCGCCTCCTTTCCCTGAACGGCCTGGGCGACGGCAAGCCGTCTGAGTTGATGGAGAGGATGCTGGCTGTGCTGGGCTCGGCGGATCCCTCCTTCCTTTTCGCCCACATCTTCCTGCGGCAGCTTCCAGCGCCCGTGCGCACTGCTCTGGCCAGCTCACCCCTCTTTGCCTCCAAGGACTACCGGGCGGTGGCTGTAGAGGCCGACAGGATTTTCCTCGCCAACAGGCAGCAGTTTGTTCATGCGCTGTTGCCTCCCCAGCACACATCGGTCCCGTTTCCGCCGCAGGGGTACGACCCGGACACCGCAGCCGCTGTGACCGCCCGCCGACAGCATGACGACGGGTGTTGTTACTACCACGCCAGGTTCGGGGCCAAAGCCAAGCAGTGTCGCCAGCCTTGCAGTTTTGGGGCCCCGGGAAAAGCCCGGGCCAGCGCTCATTAACAGCTGTGAGCGCTGGTCGGGACTGCAGGCTGTTGTTCGTCACTGACACCTTGTCCGGCCGGCGGCTGCTGGTCGATTCTGGGGCTCAGCGCAGCATCCTGCCGGCGACGCCTGTGGACACTATGGCTGGCGGCCATGGCCCCCCGATGGACGCCGCCAACGGCACACCCATTCGTACCTACGGCACGAGGTATGTGGATGTGTGTTTCGGCGGCCGGCGTTTTGGTTGGGATTTCGTCATGGCTGCCGTGTCTACGCCACTCCTGGGGGCGGATTTCCTCTGCGCATACAGGCTGCTGGTGGATGTTACCAACTGCCGCCTGATCGACGCCCTCTCCTTTGCTTCGTTCCCCTGCACGCTGGGGGGGGTGGGGGGGCTTTGTCTTGCGAACACGTTTGCCACCGGGGACCTGTATCAACGCCTGCTGGCTGAGTTTCCTGACATCACCACGCCAACGTTTTCATCGGCTGTGGCTAAGCATGGTGTGGAGCACTACATCACCACAGTTGCCCCCCCGGTCTATGCACGGGCCCGCCGCCTGGACTCTGCCAAGCTCGCGATCGCCAGGGAGGAGTTCGCCACCATGGAGCGCCTCGGCATCGTACGCCGTTCCAAAAGTCCGTGGGCCTCCCCCCTGCACATGGTGACCAAGGCTGATGGCGGTTGGCGTCCGTGTGGTGATTTCCGTCGCTTGAATAACGCCACCACTCCCGACCGGTACCCGGTACCGCATATTCAGGATTTCACCGCCCACCTGGCTGGCGCCGCCGTCTTTTCAAAGGTGGACCTGGTACGCGGTTACCATCAGGTGCCCGTCCGCCCGCAGGATGTCCCCAAGACGGCGGTCATCACGCCCTTTGGACTTTTTGAATTCCTGAGGATGCCTTTCGGCCTCAAGGGTGCAGCGCAGACGTTCCAGCGCCTCATGGATTCTGTGCTGCGGGACATGCCGTTCCTGTTCGTCTATCTGGATGACATCCTCGTTGCCAGTGCGTCCGCGGACGACCACCTGACGCATCTACGGCAGCTGTTCGGTCGGCTCAGTGAGCATGGTCTCATTGTCAACCCGGCCAAGTGCGAGTTTGGCCGGTCATCCATCACCTTCCTCGGCCACCACGTCACTCCGCAGGGGGCGGTTCCCCTCCCGGCCAAGGTGGACGCCATCGCCAGTTTCCCACGTTCGCGCACGGTGAAGTCCCTGCAGGAGTTCCTGGGCATGGTGAACTTCTATAACCGTTTCCTTCCCCATGCGGCCCAGCTCATGCGACCCTTGTACAACGCCTTACGGGGCAGGAAGCCTGCAGACGTGTTGGATTGGTCCACGGAAATGACGGCTGCCTTCGATGCTGCCAAAACCGCGTTGGCCAACGCTGCTCTGCTGGCGCACCCGTCTCCGACCGCCCCTGTTGCTCTTACTACGGACGCCTCTGATTACGCCGTGGGGGCTGTGTGTGAGCAGTGGGTGGGCGGAGCCTGGCAACCGCTGGCCTTTTTCAGCAGGAAGCTCCGCGACAACGAGAGGAAATACAGCGCTTTTGACAGGGAACTCCTGGCTCTTTTCCTCGCCACCCGTCATTTCCGCTTCCTGCTGGAGGGCCGTCGGTTCACGGCTTTTGTGGACCACAAGCCGCTGACGTTCGCCATGGCCAAGTCTTCGGAGCCATGGTCTGGTCGACAGCAGCGTCAGCTCTCCGCCATCTCGGAGTACACCACTGACGTTCAGCATGTGGCCGGCAAAGACAATTTTGTGGCCGACTGCCTCTCTCGGGTGGTTATTGGTTCCGTCCACTTGGGCCTCGACTACGCAGCTATGGCTGGGGATCAGGCTATTGACTCTGAGGTGCAGGCCTACAGGACAGCCCCCACGGCACTCCTCATGGAGGATGTGGTGTTTGGCACGGCCAACACTGCGCTCCTCTGCGACGTCTCTACTGGCCAACCGCGCCCCATGGTGCCTGCTGGCTGGAGGCGTAAGGTTTTCGACACGATCCACAGCCTTTCCCATCCAGGGGTGAAGGCCTCTGCCAAGCTCGTGGGGGCCAAGTTCGTCTGGCCGGGCCTGCGGAAGGACGTCAGGGCCTGGGCTGCTGTCTGTGTGGCGTGCCAGCGTGCGAAGGTGACTCGGCATACCAAAGCCCCCTTGGCACTCTTCAAAGTGCCGGAGAGGCGTTTCGACCACGTGAACGTGGACCTGGTGGGCCCGCTTTCATCCTCCCGTGGTTACACCTACCTCCTCACCATGGTGGACCGGACCACCAGGTGGCCAGAGGTGGTTCCCCTGTCCTCCACTACAGCAGCTGAGGTGGCCCGGGCGTTCGTTATGGCTTGGGTGGCCCGTTTCGGCACACCGTCAGACATTTCCTCAGACCGGGGGCCGCAGTTCACGTCGGAGCTTTGGACTGCGGTCGCCGGTGTCCTGGGAGTGAAGGTCCACCGCACCACGGCCTATAACCCACAGAGCAACGGGCTTTGCGAGCGGTTTCATCGGGACATGAAGGCCGCGCTCAGGGCCAGCCTTACGGGCGGCGACTGGGCTGACCGCCTCCCGTGGGTTATGCTGGGCCTTCGCTCCGCCCCCAAGGAGGATCTTCAGGCCTCGTCGGCAGAGCTGGTGTACGGCCAGCCCCTGCGCGTCCCTGGGGAGTTTCTTCCGGACGCCACGGCCCCGTGGTCGGCTGCCTCCCATCGTGCTGCGTCCCGGGACATTGCGGACGCTTTCATTCCCGTTCCGACGTCTCGCCATGGCCTCCCCCGTTCCTACGTTCCCAGGGATTTACCGTCGGCCAAGTACGTCTTCATCCGCCACGATGGCCACCGTACCCCGCTGCGGCCCCCCTACGATGGGCCCTTCCGCGTCTTGGAGGGTGGGCCTAAGAACTTTGTGGTGGATATGGGGGGCAGGCCTGAGCGGGTGGCTATAGACCGGCTCAAGCCTGCTCATGTGGATGTTGGCGAACCGCTCCAGCTGGCTCAGCCCCCGCGACGGGGGCGCCCGCCTGCGGCAGCCTCGACCCCTGGTCCTGCGGCGGCCTCGACCCCTGCTCCTGCCTCTTGCCCTTCTCCTGTTAGGCGCAGCCGTTCTGGCCGCCTGGTCCGCCCGCCTAGGCGTTGATTTTTCTAGGGACTGTTTCGTACTAGTGTATTCTGTTTGGCGCTAGTGGGTGTCCGATGTTCTCTGTGTGTTGCCTGTTCGCTCTGGACCTGTTGGTTTGGGTGAATTCTGGGGGGGCCTGTGTGGTGACCCACAATTGCTGTGTGAGACATTCACCAAGGGACTGTACCTTTAAGGTAAACAGTTCCGGTTTACGACAGTTCGTGTTTACGTCAGTTACGATTTGAACTCATGTGCGAGTAAGACTCGTTTGTTTTGATGTGGAGAGTAAAGCTGACTCGACCCATCTCCGTCTCTTGTCTCATCATTTACCCGACTCCACAACAGTATCGAATCGTGAGTTACCCGTATCGTCCCACCCCTACTGCCTTTGCATGTGCAGTCACCAGGATTGGCTCAGCATCATGGAACAACATTGAGTCTTGATCACTCATTCTGGCTCTTGCTGATGCAAATTTAGCACTGATGTTCTATGTTTCTTCTCCAACTTCACCGGTTCGTTCTGGAGAGGATGTTAACATTATTTTATCCCATGACATAGATTTGTTCCAAATAGTTGACTCTGACTATCTCAGAATATTCCTTGCAAGATTAAGGCTGATTTAAAAGAGCAAACAGCGTTTTCCACCATGAAATGTACTTATTGTAAGTCGCTTTGGGCAAAAGCATCTGCTAAATGCCCTAAATGTAAATGTAATTTTCTTTACATCCACCACCATCATAGTTGTGTTCACCAAAGTACAGTCACATTATTTAGATTCCAGCTCTACATTTAAGTGTGTAATTACTCTTTAGTGGTGGGAGAGACATTTAGTTTTCTGCTATTTCTAAAGGGCCTTCCACGCTGAATGCATCAACGACACAGCTGCGTTCTTAACACACATTATTTCCTATGATTTCACTTTTATCTATGTCGAGAAATAGTTCAACCTGGTTGAACTCTGGGTGCAATGTGCACTTAACCCAGTAGTGAGCACAGTGCAAGCCGTGCCCAGTGTGAAAGGCGATTAAAGCTTCAGACATTTTCCCTTATAATGCTGTGTTTCATTAGAGGTTATTCCCGGTCAGTGACGGTCGATGGTTGGGGGCCATTTTTCCCTTTTATCACATTCATTTCTTATTCCATATTATGTAGGATCCCTTTGATAATAGGGGTAAGATATATTCACAGAGAGATATACAGTTCAGAGCTCACACAAAAGTTGTCAGGCTTCGAGGTCTTCGTTGACAAGAAGCCATCATCAACAAAGCAGCTTTTGTGGTCACTGGGATCACATCATTAATTCAGACATTCCTGAAACCGTGATCCACGATGCTTCCACATGAATCTTCCCACATTAACAAATGTTAGGTATCAATCTTTAAAAAAAAAAAGATACAAGCCGCAGTTCAAAGCAAGAGCTCATAAGTCAACCGACAGGTTGCCCATTTCATCTTGAAGCGGCGTGCGGTTTTCACACCGTTTCATCTACCAATCAACTTAACTCATGGTGTGGGATGAATGGAATCCATTATCTTTCCTCCACTTTGAAGGTCAGCCAACTAACTTTTAAAGTTATTGTCAAAAAAAAAAAAGGCAGCGGCAGTGGGAAAACATTTCCACTTTCAAGAGCTACCTCACTGGATGTCTGAAATTTCTCATTTGGAGTTGACAGGGTGCTGCTGGGAGCAGAGCAGCATCACTCAGGGACAGCTCCCTGGCTGTGGCTCCTATCTCTCATTTTCTCTCTCCTCTCTGCAAATACGCCCCCATAGCTTCTCACACAACCCGGAGACAGCCAGGCGGCGAAGCAGTGTGGGCTCCCCACCCGCAACAACCCGGCGTGCCGACGGAGACGCACCATAGCTGTGCCTCACAACAGTGCCATTGTGCCAGGTGATGTATATGTGTTGCTGTGGAGCCGTGGGTGCAAGAACTGATGACTGCAGAGAAGCCTCGAATCGTAAAGAACATGGTGTTATTCCACAGCACAGAAACCTTCATTAGAATTGATAGAGTAAACAAGCTTTATGGGTGGAGTGGTTAAAACGCAATAAACTTGCAGAATGTGTTGAGAGAATGGTCTGGTACATTTTGGATACAACCCTAATGACATTTCCATGAGCCATGGCCCATGACAATGCCCCTTAGTCCTCAGATATTCATGAAGTAATTAATAGTTGACTTAGAGGGATTATACTACATGAACGTGTCTTTGTTTTGGTGACCTTGGAGAGGTTGTCTAATCTCTCTAATTGAGTGGTTGTAAACACCATTGTTCCCACTCCGCTCCAATGTCAATTTTGCTCATGTTTGTTGACGACTTCTCACGCGGCGTCGTCGAGCGTTTGTACCATGAGCAAAGGTATTATGACAATCTATTTATCTAGAAGCTATTTGGCACCACGAGACGCGGCTTCCAGTGAAACGCATCAGATCTGGGAATAGTGCTTATAATTAATGTATTCAAACGGAAAAGATGAAAAATAACTTTGCTTTGGAAGTCACATGTAATATTAAAATCATGTTTTCACTGTTCTCTTGTCGGTACCCCTCTGCAGAGCGGCAGGGAAAAACGATACTAAATATTCATACTTTAATAGTATTTCTGCATTTTACAATGCGATGATGGATTTCGCTGTCTATGCCCTCCTTGAAAACCTGGTTTCATACATATTTAATAAGGTCCTCTAAACAATTTTTACATTTTGTCATCTTCAATGATGCATGCCATCAAACTCCCAGGAAAAGTGCTTCATCCCACCCCCATTGTCTGCACCACCACCACCAGCACAACACCAGTTTGTTAGACTGCCTTAGACTTAGACTTTCCGCGCTCTGTATTTATTATGAAATCTCTTAACCCCGGCTCAAATGGATGGCTGTGGTTCCAAATAACCTATAATGGAGCACGTTCACATGATGTATTAGTAAACGAAGACGCGAGTTTGAATGCTATGATGGCGCCCCTCTAAAAGAGCCTGTCTATAGAGTGGAGATGTGCCTGAGCTAAGTGGGATACATTAATCACAACAGGCCTGAGGCCGTTTCAGTGCATGCTAAAGCAAATGTCCCTGTTCATTGACTGCGGTGGAAAATGAATGTAGATAAGACACACGGTCTGAAAATAAATCAATACACAAATGGACAATGTGCTCGCACAATAACTCCGCGCACATTCCTTGATATCAAGGTGAGATACACCTGCTCATTTTAATGTATGTACTGTACGATACTTTGAAGGTATTAATAAACTGAGCATGCAAACCCCAGGGGTTTGGGCGTCCTTATTAATGTGTGCAAGGTTATGTATGATGGCCCCGAGACATTAACCTGTGTTGTATCACCAAACAGCTTGTGATCGTCCATTTCATCCTGACAGAGACACTGTAACTCCGGTGGAAAGGAACCAACTGGGAGAAAACAAGGAAATTGACCCTTGAGATACAGTGACAGTCAGCATTCACACCATCACGTCTCTGTTTTCCTCTCTCTCTCTCTATCACACACACACACACACACACACACACACACACTGGCAGTTATGTGTCAAGCACTCTGACATCTTCCTCCACAAAACTGACAATTAATTCTTGTAATAGGATTTTTGCTTCCCCCTTTTCTCCTAAACTTATCTCGCTACATTGGTCACAGGAGAAGATAACCTTTTGATAAATGAACAAACCGTACAAAAAACACAATACAGATAATATTAGAGAGTGAAGACTATAATTTAGTCTCTTCACCCCTCTGCAGCCACAGGCTTTCAGAGAATTTATAACAACAAAACCTCATTAATTTGGATAAAAGCATAAAGCAAACATCTAATCTAATGATTCCAGTGTCTAGTTTGTGTCTAATCGAATGCATCTAACAGCCGTCTGTAAAGCTCCTGAAGTTTGCAGAAGACATAACGGTCGTCGGGCTCATCCAGTAACGCTGACAAGTCTTCATACAGACAGGCGGTTTGAACAACCTGGAGCTAAATGCCTTGAAAACAGTGGAGATGACAGAGGACTTGAAGAGCTGTCCCCCTACACGGCCCCCCATCAGCACACTGAACAAGACTGTGTCTGCTGTGAAGATTTCATGTTTCTGGGAATCACTTTCTCCCGTTGACCTCAAGTTGACTTCCAGCAGAGACACCAGGAGGGAGAAGGCCGCAGCAGAGGACGAACGTCCTGCACCAGCTCAGGCGGTTCAACCTGCCTTAGGAGCTGCAGATCCACAACCAGACACAACAACCGTTTCTTCCCACAGGCTGTCACAGCGATGAACCCTTCACACCAGTCATACACTGTCAATAACACTCTAACACCGAAATGTCCCCGCTGCCACTTTAGATTATGATTTGAGTTTTAAAATAACAATTTGTTTTTGAATGTATCACTATATCATAATATTGTATTTAATGTTGGTTATTGGTTATGTGTGTGTGTGTATATATAGAATTGTATTATACAGTATATTTGCAATGACGCGTGTTATTCCCACATGATCCAGAACCATGACGTTAGTTTATTTTCCTCCCAGAAGCTTTATGGCTGAGGGACTGTATTCTGTATTCAAATCCCAAGTTATAACAGCACTGACTCTGCTCTGGCATCATCTCAGGGCCATTTGTTGTGTAAGCCCTCCCATTGATGCAGTTGCATTACAGTGGTCCCCTGCCTTTTAGAGATGGTGAACACGGTAAACATCACTGCGTTAGCGTTGTCATTGCGAGAATGTTGTAATGTACAGCCCCAGAGCCTACGGATACACTCCTCAGATAAATAGGTAATACCCAGGTAAGACCCTGTGCTATAGGTTGTTTAATTATGGCCCTCTGTCTTGTTATGTGTCACTATTGTCACTGGAAGACAATGAATCACAGATCTAACATTATTGTGTGGAAACACAAAGATTTCATTTCCCACTTAAAAAAAGATCATCACACTGAAAGATATCTAAATCTCAATTTCAATTACTCAGTCTATTGAAGCTTCAAAAAGACTTACTGAACATCAGAAAGCTGTCGCTTTTATCCCTCGTTTCTTACAGTGCATGTTAGGAAGGGATCACTTCACAGCCAAAGGACAGGAGGAAGGATCACAGTGACCAAAAACGTATGAGCACAAACTGTATGAGCTCGATGAAGCGAACCAAGGCGTTATTTAATATGATACTCATGGTTTTAATGCAACATTGCCTAATGAGAGTGCTTGGTTTGAAACAATAATGCGAATGGCATTAAAGCTTATGCAATGATAAAACTGCTTGAGTTCAAAGTCTGTCCATCGACACAGTAATTAACTGAGATAACGCGGAAACTTTCGACCTCACTCGAACTTCTAACTTCCAAAACAAAAAAAGCCATTAATTGCCTTCCCTCCCACCCAAGTGGCTGATTTAATTTTGCATAAAAGCTTCCTTTTCTAGTAGGAATCATTTCAACCTCCCTCTCCCCTCTTGAGAACAACATTTTCAGACTATCAACAGGTGCAGCAAGCCTTCCTGAATGCATGTTAAACTGTGTCATTGACTGTAATATCATTTAAAGGATTAGCATCGAACTTACACAGATGGTATTCGTCAATGCATTGATGATAAATACTGTAAATAGACCAGGATGCTGAGGACAAGAATTATACTGCATGTGTGTCTGCTATCCTCTAATCAAGTTCAAATTCCATTAACAGAGTCCTGTCTTCAGCAAAATTTCACCCCTCATTAAAAGGTTTAGAGACTGCTCCACTTCCCCGTATCCACTCCCACTCGAAAACATGCTCCTGCCTAATTCATTTAACCATGCTTCCTATAGGCACCAATGGTATAATTGCAGTGGTAATGAACGTGCACAAGCAGCAAATTGGGATGGGAATAGTATTAGTAACCCAGCAACTCTTACTGCTCCTTCCAGCCTACCCACCATCACTACATGCTAGCACAGACCCACACACATGCAGAGCGGACGCTACCACAAACTGATGCATCTGCTCTCTTAGCTCCGTTTCCTGATTGCCAGTGTGCAGCTGGCACTCTTGAGGCCTAAAGGGGGTCCACAGGGATCTCTCTGCCCTAGTCTGCTATGCAACAGCTGAAGGTCACACGGCTTAGGTCACATGGTTTAAAAAAAGAAAAAGAATAATTAAGCCCATTAAATGTTTATCGTCAACAGAAAGAAAATAGGGGTAGCTTTCAAAAAGCAATTACCCATGATATTACGAAGTTGCATAATGGTATTCTTTTTTCATGGAAGGGGTAAGGGGGCGATATTAGAGGCGAAAAGGGGAGCAGTTTGGATCAGAGGCTGAAACGGATAAATGGGAGTGAGTATGAAAGGATGGATAAATAGTCCAAGCCTTGAAGTAAATATATTTCAAAGAGACGAGTGAATCACAACCCAAACATTAGAGTCGGGAAGGGAACTGTGCGTGTGTGAGTTTGTCATCTGCATAAACACTGTTTTGAAAGGTTAACAAATCAAGAGGTAAAGTCAACCAACTCCAAATCTGAGCCACGGTGCATACTGTTTACCAGGCTTATTATCTGACTTTGGCATTGGCTAATTGGCAAGAAACACAAAGCCCAGCTAATGCTGACAAAGCTTTGGTCAAAACTCTAAATTCTGACCTGATTTTGGCTGGAGAGGAAAAGCCATCAAATAGCTCTGGAGAACATTTGGCTTAAAACCACAAAAGTGAATGGTGGTGGTATTTGCTAAATGCCAATATGATGGCGGTGCCACAGGATAAGTCAGCAGTTCATCCTCTGGGGACCATGACAAAGTCCTCACCAGAGGAGCCACCAACACCCAATACATATCTTAAAAGTTGTTATACAGAGCTAAAGAATATAATAAATGGCCTCAAAGCACAGCTCACGAGCACTAAAAACTAATCTCTATTTCTAGTTGTCCCACCAGTAATCCCAGTTGCTTTCAATCCAGTATGCCCCAAATGTTATGCCGTCTTTTGTTGTAGGTATAGTTCTGTGTTCCTCTAACTCAATTAATGTCATGTGCTTTGCATGTAATGAGGCAACAGCCCCAAGTTCATGTTGGCTGGCGTACGCCTCTTTCTCAGCGGAGGATGCAGTGGCAGAGATTAAATTACATTTGCTGCATAATTATTTCCCTTGAAATGGATCATGACAGAAATTAGCGTCTTGGGATGCGGCTACTTTCTTTTTTTTTTTACGTTTTTGTCGTTTATTTCATATGTGCTCATCCGTACAACCTTAGACATTCTGTAAAATAACATGCTGTGAGAGTAAAAGCAATTTCTTTCATGCATGCATGCTCTTGGCAGCCCATTCAGTATAATGCAAGTCAGGAAGACACTGGGAACTATGATTAATGGCTATTTGCCTCTTGCATTACAGATAAAAGAGAGGACAGTGCATGTGTTGCTGTAAAGGGAATGCAGACCTTGTCTATCCAAAATGGTTTTGTTTTACTAAGTTTTGGGGATTTGGAACTAAGTGTCTGGCAGCAGCTCTGAATTCTTACTCACCCAACCTTGAAAAAAAAAAAGAAAAAGAAATAGCACACTGCAGCATGATTACGCCTCTCACATTTTCACAAACTGTCACAAAAACAACAAGCAGAGGACACACATTGCTTCAGGGAAAAATATGCATACTAAGATATTGTTTCCTTTGAAACTACACGGGAGACCTTTTGCTTTGGTATCTTGCCTTCCGAGTGTTGTTTTTTGCAATGCTGAGCAGAGCGACATGTCTCAGCGTAGGTTAGAGTGACACTGTCAGCACTGACAGAAGAACATTACTCAGCTATCGCTCACAAGTGACAAAACCAATTACAATCACCGAGAGGAATTTGATTTAGGCTCGCAATTACATATGCTTGATGAGTATTATTATCCAGGCAAGATGTTGCGTGTTTTTGTGTGTGCAGAATCCTCTTTAAGGACTTCTAACATGATTCCAATGGGGAGGTTGAAAAGCTGAATGTAAATGATCCATCTGTAATTCATTTTCAACAAGGCACATAGGCGGGGAAGCAGCAGAGCACGGCCGTCGAGCCAGCAAGTCATGCATGCAGGCAGGCAGTCACTGCTGGGGAGCTAGCAGGGTAACAATCAGGAGCACGGTTTTGTGTGTGGGAGGCTAAAATACATTCAACAGCAGTACACAAGACTACATTTTTTTGGTTTGATGGCTAAACGTTAGCAAGTGCTAATAAATTAGCATCACCAGCATAAACTACCTGCCGTCCCCACTGCTAAAATCTCCTCTGGAGTGGGTTGCACCAACTGGTTTTACTAAGGCTGGTCCTTACTGCTTAGTGGGTCTTTGTTAGAACCAGTCTTTGGAATGGACTTTGGACTCCACGTCACTATGGCTATCGCCTACCTCTGCGTTTCTAGGATACATTGTTAACATCTGCTGTCTTGCTTACATGTAGCTAATCATTCATCATTAGCAGCATCGTCATTATGAAGGATCAGAGGAAAAGAAAAGGAAATCTCATGGACATTAAGATTGGAAAATTAATAGAGCTGCAGGAACAGTTAAAGCGGAGCTCAGTCATTCAGTAAGTCGTGAATCTCACCATGGTATAGCTAACTGTCCATACAAACTTCACCACTTCTGGTAAAGTTCAGTCTACCACTTTCATCATCCATCATAAACATTTAAACTAGCAGTGCTATTTATGCTTGTACTAATGAGCCAGATTTTTATTTCATAAAAACATTTCAATTGTAAAAAATATATAAAAACAAATCTAACACCAAATCAGATTGCACTCAATATTTCATCAGAGCTGTCTCATCATATTCCTCACAGCAGCCCGGAGTGCAGCAGAGAAGGCTGGACTGTGGTCAGCTGTGAAGCACACACAGCTGATGAAATTCTCATCAGTTGCAGAAATCCAAGATAACATCAAATAGAATTAAAGTACTGCAGAACACATCCATATTTACCCAGCTAAGCTGATCTAACTCCCCCACACGTGGACACTTCGGCATGCAGACTGTAGGAGCCGGGACTCAAACCACTGATCTTCTGATTGGCGTACGACTCGCTCTACCTCTGAGCCACAGCCAGCACATCACTACAAGGCTAACATGCACACCTATAGAATGTATGTGTTGGCATAACTCTGATTTCTTTCTTCACTCCACACACACACACACACACACACACACGTGAAACTGTAAGCCGCTACTTAAGGATGTTCATTCAATGCAGATTTGTATTTCCTTGGTATTGCACGAAAACTCAGGATGTTGGAAGACTATTTAAACTAATTACTTCTCCAAGATGGTTTCAACCATCTGGCAAGTAGCTGCATTAAAGGTCACCCTGAAAACGTGAATGCGTTTATTTCGCCAAGTCAGTTGCGGAGCAAGAAGGAAGCACAACAGTGTGGCTGCCTTTTGTTTTTGTTAAATTTTGTTAATTAAATGTGTTCATGGACTCCCTCAATAACTTAAGTGTGCTTTTATTTCAACCGTGGAACATCTCTTGGGCGCGTTCATCCATTAGGATCAGCAGGATCTCCAGGTTTGAGGACTCCGCCCAGTATCTCTTGGAATTATGTTGACCTCAAATAAGGGGAAACACCTGTAAGTAATAATTATATGTGACCACCAACACAATAGCAGCTGATAATGCTGTTTAACATACAGCAGGTTGAACAGAGAAAGCTTCTCCCACTGGTTTTCTTTACCAACAGTTAAGTCTGCGATATCAACTTGACAGCTATTCTGCGTTTTTATGTCCTCAGCAAGGGAATATGCAGTAAAGGAAGAATCCTTTTATCACCTCCTCTAGAGTCTTATTAGTATGCACTATTGCTTGATTACTGGTTCTACAGGCAGCTTTAGTTTGTTTGCCCAGGACAGGGTGATCATCCATGACAAGCAGGTGGATCTGCCAGTCACCAGCTTGCTACAGCATTAACAAGATCCACACTAGGGAGCCAAACATGGACCGCCAGACACGAGGGAGCGAAGGTTGTTGATTTAAGCCGATATGCATCCGCATAATTCTGCCGATGTCATTGCTAAGGCGAATGATGCGTGACATGTGCCAAAAACGTATGTTGCGGAAAGCTTTCATCCGGATTCTACAAAGGTCAAACTGCATGAGAGAGTGAAAAATGCTCGTCCGTGTGTTGGAAGCAGCAGGCATTTGAAGATGACTCGCGTTGTCACAACAGAAACGGGGCTTTTGGAACAGATGTGTGTGAGAAAGAGTGGCATTTGTATGGAGGTTTTTTGACATCCCGCCAGTGGCCAGGTGAGAGTCCTTTTTCCTTGTTTTGACATGAGGGCCACGTGTTTCGCAGCGTGCCGCAACTTCACTTCACCATCGATTCAGCTCCATTGTGAGCAGCTGCAAAAACTGGTATTCAATGCATTGATTTGAACTACCTATAAATTATCTCCAACAGTCCGCAGCTTAAATTATTGCAGTCACCTCACAGTCCTGCATCAGCACTTGGTATTACCTTCAGGATGTCAGGCGAAGGCCTTCTTCCTCAAAGGAGGGCGACGACTTCTGAGTCCTGCCTGTCAGAATTCAAATGCACCCTTTGAGAGCAGCGTCATTCATCTCTCCTCAGTCAATAGCTGGCAGCTCTGTCCCTCCATTGATTATCAACCATGAGGGAAGCGCGGAGGCACGACAGGCGGGCCTTTGGTTCCCGCTCTTGAAAGAGAACTGCCAGCAAATTAACTCGCCACAATTAAAATCTAAATACATCAGCTGGAGTTTACTTTATGGTGGAGTCCAGCTGTTATGTAAAGCACTCAAAGAAAGGGAGACACCCAAATGCATAGATGCTTATGGTGCGAAATATGATAGCTTAACTAGTTTTTCTTGATTCCCGTCTTGTTTTTCAGTTTTTTTCTGCTTGGTTTTGGAGTGCCAGATGTGTTTTTATCTACGAGACACTGGCTGTAAGATTAGACTTTCAAATATAAAATGAACTGATCATTCCATGTCAACAGATAAATTTGCTCATCTGGCAAAGTGGAACCATCACATAGGGGTCAAGTTCATACTCATAGGTTAAAGACAGCTCCGTGGCAAAGGTCAAGAGAAAGGTCGCTTGTTGCACCCCACAGATGATTGCTCATCATGATGAATTAAGTCTCCTTGACAAAGCAGGGAGCTGAATGGACAAGGGTAGAGCCTGGAGACATGAACTTCAGCTCGCTCTGTCGACTTGCATAGCCTCCTGCAGAATGAATAAGTTAACAAGCTGTCACAACATTAGCAAGTGAATATCTGGAGGTTTGGATTCCGAATGCATCGCCCCTCCGATTTGGCAGCGTTGCGCTGAATGTGCCAATCGCCCCAACAATGTGATATGAACACAAATTGGAGTTGGTGAAAACAAACGGAAAATGCACCGTCCACGGCTGTGGGTCTTTTTTGCTGCAGGAACTTATTGTGTTTGTGTGAAAATACCATTTCAAATCGCACAAAAATAACTGGTGAACGCCTCCGCGGCAATGAGCCACGGTAAAATGGAACTGGGAATGGGGTCAGATTTCACCCTGCATTCATCCGGCGAGGCGCCGTACCTGTGTTTAATGTGAGCAGTCTACAGAAAGAGTGACTTTAATGGATAGAAGCAGCAAGAAATTCAGCCACTGCATGGAACCTAATGAGGAATAGAATTCAGAGAAACCAACACCCCACCAACACCCCCCCAACACACACACACACACACACACACACACACACACACACACACACACACACACACACACACACACACACACACACACACACACACAACTTTGGTGTGGCCAAGATACCTCATAGAGCTACGCTGCCCTCTGAAAGATCTGAAAGGTACTGCAGCATATGTTTGAATACACTCAGGCTGTGATTATGCCCCTTTTTGTGTATTCTAAAAATGTTAATGCAATAAAAGCATCATTGTATTAGCAGCATTTGACCACTTTCTTTCACTGTCTGCATAGAGGTATGTTGCAAAATGGCAAACCTGGAGGTTTTGCCTCACAACCCAGCCCCGAAATACCCCTGAGGGGAAGCCAAGGAAAGCACAAATGTGAATTGATCTCTCCAATCAACATGATGAATGAGAAATGCCAAGCGTTCTTTTTGCAATGCCAGGCCTCGCTCTGCAGCATTGTTCATTCCATTGTGTTTTTGGACAGGATCGGGGTTTTCGTAGTCGATATGCATTTAGCCATTAAGTGCGGCTTTGCCGTTATTACACAAGACAGTATTTACATGGAGGTATTTGCAGATGCGTTGCTGCAGTCTCTTGTTTGCCTTTGCGAAAACGGACACAGGGAACGCAATCAAGATATCACAGATAACTCACCGTTGGTACACTGTAATCTTGCATCTCAGTTTTTCTTTTCATTCTTTTTTATGGACCATAAATGCAGAGAGGAACAGACAGGCATTGTAATTTATTCAACACCTGTGTGTTAAATGAAGAAAAACATTACAAAATTATACACATTGAGATTTGAAAGATAATTTTTTCAAAGATGCATAAATGCCAGAGCTTTTGTTGATGATGTTGTTGCCTGCAGAACATATGTATAGCAGGTTTCACCCAGGAATTCACATACATAATTGCTTCACATGGCTGAGTTATTCTTACCACCTGTTCTGGAAAATTGTTTTCATATCACACCAGGTCAAACACAGTATGAGGATTGTCTTCTGGCAATGTCTAAATGTAATACTTAATGCATAATTTTTCTTCTCCAGTCCTCCTGCTCTCTAGACAACGGGGTGAAACACACAGCAGATGGTAACATCTGTAAGCTTTATCTCAGGTAGCACACCTTCAGAAGATCTCTGTGGGCTTCATGCATCGCTTTTAATACTCCACATAACATGTATTTTATCTCTTTGTCACCGTGACTGCTTCACCAGGATGCACGTTGTGCCTCTCCATCTTTAAAGAAAACCATGACAAAAATCCTACTTTTTGTAAGCCTTTTCTTTTTGACCATCAATCCTACTTTTTGCAATTTCACTAACCATCTGGACCGTACTTTGAGCGGCACCGAAGAGTATCACACACACAGCCGAGCATGCTCAGTTTGAATAAAATATTATTTGGAGCGAGAGAAAAGGTGAACATCCGGTCAAACTGTCCATCACAACCATCTGCAGAATTCTACAACAGCGTGCTTAAAAATGTGTATTTAGGGTGACAGAATGTTCGCTTTTGCTTTCATTTCCCCAGCAGTGGGTTTACACATATCAGTTCAGAAGGCAGATTGCTGTACAGATGATGAACTGAGGACGCTGAAGCACGGGTGCACAGGAAGTTCATTTGCGCCAAACAACGGAGTGAGGAAACAGAATATTTGCAGTTTGCATAATCTGGTTGAAATTCATATATATTTGTAAGTGCTCAAAGATACAAACAAAACCAAAGTGTATGTCTGAGTAACATGCAAGAAAACATTCCACCTTAATGTCACTATTTCTTGGTGTTAACTGCTAACTAGGCAGCAGAACCTCCTATAATTTTCTGGAAAAGATAAAAAGTTTAAGATGTTTGTCAAAAAAAACAAAAAACAGGACCACCTTGGACTAGCTAACGAGTTGCATTGATATTGCGGGCCCAGTTCCAGAAGAAAATGCATCGTAATTATTGTGGCTGCACTGTGTAGCACTGGAAATGCTGTTCCAAATTTTTTTTGTTCTCCTTTTAAAACAAACTCATAAAATAAGTAATTAGAAGGCCAATATACATTTTTGTACTCATTAAATCCCTTTGTTTTTGTTGTTAAAGTTGTTTATATGTAAACTTGCCACCGCAGGATTACATAACATAACCTTCCAACGACATATTAAACATCGTAGGTGGGCTCCTGTAATTATACAAATAGCACTACAGCCCTGTTGACGGGAACATCTTTGGCCAAATACTTTCTAAAGCCCTTAGAGAAATTAAAAAAAATTAGACAGAGCTTATAAATGATGGGCTAATTAGCAGAGATGTTATGAAATTGCAAAGAACCATTCTATATTAATTTGGAAATCTGAAAGCATTTTTGATTTATTGCTTACCGCTGTAATAATTGCCCTCAGTTAAGTTAATTTAAGATTTTATTTCTACAAGAACTTTGTTTTTTTTAATTATATTAATTATACTGGACCAGTGATTCACCTGGAATCATCCAAGAAAAGTGCTATTGTGTGTTTTTTTTCTCGGTCAAGTTTTGGGCTGTCAGCCGTGTCGATGCTCACACTTTCAAAGCAAACTCCTGCACTGCAGATAAAGATTAACATTTAAACGATAACTCTTGTTAGAACAAAATCTCATTAAACAAAAACCAAGGGGAGTGAAGTGTGTTGTGAGTTGGCGGAGGTTGATCCGTTTGGTTTAGATCTCTCTAATAGGAAGGTTGATGTGTATATGAGCAATACTGCAACTATTGATTTTGTGATTCCAACGGAGCAAAAGCAATCGAAGGGTGTCCTTTTACCTTGTCAGATGTCACGTAAACAGAGTACCAATTCTCATATAGTTTGTCTTTCCCTCTCAAGAGGTAATGTCACAGAGAATGATCCTTTAACGTTGATCAATTCTGCCACCTGACACCATCATGATAACAATTAACTCCTGTGGCAGCCTTGGAGGGAGACATGAGGGAAAAGCAAGTTCTGTCGACGGGGAGGCTTTGTTCTGAGTGTGATGTATGTGTGTGTGTGCCAAAATATCCGTCCTCAGTTGTATTCTGCAGCCTTGTGTGTAATGTGTCTGGCACTGTTATCAAGTGGGCTCCAGATTTCTATCCACCCCACTAGAGTGGCTTTCAAACTTCTCCGGGAGCCCGTTTGTTTTGTGACCCACAATAATTTAATGGACTACCGTGCAGGCTTATCGAGCAAAATGAATCCCGTTTTCAGGCTCCTAACCTGTTATAGTGTTTTATTCAGCTCAACACACACTGCAGGGAGCGGAGAGGGCTTTGGCAACATAACATGGCCATAATTTTGATATAAGCTTATAGAGAATCATTTCCTGACCCAGTTAAATCCCCCTATGAGTCATCTTTCGAGTTTCTAGCCCAAACGCTCCCTAGCATGTGAATTTTGCATGCAGATTCTGATCGCAGCCAATTGTCTGCAGCGTTTTAATTATTATTTCATATTGCATATATCCTATGACACTAGACAGTGACAAGAATAAATAACCAATAATGCAGATGTTACTATGAAAGAACGCAAAGAAAAACGGAGAGAGAGATTTCTACTCTGTTTATTATATGATGAAGTAGCACATCTCCACGAATGTATCCAAGCATTCACACGCCATTATTTCCTAATACTCCCTTCTGTGTGAGCTTGGCTGGACACATTTCTCCTCTGCATGGCATCTTCCCATAATCATCTTATGCTCCCCGACTCTCTCTCACTATGCACACACATTTCCATGTGTGTGCAGAGTGGTCCCGAATATAGTAGAACCACCACTGATGGAGAGACAAAATGAGAGAGAGAGAGAGAGAGAGAGAGAGAGAGAGAGAGAGAGAGAGAGAGAGAGAGAGAGAGAGAGAGAGAGAGAGAGAGAGAACAAGCTCACTCATCCGGGCCATCTCTGCCAAGACAAAACAAACCCGGAGAGTGAAAATCATCTTATCAGGCCGATAGCAGACAAATAAAGGGAGACTGTCAAGAAATGATCGCGTTGGTATTCAGGCCATGACTCGCTGTGTCTTGTCACAATAAAACAGAGGGAATGCAAGCGGAGGATCAGCGAGATGGAAGTAAGGAGAGAGAGAGAGAGAGAGTTGTTGATCTGTTTAGCCTGCTTGCTTCATGCCACTGCGGTGCATCTACTCTGAAATGGCTGTATTTGAAATCAGCTTTATAGAGTAGAAGACACTGCGAAGCTACCGTGTGCCGGGGCATGCCTGTCCGACCCGGGAAGAGTAGACTTCATACATACACAACTACACACCAAACATTAATCACAGACAGAGGTCTCTTTCCAAAAAAACGTACAAGTGGAGGATCAGACGACGGACCGAACACAAAGGGTGGGTGAGACCTGAAGAAACGAGGTAGGCTGTATGCGCCTTAAGGTATAAGAACACTTTATTTCACCTCGTAGAAAGAACGTGTGTGGCTGAGAGATTGTGTGCAGTTGAAGGAAGGGTTTTCTTGCAATTTTAATGCGAAGCACGGCTCTCCTGCAACCTGTGAGACAGCAGGGACTCTCTCAAGTGGCGCTGACAGGGACCGTCTGTGAACCTGCCTGTGGATCATCGTAAAGCCAGCACCTGCTCACGACTGTATCACGGCGCCCCCGCCGCTCTATATGCACGCCGCATACGGCTCAACGCGAATACACACAAGCTTATGGACCATAATTCATCATGTGTCCAGGGTTATCGATTATCTGCCCGGTGATAAGGCGGTGGAACATGCTTATTGAATATGGATAAAACAAGCATCTGCATTAATTAGTCCGCATATGTAATTACTGATGAACGCGGCCACAAATAATCACAACTAACAACTTTAATTAAACAAGACTTGTAAAAATGCGAAAAACTCAGGAGACGAGGGGCAAAGTGAGCGGGCCTGACAAGCAGCAGATGAGAGTCTTTGGATGAGAAATGTGCAAGCCCGATCACTTTTCTTTGTTTGATACAGACTTTTGTGCTGCTTTTCCCTCTAATCGACTTTCATGGCAGAAGTGATTTGTAATTAATGGTGGTTTTGTAACTCATCTATATCCCTGAACCCTGACGAGACCGATCGATAGCTCTGCCTGTGGCCCGCTGTGTTCAGGCTCTCTCTCTCTCTCTCTGCAGCAGAACCTGGAGTTCCCTCACAAGTGGCCATGTGCACACACACACACACACACACACACACACACACACGCCATCACACCCAATTTTGTAGGACAGAAAAGACTGACAAAAACTGACTGACATAAAGATGTCAGCAAACAGTTTCTTATCTACGCATTCAGCAGACACGGAGCAACTTTAGCAATATTTTGGAATGCTGTGCATCCACTGTGAGCATCCACTGTCCGTCGAGTGATGCCTTTCACATCAGATCTGTTACTATTTCTTTCCATTGTCAATATAAAAATATTGATTGAAATAGGGTCCCTAAGATTTCAGTCCTATATGTGGAAAAAAATGTGGTATAAATCCTTTTGAGGCTCCAAAGGTTAATGAAATCTGATAAATTGCCTCCGGTGATCACCAAGTGTTCACCTGAGTCAGCAATTTGGAAAATTAAATTATTCTGAGGGTCGTGGGGTTAGAAAGTGAGCGTTCCAGACCTCTGTAGCCAGCTCCTCATCTCTGCTTGAGGCTAGCAGCTCAAGGCAACATTAGCAGCTACTTGCATATCGCACTTCAATCTCTAAGTAAACCTGTCCGTTGCATCATGGGTAATGTAGGTGGTATGTTTTGACAAGGAAGAGGAATACATGCAACAAAGAAGATCTGCTGTATCGATTTTGATGCTTTTGGTGCACTATGAGTCATACAATTTTTTTTTTCCACACAAAGAGAAACAGCTGTTTGCACCTGAATGCCTCTTTTCTTTCTGGCCATGCAGATACTTACCGTTGCATCCCTCTGCTCATTATACTGCTGCTCTTCAGTTCATATAGGTCTCCCAATCTTCCAGCCCACTCCTTCAGCTCCTAGTCAGCCCAGGTCTTTATTTGATTTTATGTCTCTTTCAGACGACTGTCTTTCAATCATTCCCCTTGGGGTCATACCCCGGGAGTTGTTCACATAAAAAACACCGCCAAATTTATGCTTCAGCAGAAAAGGAAAAAGGAAAAGAAGAAATAGGATGGCAGGATGGAGGGAGAAAGAGGGATGGGGGTTCATGATAGACACTAACCACATTTTTCCTGAAAGGTCACTTCACAGATGGATGGCAGTTCTGTTCTGTTCAGCTAATGTTCCCCATCATAATAGGTCCTGATTTTCATCTTCCATTTCCTTCATTTTGGGAGTCAACCATTCATTTGGCACTGGGAAACTTTCCCTCTCGCGCTGACACGATATCAATTACACCAGTATCACAACTAAACAGCGCTGGCAGCGCCAGTGTTAATAACAACCTTATCAGATAAGATGAAAAACAAACGGACCGCCTCTCACACTTCAATCTCCGACGTGAAATGACATGCACAGGTGCACAGGGACAACACAAAACACATTAGAAAGGAAGGGGTGTGTGACAGGACGCGCCTATCACCTTGCGTTAGGTCCAGGAGGAAAGGCATCATATTCAGTTGTGTCAGCAATCCTACAGCACACGGACACACACAGATATACACACTCTGGATGGCTGCTGAGGAGTCTGAAGAGCAGGATGAGGTTGCTGCAAAAGCAATTTCCTCATAAGAGAAAGGTCTCATAATTCTTGTGAGACAAAACATCTGGGATGATGGGGGACAGATGGGAAAAAACTGTACGAAATTCAGCAATGTCCTCATTCGCCGCAATTGTGTTTTCGGTAACCTTTTCTCTGCAAAGTTTCTCTGATGTATTTCCCCCTGTTTTTTGAGGGACTTCACATTAATCACGGCTGACAAGCAGCGAGTCTTTCCTGTTGACGGCAGTGTTTAAAATGTGGAGTGTGCCAACAGATCGCGCTGGCAAAAAGAAAATACATGTGTCCGGTCACCTCGTACACGGCACATTTTCTCGATCTCTTATCACCATTTTCAAACGCACATTTCTCCCAGTATCTGCTAGATATCCATCTGGAAAGGGAAGAAAAGAAAATCTGTGATGTGTTTACAGTTCACACGCCTCAGCAGAGCGTACTCTAACCCTGAAAAAAAAAAGTTGGACTTATTTCGCAGCATCAAGGAGAAAATATCCAGTCAAGCGAAAGAAATAAACAGGATCTCAACTCTACCATTATGTCCAAACATGGGAAAGGTTGGCCTGGCCGAGGCATGACTCACTGATTTAGAAAGAACCAAAAAAAAAGGGTTGTCGCAGGTGAAATGCTGGAGCAGAGTCAGGGACTAGCCTCTGGGGCGGTGATATTTATGCCTCCTCTCTTACTCCCTTCCTCCCCCTCTCTTCCTCCCTCTTTCTCTGTTTTGGTCAGAAACCCAAACAAACCTGTAATACCATATCACTTTGTTGATTTCCCAGCTGTGCCTTTGACTGTCATTGAAGTGTCTTGGAATTATGAATCAATATCACTGACTTGTGTTGTTTGGAGAACCACAGGCCTGTAATTTCTCCTTACTGAGTCATTTTGCCTTTTTATCTTGGTTTAGTCAGCCTGCCACACCCACAGTCTGCTGACCCCCACAATACAACCGATGCAGCCAGTCTCCACATGAAAACGACAGGTAATAAATGCCTGATCTGATTGTTCTCTGCCACCGCTGCTTTGTCAGGTTTAAATCATATTATGTAAGCTGCTCACCCGACATTCACTTATTAGTATTTATTTTAAGGTCTTAGTTTATATGACTTTGAAGTTTTTGGAAGACTTTTAATATGGGTATCTTTACTTCCAGTATAAATATGTTCTTAAAATGGGGCTGTTGCAGGGGAGACATTTGTTATTTTACTCATTTGTTGCTTTGGACAAAAGCGTCTGCTAAATGACCTAAATGTTGCCATGGCTCTGCCTTTGCAGCTTTATTTTTATTTTATTTTTTTATTGAAGTTGTGTGAATTCATATGCCAGAGATGCTTTTCTGGTTTGGAGTTGGAGCCTCTCTTCAGGTCGATTTTAATAGTTCCTCAATTTTTAAAGGTTGTTTTATATTGTGTTTTATGTCCCAGACATTAGTGTGTTAAAACATTTTATTTTTACCCTGGTCACCAATACATATTTTCAGTTTTTTAACGATTTAAAATAAATGTTATATATAAAATAAGAGCCAAGAATCTTTGCTCTTGAATCTTTGAAATTTTGTCAACAACTGGTGTGTAGTTTGCGGTTTACAATTTTATTCTAGAAGAAAATTAACGAATTTCATTGAATGGCCTATCTTTAATATTATGCTGTAATCCACACTATTTTTTTATTTTTTTATTTTTTAACTGTGACATATTATCACTTTGAGAACATTGTTGGACAGCTGCTCATTAACACGTCCAGCAGAAATACAAGCAACATTAGCATTTCAATCAGGAGAGACAAGAAAATTAAGAAAAGATAAATGTTTACTATAAATGGATGATGTGCAATGATAAGGTCTACTGTTGTCTTCCTGATTGAACTCGTGTTAGAACTTCATTAATTTGGAGTTGTGTTTCTGCCCATCCAAAGAATGCAAGTCGAATATTCACTTTCCTTTTAGCTCTCATTTGCTCCATTATGTTCACCAGCTAGTCACCAACTTTGTCTGTTTGTTGCTTGGTACTGCATGGGCAGGTGGCATGCAGAAGATTTTGAGTGTTTTCACTGGAAACAGCTGCCTGCTGTTTTCAGAAACAAAGCGGATGAGAGCGGCGACAGTGAACCAAATCAGCAAAGTTGCTGAGACGTAAAACAAAAACAATGACAACCCCTTTGACATTGCACATAGTCATTTAATCCATTGTTAAATAAAAAAAATATTGATTGGTGCGGTTCAAAAAAAAAATATTGCCATATATTTCGAGATGTGTGCAATTACCAAAAGACAAAGTATTGAGCATGCATCTGCAAAATCTAAGTTTTGTTCTCCTTTTAGTGGAGGGTTTTTTTGTTTGTTTGTTTGTTTGTTTTAAGTGTTGGGCTGAAGAGATTTCTAAGGTCTGGTATGAAAATGCAAAACAAAAAGGTAATGAACTATTGAACATTTGAGCATGAGTGGGGAGGGGGGGTGCTGAGTGGGACAAGTCGATTGGAGTCTCTCCCCTCCTGCACTGTCAGATGAAAACGCCTTTCTGGGCATCAAAAACACCGGCAGCAGCAGTGTCGCCAGTGATAAAGATGCCACTCTCCTTGCTTTCCCCCTCCGATTTTAATTACAAATATTTATAAGCAGCTTAACTGCATGGACAGGGGTTTTTCTTTACCAGGCTAGGGTGTGGGGGTGTCTGGGTATCAACGCAGCTGTTGGAGACGATAAGATTATTTACCATTTTTTTTGTTACTTTATTTTTTATTTCCTGTATAATTATTCATACCCTCGCACGATCACTGACTCCACTTTCTCCTTCTCAATACGTTGAATAGGGGGATAACAAAAATAAATAAAATAATGATAAATAAATCATACTCTGGATAAACATTCTCAATGTAAATGCTAAAGGTAAACTTGTTTCCATGGAAATTAGACTCCTGTCTTGTGCGTCTGAGAGAAGGTTTCGCATGTCAATCCCTTCGGGACCTTAAACTCCTTACATAACTTCCATATCTTTACATTTTTCATCTCCTTTTGCACACATCGCCTGACACCCACCACACCTAATACCTCCAGGAGTTTAGAGGCTATATTGAGAGACAGACAGCGAGAAGGGGAGAGAAAAAGCAGAGCACACTTACACCTCGCTACTTTAACCTACGTGGCACATTTTAATCCGAGAGAAGTGTCACCTTGTGGAGGAGAATGGAGAGACAGACGCGTGAGAGAAAGCAATAGAGACAACACAGGTGTTTCCGTTTCAATGCACTTCAGAAAGCAAAACACATTGTTTTCCAGTGAACAGGCTGACAGGAGGGAAAAGGGGGGAGGAGGGCATTTATCTTATTTAGTTCAGATCTCTTCTGACTAAGCAGTTCAGCAACTTAAGTGGAAAATGTCTGTGGGATACTGTTAGAATACCAAAAACAACCCGTGTGGCGGCTGAGCTATCTGCTAATAGAAATAATGATGAAGAGGCCGAGCAACGATCTAAATAGTGACAGGAAAGCCCGTTGTCGAGCCGAGTGGTGACGCGAAGCGGTTTTATTCCCGTCCCTGCGCTCCAAACCCCAAATGGGAGTGCAGGAGGGTTCATTTTGTTTTTCAAATCGGAGGTGGACGGTAATTACATTTAGTCTCATTAGTCGTTCCCCCTTGACTCGGCGTGGTCATCAAGGTAATGTATGTGGACGTTCCCGTTTGGGCGAAAATGGATTTGTGCTGCATTAGCTGATGAGGCAGGTAAATTACATTATGTCCCCCCAATGTGATCTTAATGTCAGTGATTCGGGGATGGATCAGCCTTGTGGACGGTCTCAGACTTGTTAGCGTGCGGCGTTTCACCACTCCTCACCACCCTCTTTCTGCAACAACACGCACTATAGAGACACGGGTAGGGCGCCTATCCTTCAAATACTTATTTCAAATAACCTCAAAGAGACGCTCGGTAATTCTTTTTTCAATTGTGCCTGCACTTTGTGCCAAACAGGACTATAGATGGGGTATTACAGGGACAAAGAAATGATGTTCAGAGACTTACTCTGTAAAGTGCAAGTTTTGAATGAGTGGCACAAAAGGGGGAGAAAAGTATTTTTGGAATGGCATGAAAAAGACAAATCACCAGCAGTTTCTTCAATCTGTGGGATGTTGAAACCTCACAGTGTCCTCTTGCTACCCATCAGGAGAAAGTAGATTGAGGTTTGCTCCTCTACAGGTCTAGTTCTCATATCTTTATTAATATTATTTTGTGCAGTCGAAATCCTGTGAGGGACAAGAATGAACTATTGTTTAGCCAGCAGACAAGCGGCAGCGGCCGATGGTCTTTATTATTTTGGCCTGACATTTATCAACACGCTGATCGCTGCTGCCACATCTGTCAGAGCCGGTTGTTAGGGGTAACTTGGGGTGGAGGATTTATGCCAGACATTTGGATGTTATGAAAAGATAATGTGCTTGTGTGTGAACCTGCGCCACGTGCAGGTACAGTGTTGTTGTGTTGTTTGATTAGTGTGCATCAACCCGAGAAAAGTAACACAATTGTTTCTCAAATTTCCCGTCACTTTCTGGGCATCAGCTGTTCTCATAAGCCGGTCACATCCATCCAATAGCAGGGTGCCTCACCTACAGTGTTCATCTTGCTGTTGTCTCTTTTTAAATATGATTGTGTCTTCCTTTCGTACATCCATGCTGCCCTTTCCCTTCGCCATCACTGCCCAGTCTTTGCGGATTCATCAGCTTCATCAGCCTCCCTCTCTCAGCAGAATCATCAGACACCACCACCACCAGTGTCTGGACTCCACTGGGGGATTTATCTTGCTGCTGCTCAGGGCAGACGCCCCTCGATTACAAATCTTCCTTTGGAGTGTAGGCGCCAAAGCCTTTCTGTCAACACTTTATTATCACATATCATTTATTATAATAAACAATTATCCCCTCTTCATCTACTTGTCTCTCCTAATTGAAATGCATGATGTATCCTGTGGACGGGATGTATAGTACTATATCCTACATTCAGCAGGTAACTCAGAAATTACTAAATTTTTTGTTGTAAAGTTTGTGAAATGTCCAAGACCGAGAACAGAGTTCTTTAGTGTTTTCTCCTTTTCCCTGATGTGAACTATGAAACAATGACTCAGGGCAATCCTTAAGAGCTAATCATTTGATAGAAGCTCAACAATGGATCGTGTCATCATTTCCGAAGTGATGAGCAGACTTTAAATTGAAATTTCAACACAAATTCAGGTCATCCTCTTCATCAAAGTGAGCACGGTGTTCATGCATGTTTCCAGGTGGCGGTGGTTTTACACCCCCAAATGACAGCAACAAGAATAAATGACTCACCTATTGGATGCACTGTTATATTTCACAGAATATACTAGAGCATAAAAAAAATCTAAAAATGAAACAGAGCCCAGGCTACTGAGACCAAAGCTAGTCAGTGAATGGGAGCAAAGATACCTAGTATAACTATGTAGAGGCATCTAAAAGAATAAATCCCTCTGATGCTCTGAAGATTGATCAGAGGAGTCAAAATGTCTTTTACAGGATGCAGTAAATACTTTATTTGAACAGCTATCTCTGATGTTTTGCTGATGCTTCTGTATATGACTCTATTGCCTTGAAAAACCCAAACGTAAAAAATAGTCAAGACTGTTATATAATATGTATACAGTATATGTATGTATGTCTGTCTATATTGTATGTATCTGAACAAGGACAGTGCACGATAAAACATTAGCCTTATATAAGCAGAGAAGCTGCACCAATTTTAGCAAATTTGCCTTTTTCCACCTGTAGCTCCTGCGCAGGTTGATGGACCAATACATTAAAAACAATTTAATGTAAATAGGAGTATAAAAAACATACATCATTTTTCAAACATTATCCCACGTAAAAAAAACACAATTTGGACAAAATTACAGCAATAAATATTCATTCCTTCCCAACCCTGCCTCTGCATTTACACTTATGTGCAGAAAAGGTACAGTACAATGCTGCACCTCTCAAATCCTGACTGCTCTTTTTTGGTCCTTTTGCTAATGGTTTGTGAGTATGATGGGATACACAGTGGATAAAGATGGATAAAGCCCTCAAGTAAATACACAAGAAAGCAGTGCGGTTTGATTCTCACAAAAATCAAACAGAGTGTTGTGCTCCCCCTGGGGAACTATTATGTGCTTGGCATCCTCTACTGTTTTGCTTGATTTACATTGTTAATGGCGATGGGCAGGAACAACTAGGCCGTTAAAAAAAAATAGACTCAACACTCCGTTGAGATCTAACATTGGAATATGCGTCCAGGGTTTATGTTTTGTTTCAAACCCAAGGTCCTCATGAGACGCATGAGAAACATAAAAGTCAGAGTGAAAAGTCTGAACCAGCCTTAAACCTTGCTCACCTGCCATGGGAAATGATTTCTTTCTACTGAACATGTTCAGAAAAACTACCCACGAACCATACCCTCTAAAACAAGTCAAATATTGTAGAACTATGTGAAACTATTAGCTGGAAGAGTTTCACTGAGACCCCTCGAGGGATTACAATTGGCCCTAAGCTTTCAGCCACGGGTTTACAGAGCAGAGATGTATCAATTGAGACCAAACCAATGAAAGAGCTGTTTGGGAAAAAGGTAATTCCAGGAGAAAATGGGACACGTAGCCTTGGGTCCTTCCGCATTTCTTGAACACTGGATGAGCAGCAGAAAAACCTTGTAATTCACTGGGAGGACTGACTGTCGTAAACAACCCTGTGAAGTAAATACACAGCAGGAAAGAAGCACGAGTCGAGATGCCACCAGCTCTCAATGAAACACTGTCAACGGCAGCGTGGAAGCACGAGGGTGTATGAGACAAACATGTACAGACACAACATCAATACCAATGTAACCTTTGGGTCAGGTTTCATAATATGATGGTAAAATACTCTGGTTGTGAACAAAATACACAAGATAGGTGTGAAAGTGTACTTTAGAGATACACTGTTGAGTTGCAGCTTTGCTTATCATTCTGCATCGAAGTGCTGCACAAGGGTTGATCCGGGCCAGACTGCAAGAACAGCTATGTTCGGTGTATGGTCCTGTGTATTGTCAGCCATCACAACGATCCATTAGACTTTGTTAAAAGCAGAACATATTCCTGTTACACACGTGCGGAGCTGCAAAAACAAATGTTAAGGATCCACCAATTTTGCAAGCTGCATTTGGTTCAGGTTTATAAAAGGTTCTGGTGGCATAAAAATCAATTTAGTATTTTTCTGTAGTGGAGATGAAGAAAGGCTGCCCACGTCTTTCAAGGGTATTCACTGAAGCACTGCTTTCAAGGCATATTATGCAAAAAAAATATAGATAAAAGATATAGATAAAGCTATGGTTCAATACAATCTAGATTTATTTTTTGGCATGATGACAAAATGGCTACTTACTGAGGTATTTGCGAAGATCTTGCTGCATAGCAATATGCTGACAATAGGTCCAACAGGGCAACGAACATGAGCAGTTAGATATACAGGTTGTAAATGTTTATCCAATTGTTTAAATTTGATCCAAATCGTTTAATGGCGGCACCATGCAGCACTTTAGTTTGAAAAGAATATAACTATCAGACTGATAATTATTAAATATATAATATAACTGTCAGAGTGCGTCTGAATAGCACATACCATCTAATAATTTGTGACTCTTATAGAACGTTGTGAACTGACGCAACGCCGACACTATTTGTGCCTCCCACAAACACAACAATAGGTTAATTATACAGATGTCAATGCTAACCCACTCACATTCTATGTTTTGAACATTTGCTGTCATCACATATGACATAATTGCTCACAATAAGTTCAGAAAATTATGTACCGAAATTGACAGTGAGTCACATTGATGATAAGAAGACTGGGACACAATAGCAAATGAACACGGCGGTCTGACCAGAACCGGCTGAGTGGAACAAACAGATCAATCCGTGAGCAGCTTTATCACAAGCTTTAGTAAATTCTCAGATATTCAATTTGTCCCCCAACTCAAATGACAAGACACATTTGTTTGTCCTCTAGAACGACACATTAGGGCATTTTCTGATTCAACGCCGCCGCAAACAGGATGTCTGTTTATTCTTTTCAACTGTTACAAATCACTATTGGAATATTACCTAATTGTTTGATAATCTTCCACTACTATGGTTGTTGTTTGGTTAGGTTTAGGGACAAGAACAACTTGGTTAGGGTTAGGGGAAGATAATGGTTTGAGTTTACTACTTCGGGAACCGTTGTGGCCGTGGTTACAGGAATAAGACCTTGGTTGTGGTTAGAAACGGCCATGGTAATGAGTTGTGTCCCATTGCATACGGATCTTCTCAAAGCTCCTCAAAGTTCTCCATTTTCTCTTACCAGTCGTGTCTGGGTAGTTAGTAAATGTTGGATTTGTTTTTAATTAGTTCAGCTCCCAAATCATCTTTTGGTCCCGAGGTTGGCATTGATTACCATGGTTACAAGTCTGGCTTTCAGTAAGATACCACTGTCTATTCACACAAAAGTATGTTCAAGGGGGTCAGCACATTAAGTAATAGTGTGAGATTTCACAGCAGTGGTTGAAAGAAACCAACATTTCTAAAATATTGAATTGATAAAAATGTTCCACACTGATACGAAGCACACACCTGAGCTGCCTTCAGTTACTACCATTTGCTCAAAGAGATAAACTTAACAGCCATGATTGGTGTTTTACAACATTGTTTTGCCCTTGGTCTTGCAGGCTACATACAGGCCACCCTGCTTTATTGGTGAAGGTTGTGTTTACTGCCTGGAAGGAATGTCTGCAGAAACAGCCTAGGGCTGAGAAGGGGGGTCTGTAGAGAAAAAAAATGTAATCTATATTACTGTTTGCAATTAATATTGTTCTCAAAACAAGCTACAATTGCATGACGATTTCTTCGAAGCCAGCATGAAAAGCATCTCTTATCAATAGCGATGCATCAATTGGAGAAGTCAGCAAATCCTTGATCTGCTTTTCACCAGGAGAGATTCACAAAGAAGCTCAAATTAACTGAATCAAGAGCTTAGAAATAAAAATAATATAAAACAATAATCCATTTTTTAAGAAAGGCAGGGGGGGCTTGGGTTTGTGGACATAATCGTAATGCGTCGGCACTTCTCAAGAAGGCCTGCGCCCCCGATCAAAGCGCCCCCGGTCAAAGCGTATATTAGAAGAAGCTGCAGATGAATAGTGTGGATTATTTTAGACAGAGACCCAACAACGTGGTGCTCTGTATGCTCTGCTTGGAATTTCAGGTCCAGGCATCTGACAAATAAAGTCTATTATCTTGTTACATCTGTTTGCTTTTAAGAGATGATTGGATAAATATTGACGATTCTTTATGAAAGAACTTGAATTCGTCTTTTGAATAATTTATATAGTATAATAATAGAGTCTTTTGATTAATCAATAAAATATGAATCGTTAGGTGCAGCCCCATTGGTCACACTTAATGATATCTCAAACCGGCTTTGGCCAGAAAAACCTGCAGAAAAACTGCCCCACACTGGACTACGAGTGGATGCCTTGCAGAAAATGGCCAGAAAGGAGCAGAAAAGGTCCATTTTCCTTTCAAGTATTCTGCTCTGCTCTCTCCTCCAACCAGAGGAGGAAACCGGCTAGTGCACACAGGAGAGCTGTAATGTGGTTTCAGTGTCTGGGCCCCTGCGGTATAGTACCCTCAGGTCGAAAACCTCTCAGACCGTGTTGGCACATCACCACTCCAATTATCAAGACCAGGAGTACCCTTTCATTTCTATTACATCTTCCTTCCTTTCTTCCTTGCAGCCTACTTCTGCTTTGCCTGCACTCTCATCTCTGCTTCTGGCTCCTTCACCCTCAACTCTTTTCTTCTAATCTTCTGGCTCTCAACAATCATACCCCCGCCACACACACACACACACACACACACACACACACACACACACACACACTCACCGACGCGTTGGTACGCCGCTGAATGGCTGCCACTCACACACCAAGCCAGTACTTACTGCCAGGACTTTGGCCAGGGAAGAGTCACTCTAAATGGAAGCATATTGGATGCTGAAGATGATCAAACTGGGGAGAACCTGATGATTCAACTCATCTGTCACAGGCCCTCACTAAAACACCACAACTCACAAAAGGACTATCACATTCGCATTGGGACTCTCTCATCAAAAGACCAGGCTTATTGATTTCCTTCCACCTTCTTTCGCATCACAAGTCTCGTCCTCTTCTATTCCCTTGCTTTTTCATTGATTCATTGTTTTCCCCCCTTTCTTCATTCTAGTTATTTTATATCTGATCCGACAACCATCTTCAGGTTTTCCTCCATTCCTCTCTGCTCTTTATTCCTCATCTGTGCCGCAACTTTCTAATTTATAGTTATTTAATCTAGCATTTCACAGCTGTGTGTTTATGATAGAACATGGAAAGGAATGAGTGATTAGTGATCATTTTTAAGATAATTAGCAAGTTCAGATATCTCTATAGATGTATTATTAAATTTACTTAACATTCAAGATTCAATAGTATAATTTGAAATGTCAAGACATTTGCAATGAAGACTCCTCTACATAGCAAGTAAGATTGTGCACCAACATGTGAGTGTGACATAACTTTCCTAATCGCAGAAGGGGAGCAAGGAATTTCACTGTTTGGCAGCTTACAAATCAGGCATCTTGTTCACATTTTCTGCTCCACCAAATCAGAATGATCACCAATCATATTTGACTGGTAATATCAGATTCTACTAACTGATTTACTGAATCATCCGTAGTTGTGATGAGAGCTACCGTCCCCCAGACTTACCTCAAGATGCATGTGACATTTGCGTCTGTAACAACGATTTCAATTATCAAAACGCAGCCACGCTTACACCAGTGGAATGTGAGGTCCCTCTGGGATAAACTAAATGTCTTTGATGCTTTATCAGAAATACGATGTTATTGGAGGAATAGTTTGACATTTTGCTTATCTGCTTTCTCACGGAGAGTTAGATCGGAGGAGATCGATACCACTCTCACTGCACGTTAAGTACGGTGCCGGGAGAGGGTTAGCGTAGCTTCGCATGAAGCCTGGAAGCAAGGGGGAACAGCTAGCCTGGCTCCGTCTATTTAAAAGCATGACACCAAAGCTCACCAGTTAGCATGCCGTTTAATTCCGAGCACAGACAGAAATTAGATTTTGACAAACACTGCAATCATTTCTTGAGAAAACAGTTCATCCATTTTAAATAAGGGCAAATATCAAATTCCATAATTATTAAATTTGCTGGCCAAGTACATGTCTTCCAGTGCTCCACATGGTTCAGTGCCACTTTGCCCTAAAGAAAACTATACTAAGTGTTCCAGTTGGTATTGACGAAACAAAAACAATTCAAAATTCCAATAGCAGCATTCAGACTGCATGCTGAGAGCAGCGTGTGATGAAATCATAAACTCCTTATAGCTGCGGAACTAAAACACATGATTCATCAGTTTGGTGATCCTACTATATTTCTTTGCACTTGCCTGCTGGGGAGACTTTGTCTACCCATTATAATTAGCATCAAGGCTCTCTCTGTCTAGAAGCTAGCCAGCAAGGGCACTCAGGGATGGCTGAGTCAATCTTCTCTGCACTTTTTAATACAGAAGTGCAGACTGACTGACAAGTCATTTCAACAGGGCTTGGTTCCCAGATTCCCATCCCTCCTCTCAGAGCCGACTCTTATGGAGGTAACGGACAAAGCAGCTGCTTCAACTTACCTTCAACACATTTTCAAGGACTGAGAGAAACTTACAAAACTAAAACGGGGAAAAACACCCTCGTTCACTCACAGTTGTAGCACAAATACGAGGTCATCCTGGCAGTATCCTTCACACAGATTTAGGAAACTAGGTTGTTTAGCATGCATGGTGTGAAACTGTAACTATACATACTGGATGGAGGGCACTTACTGTATCTCATTGTATGTCGGTGTCGCTAGAACTCTGGCAGTAGAGGTCAAAATAGAGACATCGTAGTCTTGTCCATCATTAGGGAGGTAATCTTGTACTTATATTTTGTATGGCATTTTGTTTCCTGTGGAATCGGTAAGGTAAACTGTTACTCACTACTAAAATACAAACCTATACAAATAAAATACATCAGAAGGATGAAAATAGGATATTTATCTCATATCACCTGAAGCAGAAACCATCCTTTATCATCAACAAACAGAATTTTCACAGATTTAAAAACAAAGTGTTTTATGACATGACGGTGTTATCAAAAATCCAACGTGGCTCCACCTCAGTGATATGAAATTCTGAAACAGTGCTCAAGCCCGGTTCCCTCGCCACCTTTACAAAGATTGAGAGCTTAGATAATCACTCAAAAAGTTATAAGTGAAATGTTAGAAGTGATTGAAACTGAACACTATGCCCTTTCGGAGACGAATGAGCCAAAATCGTACGAGGAAAAGCCACTCGCACTTTTTCAATGTCGCCATTAGTGACAGAATCATTTTGTAGACGTGTTACCGTTAACGTTGCCACGCCCCGCGTATCTCAGCTATCCTGCAGGACGTCCACGCTCCCTCGGTGCTGTGCTGGGAATGCACATGCTGCTACAGTGGTGGCCTTTTCCCTCCATTCTTTTTTTGTCCATCCTGCCACTGTAATGTGTCTGAGAGTATAATGAAAACAAATAACACAAACCGGCGACTCCACTGGAGTTGAGTAATGAGAAAGCGTGAGCATAAAGGATGGATTGGTGTAGTTGTTTAAAGGTAACACAAGTGGAGCAGCTCTTTCTTCCCCTCTGAAGGTTACAGAACAACAAGATTAAAAGAGCGTCACTCTGCAGCCTTAAATGTTTGGCAATGAATGCCTCGCTGAAGAAAAATGAGGGAGCGACTGGGAGAGAAAACGGGAGGGTGTGCGCGAGGGATAGCTGAAGAGGAGGAACAATAGAGTGAAAAGTGAGGCAGATATTGGGGGAGTTTGGTGAGACATTTAGAAGGAGACGACAGTGTGATGATGGGTGAAGAGGCAAGTGATGGATGAGACAGGGAGAGAGAGAGAGAGAGAGAGGGATACAGAAAGAGAGAGGGAGCACGGGGGAGAGCAATTGTGCTGTTCTTGACACCTCCACAGAAAACACCTTGGCAAGCTGTCAATCAACACGGGCCCGCTTGATTGATTTTCTCCTCTTTTCAATCAGCATTTCACTTTGTGTCCCTCTCTTCCGGCAGAATGTGCCCCGATGCCAACGTTCTGCTTTTTTTACGTCCTTTATGGCGCATGTCAGGGCCAAACGGTGACTGTCACGTCAGTTGTCCTGAAGCGGCGACATAAATTAGGTTAGAAAGGAGAAATACGGTCTTGTTAATGTCACCTCTGCACAACTAATCAGGGCAAATTTAAACTATTTTAAAATAGGTTATGTGGGATGTTGGAAATACTGTAATGGGACATCCAAACTCCCCTGCAGCAGCTCACTGACAGTAGAGTCTTCAGAGCATTCAGAGACTATATAGAGGGATAAGTAAAAGGACTCAGGAGTGGTTTAGTAGGGACAAACTTTAAACCACAAGATAAAGTAAGTCCACATGTATAATATAGAACTAACACTTTAAATAAGGTACAACAAAATATGGAGCAAATCAGGAACTGCCAGACAATTCTATGTATCGAGTGTGAACACTTGTGTGAATTTTACCGTGGCCCACACTCCTAGGTTTACATTATGCTTTGTGTATGCTTTAAGCTCTGGTTTACTCTCCACCCACTCCTGAGGTACAATGTACAGTGGGTTTATCAGAGCTTGTTTGTTCAAAACAGCTGCCTGCTAAAGCGAACCAAACAAGTTGCAAAACCAAAAGAATCAACATCGAGTGCAAATACAACCAAACTACCATGATTCTACTTTAATTTGTTGTTGCAATAAAAGCCACCAAATATACTGCTGCATGTTTTGCAATGACAAGATGACACTCTTTTTGATAGCTTACAGTAAGTGCACCTGCTTTGCCTCTAAAATAAATCTACATACAAGAGAATAAACTTATAAATCCCAGGGAACAAAAACAATGAGAAGCGTAACCTTTTCATTGCCATCTAAAAAGGTTAACAAGCAGCCAATAAAGCCTTGGGGAGAAGCCACTAGTCTCATTTGGAGGGACAAAAGCATACGACGTGTTGTAGCGACACACCTGCTTTACTGTATACCTAAATCAGCTCTGTAAAATTCACGGCTGCCAGTCTGTGCTCACTTCCTCCTCTTCATACACAAATTGGTCTGATCTTGTTTTGACAGTACTTCATCTTCAATTGTGTTATCATATCATTTGAGTTTCTCAAGATGACAGTGTTTATCGTAGCTGTGGGCCTCAGGAGTCCACTAACGCCCGTGGAGCTGAGTCAGACGGTGGGAAGAAGTCCTGTGGTAAAAAAGTACGGGTGGACAGGAGAGGTGTGTCTGAGAGACAGAACCTATTGATTTCCATGCGGATGGATGAATAGATCAAACCCTTTCGCTTTTTCTCCTCAATTCCCTCCAGCATCCGTGAAGGCCAAGGCCGATCAAATAGCCACCAATTGTTTTGGTTTTCCGGTGAAATAGTGGGGCAAGTGGGAGCAGGTTTTATATTAATCAGAGAGACAAATGGGAGAGGGCATGTGGGAGGCATCTTGGGAGAGAAATTTTGCAGTTATAAAGAGCGAGTGGAAGTTAAAGCCAGCAACAACAAATAAAGGAACAAAGAGGAGGAGTAAATATGAAATAACTGCGCAGCACATGACGGGCGCGGGGTTTAATGTAAAGGACAACCTCCCACATAAAAAGCTGCTTGCTTTGCTTCTGTGTGAAAAGAGCCGTGGATAGACAAAATGCATGCATGTATTTATTGGAGACAAAAAAGGAAACAGAAAACGGGAGACAGTGCGAGCAACAACATAATAAGGTGATAAAATCAGACAGCTTTGCTTGTTGCTTTAGCGATGACATCCATCATTCAGCATGTATCTTCACAGCTTACCAACTTGTCAATCACTCCATCCTTCTCACATCCCACCACGTCCAAGTGAAATCAATTATCTTACCAGCCCTTTTCTCCCCCCGAGCTCTTGACCCTGTTGCTTTTTAGCATTTACCATGAATATGAAATTCATGATGTAGATTACATTCCTGATTACAGAACTGCCGTCTTCCTTTTGCAATGCGAATAGTAGGTAGATGTAATCGGGCCACGGTGGCAAAGGGGTCCTTATTTAGTTTGCGAGTGAAGATAGCAACAGGGAAATGAAAAACCATGTCTCATTTCCTGTCTGCTACAGCCGCTATGAGGTTTCAAAACACAAAATGTTCCTCGGGTGATACATATCGCTCAGCCCTTAGACTCGAACCGTAAACCAAACACAAAATTGCTTTTTTCACTTTCTCTGTAGGCCGCTGTGAATGCCTGTGCTGAGGAGGGCTCGTGAGGGGGGCCGGACCCATTATGCAAGGAGCAATGCATTTCACAATTTCCTTTTGTCCTTAGCATGCTGGCCAGACCTAGAAGTCTCATTCACCAGGGTCACGCCGATAGTCATGACTCCACGCCTAATTAGTCCAGGAAATATGAGGAAATGTGGTAGCATTTATTGCATTTCATATCCTGTCTGCGACAGATACAGGCTTCTTAAATATTGTAAATTTCTAGATACAAAGACGCCAGACAGTTATTAAAAATGAAAGGAATGGTTGACCTCCAGGCACACCATGCATTGCGTTGTCTAGCACGACACCTGCATGGGGCCTAGGAAGGAAGAGAAGAATGAGTGAACCTAGAGGAGCCTCAGCATCATGTCAAAGATCTCTTGCTCCTCATTTTGCTCCAACAGATACAAGTGCTGATTGTCCCCCGCCTGCAGAGCGCCGCCAGGGAGAAAGGCCAGAGATTACGGCTGACAAACCGCCCCCAATAGTGAAAGAAAACATGTCGCAAACATACATCCAAGTCACATTAGACCAGATCCCCCTGGTGGGAGAGGAGACGATGCTGAATTGTTGAATATATGCTGTTTTTTGAGTGCAGCAGGTTACTAACGTCTGCATAGACACTGCATAGTATCTTAATACAATATATATGTTATTATGGTTGATACCGATTGTTTTGGTGCAGCATGGTAACTCAGTTCTAGTGCAAAGAAAGGCAGAAGAAAACGAGCAAACAGACATCATAAATCACTACAACAAAACAAAGGGAAACACATCAATGTGAAAATATGTACATTCGAAAATATATGATATGAACAGTTCGGTTCCCGGCAGAAATGCAATGATTGTTATACCAGTGCAAACAAGTTCAGTTTCTGACTCCGACAAGATGAAAAATTAAATCAACAACATTCTTTTTTTCTTGTTTGTGTCGAGCTGTCACAATGTTTCAACAGATCCAAGCAGGAAACCGTGAACTTCAGTTACAATGGAGCCTTTTCTATCTCATGACCTCCGTAGTGTGTGCGTGTGTGTGTGTGTGTGTGTGTACATTGAAGAGCAAAATTAACAAATAATTGACTAAACAACTTAAAAGTGTCAGTGTTGCTGAATGCAATAACCTAAGCAAAATTGCAGATGGTATTGCATGTGTTACATATGACTTGAAAAAAATATATTCAAAAGGGTAAAGGCTCTTTGAAGGTTTCATTTCTAATTTGAATCATGTTCTGCGGTGCTGCTTTCCAATGACTCATCAGTTGCATTAATATTCCATTCACTGAAATTCCTTTTTGTTTTTTATGTTTATTTTAATATGAGGTTCATAAAGACGCTGTAAACGAACACAAACGTATAAACGCTGTTCTCCACTATAACAGGGACTTCGAACCACCCTGCAGGGATAAGTGTGAGGACAACAGACAACAATAAAACAGAGGTGAAACGAGTGAGACGTGTATTGACCAGATTTCTTGATCCGTGATATCGTAAAACTTTGATTTCTAACTTTGATGTGTGTGTGAGAGAGATAGAGCAAGACCTGCGTCAGGCTATAGCAGCCCAGCAGCGGCCTTGTAACTGCGTTTGAAAAATAAAACTTTTGCTTTCCACTAAATTTGTCTCCGTTTGAGTCCATGTGTGGGAAAAATCTTGAGTATCAAACAAGACCTTGTATTATGCTCCGTTTAGTCCCACCGATGTGTCGGTATAGTTGGTACCCGCTGTGTGTGTGGTTGAGAGACAGAAGCCCCTTTAGGCAGACGATTCTGCCGTAATGGCGGAAAGGCGAGTCAAATAAGCCGCGAACCGGAGCGTTTAGATAGAACTTTGTTTGTCTGAGTTTGGATAGCACCCCTGCGTTGCGAAACAAGTGAGACTTCCTACGGCGCTGCCGGTGTTCGCCTATGGGCTCGTCTGCTGTGTGACGTATTCAATGAGCGTGGGAAATCTGATTAGTTCGCTGCATTAAAACAACTAAGAAAGGTGAAGTTTTGCTCGTCTCGCATGAACGTAGGCATAGGTGAAGTTGCTGCATCATAAACATGTCAATGTGTATAACGGCGGCCTCGTACGCTAAACTACCGGCGTTTTATCTGCTTCGCATCTACACTTTGAGCTTGTTAAATGCGCCGGCGGCGTGTCGCCCTGGCAACCCCGTCTGAAAGGGGCTAGGGAGAGAGGGAGGAGGGAAGATTAAATTATCAGTAGCATGATAGCTGTGAGTGTAGCAGTGTTGTGGTGGGCCGGCTGTTCAGGTGGCCACCCAAAACTAAACATATACTGTCGATGCAAAACTATGATATTGAACATGGTCAACATTATACCAGCATGTTAGCTTTGTCATTGTTAGCATGTTGTCGTTAGCATTTAGGTCTACTACTGTAAGTACAACAGCTGATTGCATGGCTGTAAACTCCTAGTCTAGTAGCTTTACCTCACGCTCCTCATATCAAGTCTAGTGATTCTGAAAAACACAGTCATGCATGGCTGCACAAGGTCAAGAAAAGGTTGTGTCATATGTCACTGCAATGACGGGCACCTAATTTCTTTTGATCCACGTTAATGACCAAACCATATGCTTCATATGCAAAGGTCAAGTTCATTAGACATAATACAAGCTGCCATAAAAAAAAGGAAATCATTCATAGTTCATATGTCATTAAAATCTACTACCTAACATATAAATCGTCTGGCAAGAAGAAGAAGGGTTTTTTTTTTTTTTAACCACCTGCATAGTGCTGAATAAAATCACCACAGACATGGAGTTGAACCTCCCTCTGTTGCTTTCCTGCTGTTTCCCCACTGTCTCTGTCGGGATTCTAGCAGGTAAAGTGGAGATGAGAAGCAGAACACCCAAATTGAGTTTGCAGCAGCATACATAGATGTATACAGCAGCAGTCTGTTTGTTTGTCCCCGTAAATCCCACTGATCCACCACAAAATCCAGCCTCCACCACAGAGGGCTCTGTCTGGGGCCCTAGGCAAGTCGTGACAGGTGGTGCCATCCTGAGTATTGGCAAGGTGACTGTCTGCCACAAAAGGAAATTGGGGTAACTCTCTCTCCCTCTCCTTCTCTGTTTATTCATAAACTGACATGATGCCCAAGTATCATACATTTTTATAACCGCATCATTAAGTTCCAACATAAATCAGCGCTGCCTGCTCTAAAGATGTAAATGTGTTTTGAGGGGAGAGCTAGTGGAGAGGAAATCAAATTAATTACACAGACCTTCTATATTCACATACGTATCAACAAGAGTAAAATGGACGCATTCATGAATCACAGCCACCACAGTGCATTTATCTAAGCTTTGAGTAACAGTCCAGGGCAGGAAGGTCCATTATGAGAATAATGCAAAGCTCACTTAAACCAGCAGGGCTACTCCTCCATCTTCAGAGCTATGAAATGTACTTACTATTGCAGCTATTTTAGACCAATCGTTTGGTTGCCTTCCTCTGTTTGTCTGAGAGGTGAAAGCAAAGCCGAAGTTCCGCCTTAACAGACTCGTGCATTGAGGATAGAGCTCTCCGCCTCAGCCCTCACAGCTGGGAGTGTGTATGCGTACAAACACACACACACATGTATAGGGAGTGTGTATGTGTGTCCAGGCCATGCGTCTGAATGTGTGCATGTGTTCAGTGTGGCAGAAATGTGGTGGTCTGTGTGCAGCCGCCACCATAAGTCATCAGTGCAGTGGGACCACTGGATGAGGCTCGGTGCCTCAGATGTGGTAATAGTGACACCCACAGGAGGAGAAATAGGCCTATACCTTCCTGCCAGGGGGAAACAAATCCCCACTACCTTCCCTGATTATACCCTGGGTGCAAGCATTTCATGGAGACATATTGGGCAAGGGTAAAATAATAAAATATTAACGGCATCGATTTTTAATCCCTATCTTAAATAGGCCAGGAGAAAACTTTCTCAGCAAGAGTATTACAAATGGCAGGCTTTGACTGTGCACTCCACAGTGCTGTTTGTACCTTACAGTAGTCTTTCTCTCTGCACAAAGCAAATCTGTTCTTTCATTTCTCTCTCTTGAAGAGACAAATCCCACAGGACGTTTCTTGTGATCTCCGTCATCGGTTTGCATCTGACACATTATCTTGGGAACTATTAAAGTGATCATCAGCTATAACATATTTGGGGTTTATAGACGGCGCGGCGGGGAGGGACAGACAAGTGGGACTGCAGTATATTGAAAATGTGTTTACCCACGTAAGCTGGAGCTCAAGGCTGTAAACATGGGCCAAAGGAGGGGAAAAAGTGTTTTCTATGTACTCTACACTCAGTAGATATTAGACCTCAAACGTCCTTTAATCAAAACACATAATACAATATCTGCATGATTTTTATTTTATTACATTTGTTTATAATTTTTGTATTGATCCAGAGCCAGACATTAAATGTCTTATTAGTTAGGTTTTTCTGTAGTGAAGGTGATTAATCAATACCCAAATAATGTACTTTAAGTACACTTAATTCTGAGGTAGGCTTTACAAGTATTCCTCTCTTATGCTGCTTACCTTACAGTGGGATAAAATGTACTTTTTAATCCATTATATGTATTTGACTAAGTTTTGAAAAACACTATAATTACCATATACAATGTGATGCATAGGTTGGTTCACATTATAATACTATTATTACTATTATTAAAACGCCTCTTGCGCATTACATCAGTACCAGTATAATAACACTAAAGCCGCATAAACTGTAAATTGGTATATGAGTGCAGGGTTGTGTGACATCATGCTGTGAACTGTGAGTGTTACCGTGCATGGTACAACAATGTTTTGGCGCCCTCCCATGGCGGGGTTGTGCAGCTCTGGAAAGATAATCACTGCACCAATCATTCTCTCTTTTCATCTACACAGTTGTTGGATAAACAATGGAATGCTACAATGCCACATGGTAAACGCAACCCTTCTTCCGGTGGTTGTCTTCTGGCCCGTTACGTGATTGGCAGCGTAAAGTTGATTATGTTTTATCACTGCAGGGCCACTGCAGGGTTTTTTTCTTGCAGTCCCCACCGCTGCAGCCTAAAAGCACAACCCACAATATCCAAAAAAATTTGCTTAACTAAATGCGCTGAATACTCTGTGTTATCAGCATGAGTGCACCATGGCACCACTTGTTTGTTTGTTACAGACATCAACAAAATGATCTGGGATAAGATTAGGCACATAACAGCAAAAACAAGATTAAGTAAAGTGAATCATCTGTCACTCTGCTTTCCATCTGCCCATGAAATGGACAAATTTATATGCTCCGCGTCCAGTCCTCATATAACACCAGCCAGGTAACTCACAGTGACGACATTGGTCCCAGATGTACAACTTTGGTTTACTTATTTCATCAAAAAACATCACATTCTTACCAATTACAATGATGGTCATCAATTACCCATCTGGATAAGCTGAAAGATGTTGTTGACAATGTCCTGTGAATGCCAAATGTAGCCTGTTATATTTCAGCTGCGTACACTCCAGCTGCTGTCTGCTTGGCAGTACATTGAGCTTTAACTGGCTAAATGGCTGTGTTGCTTGCTTGATCAGGATGGAAAATTAAGCATTGTGACAAGCCAATGCCCAGTGTTTCTCAGTGGTAAGAAATTTAACTGCTTTTTGAAAAACATTCCAGCAGTTTCAGCCCATCGTGGAAATGTTGCTAATTACAACCAAACCCTGCTATATTGCCAGAAAGGTAAAAAAAAAAACTGTAAAGATTTCTGATTATTTTTTGCTTGTGACGATGCATCTGTTTTATTGTTGCAGTTGTGCTTTCCTACTCCAACTTAATTTCATCGTTTCCATTTTCATTATGGTTGTCGCATTTCATCAGTTTAAAATGTTGATGTTTCTGTGAGACTTTTAGCTGACAGTGATTTAGAGACAAATATACATCATTAAAATATGGAAAATATGTGATCCTGAACAGTTAAGGAACAAAGAGTGCTAACCTATGAGCAGCTGTGCCAGATGGAGGCCTTATGTCTCTCTTCTGTTTGATTTGCTCTCCCTCAGCCTTATCACCTGGGTGTTGCTGTTGGTGCCCCACTAACAGTGCACCTGCATACAGCAGTGAGGGCAGACAGGGGCTGGGGGTGCCCTTTTATCTCAATCCTCCTGTTGGGGTAACACCAACTGAAAGGCTGTGGTCATGGCCCTTACTTTTCTCCCACCACAGGCAGCGGCACCACCTGGGGGGAGAATGAGCCAGTGTGCTTTAGTGCTGCAGCACTAAAGCCTATTTATCTGTGTTGACTCTCTTTCTCATCCATACAAACAAAAACAGCTGCACGCTAATGTATGTCAGCGCAAAACTGGGCTGATGTATGCAGAATATCTTGCGAGCAAAAACAAAAGTGGCATATTTTCATCAAGGATAAAGTTCACTGCTTGTATGAATTTGTAACGTCAGATACTTGGATGACCTCCAGCAAGTGTCTTTCTCCAATTCAGATGTGTGTCATACATGGATATTATACTCAATGATAATGCAAATTGGTGCCAAAGAAATGTGTGTCAATGCAGCGAGATGTGCTACCGCTCTGCAGGTTTAACATAACCCAGAAATGGTTTAGTCCTTTCAGTCGTGCCCCACTGTGCCATCAAACAATTAAATGCGAGGTGACAGGAGCAAACATTAAATATGCATCGCTTCAGACTGAGCACGCAAACGTGAACACATTCTTCTTAATGTTTTAAAGTAAACCAACATGCGTGCTGGGAAATGTGGGCCCATTTTCTGCAGTATGAACTATTGCCAAATCCTGTCAGACACGCTTAGTTTCTCTTTCTAGCACAAACATTGCATCTATTTTCCCTTCTTGTCCGCTCAACAGCACAAATAAATGCTGTACAGGCAAATTAACTTCTGGTTATTTAATGTAAGACAACAGCATCAGACTCAGGGACAAATAAACTGACGACACACAATAAGAGCCCCTGCAACCAATAACAAGGTAAGAGCTAAATAGTAAGAGTGCTCAAGACTGTAATCGCTGCAAATTCATATAATTAAAGCACTAACACAAATATAACTTACATTAAATTAGCTAACACGTCACACGCGACATCACTTCCCAAGTTTACAGCCTCTGTGAGCCATTTGCTCCGACAGAAAAGCACAGAGACAGGCTGCAGCGACGTGAAATTGATTCCAGTGCTGCATGTTCACCCAGTGGGCTACAAACACTGAAAAACTGACAAGTGCACCCTGCTAACACCTTCCCCCTCAAACCACACACAATTTACTCCTTAGCTAGGTTTGCTGGCCTAAAATCAATTATTAATTTAAAATATATCTATACAATTTTGCAACAAATGGTTGTTCACAAAAGGTTGTTCATATCCACAGAGATGGAGAAAAAGAGAAATAAATCACCTAAATGGCTAACCCTAACCCTACAAAATGCACAAAGGCGCACAATCACCGACACACAATGAGCGCCTGGTCACAGAGCAACAGCATATATAGTGACGTCTTGGTGTCTGCGCACCAGAAACCCTTTACCCGCTACTACAAAACATAAAAAGCACACATGTAACCACACAATCAGCATCTGGCGTCGGCGTACCAGAATAAAAAGAAAAACATACACAGCCAATAAAAGACTTTGAAAAAGTAAACAAGAAAAATAAATCATTCATCATTCATTAGGGCAGTACCAAAGGTAGAACGTTCAAGGCTTCTATAGGGCTCAACAGTGGCCGCCGAGTTTTAAACATGCTACGGAGCCAAGCAACTACAAGATTAATTGAGATGCCTTTGAAAAGCTAAATGCCACAAACATTGATAAAAGCAATTGATAAAAAAACAAGGAATTTGGAAATGATTCCGTCTCAATAAATTAATTTTGACTTGTGGCCTTGGAGTACCTTCAGAAGGACTGAAGATGGAGGCCTACTATTGCAAGCAATGTCTCTGTAAGCCATTAGTAATAAGAATTTAAATTTCAACCTTATGACAGAAGCCTTGAGAGTTTTTGGTACAGTCCTATATTTACTATTATTATTGTATTTTAAAGGGGGCACTTACTTTATCTGTTGACCTTGGTTGGACGCACCCCTATGGACAAGATGTCAACAGAAATATGAGACAAAGAAGGTCTGTCAAAAAAATTAAACAGCTGTACAGGCATCACTGGTCTGTGAACAGTATAATCCCATCAAAGCAGATTTAAATCTATTCATATCAAATATTTTTGCATATCCAGTCTCTTCAATGTATTATCATAACATTTCTCAAAAAAGGCTTCTTTTACATCACTTGAACTTTTGGCACGTTCAACAAACACCCAGAGGCGATTCTAGAGTCTGTTGGGGCCCCAAGCAAAATTTTCAGTGGGGCCCTTCTGACTAAACAATAACAATAATAATCTTCTAAATAATCTGACGCCAACGAAAGATGTATGAAACCAACGTTTTTTATATTCAAAATGTGCATATATAAATGTCAAGAACAATAAAAACATTTTTAAACATTCATAAAACAGCCCTCGGGCCGAGTCTCGGGGGCCCCCTGGCAACTCGGGGCCCCAAGCAGTTGCCTGCCTTGCCTGTTCACAAACAGCACCTCTGCAAACACCACTGATATTTCAGTAGTCATTTTGTGGGACTCCTTGATAACATCTGCACCTGCTTCAGTTAAGTCCTTCTGCATCCAATTTGATGTTAAGGTGTTTCGTGGAAGTCTGTCGTCCCTTGGAAAGTGCTTCTCTCCTGGTGAAATGACAGCGGTTGAATAAGGGTTGGTCCAGGTAATGGAGACGACCTGTTAACGCAAAGTGAGCGGCTATGTTGTCTCTTTCTGTATGTAGCCTTCAGAGCTAGCTCTTGCTTCGCAAAGTAAGATCAAAGTAACGCCAAGTCACATCCGTCTTTGCGTCACATTCCTTTACCTTTGCCTTGTGGAAGCTGGAGTCGGTGTAGTACGTTGTTCCTTCCGCCGGGTAAAATCCTGGGGCGCTCTTTTCTTCGTTAGACAGGGTTGAACATCTTTTGAAATAAAAAAAAAAGTCGCCGACCGCAGCGTTGTGCTACCTCATTAGCCGCTACCGCTACATCAAAGGGCGCCGTCTGCCGCCGAGCAGGAGAGTGGAAGTCACGCGACGCGACGCTACGCGAGAATCGGCTGCGCATGCGAATATTTACGGAAGCCAATGCCGTGATCGTGCGCTAGCTTTTTTAATTAAAATATGCAAATCAAACATGGCATCATCAACACCTTTACAGGTTTCATCGATACAAAAGAATTGCCAAGTGGGGAAATATTCATATATAATAATATAATAAATCATATTTTAATGAAATAGGATTAACAAAATGACAAGATACGATAAGGGAGACAAGAAAAAATATATATCATACACATACAAGGGGCAAAAGTGTAGCTCTGTCTTAGCTGCTATTTAACACTGTTTATAAACTTAAATATGTTCAAATCTTTGATTTTAAATTTTACAGTTTTGCAGGGATGTGGTGCAAAATGCCAGCTTTTTTTGCCAGAGCTTCTTAACAACATCATGCAGATGTCAAACTTTGCAAAACAAACCATGTGTTTTACAACTACTTCATCATCATTATCTCCAGGCCATCATTTCATTAGCTTTTGTGGCTACCAGATGTTATTGCTATCAGTTGTGCTGTGAAGTTTTTTTGTCAGGCCTCAGGCAGTGAAGGTCACTTACAGCAGCGTCATTCTCACCTTCCTGGACGCCACCAACTAGAACGTAATGGTCGACAAAGAACGAGTTGTCCTGTTTACTTCTTCTCTTACCTGACAGGACATATGACAGCATTATGGGTGCATAATCGGTTCACAGAAATGTAAATGCTTTCGCCTCAAATCACTCCAGGTACATCGACATAGTAATGAATGCTGCTGCCAGAGCACACTTAATTGCATTCAGGCAGGCACATGGTGAGATGTGGAATGACAAAACCATTAAGGCTTGGTCCTTTTCCAGATTTTCCCATCCTGGGGTGGGATGCTTCACTGGCTCGGCCTGATTTGGAATGACAGTTTCTCTTACCTGCGTGGCAAATCTGTTGTGTTCCTTAAGATCAAAATAAGTGCAGCATCACACCGCAAATGATTATCTCATTGGCTTTGTTTTGTGAGATTATCAAACGCAATTCAGGAGTGTGACAATCAAATTAGAGGAAATGAGAGCTGACGCGCTGTTCAATTTGAATCAGACTCCAGTTGCTCCTGAAAAGGGCTGCTTGTCAATGTAATTGAATTGTATCACAAGGAAATCATGCATGGAAATGATCATTTCTCAAAGTAATTATTTTTACCTCCTCAAATTCTCAGCCAGTGGACATTGCAAGCTGTACAACATTTAGGAATAGAAAGTGGCAGAGAGTGCTGGCAGAGCTTGGCAAGCACAACACTTTTTGTTTGACACAATCTGTCTCTCAGCTCCACCCACAGACCAAGCAATCAGCTCCGCCATGCTAAAAAAAGGCTTCAGCCAGTACGGCTGCTCTGAGAGAAAATTCCACCAAACTGAAAGGCCTTATTAGTTGTGTCAAATACTGATTTTCACCATGGCAAAGTGCACAGAATACAGATAGGATTACAGGAGCATACAGAGGGCCATATCAACAGCTCAAGGAAAAAAGGGCCCCAGACAATAACTTGTGGGATGGTGGGATGGCAGGCATATGAAAGGCATCGCAGATGACGTCTAATCTGTATTTTAAAAAAAAAACCCTAGGCTGGCTGTAATCACCTCTCTGTCACTGTGCTAATGGAATCCAAAGGCAGATAACAGACACAAGAGAGCAAAGAGGGCCAAAACAGTGCAATACACAAAAAATAGACCCCCCCCCCCCCCCCCCCAAAAAAAAAACCCTCCTGATAATAGCTGGCAGACAAAAACATCACAGCAATTGCAAAGGTCGCTAAAGAGCAGGCTGAAAGGAGAGCAGAAGGCAGCTGTCAAACACAGCCTAAGTTATATGATTATGTACTCTCCTGTGTTAAGTATAGGGAATTTCAATCAGTTTGAGGGATCCAACACTATTATATATTGATACTCTCCGCCTCCAGCTTGCCAGCTCACACCTCCTTGGTTTGGCAATCACACACATGATGTTGATCAGAATTAAACACTCACCCTTTCTTTCTTTTGTCTAGTTTGTGTCATTAGTTAGGCTGTGAAGATATCCCTACCATAAGTTAAACACTGCTGCTGAAAGATGAAACATTATAACACTAAGCTACATGACTGTAGCATCATTAGTAGTAAACATCCATAAAACAGCTGCATTAAAAACTTGTTAATGATATCAGGTTTAGAAATGATCGTCATTTCGATCTGAAAAAGGTGCCGACAAGACAAAAACCAGAACATTTCCTTCTTTATGGGCAGTCAGGGGTTGTGCTCCCCCAATTTAAGAGGCACTTGAGCTACATAACTTCTCAACATAATGAGTATGACATATTAGACATAACCAGTTCTACTAATGATGTCATTAAATCAGGTAATAAGCAAGGGCACTGTAGAAACTATAGTAAAGACTGGAAGCTTCATATGTTTGATGGTGGGTGTAAAACACCACTTTTGACAGTAAAAGACATGTGATGTCTGACATGTTGATAGATAGATAGATAGATAGATAGATAGATAGATAGATAGATAGATAGATAGATAGATAGATAGATAGATAGATAGATAGATAGATAGATAGATAGATAGCAGATTATAAATCACACAACATGACCAACATAAATCACATAATAATGACAATAATCCTATCTGTTTATATGGATATTGCCTCGATTTCTAGACTTTGTTTTATTCCTAAAACACTTGTGTTGTTGTGTTTGGTTTTAGCAGCTGCAATGAGGCCCCGACAAAGATTCGGAGAGAGAGTCGAACCACAAAGCACAGTTCTCTCATCAGCACTGCTCAGCTGTGAATGAGCAGCAGCTGAAATATGGTTGCTTTGCAGGGTGGGGGGACCCAGGAAACACAACGGTGCATCTCCCTGCTAGAGCACCTGGACGACCCTGGAGGACATTAGCAGGGGGAAAGGACGTTCGGGCTGCTGTGCTTGGATTGATGGCAGTATGGATGCATGGGTGGAATGTGTCATGATAAGCTTGGAGTATATATGTGCCTTTTCAGCTTGAAATAGGAAGTGTATTGTTAGTCTCCGCTGTCACTCCTCTTGATGAGCTGTCTACCATAAAATGGCTTCCACGCTGCTGCAGCCACAGAGCTACGAGCACAGGCAGTAATGCTGGAGTTTCTTTAATATCTTTACATCAGGTTTTTTTATGACTCATCTGTACTTAAAGGGAAAGTTCTTCAACCAAATGAAGAACGTTCAGCAGTTTAACCGGCACCTGGACCTCCTCACTCGTCCCCTCAACAGATAAATGACGTCTTTCGCGTCATCGTGCCGGATAAATCTGGGTGTGGAAAGTCTCTGTCGACACGTCCTTGTTGCAAGAGTCTTGCAAAACCGCGGACCAACGGATCAGATTGTTGTAGTGCTGTAGCTTCCTCAGTGTACCTGCCCATGAATAAATAACAATGGAAAATAAAAGGTTGGGATGGCGGTAACATCGAGGGAAGCCAATCATCATCTATTTGAACATACCCCTTCATGCGTGTTACTGGTGCCCAACATTTTTCCTTCTTCTCATGCATACTATGTAAGGCCCCCTCAAGACTTTGCTGTAATTTTAATAATTTAAGATTTTCATGAGCCATAGCAGACAACCTTGACATGTTCTAGTCCACACTTAGCCACACTACATGATGACACCGACAACTGGCGGATGAGGAGGTGGGGAATTGACAGGAAAGGAGGAAATGGGAGGAATTCACGGTGTCAGAGAGGAGGGGGGAGAGTGTCTAACGCTGACATGCTAGTCTAAGTGTCGGAGCGTCGCGGGGCATTCCTCACTCAGCACCGGTTGTCGCCCACCGTGTCACACTAAATTGATATATCATTGTTCCAGAAGCTACTTTTTATTGTCTAAACGTCACCTATGTTCCCACTCATCCGTCTATCAGCATGAGGCCGATATAGCCGAGGAAGATCCTTCCACATCTACATACGGAAACATGACTGTGTGTTCGCTTTGCCCCGTTTATGTTTTCAACATCGAAACATTGTTGAATTAAAAATGTCTACAGACTGTGTTCAATATGCTTAGTGACTTGTTCAGGTACAAATACTTGTTATCTGAATAAAACACAAAATAAAACTAAAACACAAATAATCCCGACAGGCTGAATGCTGAGTAGCCATTGATCGCGCGGTGGAGGCAATTACAGGCCGCTCAGTGTCAAAGAGACACAGCCACTTTCTAGAACGCCTCCTTTCACTCCGATTTTTACGCTTACTGCAGCATATTTATAATTACACATGCTAATCAAGGTGGGAGTTCACAGTGAGCCGTTCCATGTTGTCAGCATCTCTGAGTGGCAACAAAGAGTCAATAGCCAAATCACTTCTCAGCCATTAGGCAGAGATTGCGGGAGACGAGCCCCTCCACTCCACCGTCCTCACCTGCCACTCCGCCGTGTCAAATAGTCCGCATCGAACACGTTGATGGAGCAGGACGACATCACGCACAACACCAATGAGTGAAACGTGCAATAAATGAATATTACAGGCTTTTAAGGCGTTGATCAAGGTTAGAGCTTTGTTATGGAAGATGTTCTGAATATACAAAACGGGTCAGGTTTCAACACTAACAGCAGGACAGCTACGCAATGTGCATGTTGATTGTTCATAAAAAAATGCAATACAGACTATCGGAAAGGAAATTACGCCCTTAATCACACACTTAATATGCATCTAATCATCTCTTTATCCTACTAAATTCAAAGTAAATGCCTTTCAAAGGTGCACCGCTGTTGTGCATACTTTCACGGATTAAGAAATATTTGACTTGTATTGAGTTTTTTATTGTACAAACTGTTAAAAACTCTGTGAATGTAATTTACTGTCAGAGCCTCGATTAAAAGAACCGTTCTCCGTGAAATAGCATCGCGGCCGTCTCAAAGTCTCATATCAATACAACATGGTGGAATTCTACCTCTCCAATTCCAACGTAATCAGGAAAAAATGAGGATAAATTTATATTAATGAAGATCCATACACACAATTAAACAACCTTATTATCAAATATCAAGAATGTCATTACTATGCTGCTCTCAAACACGAACACCTCTCTCACAATGCCGGTCTGAGTTCTGACAAGTCAGGAAAAAGTTTTGAGTGTAAAATAGGTTTAAACCTCACCTCAATAGATGTTTGGTGATTAAAGTCAAACTCTGACAGAACTATACCAATGAGGCACTACACTATACTCAATCAATTGCATACTGCTTACTAGATAAAGGATTAAGTGTGCCATTACCAGTCTTCATCTTAAATTTCTTCTTCTCTTAAATTTAAATAAGCATTGACTTTTACACTTTTACACGCTGTTGTGACAAATTCAAGTTATTAAATACTTTATTGTTGAATATGTTTCATTGTTTTTACTCGTTACCGTAACAAAATATCACTCGTCATCATTTGTAATTATTTTCCCATCCATCTGCCTTGCAGTCCGCCATTGGACAGTCTGAAGAGCCCCAATGCATTTTGGGCCGGTTGAGTTTGTCCAGTGAGCCTAATCATTTAATATATTGTTAATATAAAAGATAAAGATTTTTGGAGCATTAAAATAATACACTATACCTATCGAATAGAAAAGTTTTCAAACAGAAGGAACCATTTTTATTCTGCTGAATTCAAAAGCTTCATACATTTAATGTCTGACTGCCCCCACATCCCCAAAAAATAATAAAGGAATATTCCTGTTCCCTGATGTAAAAACAGCATGTTATCACATCTTAGGAATGCATCTAATACATTATGTTGAATTTATTTGCATAATAAACAGCATCTGTATTAAACCTGGTGAATAATAATAAACCTGGTGCAAAACCAGGGCCTCCAGTTTCACCTCCAGCACTGTTGTGTTTATTCCCCCAGCTGCTGTCACACCTGTCAAACCAACACCGCCATCATTCATTACAATAAGATAATAGGAGAGAAATGTCTTCCGTCGTACTCTTATCGTACAATATGCAGTGTCTAGCAGCCCATAACATTTAATCACGACGATCAAGTGGCGTTATTGACTGTAGCTGTAACATACAGCGTCTGATGTGTCTGGACAGTCGAGAGCCTCTCATGCTGAACCATGTTTTATGCTAAGGGATACTGTGCTCACTCAACTGCCTTTTAATCTTAAAAAATAATCAACGGCGTGATTAATTGCAAACCAAATATGGGATCCTATCTGGGACCATCAGCTTCACTGTGCAGTTCACTGATGTATGGTATCGATTGCAACAGGGAGCCCTCTAATCAGAATCATGGGAAAATCAATAGCTGGCGTTGCCTGAGGTCCTGTTCATGCTTCAGCGTACACATCTGAAGTAAACTCCCCCATGCGCTGAAACGCTGCGGCCATTTGTTTAAAGAAAATCAAGACTCGCGGCAATAGGGACAACTTTGGAGGTAAACCAGAGGAGACAGACGGGATATAAAGGAAGGAAAGCACCGAGACAGGTGAAGGAGAGGAGGAGTTATTCAACGAGGGGCATTCACTTTGATTGAAAGCTGTTGTGCAGGGTTTTATTCTCAGAGCTTCAATCCATCATGCTTCCAGGGTACAGTGGGGAGGATCAGCAAAACCACTGACCTCGACCCGATCCGCAGGCGAGCTCCAGCCGCCGAGCTGTCCCGCTGTTGTCATGTCTCGCTCCCTCGCCGCTTCCACTGCTCTGTTCCTCTTTTGTCTCTTGATCCCTTCATCTCCCTCGAGGGGGGGGGGAAGTTAAGTTGCAGGGCCGCCATCATGTGTCTACTCACCACGTTCCCTTGTGGGGAGAAGGACGGGGGAGGCAGGGTGAGGGCAGATCTAAGCTTATCAGCTTAAAACATGACTCTGGGTTGCCTGTTCAACTCATACCAGTCGCTGCCCATGAACTGGGAGACTGTCTGGAAAAGAAGCAAACCTAGGAGCTCTGAGGAGCCACGGAAAGAGGATTTCCACCAGCATCTGTTCTTAGGCCCCTGGTATCTTGCCACAGCACGGCATCCTGCAACGGAGACAAACACATTTAGTGGAGCAGGGAATCCCAGAACAACGGGAACGAGATAAAGAAGAGGGATTTGGGGCAAATTGAGGAAAATTGAGCATGGAAGAGGCACAACCCTGTTGTCACATGCTCGTGATTTGTTTTGACATCAGACAGAAGTAATAAGACGAAGGCCTCCTGTGGCCTTGCAACGCACCGGCTGCACAATGTTCAAACATGATCGCCTTGTGAAGTTGATATAACACATAAGCAAACATTAACACGTCCACCAAACAGGGAGCAACACCTGGTGGATGTAGTTCTAACATTCCCTCTTCTTTTGCTTTTGTTTGGTCTCTACTTCCTCATTTCTTTTAAACTACTAAATGCTCCGCTGTTATCCCCAGATAGTCTGTTTTTGTTCTTTGGTGCTGCAGGTTTACACATTGAGCTGATCAGAACTTTTCCGCCGGCAACAGCTGCCCGCTGTGACTGGAAGGAGGTGGGTGTGAGTGGACCAAAACATCGTTGCAGGGCATAAAACAAGAAGAACAAGCTGAAAGATGCTAAAACGCTCCGTAGAGCTCAAGCAGCCCTGGAGTTTTCTATTGTTTATACAGCAGCACAGCATGCGATCACAATGTAATAACATAAAAAAAACAATACAACTGAAAGTTAGAATTGTGATATTCTCACTCCCAGCATGGTCAAACCACGGCACTCTTTGTCGCCATAGCTACAGCGGGAGTAAAGGGAGGTTATATATATTATATAAAGAGGTTATTATGAGGTCTCCTCTCACTAGACAATAACCAGCGTACCGCAAAACAATATCAAGCAGTGAGGTGGTGAGTGCTCCACCAGCCGCCACAAGGGGAGCCATTACCGTAACATTAAATAATGATAAACAGCGCTGCCACAATGATCATCAGAACATCAGAGCTGTCACCGTGCCATCCGTCAAAACCTCGCTGCAGGGTAGCAACAGTCGCTAGTGATACATTACACGGGACAGAAACAGGTGCTACCAAAGATTCTAATTACTTTGTTCTATCAATTATGTACAAATCCTCGCATGGCCCGGGGTCCACCACACGCCGCTGTGCCTCCCACTCGTTCTCCGCGCCATTCCCCAGTTTTATTTCAGTGTTTTCAACGGCGTTTTTGTGTGTGGATGCCTCGAGGTGATGAGAGAAGTTTATTTCAAGGCAGAATGCTTTTTTAAAAAAAAAAAAGAAGAAGAAAAAGGAACTGCCTTCTGCATTTCGCACAGACGTCTGAAATTCATGCATTCTATCCTCTCTAGTAAATTCTTGCCTCCACTCAGTCCTGTAAGTGTCAGTTTAGACACACAGGTGCTCTGCTGTTTGGTGTTTTCGAGCTGTAACGGTCTTCCAGGCACTTGTGGTTTCTGCCTTTTGTTTTTGCACACTCCTCAAGTTTTTCTCTCCGCCGCTCGGTGCACAAACACATTATGCTAATGAGCGGGTAGACATCTGCTTCCAGCTCAGTCGTTCTCTAGGTGTTTGGGCATGTGTGTGTGTGTGTGTCACGCATATAAGGGATCTGCTTTTACGTACAGTAGGTCAGATCTGTAAACACACAGCTGCGAGAATGTATCCATCATTGTTGAAAAAGGATGTTTCTTTTACCCCTCCCCTCAGGAAACAGCATCGTGGTATGATAATGTATTAGGGTTCAATGTACTGTGTGAATTAATGACTCACACTCCCATACAGCATGTCATTTATCGCTAAGGAGAGTGTTCCTGAATAAGGCATGGCTGCAACTTATATTATTGAAAAGTGCATGCCGCTTTTTCTTTTTGGCAAGCTATAGGAGCAGCGTGACAGTGTGTAGGATCGGATCGTTTTCAAAGCGTGAAACCACGAGGAAAAAAGGAGGATGAAAAGATTTCATTTGAAAGTCAAGCACAAGAAAAATGAGGGGAAGGGAGACAGTCAGGCACAAAAACAAAGCTTTTAATTAACGCTACAGTAGCCAAGCTGAAAATGTGAATCAGGGCTGTGGAAGAGTAAATACTCTTTATTCAAAAAAGCATTTAATTCTGAGAATTTCTGTGAAGGCTCGCCATCTTTTGGCTCAGGGAGAGTGGTGAGTGAATCCCCTCACTGCAATCAGGTGTGTGTGGCACTGATTGGCTTGATTAAGCTCAGGTGTGGGGAGCCTTCATATACCATGCTGACTCGTTATCTCACCATAAGAGGTAGTGAGAGGTTCTCCCTGTTGTCAGTGGGCTTTGTGTGGATCTCCTATCATTGTCTGTTTCCCAGTGAATACTAGAGAGTTTGTTGTTCCTCCAGCCCTTTTGCTTATCAAAGGTCTCCGAGTCTGCCTTTTGCCTTTTAATTCTGTCTTTTCTGGCTTTCCTGGACAATTTTGTTTTTTTTGGCAGCGGTGGTTTAGTTGATCATCTTAGCGCTTTATTTCTTTAAGGAAGCCTGAAGTGGCTTCATACAGTTTTGTTTAGGGAACGCATATTAACCATGAACTAGTTTCTTATTAGCATGCATGGTAGCATATTGGCTGTCTTTAAGCCATTATAAATCACTTACTAATGCCTTATTCTGCATGATCATATTCTGAAACTACTAGGCCATTAACTACTGTGAGAGGTTTCCATCAATAATTTCCTAATCTCTGCTTATTGATAGTGAGTTAGGGAGTTGTTGTAAACCACTTAATAAGAATAAGCTAATAAGAAACTAGTTCATGGTTAATATGTGTTCCCTAATCTAAAGTGTTACCGTTTTTTCTTCCCTTTCCTACCTATTGCGATTTCGTGGTTATCCTTCTGGGAAACCTTAAAGATACCCCTGGGTCTGCAACCTGCATCCCCCCCCCCCCCCTTTCCTGACAATTTAAGCTATCAGAAACTGGTTTGGTCACATGCCATGGATACGATAATACATTTGAATGAAATCAGGAATTTAAGAATGTTTTTATCAACCTTGAGTTTAACTAACTGCAACTCAAAGATGGTGAGAGGCGTTGGATATATCTATAATAATAATATATCTATCAGCCAGCTTTCCTTAATAATAACGAATAAGAGCATGAATGTGGTGCATTCAGGGTTTTTTTTTGTCTGCTTCCAACCTCCTCAACAAAAGACTCCCATCAGGGGTGTGTCTTACGCCGATTAAAAGAAATATGCTGTTGCATGTTTCCCAGCATGGTTTACACTACTGTTTTCACTTTCAATGATTTACTGTATCACTTTGTTTGTGTGTAAAACATCGCATTCATTCAATGTAAAAAATACAATATCTTTAAAAACCCCCGAGCAAAGCTGTGTTTAGACTCGTTCAACTCCTGGAGGGGGAAAAAAACCATAACTGCATCTTTCATAAGGTATTATACAGGACAGGATTGTTCAACAGAGAATGGTCTGTTGTACCTTCTCTGGTATAACTGATATCCAGTCACATCTTTGAAGTGATTCGCTAAATGCATTCAGGCAGCACACCTGCCAGTGAGCAGCAGTCACAGACTGTTAACCTCAAGATCTGAGAAGTGTTTGTGAGTCAACGAAGCTTCACGAGCTCTCACGCTGTCTGCCTTTGTCAAAGTCGGGCTACATGAAGCCCTTTGGGTTCATCTTTGTGATTGTAAGAGTCCCACTAAGGTGAGCTCAAGAGCAGTGATCTGGCCCTGGCTGTGAGGTAAGCGCATTTAAAAATATATATATAGGCTTTCAGGCCAAATATGCCATTCATTTTTTGTCCACAGCAGTACTAACATTGCTGTTAAACAATACACTCTAAAATCTAAGTATCATTTTGAAAGATATTTATTCTTCAAAAGAGTTTGTCTGAACCTCATGCTGCATTTAAGAACACCCGGTACGATTCTGTTTCAAAGATAGAACGTTTAAATGTGAGGTTTTGTTTGTGGTTGTAAGTAACGAAGTAACCCCAGAGGTCATCTTTCCTTATTTTAATGTTGCTGATGACTTTAGGGATAACACATTTAAAAATCACAGCATTACTTTGTATTGAAAACAATACCAGCAGCAATACAATACATAGGGCAGACAACAAATACAACATTGTGTGTCATGTTTTTGTGCTCTCCACAATGTCATCTTGGAAATATGATTAAATTCCAATTTACATTAATTGTCATTGTTACTCTTTTCAAGAAATAAATTAATAATAATAATCAAATGTATGTGTATTCATAGTAGTAGTGTTTTTTTTATCAATTTAATGTCAGCCCATTGTTAATATAATATATAGTCATATGATTAGTGCCTAATGTTGACTGCCATGTTCTGTGTCTTGCTGAATGACTGCATGGCTCTGTTATGATTCTCCAGGTGTTACTGTAATAAATAGGAAGTCAAATTTAAAGCCCCTGAATGAAAACAGGCAACAGCTGACTGACTGATATTATGTGTTTGTGTTGTTTTGTAGGCACCTGCTGGAAGATGACCGTGAAACCATTAACTCCAGTGAACTGTGCAGGCCTTCTACAGCCTGGCTTCTCTCTCCTACAGCTGGACGGTGAAATCCTCCTGTTTGGCCAGAAGGGTTGGCCCAAGCGCTCCTGTCCGACGGGGGTGTTCAGCGTCGGGTTCAAAGGCAGCGAGATGAAGTTGAAAGCCATCTCCTTCTCCAGTGAATCATGCTACCTGCCCCCGTTACGTTGCCCGGCTGTTTGCCGCCTCGACCCCTACGACGGGCTCCCGGAGAGCTATCTGATCCACGGTGGACGCACCCCGAACAACGAGATCTCGTCCAGCCTGTACGTGCTGACCATGGACAGCCGTGGCTGCAATCGTAAACTGACCCTGTGCTGCAGAGAGCAGGAACTGGTGGGAGAAGTGCCGGGGGCCAGATACGGCCACACCATGAGCATGGTTCAGAGCCACGGGAAGACGGCTTGTGTGTTGTTTGGGGGGAGATCCTACATGCCGGCAGGAGAGCGGACCACCGAGAGCTGGAACAGCGTCGTCAACTGCCCTCCGCAGGTCTTCCTGTTTGACCTGGAGTTCGGCTGCTCCTCTGCTCACACTCTACCCGAGCTCGACGATGGACAGTCTTTCCATTTGGCCCTCGCCAGAGAGGACTGTGTCTACTTCCTCGGAGGTCACTCACTCACGTCCGACTCCCGCCCCCCTCGACTCGTCCGTCTGCGAGTCGAGCTTCTGCAGGGCAGCCCTCTGCTCTCCTGTGACACTCTTGAAACCGGCATATCCATCTCTAGTGCCATAATAACGCGCATCGGCCCCACTCACAGATACATCATTTTAGGGGGGTATCAGTCAGACTCTCAGAAGAGGATGGAGTGCAACACTGTGATTCTCAATGAGAAAGGGATCCACTTTGAGCCCTTGGAAGCACCGGAGTGGACCCCAGACATCACCCAGAGTCGCACTTGGTTCGGCAGCAGCGCCGGGGAGGGGAGCATCCTACTTTCTGTGCCTACTGAGGGGAGGCCATCCCAAGCAGACATGCATTACTTCTATCAGGTGAGCTTCCAAACAGAGGAAGGGGCAAAAGTGGACGAAGGAACCCAGGGCTGCAGCCAGGAGTCAACAGATTACGACTCCACTCCTCTGGAAGACTCCGAGGAGCTCTACTTTGGCCGTGAGCCCCATGAGCTGGAGGACAGTAGCGATGGAGGCGAGGATAACTACAACGAGGAGGACGAGGAGGATGAATCACGAACAGGCTACTGGATCAAGTGCTGCCCGGGCTGTCAGCTGGACCCCAACAGGTGGGAGCCCTACTACTCCACCGAGCTCCACCGGCCAGCTATGATCTTCTGCTCCAAAGGAGAGGAGGGACACTGGGTCCATGCACAGTGCATGGAGCTGTCTGAGAACCTGCTGCTCAAACTCTCTCAAGGCGGCAAAAGGTACTTCTGCCTGGACCACGGAGGCCTGCCCTACCAGGAGATGACCCCACCGCGACAGGTCACGCCTGTGAAGCGTACCCCCATGAAAGTCAAGGAGAGAAAAACTCCTCCAACTATCAAGATGTCCCCTGCCAAGAAAAGCTTTTTCAGAAGGCTTTTCGACTGAGTCCAGTTTATGATGCGTGTAAACGATAGATGAAAAATGCATTAATATGCTGATCAATGCTCAATGTGAAATATTTTGTGAAGAGAATAAATAGTAAAATTGCAACCTGATGTCTCCTGTCTGACAGCTGTGTACTTTCATTGGAATTTCACATTGTTTGAGAAAATAAACCGAATATTTTAGCAAGTCTGTCGACAATGTTTCTAGTTTGTATTTATAACAGCTGCATAATAGTTAATTGCGATATTGTATTCCATTAAGTACCACCACGTTTTTACTTCCTAACACTTTCTTCCGTGGCCAGATGGAGCTGAATTCATTTGACAATTCTTTCTGCAATTAAAATGATGATTGAAAAAAATGTCCAATATGCTGATCTGTCCTGAAATAAACAAGAAGCATCCTCAAATTCTGTTTATTTCTAATGTGTTTCCTCAAACTTTTTATGTGACTGAAATGTTGATATATAACTATTTCTAGTTAGTATTTCTATTATTTATTTATTTTGTATTCCATTCATGGACCCCGGTGAAAATAAGGGGTTAAATCTACACTATCTTATATTGAATTCCAGCACTAAATGGTTTGAAATTATAATTAAAAAATAAACCCTAATGTACGGTTAAAAGCCAGTTACATATGTAATTTATTCAAAGGCAAGTTTTTCATTTTGTTAGATGTATAACACTTAATTTGTTATTTTGTATGCTTTTTATTTTGTATATAGTGAAAACAAGCAGTTACAAGTGTGGTCTTCCAGGATCAAAAGTTCCTAAATCTCCTCAAACAAAAAACTATAAATTGCTTATTTAAATAAAGAAAACACACCAGAAGATCAAGTCAGATTTGGTCTTTATTTATCTTTTTTTGGAGGAAACAAGGACAAAAAAGTGCAAACTTCCTCCTCCATAAAGGAAACTCATCAAAAAAATAATACATTTTCTGCCTCAGCGAAAAATACAGACGAAATAAGTGAGTGTAATACAGTACTAGTATGCAAAATATTCACTGAAAGTATTCAGCAACTCCTGTAAACAGTTTATCTGATATTTAGTGTGAGATGGAGACAAAAAAAAATGAGGAAATACAAGGTGAAAAGTGAACAAGTGGAATTCTGTGAATCATCCATCATCCATTACTTTGGAAATGCAATTCATTACACAAAAAAACAAAATACGAGACAAGATGCACTCTAAAACACGACAGAATTGTAGAAAAGTGACAACTACAGAATGAAATGTGGATATTTCACAGCTGTCTTGGTTAAACTTGTGACTGTACAATAAAATCAAACATTCAATCAAATGGAAAAAACAAAATTGCCTGTCACAATGCAAAACGATGAGGGCAGAAAATAGACGATACAATCAATCAATCAAGCAAATAAAGTTGCCAAGAAATCAGTTTACATCGGGTCTTTCTAGCTGCTGCTCATCCCTCTCCTCTGTCAACCGTGGCAATGAAGAAATATCAGCAGAGGAAAAAGGAGCCAGGTTATATACAGAAGTTAGGAAAAATCCCTGCCTGCCTGAGTCCATGGGGTATTAGGCTTCGTAATGGACCATACTGTATTTTTATGATATCAACAAAAAGGTCACTATACGCTTTATTTCATGTGAAGTATTCGTATAAGTATCATCTATCCTCCACTGTGCAAAAACTAAAACAGATAAAAATTGGTTCAAAGTGACCTGGCATCTATTCTGCCCCTCAGGGATCCCACGATAAAGCACTAAAGTAATCTTTTTCAGAGGGCACTCGTGAAACAAAGAACATTTGGGTCTCTGTGATTGCATTTTGTTCCAGCTCAAATGATATATTAATACAGTGGCCACAAATGTGGTCTTTTTAACACAATTTCCCCCCATGACTTACAGCACTTTCATCTGTTTCCATAAATATTCCCTCCGTATAAATTCATAAATGTGTCATATCCTTGCAATACAATAAACTGTGCCATATTTCACAGACGGTGAAGATAAAAAAAAGGAGAAAATCCTGCTCAGAGCAGGAGAAAAGAAACCTGTGTGTTACTTCTATGTTCCTCTGCTGTCCCACCTAATATGCATACAACAAGGCAGTACAAATACAAGTAAATATTCTAAACAAGTAAAACACATTTTTAAAAAAACTTGGTGTGGGTATAATAATGCACTTTTTCATTTTTGCTCATTTCCAACAATAAAACAATTCTAAATATAAATGGGTATAGAAGGTAGATATGTAAACAAGTCCATATTGCTGGCAATTATTATATTCTACAGCTATGTTGAAATCAATGAAATGTTCATGAAAGGTTCACAATAAAAGAAAAATCAGATGTCATCAACTTCCAGAGGCACGTCCTCATACTCCTGACTCTCTGTTGGGTCAATGATAGCTTCCAGAGCTTTGGCAGAGTTCTTGTGAGCCTCCATAAACTTCTGCAGGTACTTGGAGGTGTAGAGCCAGTGATGCTTCAACACGTCCTCCAGCTCAAAGGCCTTCGACTGGCGTGCATTCATCTTACGGAAACGCCTGAACAGCTTGTTCGCCGACTCGTTCCCCTCGCTGGCCCAGGCTCCTATGGACCCGTCTCTCTCTATGATTTCGGGCACGTGGGCCAGGGTCTTGTGCAGGTAGTTGGTTATCTTTCCGTTGTACCTATATTTGAAGGTAGTGGAGAGGAGGTCGGCGAAGCGCTGGGAGTTGAAGCTGTAGCGGCACAGCTGGTCGGGGCACTCCTTGGCGGGGCAGGTGGCGCGCCACACGGGCTTCATCTGGATGTAGAGCCTCATCAGCTCCCTCAGGGCCTCCCGCCTCTCCTCTGAGGGCACCAGCTCACACACCACCTCCATCGCCTCCTGGGTCATCAGCCTGCGGGCGTAGTTCCCGTTCATCCTCATCACCGGTTTCAGCTTCATCTTCTTCCTCAGCTGCTTATCTAGCGCCGCCCTCCAGCTGCGCCGTTCCTCCCGGCTCGGGTTGGACTTTTGGTACACCTCCCCGATCTCATCCTGGAAGATCTTGTAGAACTCGATGGCGTTGCCGATGTCACAGTGCAGGGCGTCCAGCGTGGGATGGGTCTCCATGAAGGGCTTGGCAGAGATCCCCTTGACTCTGTCCCGCAGTTCATCCGCGGACTCGGAGAAGGGGTTGGTTCGCCATATTTCGTAACGGTTGAGGTTCTCCGCGTGGCTGCGGGTGACGGAGTGTATCACCATGTTTTGAGACGCCTCTGCCCGAGTTGAGTCACAAAGCGTGCAGACGTAGGCGGACCCCGAGGCCTCGAGGCCCTCCATCTCACGCACCATCTTCTCGTCGTAGCCCGTGCCCCTGAAATGAAAGCGGAAGGATCGAGGCAGTCCGCCCACGGACAGTATGAGCCTGCTCTCTTTCATCGCCTTACGCTCGGCGACTATCGGCCCCAGGACAGCTGTGAGTGTCTCATGGTCTGACTCATCCACAAACATCAGGCAAAGGGGCTTACAGGACAGCTCTGAGTTTGGCTTCGGCTCAGTGAAGATGGTGACCTCCTCCTTCTCCTCCCCCTCGTCTGCCAGGACGGAGACAGACATAACGGTGAAAGAAAAACGCACGGCCTTCTCGGGAACAGCCGGTCCTCCGCCGTGCTTCTCGCTGACGTCGCCCATGCCATCGCAGGACTCCTTGATCATGACGTTGAAGCACGAGGTGCAGGCACTGTCTTCCATCCCGCTCTCCCTCAGCCCCTCCATGATGTCCTCCTCCAGGTCCTTTAATGCCGACGCCAGAGCCACATCATAGCGATACCGCCGAGTGATGATGTCGGCCGGGAAGTCGTCCACCATGGAGGCCAATCCGGAGAGCCCGTTAATAATGCCGACGTTGCAAGTCGTGGACACATTCTTGAGAGCCGGCTGCCACTCAAACTGGTGGAAGCCAGGGAGGAGCTCTTTCTCTGCAGCTCGCAGGGTGTGCAGCGGCTGGAAGATCTGGCGGCCAGTGGTGGCTTTGACAGTCCGGTACATCTTGTGATACTGGCTGCAGCTCAGGAAAGTGTTGACCCGAATGGCTAAGCACACAGCGGGTTGCAACCCAAAGCCTCTGCCTACAGAGAGAGAGAAAAAAAAGAGAGGATGTTTCAGAGAGAGACGGAAATAGGCAAAGTAAAAAAAATAGGGAAAAGAAGGCGAGAGGAAAGGATTTAGACATGAAGAGAATTATTGAACACCAAAGTGCCCATTTCTAGTGCTTTTGAAAAGCACTGCAGTATTTAACATTCCCTCATTTGATGTCCTGCATTTGGAGTCATTTATACTATGGGACAGGGAGAATTTAACACCCCAATTGTGAATGTATCATTGTCAAAAGCCCACAAGGCCCATGATTACAAAATCCAATATTTCCTAATTTCCAAATGTTATAAGGGGACAGAGGGTGAACCAGCGAAGCTGAAAAAGTGATGTATTGGCTGCAGATGAAAACAGACACCAGCTGGCTTCTATTCCCCAGAGAGGAAGATGGTGCTGTCTGTGTAATTTGCAGATACAAGAGCCACTGATGTTGTTTTGATTTTAACAGCCCCTTCACACGAGTTGTTATTGTGCATTAAAGGGAGCGTGAGACAGGGGGGACTGACGGACAAGCAGGAAGGGATCGAGCGTGGACGAGAATCAGGGAGGGGCGGGGCCTGCAGGGGTGGTGGCTCAACAAACAGAGGCGGACAATATTGAAGTGCTTTTCAATCAAAATTGCAGCAAAACTTTCTTCCCTCTCTTCAATAGTGAACTTTTTAACTCATTGTTATTTATGAGATGACTGTATTATTCGGAGATAGGAGGGAACATTAATGAACAAACACTATCATAATTTTCATTTGTTTGTGTCCCCCTTTTGTCTTGGCTCCGGAGCGTTATATGTTGATATCTTACCTTGCATCATGGCCTCTAGCTCGTCTGCTTGCCGGTGTTCATTCACAGACCTGAGTGCCAGCAGAAACAGAGTCTGACACACAGACTTCAGGTCGCCACCTTCCTCTCTGTCGGCGAACGCCCTCACCTGGTTCTTCATGTCCCTCAGCCGATGCTTCTGGGCACGGCGGGTTAGCGATAGCAGGTGCTGACGGGGTCTCCCCCCTTTATTGATCAGCAGGTAGTTGTCGAGTTCTGACGGCTGCTCGTTTGCATCCTGCTCTCCCAGCTCATGGCCCAGACAATGAGCTTTAAATGTGTCTAGCCTTACTTCCTTGCCACAGCCGCTACTGGGGCAGAGCAGAGACAGCGAATGCAGGGCTGACAGGAAGCCTTTGGCGGGCGGGGTGAGGTCATCGGAGGTGCACGGCAAGTTGCAGGCCGGACAGTGAGGTCCCAGAACGTGGTTGTATTTTAGGATGCAGCTGCGGCAGAAGAGGTGGCCACAGGGGGACTGGACCGGATCGGAGAGCAGGTGGTCGCACACCAGGCAGGTGAAAGAAAAGAGGAAGTCTACAGGGAGCCTCTCAGAGATCAGCTTGGTGTTCAGGTGGTCTTTCTGGCAGCGGGTGATGTTCCTCACCCACTGCTCTCTCTGGATGCTGGGTTTCCTCCATGTCCTGTGCGCAGGACCATGATGGTGGTCTCCGAATGGTCTCAGAGCCCTCCTCTCACCAACAGCGATGCTGTCGCCGTGGTCCCACCTGGTCCTTTTTGCCAGGCTCTGGGCTCTGGGGATGGCTTTCCGCCTCTTCCTCCCAGTGCGCTGGTAGGAAGTCTTCCTGGGGGAACAAAGGTGGCAGTGGGAAGTGTGGGGCTTCCAATCCGGGACTCTTATTCTGGAGAAGCTGCAGAAGCCCCCTCCCCGTATGGCCACCACCCAGCAGCGCTGGCAGAAGGAAAGAGGGTGGACCGACTCCGTGTCCTCCGTCACGTCCACTTTGAAGACTTTGAGGATGACTTCTGGCCAGTTTGTGAACTTGCAGCCCATTTTACGCAGGGCACCTTTGCTGACCACATCCAGATCCCCATGAACATCACGCACCGGCCCTTTGACCTTTCTCACGGTCATTCCACAGAGACGGCACAAGCACCTTCACAGAGGAAAAAAACAATGCTGTCAAATTCTGAGAAAGAAATGCATATAATAAAGTTTATATAGTATAGTGACATGTTATTACCTCAGGTGGTTCATGTGGGTGTCCATTTCTTGGAGCTTCACGTCTACCCTCCGACCAGGGCCCTCCACATTTTCCTTGCTTTTTCCACCCAGGCACAATTTCATAACACTCCCTAGACCCACGCCATTATCTAGCTCTATATGCGGAGCTGCAGGCGATGAGATCCCTAACAAGGCTCCTTTCTCAGGCTGTGTCTCACCGGGCAAAGGGGCCTTCTCCATGGACTTCAGCCTAAACAGTTTAAACTTCCACTGAGAGTACTTAGAGTGGGGATGGTGGAGCTCGGCAGGCATGGAGGATCTGGGGCCATCTGTCTCCAGGCTCTCCTCCGACATGATGTGACACAGACCTCAGACCCTGGAGAGGAGAAGAGGGGAGAGCTTAGTTTGATGTATCGCAAAAGTATGAAAGATATTTTTCAGTTGTCTGCGAGATACATGGCTGCGGATGCAGAGAAAAGATCTGAAGATTTAAAATGCTCAGACATCCCCGGTGCCTTCTCAGCATTGAGCCCATGACACAAGCTAACAGCTTAACTTGATTCCTGTTGAATTCATACACCAAGTGCCCTGAAATCCCACCGAGCAGAGAGTAGTGAGCCCCGACCCAGAGTGCTGTATTATACCATAAGTGGCATTTAGATCTTGTGTAAAATGCATGAGACAAGCATTGGGGGGATCGATACAGCACAAAAAAATCTTCATTTCTCTCATCTCCCATCCCATCACTCAGGGAGCCATTGTGATTTTTTCCCCCTCCCCTCTTTCGCAAAGCAAGTTTGCTAAACGGGCAACCTTATCAGTGCAAGGCTGTCAATCACTTATATTGGTCATTTTCTTGGCTGGAGAGAGAATCGGAGTTCTCGGGAGCCTCCGACTGGCATTTTAAATGCGAGGGGGAAGAAATCTGTGATCCACAAAACTTATTTCATATTACATATATATTGACCCAACAGGAGGGGGGGAAAAACAAGAAACCCTCATATTGAGTAAAGATCATTAAGAATTATTCCGAACACAGTATTGTTCAATTTAAGAGTCATATTTAAACAGCCAATGCTCCCAGGATTTGTCACAGGTAAGATCAATGGCACTGTTGCTATTTCATCTCCTCTCATACTTAGGTTCCATTACAAGTTCACACAATAAAGCAGTTAAACTATCTTACCATTGCGCAACTATAGTGCCCACGCTGTGGCGTCTCCTGTGTATCCATCTTTCACCGAGGTTATTTTACCTGGAAGGCTTGAATCCGGCAGAGCCCCTTCATTTTCTGGCTCTCAGTGTATCTGGCATGCTGAACTTCCCCTTTGAGACAAACAGCTGAGTCTGTTTGCATGTGTGTCAGCTGGGCTCTTACCTTGTTTTTTCAGTCTCCGTTGGCATCAGCTCCCCTGGGGATCCTCTCCGCATGGGAGCACAAGGGAAGCCCTGGAGCCAGGCACTACACGCTGCATACACTGTCGAAGTTTAGCCTGTCAAGCTCGGAGCATCTGTTACGGGGAGTTGTGGTTCCACACAGTGGGATTGCCCCTGTCTGTCTCCCAGTCTCTCGTATTTATACCCATCCGTTGATGGCATCCCAACAGTCAACTCCTGACACCTGATGCAGGCAGCTGATGTGAAGGAGGGGAAAAAAACAAGGTCAACCCCCCAAAGCACAGTAGCAAACATGTGTATGTACGGCACCTAACGGAATACCCCAAACAAGCACGTTTGTACCAAACCACACTGATCCTCACCTGGAAGCCCCTGCGATGTCGCCTTTATCTCTCCTTTCTGTTATCCATCTACAAGGCTTACCTCATCCAGCTGGCCTCTCTCCAACAGACTGAGATACGTTAAACATGTGAAAAAGCTACCAATGTGGAGACGCAACAGATTAATAATGTCGCTGTCCCACAAACACATAAAAAAGTCTGAAAAACATTGTATTGCAATTGTGTAATAGGGACTTACAAATGTGGAATTTGACCGAATGGTTCTACGTTGTTTGCATTTCTTTTGAGGAAACCAATGATACATTTTATGTGTTTATCACCTCAGTTTATCCACAGCCCTTCGGAGTGGTGTGTTTTGTCAATGTGCTGTTGTGCTATAATGTTTAATTGGGCGTACCTGCTCTGAAAATCCTGTGTGTTGAGATAATGTTGAATTTATTTCTGGCTATTGTGCTGTTGGATCTGAGCGTTCCTGCACTGTAAATAGGGGTGTCTTAAACAAACGTAATGTTTACAGATGATGTAGACTTCAAGATGAAATAATTACAGTGATGCATGTCTGTGTGTGTGTGTGTGTGTGTGTGTGTGTGTGTGTGTGTGTGTGTGTGTGTGTGTGTGTGTGTGTGTGGGGGGGGGGGGGGTAGCTGGGATTCAGAGACATGTGTTGGTATATGTAACAAGACATATGAGAAAGAGAGATAGAAAGTGAATAATGATTTAAAAAGGTCAATCAATTAACAAATATAGAAAATAATAAAAATAATAGCAATTGTAGCAATAATAATGAGTGTTATTGTCATTCTCATTACTGCATAATTGAGATTTTCTCCCCTTGCCAGGCAAAAGCATTGTGCCATTTATCCTATATTGTTATCATTTCCATCCACCCCTTGTGTTTTTTGTATTTTTGTATCTGCGATTGTCTCCATATAATGTCAGCACATTTCATTCATTTCTCCCAATGCTGTCTCTGTCCCGGTCACCATTCAGAAGCAGATTTAATTAGACAGCATTGCTTGGTGCAACGTCTCAGTAGGTATGGGGAGTATTTGCCCAGGATCATTCTTGTTTGTAATTATCCAGGGGATTAATCTGGTGTATGCGCCACAGGAGCCTGTTGCTGTGTTGAATTTACCAGCCAAGTCATTAGATACACAGTCAGTGGGCACCAAACAACAGTTGGGTCTCTCCCACTCTTGTCGAATTAACAGGGGAGCAGGATGAACGCTGGCAGGCTTTGCAGCTTATATTTGGTGCATATGGTCAAGTGTGACCTTAGACAGCAATGTGAGGGTTTTTTTGGTTTCTGTCTGTAATTCGGGGGGAAAAAATGCTGTTTTTTAAGCCTCTCCAAATCCATCATACACAGATTTATACAATACAAGATGCAATATCCAAGAACAAGCAAATGATGGATCGTAGCAAGATGTTCCCGAGCCTATTTATAGTTGATATTTAGATTTATGATAGGCGCGTAGCCACATGTTTCCAAGGTAAGCGACGCGCCTCGCTCCCGTGGCAGACAGGGACGGAGCTGCAGATGTCTGCCTGACAAACAGGCGGTGACCCCCTGAAACCCTCATCTCTCTGCGCCTGCTAATTGACTTGTTATTGATCAACTCAAAGACAGTCTGATTTATGGAGAAGAGGACTTGTGGAGACAGCCACCTGGCGTGGAGCGGAGTGTTATGAATGTGAGGAGCGAACCCCTCGGGGGAACAAGAGGCTGCAGTTTAGGGGGGACGTACAGGAGTTTGCGACGCACCAGTGAACTGACACCTTGCACTGGGAGGGAGGGGGTGTTTTATTTCTAATATGATGAATGCAAACAACACCAGTGAGAATGCAATGTGTGTGTGTGTGAGCGCATTGCAGGTGTGTGTGGTGGGAGGGATGAGTGGGAATATGGCAGGGGTAGAACATGTGTTTCGGGGAAGGGGGGGGGTGCAGAAAAAGTGTGTACTGGTGTGAAGGACACACCCAGAAACTAAATGAGTCCTACATCCATCCTTGAGTCGGGTCTGTGTGTGTAAAACAAAGAGGGAGATGGAGAAAGGGAGCGAGAGGGAAGGTGTGAGAGGTGAAAGACAGAGAAGGGGGCTAGAGTAGTGATCTTGTGTGAAGGAGTTACACAGGATAACGGGCTTAGCTCAGAGTAGTGAACACAAAAAGAGCTTAATGCTGATTGCAGGCCGTGACAAGGCAAGGTGGGGAAGAGATCAAGCCTTCCAAGCAGAACTTTGTAAGCCAAAGGTCCAAAGAAAACCCCCCTCAGACAACTCCAGTCACAGGGCATCATAAAGAATAGTGTCAATAGCAGAGACGGACAATGAGTGATTTCCACAGCAGCATCGCTATCTTCCTCACAGGGGATAAAATGTCAGCGACGTCCACATTTGAATAGAGGGACCGAAATTGCGGTATGATATTTTCCAAATGTCACAAAGGATGTGGGCATCTTTGTGATTGTATTCGGGGTAAAGAGGCCATTTCGATCTCATATTTCCACTGAGTGTTACGCAACGTACCCGAGCGTTCGCCATGGAAATCTTTTATTACATTTTCACAGCACGTTCAACAACTTTCCCCTCTCGAACTCGCTCCAGCCCATCCTGAGCCAGCCGCCTCCCACTGTCGACCTCGCCCATCCCTCATCCGGAGACATGATGATTTGGCAGATTAATAATCAAAGAGGCGGACTCCAAAGCGGGGCCATTCTTTAAAGCTACCTGCCAGAACGAACACCTCACCCCACTACTCAAATCCCTCCCCTCATTCATCTCCGCCGTCTCTCTCCCTCTTGTTTCCCTCGTCTCGCCCCCCCCCTTCTCCTCTCACCCTCACTTCGGGTTTTGTTAATAATCTATTATGTGATTATTTGAATGTGGTGATTAATTGCAGGCTCTCCCCTCCCTCTTTACCACAGGTTAGCGTGCTTAGAATCACACGGTGGTTGAGTGATTCTGTCTCGAGGGCCTCGCGTGACCTCGGATGACTCGGCTGTGTTCGTTGTCAGCTCGTCCTGACGGATGGAGCTTTAACAGAGACCCCCCCCCCCCCCCCCCCCCCACTGACACCTACTCAGACTATATCTCTATGTCTAGCTATCCAAATATACATTTTATTGGATCGTCTAGTCTTGGGGCCGTATGAATTCATTCCAAGTCCTGTATTATAACTCTCCCTGAGGAGCTGCTGAGTTATTTGGGTTTTGGATCGGTTCCATTCAGCTCCTCTGTTCTGGTGAGTTAGACAATATGGAGAACAACTTAAAGCTGTGGTCTACATTCTGAAAATCACTTGAGCCTCTGAGACGTACAACCAAAACGAGGCGGGATGACGAGGAGCAGGGGAGATGAAGGGATTAGATGGAGGGTATGAGCCAATGGGAGCCTTCCGGAGCAATGGCTCCCATTGGTCAATTTCTATGCAGACCTACAGCTGATAGACTGAATGGTTTTTATTTTATTCCAAATCGTCGACAATAGCTTAAAGTTAAAGCAACTGTTAATGTCAACCTTCTTAAAAATCTCTCCCTAGCAAGATAGGCCACATAGAGGTCAATAACGTGCAGTGAATGTGTGGTGTGATTGTGTTTACGGCACAGGGCCCTCTGAAAGTCTGCATCCAAACAACCCAGATGGTTGTTGATCCACTCAGAGAATAAACCAAATAAAATTAAACCCTAAGCGGGATTCAAGGGAAGCAGTGAGGGAATCGAGGACCAGTGTCCTTAATCAAAATAACAATGCTCTTTAACTCTGTGTTAATTAAATGTAGATTTCCCTGATCGAGCAGCGTCCCCTGCGATGCCAGGGGGACCTCCAGTCACACGGACATCCATTCACTGGATTTGTCTTGTGTTTAACTGCGTATTAGTCGCCTTTCCCCCAACTGTGTGACGCTGGTTTACACAGCAGGTCTGTCAGCTGAGGGGATAGCAGCGCAAACAAACTCCTCCACATTTCAAACATTCGGCGCTCGCGAATTGCTTGGCACGTTTTTTTAAACACCTCGATAAGTGGGTAACATCTGCACAGTTTTCACATGAAATGAGAGCGATAGTGAATTCCCCCGGCTCTAAATTTCACACTATTTGTCTCTTGACTGGTCATCCCCCCGCCCCCCCCTCCATCAATGTAATGAGCAAATCATGGCCACTAGAGAGGGATGTAGAGAGACAAATCGCTCCCATTATGTGTCAAGGAGTGTGAAAAAGACTGGCGCTGTTGTCTGTCAACTCTAACCCCCAACTCTCCGCCGACTAAACTTTCGGCCAAACACAAAGAGCTCTTTCTCCGCACGTTGGATCTGCTTATTATTTCCCTGCCTTTTAACTACAAAGTCTATTATAGGAAATACCAGGACGGTCGTGACCTTTCTGCACTACCTCAGACAAGGGCACAATGAAAAGTGTAACATGCGGCAGTCCGAGGCTGATTTAGAGTGACTGGTCTTACATCAGACTTATAGAGTACAGTAATTATAGGCGGCGAAGGGAGGGGGGTGTGAAGGATGCTGTGGCTGGGTGGGGGCTCAGGGAGGGGAGGTTGTTGTCATTTGGCAGCCAGACCAGTTGGAGAGAGAAATGACTATTGGAGCCAGAGCCTGTGTGGTGGAGCATTTATCAGCCGGTCATTGCCATGATTCACACGATCCAGCGGGGAGCCATTATTTTACCACTCGGCTCTCTCGCGGCAACCTGCGATGATGATAGCTACGGGCGTTATGAGCACAGGAGCAGGCACACACAGTAATTGTTTGAGAACAATGGTCTGGGGGAAAATCCCATCTTCATTTCATAAATTCACAGATATTCATATGGACTTTGTGGGTTGGACGGCGCCGAGACAGAACTGAGCGGTTGAGCCTAACTCAGGGGCATATGGCGTTTGTTCGCTGCAGCAGAACACAGAGATGCCTCGGGAAGGGGCCGACAAACCTCGTCCCCGTCGTTGGAGGCGAGAGTATCTGGCGCTGAATTCATAAAGATCACAAATACACCAACCACCTGCTCGCCGAGTGCTTTGGGGACCTGAGGAGATCCGAAGGCATTGATACAGTTTTTTTTTTTTTTTGCATTTGCCGGTCTGCCCACACAAGCGAGTAGCAGTTTCTGCATAAGCAAAATTATTCCTTTCTGAATAGGAAATAGGCAAGGGAGGTCTGTGATGGCTTTCTCATAATAACAATGATAAAAAATGCAACTCTACTATTCATACTCTCCTCGCTCTTCCTTTACCAACTTTCCCTTGTGGCTCCCCTGGGAGGGACATCATTCTAATATACACAGGTTTTCATCCCTCCCCCTTTTTGTGAAAAACCTGCAGGAGAGACAGGGAGAGGGAGGAGGGGGAGGAGGGGGAGAGGGACTGTTTATTCAGTCAGATGGTTTAACGTGTGTGGAATAGATTTGAGCTAAAGAGGAAGCTGTCGACACAATGGAAGTTGGCGTTGGTGAGTGAGTGCATCACGCCCTGATTGACTCTTGACTTTGCTCTATAGTCAGCCATTAATAAGAGTTTGGACACTTATGAGTCATCATCATCACTGACAGCTATAGTGTTGCATAATGACATTCGTCTATTAAGTCAAAACATTCCATTATGGTATATTTAGCGACAAGCTAAGACTATACAGCCACTGTACTTAAAGGTGCAGTACGTGTTTTTTTTATACAAATCACTTTTTGGCTACCTGTCCATTCTTAGTGTGCACTCTTAATGTAAATAGTCATTACTTTTGCAAGTATTCGCTAATAAACAAAAACATTTTAACTGATGGTGGATCAGCAAAGATTCCAGTTTGTTCAGACATTTCACAGCAATCCAGCCAATAAGTTTATCGGCATTGTTATGAGAATTTTGTATAACCTCATGTCCTAAAGTTTTCTTAGTTCAGGTTACAGCTTTATGTGTTGAACTGTTTATTACTTTTGTATCCCCATGGCTGACCTAAATGTTATCAGAGGCCTGGTAGTCATGATGTCTGGTTCTGCATGAAGATTAACTGTCAATGACGCGTTATCTCCTGTGCCTTTAAAAGACTCAAGTCACAACACTGATTTGAGCACTTTCTCTGTAGCATCCTCATACGTTGTTGCATTGTAACTGCTCCTCTTGTACAAGATTAAAGTCAGACGTCGACTTTACTTCTGTCTCTGATCTCCTCCTCCGGTGAATTTATTCTTTTAACAGGCATCAGGTGAGAAGTCAAGGAGGTCACGGAGATCATTAGGATTCAGTGAACCGTATATGTCAGGACAACATGTCATGGGAGGGGTTGTTGAGATATTGATGTTATTGATCCCCTGAGCCACATAAGCAGCGTTTCCATTCAAATGTCGAGCAAAGTTTATGCAAACTTTTAAAACGCAAAAAAACCCCAGATTAATTGAAGCATCACCATGAACTGGTTTGGATTGAATTCGGAAACAAATTAATTTTCACAGATCTCCCCGTTGCTTTTTAGATTATTCACGCGTGCAAAACTATTTCCCCAAGATGGCTGCAAACACGTCTCCGTGTCTGTCTTCTTTTTTTCTCTCTCCTTCTCTCGCTTCACTTCCTCGTGCCGTTCACTGTCATTGTGAATAGGTGTGTGTGACTCCACCAGTAGAGCAGAGCCCATTATCGTAAATAGGCCAATAAGTAACTTCACACAAACGTGTCTCCAAAGCAAGCACACTCTATATGCAAAGCAGAGGCACACTGTTAAAGAAACTGGCGCCAAGTGATTATATTTGTAATTTAATTTCCTTGGTCACACACAGATAAGAGAAGGGAACGGCTACAGTTGGCCGGGGATGAATAGAGTGACGGGAATGGGACTACGGCTTCATTGTCTGGACTGAGATGTCCGAGACAACGCCACTTACCAACAAGGGTACGGGCGGGACCGATACGGTGCAAACACGGGGATTCACAAGTCTGAAGACACAAAAACAATGTCACGGTACCGGAGACAGCAGAGAGAGCTCTATATGCAACAGCACCTGAACTCTCAAATCCAACGGAAGAATGTATGTGCGGGATAATCAAGAAACTCTTTTCTTTCCCCCCCAGAAGCCGGCCCCTGTCTCTCCCCTCTCTGTCTGCTCTCGTCCTACTCAGTTCTGCTGAGCAAATGTAATCAGCAGGGTGGTCTTGGTGGCATGTCATTCACAAAGAGCTCATTGCAGATTCTACAGGCGAAAAGAGCTGAGAAAAAAAAATCAAGATATACGACTGAAGGACACAAGGTGTACTCTCCCGACTCTCTCCTCTCCGTCGCCCCTTCCTCCGTTTGCTTTTTCGGAGATTGTAGAACTGCAGATTTTCTTTTCCATTTTCAGAGAGGGTCCACTTACACTGATGACAACGCAGCGGAGGGGCACAAATATGCGGTCAAACTCTGATTATGAGTACATCGAAACATTCGGGGAGAGCTGGCGATGAAGGGAAGGCAGAAAAACGTTCATCAAAATCTGCCGCCATGCAGAATTCAGAGTCAGTGTGAAACTGGTTTTGTTAGCGATGGAAGTGAAGTGCTTGGCTCTGAAGTTCATATGTGTTTGTTTTTGTTGGAGATAGATAACATGGTGAAGAAGCAGGGGGATCAGTACGGCAGGATGGGCTGGATTATGTTTTTGTCAAGTAACAGTAGGAGGTCTTTGCTGGGATCATTTATGGATGTAAGTGAAACTGAGTTAATCGTCTATGAAGGGATTTGTTTGCATGTGAATTTCTGCTGTTTTGTGATCCAGTGTGTTTGATGTGCAAGTGTAAACTTGCATGTGGTGTTGGGTGAAGGGCTGGTGCAGTCATTAGTGGAGGGGTCGTAATCCTTGAGGGGCTCCAGTGTTGGCCATGATGGTTGATGGTGTTGCTGTGCCTGTTCTAACAGCCTGCGGTTTGTCGCCGAGGGAACCCAGTAGACGAGAAGTCAACAGAGAGGACGGCACCGAAGTCTCCGGTGATTCCACATGTTGAGGTGGAGGAGACAGCGTCACAGCGTCCTCTGCCCCCCGTTTGACCTTGTAGGTAAGCTGCAGTCTGACGGCTGGCAGGATGCTGTTCAGCATCAGTTTTTCCAGGCGTTTTACAGCTACTGCAGTGGCGTGGTTTTATTTGTGACTGTTCTCCAGAGTGGGGGGATGATGTCGGATTCCCAGTAGATGTAATGGAGGATGGGCTAGAGCACACTTTGAGCACCCTGACTGGAACGCCAGACCTCCCTCCCTCCCCTTGTTCTCTCCTCCTCTCATCTTTAAATCTATTTCTCCCCCGCTGTCGAGTCTTTCTGTGCGTTTTCTCAGCGTCTTGACTTTGAACCCAACAGCATTAACCTGTCAGGAAGGTTACAAATGTTCTGAGTGAATTATGTAAACCACAGAGAAATAAAAGTGAAAAGCATGGGAGTTCTCATTTCATAATTCATCACGCTCCAAGAAGGAGCCAAATAAAAAACGGACTTTATTAAGCAGCCTGGCGCATCCTGGCTCAAGATCCTCTGAAATCTGAGATATGAGAACATTAATCATACTTTTGACGACCGCAAAAAACACATATACATACATGCACAGCTTTTCTTTTTTGTGTGATTTCCTTACTCATCAAATGAGAGCACCCACTCCAACAATTCACCAGATTTCACTTGCAAGAGCCAAATCAATGAGTGTTACACCAGCACCACCAAAAGGTCGAGCTGAAAACAACAGCCCTGCTTTCTTCCCCTCCAAAAACACAGACTTACAGCACTGAAATTTTGATTAAGGATGTTTCTCCTTGGCAGCCGGCAAGTTTATTTATTTATCTCGCTGAGCACAACCACAAACACACTGGAGCAAAGAGAAACACACACTTAGGGGGATGGAATAGTGGCAGTGCAGCATAATTAGTAGGACACGGCTGCATAATTGCTCTCTAATTGATATGAAGAGCAGTGGTGGATCCCAGGTTGTGTTCGACACATGGCGCCGGTCGCGGGCAGGAAAGCGCTGGCGGCCCGCTCAATCTCGGTGCCATCTCCTGATTGATGTCTCTGTAGTAAATGCCCTTCAACAATCAGCATCCACAATCTCTCCGTGTCCATCAGGCCACCCGTCTATCAGAGCAGCATCTTTCTTCCATTCATCTGTCACTTCATCCTTTGTGACTACACGTCTCTCTCTATTTCTTCCTTTTTTTATATCTCACACATTGATTTGGCCCGTCGTTTTCAGAAGGCATTCTTAACCTTTGACCTGTTATCCTGGGTGGGCGAAGGTGAAAAAGGGGGTGGCGTTGGTTTATGGGACACCGGCAGCCATAAAAGACTTTCATTGGCCGAGACAGTAACCACCCGGGGGGAAAAGAAAAGCAACTTTAGAAGGAAAGGGAATCAATTCTAGGAGAAGTTTTATTTACAAAAGAAAGTGGCGTAGCTTCTCTCTCCATTTAGCAAATGAGGTTTGAAGAGGCTTCTTTTAAGGATGAGAATTGACAGCACGGCTGAACCCGAGAGGTCCGCACGCGGCAAACTGGATGGATTGGAAGTTTGAGTGGCGAAGCTCTTTGAAACAATCCTGTTCATGGATTGGGTGCCGATGCAAGACGACCTTCAAGGACATTCCCCTCATTTACACAGCAATTAAGCACTACCCTGTTGGTAAATTGAAAAAGAGACAAAAATCCTCCGCGGATTTAATAACAAACTCATTACCAGGGCCCAACAGGGTGGAACTGCCTTTTAATTAGAGCAACACCTGATTAACGCCTAATTAACAGAGCCAGAGCCACTTAATTCTCCCCCACTTTGGCAGGTTGAGAACATAAACATAAGCAGCCCAACATCGGAGTGCTTCCTCTCCTCCTGGGAACGTGTGAGGGGAAAGTAAATAACGACTTTGGAGGCAGTCTGTTGTCGGGTGGTCCAAGTGCTCTGCAGAGCCGAGGAACTGTATGCTGGGAAACGCAGTAAGTGTTTCAGGAGAAAGGAGACAGATGTCGGGGCCCGACTGTCAAAAAACTCTCGCTACACATGCAACTCCTGGTGGGTTGATGTAGGACAACTGTCCAAGCAGTTAAACGTCATGCTCAGCCCCTCCCTCTGAGATAATAATACCCTTTAATGTAAAAAACAAAAAAAAGGTATGACCACACATATTTCAGCAAACAGCCTTTTATAAGAAAACAACAAAAAGGAACACAATGTGTGTTTGCAAAGCATTTCACAACAATTACGATGTCCACATGCATCATTTATAATAACCTGTTATTCTTTTGTTGAGGGCTGTCAAAAGTGTCACACAGGCGTCCACCATTGCACTTTTTATAACATTCATAAACTGCATTGCAGCTCCTACTGAGACGTTTGCACCAATTCAACCCTCCACATCTGGATCAGTTCTCAGGGACGAACATGGACGAAGCTGTCCTCCTTACATTGCTCAGTTTGCCAGCCAGTATTGTTTATCTTTAGTGTGTTTCATATTTCATTCCAGTCCGGACCGAAAAACAAACTGGAGGATTTCCATCAGCTCTTTAGAAAGCTGGAGCCTTCAGTCCCGCTGACTTCAGACTTAATTCCTCGGGCAAACACTTAACTCCAAACGCAGTTGATCAATATTCAGTCTGGTTGTTTAGATCTATAAAGCAGCGAGGAATTGCTGGCCTCACATTGAGGCTCTATGCGTTAATGTATACCTTAGACATTCATTTCCTCAGTCATGTCCTTATATCTGCACAGTTCTGGCTCTTGGGAGTCATGTTGCTTTGGCTGCTACAGGGGTAATAACCGTCGCTGAATGAGCATTTAGCTGCCTTAAGTTGAGTTGAAATCCGCCACGAGTCCACAGCCTTCTCCAAGTCCGGCAGGATGTCAGGCACAACGGCTTGCTCGGCTACAAAGACTATCGCCTCCACCACCAACAGCAGGACCCAGCCTAAAGCCCCTAGCCAAAAGGAGGATCCGAGGCTGGACAAGTCCTGATGGATTTCCTCCCGGTGATGATAGGTGAAAATAGACCAACTGAGGAGGAAAAAGAATCCTGTAGACGCAGGAGAAATACAAGTCAAGTCGAGTATCATTACAAGGAAGAGAGAAAAAAAAAGTCATTAAGGTCAATTATTACGTGCCTGGAGCTTTGGAAAATAGTTTGTATGATAATGAACTGCAATTCGGAGGGAAGTAAAAAGTCTCTTTAAAACCCACTTCCCTGCAGGGCATGTAAATGAGGAGTACATAAAAGAATTTCTGGAGGTGCGGGACATGAACTACACAAACCAAAAGGCTATGTAGAGGTTAATTGGAATTGGAGCTTTGTTTTACTACTTTATTTCGGAATGTATGTATTATTTTAAAAACTCCCAAAACAACACCGGTCTAATTCTTAATAAAGTAAAAATAAAAACCAGTGTGTTTTTACATATTGGGAGCAGTGCAGTGGTGTTACCTGTAGAGGCCGTGGTGAGCATCAGCAGTGTGGTGGGGTAGAGGGCCTGTCCTGCCATGAGGAGGGAGCGTGTGTTGGAGTAGGAGCGCACCGTCCCGGATGTCCAGCAGAGGGCAAACACCAGACACAGAGCACTGGTGCTCACCGCCATGAAGGAGGAAAGGACTCCAAACACTCTCACTGCTTCCTGAACTGCAAGACACACACACACACCTCAGAATGGTCAAAGTTTAACCAGACTTATTGATATTAACTTTGCTTTGCCACGGTTAAATAAAGATTTTTATACATGTATAGCAGGCAGCATGAAGTGATGACACACCCCCTGGGTGGATGCCCCTGCTCACCACTGAAACCACAAAAGGAAACCAAGAGTTCATGGACTTTTGGGGTAATTTTCACTTATATTTAGCTCACACTATATTACGTTCATTCTGAAAGTGTGTTCGCAAAAATATGTTTCGGTGTCTACTAGGAATCCCTACTCACAGTTTCACAGCAGATTACCTCCCATTATTACAATCACCCTTTTGTTTGTGACCAAGCCAATATTGACAAGAATATTCTCCCCAAACGCCCTACCTGGAGCTTTATAGGTAACGTACTGCTACAGCTGTTTTGTGATCTGTTCTTTTTTAGATTTTCTGTGTTTATTGCTGACCATCTTGGCCATTATACTGCTTCGGCTGTTATCTGTATTGTATTTTTCTTGCTTGCTATATTAACCCCATCATTGTACTTGGGTATAAAGGAAATACGTCACCCACAAAATGATCATTTGTATATCAATTACTCCCTCTGTGTTACCTTGAATTCGTTGAAGAAAATGTAAAGGAACCATAAAAAGAAAAACAAGTGTGAAATGGATGCGGAAACAATCGCTTCCATTAAAACATTTTTTTAAAGAACCATGTTTGGGAGTGGACGCTGCATACCTGCACACCTACACAGTGAGAGCAGAGGAATAACTACACAAGACTCATTCTGAAAGTCTGTTTGCATACTAACAATGTCATGTGTAATACAACTCACTGAGAGGGGACATCGTGTCTTTAGGTCACAATGACAAGAAATGAGATAACCAAGATTTCAGCACACATGCCTCCAGGCAAAAAAAAAAGCTCATGAAGAGGAATTCACCAGTAAAGGGGCGAGCTCAAACTTGTTTACCACGGCTTACTGAGAAGCTCTTCTGAAATTCATTATTTTTTCCCACTGCTCCTCCTGATGGGATGAGGATTCAGAAGGGGGAAAAAAAATCTCTCCACGAAGCTGATTTCTAGCAGAATCAGCACCTCATCAACACAGCATGTTCCCCCTCTAATACATTTGATTGGATGATTCTGCATGCCAGTCAAACCTTTAACCCTGAGTGACAGCGCTAGACAGATTCGTTGTTGGCACACGTCAAAGAAAAATAATGTGCTCACCACTGATCCCATCCTCACGGTGGGTCTGGTCACTTTGAGTGTTGTTCCAGTCCATCCAGATACCCCTGTTCTTCAACCAGAACGGGGTCCAGACGGCATAGCACACACACAGGCAGCCTGCCAATCCCACGCAGGACTGAGAAAACCTGAAGCGACTGATGGAGTCCCCCAGCTCGGGCAACTTCATATTTCTACACTAGAGAGGGAGAGAGAGAGGCAGGGAAAACAGGAGGGAAGAGATGTGAAGTTAGTGTTTTTGTTTGAGTAACAGAAGGAAGGTCTGTGGAATTGTAATTAAAATACGGTCTTACCTTTGGTTGTTGAAGAGAACAGGAACTAAACTGTGTACCAAGCTGTGTACAGGTAGAAGAACAGTCACAATACAGGAACTACTCCACCGCTCTACAAACACTACTGTACAAACACAGTGAACACCCGACTTGTACTTCTCAGGACCACAAGCCCTCACTCGTAAGTCAAACCTTCAGTGTTACTCCGCCTCTGCTGAAACGGAAACTCCCCCAGCCACCAGGCTCAATTTCCCCCCCCGACTTCTCCACTGTGACTCACCAGCTCACGCTGTGGAGAAAGTGAAAGCGCCCACGATGGCCATTCAATATTTCAGGAAGCACAACCAAACAATTTAAGCAACAAGAAATGAAAAATAAAATGAAAAGTAACTGGAGAAATAAATGAGGAAGTCTGAAATCCCCGGATTCTTGAGAGATAATACTGTAACAGCAATTTCAGACCACTCAGTGTATGTCAAATGCAGAAGAGGGGGGGGGTTAAGGAAATCCCATGCGGTTCGTGACCTTATATCTCTCCTTTCGTCATTACACCCCCTCCACTTGCCATTGTCGCTCACATACAGTGTTAAAAAGGACAAACGTAGTACTCATTGCTTGTTTGGATGTACTGGCACTTACTTTAGTATTTTGCACGTGCTATCTTGGCGCTTATCTCTGCTTTAACTTAGCAATTGGCCATGCTTGAAACTTGTTCTTGTGGAATCCTTACTGGACTTATAGCGATATGCTGTTGCACTTTCTTCCAACAAATGTACTTATTGTAAGTCGCTTTGGATAAATGCCGAAAAATATCCTACAAAATAAGATATCTTAAAATAAAAACATGTTAAAGTCAGGATATTTATCACTCGCTAATTCAGATGCACTCTGAATGATATTCTGTAGGTCGTATAAAGAATCAAATAATTCCTTTATTCACAGATCATTACATTTACAGAAAGCCCACTACTTTCTGATCAGATAAAGTGCATATGATCAAATAACGAAGACGTACAATTAAGATGCTTAATAAGAGAACATGACTGATGTTGCTTGATTTACATTTTGGCATTCAATTAGAGAGTTGGAGTAAATACACATACATCTTTGCAGTCTGGATTACAAAAAGAACAAAACAAGGCTGTCTCTTTTAGCAGCTTCAAAATAAGGCCTCGAGATGCAGGTAGAAAAAGGAACATGCCCTTCCATTCTGGCCTTGCCTGCTTTACTCTCCTCCTTACCCTGCTCCCAGCTAATGTTTCCTCTTCACTCGAAAATCAGCCGTCGTGATTTGACTTTGTGTCAGGTGTCTGTGTTGAGCTTCTCACCGTGAACGCGGAGGCTAAAAAGGACGCTGAAGTGCCGCCTCTTGAAATCTAGCAGCCACATTCACGCCTGTTTATCCTAAGCTTACTTTCTGGCTCTTTGCAGCAACCCCTTGAATACATCAAGGATTTCTGGGTCCTCCTCGGCAGACAGCTCAGGAGTGTTTTTCTCCAACCAATCGGAGGCGTGGATCTGGTGCCTGAGCGTGCCAATCAGAGAGTCCAGACTGTCTGCAGGCCGCGATGCTTGGCAGTCCAGCAACATGAAATCCTCAGTGGCCAGCGAGCCTATGTCGGGGACAGGGCTATCCTTCTCCTTCAGCCGGTCAGATGACTTTCTCTGGGGTGACGATGTAGAATTGACAACCGCGGCATTGTCTGAATCCGCACTGTCCTCTCTCTCCGATTTGGTGCTCGCCTCGCTGGCTTCCTTGACAGAGTGTGAATCAGGGCTGGCGCTTTGTTCTTCCATTTCTTTCAAGGCTTCCTTCATTCGCTTCACGGCTGAAACAACACACAACATTAACAGAACAAGTCATTCACTTTTATCCAAATCAATATCCAGGTTAAGAAACAAAGCCAGATGAACTGTAATAAAACAAACCACTGATTGAATAAATTAACTAACAATCGAATCAAGGCAGGACATGGGAATTTGAGGGAATATCATAACACAACTTTTTCAACAGGGAGGTTTAGACACTGACCGAGCTGAAGGTGGTGCTGTTGGTCTGCGAAGACGATGCGGAACCAGCCGGGAGTGGAGCAGGAGAAGGCTTGCCCACGGGCCAACACCACCTTGTGTCTGAGGAAAAGCCTCCACAGAGACGTCTCCTCCTCAAACGACGACTCTCTGAGGTGCTATTAATACGGAGAGACAGAGGAATGTCATTTTACATTTGAATTAGTGAGAGTGAGAACCGAGCGTGACTTTGACCGCGGTACCTTTCTGAGGTCAGCCCAGATATACAGTGCAGCAGCCGTGTCCAGGTAGGGGATGCCTATACTCTGCATCTCGGCAGTCAGGTAACCGTGAGCAGCTCTCAGTCTGCGTCTGTTCTTGGGCAGAAACTCCTTGCTGATCCACTCTAGAGCACGAGATGTGTGAAGTGACAAAAAACGGAGGTGTAAATTAAACGTAACAAGTCTTTGTACAGCAGAAACATGCTGTGCTCCTGTCATATCAGAAGGAGACGAAGAAAGGGGGACAGTATCACCCAGAGGCAGGGAAACTGCTGCAAAGCACATTCCTGAAAAGCTTGCATCAAAAAGAATTTCAGCTCAGGAATTTAAACCAAACAAACAACTTGTTATGTACAGCGGATTGTTTTAGTGTGAATATTGACTGGTCTTTACCAAAAGAGGGTTGATGCAAGGATTTATTTTAATGATGATGTGAAGATCCGTACCTCTGTCCTGAAGCAGTTGTGCTACCTGGTACTGCGTGATTCCCGAGACACCGTGGAATGAGCCCAGCTCGGCCAACGCCTCCACGAGGTCTCTGTTCTCAGTATACAGGGTGCTTATTCTGACTCCTGCCATCGCAAAGTCCTAGAAAACACAAAACATCACATAAATACATACATGAAATTCTACCTCTGCATTTAAACCATCCTAAGCATTTAGGAGCCGTGGGCTGCTGTGAGTTCCTGGGGAACAACTTGGGATTCAGGCTTGCTCAAAGACACTTCGACATGCAGTCATTAGGAGGCCGGGATCGAACTGTGTGATTAAAAGGACGACCCGCTTTATCTACGTACCTTGGACAACCCCCACAGTACATGCGTCCTCTGAGGGTCGGGCAAACTGAAATCAGAGCACATCGTTAGCAGTTAAGGTCATTGTGATTAAGGATCTAATAGAGTAATCATGCAGAGGCGAGGCTCATGCTGTACCTGTGTATACTGAGGACACTTTGGAAGGTGACAGATTCATCAAAGACTGTCAGCATGTATATTTCATCCACGATACAGTGGAGCTCATGTCTAAATCAGAAAACCGTGGAGAAAAAGATCGTATAAATACATACAGTGCAGCCTTCATAACAAACCTGTTAATAATTGTTTGAGCCAAATATGCAACATGAATGTCCCTTCAACATCCTACGTCCGTCTAAAAGCACTGTGGTTTATGGTTACAGCAGCTCAGTGCCTGCACACGTCTGTGGAGAGAATTACTTAGACAACATGATGCAGGAGACTCCTTGGCACATGGCTGCACTTGACAATATGCTGATGGTTAAAAAGGGCGATGAAACTCCATCAAGAACGCTTGATATTCTATTCACAGGACGGAGCTCTCGGAGCGTAAAATAAAAACAGTTCACATCGGCGCTGCATGCAGTGCTTCGGTGATGTGCTTGAGAGTTACGTTGTTAGGCCACAGCGTGGGATAACAGTGGGGGCAAACGTACCTTTTGGCAAACTCCAAGAAGGCAATCATCTCTTCTCTGGTGTAGATCTCAGCCAGAGGGTTGTGGGGGTTCATCAGAATAACAGCTCGCATCGTCAGACCCTAAAAGAGACGGACAGTTACTGAATAAACGTAAATGTGGCTTCAACGTCTTTAGAAATAAAGCTGAAAAACAAGAAATATAGAGCATCCAAGGCGTTTATCTAAACAACCTACTTTATCCAAGCATTTTGAGTGGTTCGGTCTTCCTTTAAATATTCATTAAGTGAAGTAGAGTATTCATGAGTTACCTCCTGTTTAGCCCTTTTCAGCCCTTCTTCTAGCTTGCCCACGGTAAGGTGGAAGGGTCGACCGTCTTTGCCATCGGCCTAAAAACAACAAGACATTCAAACTGAAAACACACTTTACTGCACTTCAAAAGGTGAATGCAAAATCACATAATTCTTGAATGTATAAGACGTATATTATACGGCAAAACAAGTACACACAAAACACACATTTTAAACACGAGCATACAGAAAGGGCTGCATGTGAATCCAGTTCTGTATTCCTACCTCACAGTCAAGAGGAACATGGAAGAGTTTTACATCACTATACAAATGTAGATCCTCAGTGATAACACCGTAGAAAGGAGTAGGAATGAGAATGGCATCTACGACACGGAAAACACAGTGACCACATGAAATACAAACAACGTACATCAAGACCCATACAAGCTACTATTTAGGGGATTAGTGGTCATTAACATTGCTGCTTCAGAGCCAAATTCACCATTTAGTAAAATGTGTTAATAGAAATTAGATTCATTATATACATTTGCACAACTGAATGTTCACCACTTGTTGAACAAAACAATACATAACCTTAGAAATATGCCTTCAAGAATAAGCAATTAATGTAGTTGCCCAAATACACAAAATTAATGAAAAAAGTGTTTTTATTATTATGTTAAAACGTCTCCATTCTGTTATACGATGATCATTTGTAATGCAAATGGTGAAAATCTGTTGTTATTGTGCACATATTTGTATTCATACAGTATAAATATGGATGCATCGTGTGTGTGTGTGTGTGTGTGTGTGTGTGTGTGCGTGTGTGTGTGTGTGTCAGCGTATTCTGAACCTACCTTTAGGGTCACAAATTACTGCAGCAATACATGAGAAGAGGGAACCACAGCCATTCATCACCACGACCTGAACACACACACACACACACACACACACAGTTATGAAAGACCCAATTAAAGGCACAGAAGGAGGCCTGATAAATATGATAGGAATGTATCCACCTACTAAAAAAGCTATTCATGCATTACATGCAAATTAAGTTGGTTACCCACAACAACAAAAAAACTATGTTGGTTCAGCATTTAGAGTCTTTATAATCATCATAGAGTTAATAAGATAAATGAATTGAATCCGCCGCTCTAAGCCAGTTAAGTGTCTTCTGTGGCAGCAGTATAAACATTTATGAAAAACATATTTGTCAGTAATTGCATGATATGCAGGACATCTACTGTATATCACAAATCCAGACTTGAAAAACAAAGAAACATTGATGTATTAGAAATAATGTAGTCTTAGAACTGAGAAACATTAGAACTCTGTGTGAGTGTGTGAGTAACTGTATGTTGTTACACTTTCCACCTTTACTATTAATACAGTATGCTTTCCATAAACAGGGCAGACTGTAGCCGTTCCATCCATATACAATATTCAGTATCACACTACACTATGTACTATATTCAACTGACTGTAGCAGTAGTCGTACACAGACAGTGCTCATTTCATTTGTGCCACATTCCACCACCAAAAGCAATAATCTTTACTCACGTTGTCGGCTCTCAGTGTTTTTGGAGAGCAGCAGTAGTGAGTCATGAACTTTGCAACCTCCTCTCTCAGGCTGAAAGAGAACAAAATGGAAATGATTCAAGGGTGATTTTTTTTTACTTCAAAAAGGGTCCTGTTAAAATGTAACTTTCCTACGAGCCGCTCATCAAAGATAAAGATAAAAGGTCAACTTGAATCTCTTACAATGTGTGTCCTCTCCAGTCTGAATACTGCAACAGGAATGGCTCGACGTGCAGCATGTCCGGCTTGGTCATCTGTAACAGAAAGCACATTTAAATCCATTTGTGAATGCGGGGCAGAATCATTTAGATTGCAAGGATGGGATTGCAATGGTAATCTTACCCGTTTGTGTAGAACATCATAGACTAGTTTGTTCTCACTGGTACACAGGTTGATTATTCCCTGCGGGCGAGAAAATAATTAACTAAAAACAGAATCACTCTGATGGCAGCAAATCGGCGCTGTCTGAAAGCTGTAGGTATTTATTCAGGACTCAGACTCACATCGGGGTTCTCTGTGTCGTGGTGTTTGTCCATTCCATATTGGAAATAGCCCTCCTGGAGAATGCCTCGAGTCTGACGGATGCCGTTACCACGGTTGGACAGGTACACGCTGGGGCCAACGGATTCTGCACCTCTCAGTGTTGCAGACACATTCTGAGTCATGGCCTCGACAGGTGTAGGCGGCGTTGACTTCACCGTTTCCTGAGAAGAGATGGCGTGTGTCGTGGGAGCTTCTGAAGGTGGCTGCGATAGAGATGACGAGACAGAAGGGGCGGCCGTTGTCCTCTGTGACGCTGATAGATGAGCGAGGGGTGAGAAGGAGGGGTCAGTCGGTGTTGTCCCGGCGGTCGAAGGGCCCCGTCTGCCAGCCACCAGCGCTCCCGTGAGCATGCTGAACAGGCGTAGCTCATGCTGGCGCTCCTGTTCCGCCCTCCGCTCCTCCCTCTGTTCCCTGCGCTCCTCGGCCTGCATCTCCCTGTCCAGCCGCGCCTCCTCCAGGGAGAGAAGGCGCTCCTCTGCCGACTGCTGCCAGCTCAGGAAACCGGCCAGGGCTTTATCCAGGCTCCTTTGACTGCTGCATCTAGCACCCCCGTGGCCCCATGATGTTCTGCCACCCAGGCGACGCTTTCTCTGTCTCGCAAAGGCTGGGGGGTGAGAACTCTTCTTACTGGGCTGCGAGGGCGTCTCCTGTGGCACAGAACCTCCAACGGTCTGGGTGGCAGAACTGGCAATGTTCAGGTCACTAAAACCTGCGTGTATGAAAAACAGAAATATGTTTTTACTTAGTATAAAGACAGTAAGAGTGATGATAACCAAATGATGCAAATGATAGTATTTAGTTTGACAACCTGAGGGTGAGATTCTGGCATTTGTTGAGCTCTCTCCTCGGCCCAGAGAGTCCTCTGGCCCCAGTAGAGACTGCCCATCGGTTCCCTGGTCATCTCCGGACCCATAGTACATCTCGGGGGGAGCGACACCCGAATTCAGCATGCTCTCCTCCACATCTTCACATTTAATATCCAGTGGATCTCCATTTTTTGGAGGCTGACCGAACAGAAACCCGCCAGAGGATGTGGGACCAAAGGCGCCTGACGGAACCCCCTGCAGGTACGCCTCGGGCCCAGTCGGGCTCTGAAACACCTGTTGCGCTATGACGGCTCCGCCCAGGGAGGAGTAGGTGATGGCCGGTCGGTTGGACAGCACCCTGTCCATCACGTCGTAGAACTTCCAGGACCTCATCTTGTGGTTGTCCTTGATGCGGCGGTACTCCAGCTTCATCTTCTTGATCTTCTCCCTGCACTGGTCGCCGGTGCGGTAGATGCCCTTTTCGCGCAGAACGTGTGCTATGCGGTCGAACACGCGCTGGTTGCGCAGGGAGCTCTCCAGCTCGATCTGCACCGACTCGTCGGACCACAGCTGGAGCAGCTCCACGATCTCCGGGTCGGTCCAGTTGCTGCCTCGCTCGTGCCTCCTGCCGCGGAAGTCCATCCTCTTAAGTTACGGGACGTATCCTGCGACAACGAAACGAGCCGACAGACGATGTTCTTAGCACACTTTCGTTAAAAGAAAAAAAAAACAACAAACGCACGTTATTGTTTACCCACTTGTGTGCGTTCCCTCACCGCGAATCAAAAGTGCAGCTCTTCGGGAACCGGATTGTCGTGGAGCTGTCACTCGGATGTGACACCCGGGTCGGTCGACGCATGTCACTGCTCGTTAACCCGGTTCGGACTGGTTTGGAACGGTTGGTTCAGCCGGAGCTAAGACACATACTTCGTTATCCGGATTGAATTTGCCATAACTTGGCGATACGGGGAGAATGTAGACCATGCATCCACGGAATAGACGCGTACAAAAAAATATATCTACATCCGGGTTGACGGCACATGCGTGCTACGGGCTTATTCCGGGATAACTTTGGTCCGCGCTAAAGGGGGGGCTGCTGGAAGCGGGCTGTGCGTTTCACTTATAACAGTCGTGGGGAGAGGACACAAGCATGCGAGTCAGACTGCGAGCTTTGTGCTATGGCCCCCCCTACCGTACGGTTATTTTAAATGTCGTGTGTGTAAGTGTAATAGATATCCACAAGATGGCGGTCAAACACAGAAGTACAACGGAAACAATGAGTTGTGCTTTGTTTACAAGCCCGACTCAGAAATCATATTAAACAACAAAGAAAAATCACGACCGCGGTTGAAATCGAACGACCACCAACTACAGAAGCAAAGCGATGTCTTACCATTAGAGAAGCATTAATGGAGGCGTTGCCGTGAAAGAAAATCCCCGTGTGTTGCCGTTGGACATTGTGTGTTTTAGACCACAACTTAATTCACTGTACGCTGCTTAAGAAGGTGAGCCGTTAATGTCGAATTAAAAGTGGACAAACATGACCTTAGTAAGTGTAGTCCTGCTTCGTACTTGTTCGGACTACATAAAAAACGGCGAACCGCCCCTCAAACGGCCGCGGTGATACAAATCGAGCGCACACACCACAGCCCGGTCAGCTAAATGTGACGTATTTCCTGGAGAAAATGGTTTGTGGCAGTTTGTAAAATGGTTTGTGGCAGTTTGTTGTCATCTTCATCCACCGGCGAAGCGTTATGTTGTAATTGCACGCACCATTCTCCATTTTTTTCCTACTATCCGTGTATTTACTTTGTTTGTGTGAATGAATACCAGCCTAACGTTAACTCTCACCAGTAAAAATAAATAAATAACTGACCCCGCGAGAAGGAACGGTGGAAATATAACCATGGTGACGGTGGCGGTGTCAAGTTGGCGGCGGAAAACAAGCGAGCTTGGATAGTTGAATTCGGCACTTGGGTGAGGATGGGCGGTGTTATTCATCTCCCGGACTGAGTGAAGGACGCGCCGCCTCGGCTTTAGGTGTAAAGTTGAAAGTTAAACCCCGGGAGAAAGAAGAGTCCCCGCCCGGAAGAAGAAGAAGAAGAGGAGGAATCATGACGTTTCTTTTTGGCATCTTAGTTTTAGAGTAAGATGTGTTCAAAGCAGGGCGGGGAGCCGAGGCAGAGTGGGTGGGAACAATGGGAGTATTCGTGGAAAGCATGAAGGCTATTCTAGCTTAAAGTCTGCCAGCGCTGCCGACAGCTCTCGCCAGTCTTCCCGGCCAGGTAAATCCTACAGCAGTGTGCTACACCCGGCTTCTCTTTGACCAACATAGGTGGAATTCCTTTCTTTTTTTTTTGTGTGTGGAGACATGACTTGACCAGCTGGTCCGCAGCGCTCCTCTGTCAAGTTTATTGTTGGTAAGACAACGGCATGTTTGTTGTAACTCTTGTTGTTTTCCTGCAGCATGTCTCATTTTGATCCAGGTTTCTGTTCTTTCCTCCTCCCCTGTGGCTCCTGCTCCCTTTTTCCTCTCACTTCTTCAGCGCCTTAATGGGCTTAAACCTCCTCATCAAGTTCTTTTATCTGCGCGAGGTGGGAATTGCTGTAATACATTTCAATTAGTTCTCGCCTCTCAGGCAGTGCAGAGATTGTTTGCACTCTGCGCTATTCATCTTCACACTGGCACCCAATATGTGTGTTCATTTTAAGCAAAAAGAAAGTGCTGAGGTTGAACCCATCTGGAAGAAAAAAAACTCAACTTTAAGTGGTGTAACTAACTCATCCTGTCTTGTCCTCTGGTTATTGTTGTCAAGTGCAACTTCCACTGGGATCTCAACTATGGAGGGAGGGAGGACGTCAAGGTCACCAGCTATTGTGGGAAACAGCAGGGCTCCAAGCTTCCTCCTCAATTGGATTACTCTACCTCACCGCATCAAAGATGAACCCTTTTAAACTAATCTTTTATGCCTGTCTTTGTTGGGCACGAATCTTGCTAAGGCGAGTTAAGAGATCAAAGCTATTAAAAGGGCTGGTCCTATGTTTGGGTTGTGCTGGAGGAAGTCGGACTGTTTGGTTCACACACACACACTTTACCCTAAACACCAGCTGTTAATTCGTCACCAGAGCTGGGTTTATAACTGTGCCTGTAATCCTTCAATTGTGAGCCCTTCGGAGCGCACATTTTTATAAGAGGCATAAAATAGGAATGCAGTGGAGGAGAGAGAAGCACGAAGAAAAACTCGTCAACAATATAACTCAACTGTAAACTAGGGCAGGGAGTGTTGTGGATGAGAGGAACTTTGATTCATTGGAACAATGCCAAGATTCAGGTGGCCGTTAAAAAATTGTGCAGGACCTCTCTGTGGGACGTTACTTACAGAATTGATTGTTTCTCCCGGACACATCGCTGCTGCCCTCCACAACATTTTATCAGGCTCTTCCCATCTCGAGCGAAGATGGATCTTGCTTTAGTGGCACTCGGTCACGGCGTTCTCCCTCACTTCAAAGTATGTCTCAGACGACTGCCGTACAGCTCATTTCCAGCGGTGTACCACTGTCCTAACAGAGCACAACATCTCTGTGCAAATGCTTCTGGTTTTCCAATCACACTCGAACTTGGAGCAATTTTCCCTCTCAGGAGAGGATGCTTGGCTGTCAGTGGTCCTTCACAAATGCAGCAGCTCCCTCCTGTGCCTTTGGTTTCTCTGTGCGAGGGCAGCCCAGAGCACATGGTGGGTGTTGATTTGGCTGGTGGGCAGTCTGAAATAGAGCTGGAGTGCTGCATATGGTCCGTCACAGCTTGGTGTGCTCAAGCCGTTACCAATAGAAAGCGCCTGTTCACCGCCATCAACGGGTAGATGCGTTTTTCTGTCACATTCTGCATATATAAATGCTGTTTGTTGGATGCAACACTATCATGCTCTGCTGCTCTTCAGTTCCTCCGGTGCAGTTAGGGGTCATGTGTTTTCCAGGTGGGGAGGGAAATCTCAATGGCAACTTTCCAGTCTCAAGCCCAGTTCTCTTAACTCCAACTCTTTGATGCCAGTGCTTTGATAAGTGGTAGCTCGAGAGCTGGGCTGCTTTTAAAATCAAACATTATAATGTGCTGGACTCAGTGCCATGATATCGATAATGTGCTGATATTATAGGTTTGACTGTCGGTATTTCATTCAGCTTGTCAAAATGATTGCTGAGCAGTTAGTCATTCATTAATCATCTCACTCTGTTACAACTGAACAAAACTGATGGTATACCAAGATGGATATGTCGGTGTTAAAAAGCTGACTGGTGTTTTTCTTTGGCAGGGATCCCTCAAATTTGGTTATTAAACCACTGAGTTGAGAAATGAGCTTTATTATCTAAAGATTGCAATAAAGTAAATATAAGATAGGAAGCATGAAATGTAAATATGAGACATTAATAATCTGTTATAAGCCAGTGTTGGCCAATATTGGCTCAATATGTCATATAGACCATAACAGCCTGAAAGATCAGCAAAAGACAACGTACTGATATTAATATGACCATATTGATATTACTGTATATTAAAATTCCCTCCAGATCTTGCTAGATTTTTGTCCACATATTCATAAGCATTCTGGCACATAACATATATTAAAAACTTCTGTTCCTTGAAGCTGCAAGCCTGTAGAATATCCAGCGGCGCTCCACACTGCTGGATATTCTGTTGCCCACGGGCTCAAATGATGGTATAAAGACAATAATTAATGCACACTGTTGATGCATTGCTGATCCAACACTTTCTTCTTCTCAGTGTAGTTGAACAGTGAGGGGGCGTCACGAAACAGGCATCACTCTGTGGTTAGTTGGAACATCGCCGCCACTAAACAGCTCCACCGGAGCGGCTGGGGGTCAAGTGGCCTTTTTAAGTGCACCTCGGCTGTCGTTGCTGAGGCCCACGAGCGGATTGCTGATTATGAATATCTCTAGACAGAATGTTGAAGCAACATTTTTTGACAGGAACTACCTGTTGATCCTGCTGTTATGTCTTATAATAAAAAAGGTGTTGTTTTTTTTCAACCATCCTTGCCGTGAGATACTGAACTACATTTGGATGCCTGTCGATAGCTTGAAACAGAAGGGGGCCAAATTAATAATTCAAGGCTGTCCCGTTATTTCAGCATAACACCAGTCACTTAACCACCCCTGCGTTTCTGCCGGCTCCATGCTGGAGTCTGTTGCTAATCTCGAAAAGAGGTTATCCAACTGATTTTCTGTTTTCATTGTAGTTTAGATTCTGAAGTCGAAGGTTCTCCCGCGGTTTTGAAGGTTGAAGTTTTAGGCCTTTGATCTATATTGTAAGAGTAAGCAGCCTCTTGTTAGCTCCTCTCCAGGCTATGTTTTTGAGAGAAGGTGTTTCGAGCGTTGTGTTATGTGCTCGTTATTTTCCGCAATGCTGTATAGGGGGAGGGATACCCCCTTCCCTCTCCTCCTATCTCTCTCTCCGTTCACTCTCTATTCCTCCCTCGCCCAACCCCGCTCCGTGACAGCAGACCCCCTGCTCCTGTTTTTGTGACTCCAGCATAGCATCTAATGAGCTCAGAAGAATTGCACCACGGGGAGAGTGACAGCCCCTGGTCATGTTTCCACCACCTCTCCTGCTGCTCTCCAATCACACCCACTCCTACATGTATCTGTGAAGCCCCAGATATATTCGTGAGCTGCTCCTCTTTGAGGAGTTTGGATTTGCGTAACTCCCCGGAGGCACTTGAATTGGTGAAGGACAAGGGCATCCTCTGTTGGTAAAGACCTTCTGAAATGTTTTCCTGTTTGGGACAATGCATTTTACGGAGAATGAAAAGCAAAATGAATGGCTTACCTGCAAACCAATTACATTGTTACATTTCAGAGTAGCCTCGGCAAAGCTATAAACGTTCTTTTAATCAGAGTTTTATTTTCCAAGTCCACGAGAAAGAGACAGGACCGATATTCAGTGTGGAAAGATGCATCTGGAGGAGTGTTTTTGTCTGGTTTTTTTTACATGTTCCAAGTTTAAGCAATGGTCTGACCTATGAACTAAGACATTTTTAGTCCTATTGTATATCCGTGCCTCATATCATTTATGGAGTGGACTGTGCTGTTTTTCAACTGTTATGTGCCATCTTTATTTCCAGCACAGCGGTGTCATGAGGACACAAAACAAACTTACTAAATTGGAATACACTGTGAAAATATATATAGTGTGTGTATCACCTCTAATGCCTATGTGGACTCTAAACACATTCAGGCACAGTCAGTGGAACAGTCTGTTCTACTGTAGATTTGCCTTACCTTGCAAAAAAGATAGGCTCCCATTGTTTTTCAAAAATCCATTAACTAGACTGAAAGTCTTGAGCAGCATAGCAGCCCGCCGCCCGGAGCCTGCAATGTTCATCACACTCCACAATTTGAAACTATTTGACAGAATGAACACCACACTAATGATTCTGCGGCCTTAAGGGAGTGGGGATAAAATGTTAATTTGTCCTGAGTATGCCCACAGAGGAAAGCCCACACGGTCATTAGAATCAAAATGGTTTTATCTCCTTGGGAGCCTGAAACTGCTGAACAAAGATCATGAGCTATCTCGTGAGCACAACTGCAGATCTACATTGATGAGTCATTTGTATGGCCCATTGGTACTGACATATTCAGACATGATATAGATACATACATATGAGACATGACACTAGCAGATCCTGCCATGGCGATAATCTTAAACAACCAGTCTATTTTGCCCCGTCCTACTTCCCTTTGTACCATCTAAAAAGGAAGATATTAGAAATTCCATTTCTTTGAAATTTTTCAACCTCCCAAATCCAACAGAAAGGCATTCAGTCAGTGAACACAACATCTCTTCAATTCAAAAGGCTTACACTTACACTTACACAAGTAGCTCGTATTCCTTTTCACATCAGTGTAGCGTGGTTTGACTCGCTGACTGGTAGTTTGATGCCACGTCGGTGGATCTGCAGTAGGACAGGACAGGCATTTAAACCGGCATCACCTCCCGCCTCTTCATCTTTTCTTCTTCAGATGGACTGATACGCTTTGTGGATTCCCAAACCTTTATCATGTTTTCTTCTCACTCGGAGTCGGTTAACTTACCACAAAGCTTTCCTTTTCATGTGTGACTTACAGGCTCCTTTCCTACAACTCAAAGAGCTGCTAATCAAAAGCCCGCAGAATGCGCCGACCAGAAAAATGTTTTTTCCTTTCAACATGTGCTCAAATGATATCACGCTTGTTATTTTATTATTCAGTTCAAATTAGCTGAAAAGCACATTCACGTATACGTTGAGAAAGTGACTGGCTGAATTCAAATGTGTGAATATCCTAAAGCTAAGAGAATTGCCTGAGCAAGCATGTGTTAAAAGGCCTGCCCAGTCGCCACGACTAGCTGTGTACTGGTTTGCTCGGTGCTCCTGCTGTATTGCAGCAACATGCCTTCTGTATATCATTAGCATGCATTACCATTCTGGGTCTGCAAAAGATGAGGGAGGATTGCAAAACTGTTTTCGGCAGAACCCTTGTTTTGACCTAACATTTATGCTATGCACATGTTTTTTTCCCCCTCTGGACAGTGAACTAACGCTGATGCATGATAAGGTCTATTGGTGTGCCATTAATTTTTGCTGCAGTTTTGTGTTTGCATTCTTAATGGTACCTGCAGTAGGTAATTCAGGCCCAAGAGTGACCTAGTTAACAAGGCCATGTATGTTTTTATAGCCCACTCTGTCCTCTCATCTCTAGGACACTGTTCTACTTTGCTGCTCTAAGGTAGAGCAGCGCCGCTCTGCCTGGGAAGCAGTGACAGACGGACGGATAGACTGCCCTGTGAAGTGTGCTCCTTTTCATGGATGCCAGGGTGGCCCTGCTGCACTTGTGGACTGTCCTTGTCCTCCTGACAGCAGAACTGAAGTGGATTGATGCTGCGGAGGTCTACACCAATGCCTGGGCTGTCCAGATCAACGGGGGTCCAGAGGAAGCCGACCGCGTCGCCAGAGAACACGGTTTCATCAACCACGGCAATGCAAGTCCTACATAATTATATCATATTGACCCCATAAATATGCATTATACTTGATTTGATGTCCTAAATATGTCGCTGCAGCTGAGACTGCATCCATACATATAGCTTGTAGGTGAACATCAATGTTACAAATCTGTTGTACATCAAAGCGGAGCATCAGAGCGCCACATATGGCCCCTCTAGGCAATCCTGTTTTTGCAGCAGATTGCAAAAGTGTGGCCTCCACTTCTTGTATTTTAAGTGGGGCATGCACAACTTCCAAACTCACTGGCAGACAGCGAAGTTAAAAGCGGAATAGCCCGGAATAACAAGGCCGTTATTGCAGGGTTAGTTATGATATAGGTAGTTTAGTTTAAATGCCACCACTTTAGCTTCCGTTTATTTGTATCCCCAAGTCACTTTAAGTAGATGAGCTGCTGCGCCATGCAGTCTGCAGATATATAAATTTACATAAAGAAAAATAATTGTCAGAAGACGGAGGCGAGGGCAAGTAGTTGTGACTTATTCTATCAGGGTCTGTTAAGTCATTCGAATATTAAAATGCTTCCAAGGCTAAGCTTTTCCATATTTGTGCTCAGCAGTTGACAGTGAGTCGCTATGTGCCCCCCCCTTCCCCTTCCCCTGTTGCTCCACTTGAGACTTTACTTCATTTGCATGCGTCTTTGTGGAGCTGCCTGACTGCTACACACGCCAGTGCACAGCCGTCTGGATTACTTCTTAGGAATATGCGTAGGTGGTTCCGCATATTCCCACCCCACTTCTCGCCACCTTAAATAAAGAGGATTTTCTCAAAGGGAGGTTTGCAAAATTAATTCTGGCTTATCTTTTGATTCTTTATTTTGTCAAAGATGGAGCTGTGTCTGGAGTGAAAAGCCAGATGTTTTAAGTCTCCCCGTTATCAAAGAGAACATTTGTCACATGGGTTTACAGCAATCTGGACGAGATTAGACGCGTGTCATTATTGTATGGTTTTTTTTCGTCCACCACATCATATTAAATTGTATGTGACTCAACATTGAGCCTGTCGAAGGAACTCGCATTCTCCTTGGATCTGGAGTTCATTTAGTATTGATCTGGATAGTTGCAGTAGTTCCAGCAGTGGAAACACATTGTACTGCGCAGTGAAAGAAAGTGTGTATATTAGGTATAATGGCCTCCTAACAGACTTTTTACTCAAAATTGCCTCTGTGCATTGTAGATAGAGACTCAATCTCTCGTCTTAGTGAATTGGGTAAAATGGAATGTTAAATATTCTGCTCACAGAGCATAAACATACATATTCCAGACAATCACCCAGGGACACAATGCTGTGGAACAAAAAAAAGTGTTTTTTCCTCTTTTCTTGCAGTGATCACTGTGCCAAAAACACACTTTTATTGCTTACTTTCTATTGTTCATCGCCCCTTTCCTCATTTCACAAAAACACAAAGACATCCCCAGCCTCTATTCTGTCCATAAGACCGCTAGATTAATGTGCAGATGTATAGTTTTATTTTTCCCCGTCTGTTAATTTGTGATTGAGTCAGAGCTAAAAGCAGTCACAGGAACGAGTCTTCGGCTGTCACTGGGTCTCTGATGCCTTACAGCAGCCTTTCATTTTTATTGCATTAAGTCACTCAGGCCTCCAAATGGGAGTGGAGCCCCAAAGTGAGACCTTTAAAAAAAAAAACACTCACCTCATCCCAGCCAACCTACAGTTCTATGCCACGAGATATCTGTCTCCTTTACAGATGAGCTTTTTTCCTGAGGACATGCCAGGAACCTCTCTTTGCAGTTTTGATGCGAGAGGCAGATATTCATTCAGTGGATAAAGATGTCTGCAAGTTTAGAGGGTGACGATGGATAATGAGAAAAGGGAGTAGTAGAAAAGACTAGAAAGAATTGAAATAATTGGCAATTTCCGCATTGGAAACATAAGAAGAGTAGAATTGAGACGACCTGGTGTGATGGCAAGATAGCTGTGCAGAAAGCTAAGAGAGTTTGTTGTTAAGACCCCAAAAGCACAAGTGCAGGAAGACTGGAATGGTGAAATTTAGCATTATCCACTGTCTGGAATTAGATTTTGTGTGAGTACATCTTCAGTCACAGTTTCACAGAGGCACCCAAATAAGTTTTTAGTCTCTATTCCCAGAGTGGATGCTGGAAGGATGATGTACTATGTGCAGTGTCTGTGCTGTGACAGTGCAGAGTGGGTTATATGAGGGTATGGGTTAGCAAGGCTTTGTATGGCTTTAGGCCTATAGGGGATAGTGACTTAGTCTCTTTTCCATCATCCTTGGTTGTTTCTAAAGAGCTTTTCAGAGACCAAGGCGGCTGATGTTGCCTATAATCAGGAGGTAATGGGATTTTTTTTTTATCACTAATGTGATTACGGGATCGCTACGTAACTGATCAGTCGTTCGCTGCATTGCTCAGAAATGCCTTATTGTCTTGGTGCAGCTTTATGTGTCTGCAGATTCACTCATTATGCTTCAGTTTAATTTTATTCCAGTGGGCGTGCGTGTCTGTGTTCAACACCAGGGTTAAAGTGTAGATGTCAAGAGCGTGTGCTTGCAGTGTGATTCGGCGTTTCTCCGGTCGTCACGCGGGGTTGTTATATCTGTTTCTCTGTAATCTGTTTCCTGGATTGTTTTTTCTAATGATGCCTTTGTGTCTGCGTGGGAGCTCCAGACCAGGGTGCACCGCTAAATGTCACATTGTGTTCTTGGTGTGCGAAGTCAGAATCATTGTTTTTATGAGGATGGGCATGCTCCGTGGGCGTTGACAGACTGAATCACCCCACTCTGTGGAGTAGACGTGGAGTGTCTCTCCATCTTTTTATTTCTCTGTTTTCATCTCTCCATCTGGGTCTCTCTCTATTTAAAGCTTACTCAAAATTTGTCTTTAGTGTAACTGTAACCTGAAATAAACAAAAATGCAGGTAATCCAACCTATGGGCTCCCACTTCAAAAGCTGCAGGAAAACACTCCAGTGTGTTGGAGGTAACGGGGAGTTTCCAGCTGCTCTGCAAATGTTTGATTGCAGTCAACCCGTATCAATTGATTGTACTGTAATATTCCTTCAAAATTCCACATTCCTGCTGCAGTTTCGCTCTCTTTCAGACCACTGTTTCCAATTTCATACCATCAAATCCCCAAACACGCCAACAAATAACATACCAGCTCTGTTCTAGGTAGAATGTAATGTGCTCCAAGGCCATTGTGCATTACTCTGCACATGATACCCTGCCAACTATGTGATGCACTGGCTTACTATCCGATTCTCTTTTTCCTTCTCTCTCTCTCTCTCTCTCTCTCTCTCTATCTCTCTCTCTCTCTCTCTCTCTATCTCTATCTCTCTATTCAGTTCAATTCAAATGAGATACGTTGGCATGAAATGTAGCAAAATTAATACGTGAGATACTCTCAGTCACTCTCATTTGGCCGTGTGAGCACGTCAAGAATGAGTTCATTATTTATTGCTTAAAGAAATGACACTGATGCTGTTAAAAATGCAGAAGGGCAGTTTGCTCTTTGGATGAGGAGAGTTTGATTATTTTAAATTTGAGTTTTAAAGCAAGCCCCATCAGGCTGATTGTCTCAGATAGAGTTATGCTTCAATCTCGCTTTCATTTCGCCTTCATTTGGTGTGTGTGTGTGTGTGTGTGTCTGTGTGTGTGTGTGTGTGTGTCTGTGTGTGTGCGTGTGTGTGTGTGCGTGTGTGTGCGTGTATTAGTTTGGTTTGCTGATGTTTTTTTCCGCATCATTTTGAGGTAATAGTTTATTAAAAGGAACATCAAAAAACTCTCTCCCTCTCTCTCTCTCTCTCTCTCTCGCTCCCTCTCACTCACTCACTCACTGCCTCTCTCCCTCTCTCGCTCTCTCTCAGGAGCACACCCGTTCTGTGATGTTCATATACCCTCACATTTTCCAGTTTTACTCATAAACCCATACTACGCTGTTCTGCAGCAGTGCTTGCACCTGCACTATTTGCCGTCTTGTATTTCTCCCAGGATTTTGGGGAAATGAGGAGTGCCTTTCTGAATCAAAACTGTGAAATCTTGCCGTCGGCACTAACGAATCACAATGAAAGAGTCTCCAGAGGTGTTTAATATATTATAATGGTACCAGGGGAATATTCTGAGAAAGCTTAAGATTCTTTATCTGTTTTTTTGTTTTGTTTTTTTTGCTCTGTCAAGCTTATTTCCCTGTCATTTTCAGAATGATTTGTTGTTTGTTTGTTTTATTTATTTATTCATTTTTCACTGCAGTAAATATTCACAGGAGGGCAATTTATTTGTTTAGATGATGCAGATTTGATTAATCACACATTGTGTGATCCCCCATTTAGACGCTCATATTTAAATTTGCTTAGATATCCAGTTGAAAGAAATCTACAGCATCCATTGCCTTATTTGTATTCAATAATGTCTTTATGTCACCAAAACAGAAACAGACGAATGAGGTAAAACAAAGATGATGGTAATTCATGTAACAGGAGCTTGATTGACATATAAGGGGTCTAATAATAGAATATTATTAGCTAGTATTATTGCACATCCAACTATGAAACATATCCTTGACTTCACGGATTACACATAAAGATGAATAATTCTTGGAAACCACTGTGGAAGTAACAAATCTACAGTAGGCAGCACTGCTCTTAGTGCGTTTTCATCATGTTGGGTCATCATTATCAATTAAAAATATGAATATTGACACAGATTGATTGACAGACATTGCCCAAATAAATGTTCTTTCCTTTTTCCAGACCTTTGAATCAAGTGTCGACTGATTCGTCTGGCGCTGTGACATGAAACATGAAGCATCTTGATTAAAAAGCCTTCAAGCCAGTGAGCGCCACGGGGTACTCAAGATTAGCCAATCAATGCCATGCAGAACTAAACGTTGTCAATTCGTTATCAAGCTGTCTAGCGTTGTCAGTTGTGCGTTGGAACCGAGGAGTAATAATAACAACAATGGAGACCGCTACAGACAACATTGATGAGACTCCACCTAAATTGATTAAAAGTACCGATTACTGAAGCAGAGCTCTGCTTCGCTGTCAGGGAGAAAACGTATTGTTTCCTGCTACGAGATGCTGGCGTAGCCTCATTTTCCGTGACGTCTTTCGTTGGCGTATCATGGTCCCTCTTGTCTATTCTTCACCAGCCTTCCTAGCGGCGGCCCTGAGTGCTCAACACACTGATAATTAAGTAAACACAAGCAAATGAAAAACCATCTTCTCAGGCGTAATAATTAGATAACATTCACCAACGTGACAACAAACACACTAATACGTCAAGGAAGACATCAACACACTGGAAACTGTTTCCAGGGGACAGCAAAAAGTTATGCACACAGCTGGGACACATTCATGTGGTTGTTTGGGGATAATGAAGTCGTGCTGTATAGATGAAAAAGAAAACTCTGTGTTGTGTCATGCAGGTTCTAGAAACCGCTCCTTCACCTGCAGTGTGTGAAGGAGTTACCACAGGTCCTTCCTTCCTGCTGCCGTCACCCTATAATCAACCCTGCTGCCAGGAGATCATACATACCGATGTGAACTATTGGGATTTTAACCATTCAGTTATAGCTTCCTCTTCACTGATTGTAGGTCTACCGGTATATAGCCGATGCTTCTTGTTATTGCACATCCTTCTTTGCTGCTGTAACCGTGCAAATGTCTCCAGCGTGGCTCTAATAAAGGTTGATCTCTTCTTAAACCTGGACAATCTAGTGAAAAATATCATTGCCAAGGTTAAAATTTTAATTTAAAAAAGGAATATAGGCTACCAGTTACAAAAGTTCATATGATAAATATTTAATTACATTTTTTAAATTATGGACAAAGGGGTAAGACCATAAAAGTGTATCCTACTCTTTTTTTGGACATGTAACTTTTATTTATATTGAATATTTAAAATGTTAACGAGGATTTGTTTATCGACAGTTCATATTTTTTGTTATCCTTGTTTTGTTTTTACTTATTTGTTACATGTTCAAAATCAGTAAAAGTGAAACAATATGGTTGTCCCTTTTCACTCATATTCATCAACATGATTCCCAATTAGTATGTGATTGTATGCAACGTAGGCATCCGTCAGTGTGTGCGCATCCCTTTTTACTGTCCCCTGGAAACGATTTCTGTTACGTTGTGACCTTCTCGCCCCATTCTTCTTCATCCGTCTACGTTTGGCTCTGACTGCCACCTCTTTAAAATAAACGCTGAACCCTTTCAACTCATCTAAAATATTTTTGCACAAATCTTCCCTGAATAGATCTGGTCTGTTCCCAGGTCTGTATGGGAGACTTTATGGCCTCTCTTTTGTGTTAAGTGCTGCCGAATAATGGTTATGAATTTGATATACAAACAGGAAAATAGAAATCGATTACAGTGCAGGCAATGTCAGACTGAAAATGGGAACCGAGTGTAACGAGTTGACAATTCTGTCTGCTATCAGGCAACTGTTTCCTTCCATCATTAAGCGGCATGATATGATCAGGAGGCCCACGCATACGAAGGCTCTTTGATCTCCAATGTCCAATCCATTTCATAGATAGCACCACTAGCACGTAATGTGTGCTCCAATATTGAATTTTAATCAGAATGTGGGAATACTTGTGAAATTGAAATGGCAGTGAACTGGAATGGTAATTTTAGTCTTGTGTTTCGTCAGTCTTATCCAGCGTGATGAAGAACAGCTCAGCTGCAGAGCTGTTGGTAAATCAATAGTGGAAAAACTCAATGCAGATGTAATGCAATGTAGATACCTGTATCCCTGGAGAATTCTGAGGAGCCGTTTTATGCCGACACCAGGATGCCACTTCATTCTGAAGTGACTGGAGGTTGTAAATCTGTCCTGCGTAAAATGTCAGTTTCCTTGTAGCACTATGGGATGTAAAAGGAATTACTCAAACTCATTGGTCTTGTGTCTAAGAATGTATATCAACACATCATTTCTAAAATACATTTATCTTTAAACAGAAGCCATGCTTATAAATAATTTTTAAACATATTTTTATACTAATTCCCCCAGTCAATAGACATAGTTTTGTTGTTGGAGCGCATAATATATTCCATAAATATATTTTTTGCATTAATTTACTAGCCAAAGTCACAGAACTACACCATCATAATGCTTTTAAAATTACTTTTAACATGTAGACATAAAAAGAATTTCACTGGAAAGGATCATACATCTGAAATCTCTCGCTCTCTCTCTCTCTCTCTCTCTCTCTCTCTCTCTCTCTCTCTCTCTCTCTCTCTCTCTCTCTCTCTCTCTCTCTCTCTCTCTCTCTCTCTCTCTGTGTGTGTGTGTGTGTGTGTGTGTGTGTGTGTGTGTGTGTGTGTGTGTGTGTGTGTGTGTGTGTGTGTGTGTGTGTGTGTGTGTGTGTGTGTGTGTGTGTGTGTCTGATCCTGCTTACTGCCTCAGAGCGGTACTGTAACACATGTGACTGTCTGCCCACTGCTACTCTGATCTATGGACTTCTGATATTAGGTTGCCATGGAGAAGTTTGCCAGCATATTATTTGCAGTAGATTGACTCCAGGGCATTTTTTTTCCAGGCCACATGGCATTTTAAAAAGTAGCCCTTTCTCTATTGGTATTTATACTAAATTCTGCACTTTAAATGAGATTCTCGTGGCTCCTTTTTGTATGCTTATCTTCCCATTTGTATTTTTCTTTTTTTTAATCTTTCTCTTTTAAATATTGCGTATGCAAGGTATTTTATTCCTGCATCATCCCCTTACTACCGTGTAATCCTATAAAATCCACTGGGAAATGTTGCTTTGCAAAGTTCTCATTTCCATTTGCGGCTCTGCCATTTTACCTTCTGTCCTCTTTAATCTATCGCTTCTTAAAACGTCCAGCGTTTGGAGGTTTGTTGCAGGTCTGCTCTCCAGTCAGTCTCCCTACTTTGTCTCCTCCCCCTCTTCCAGTTGTCCTCTCCTCCCTTCAATCCTCTAGCTTCGACTTTATTTCTGTGTTTACTGATCTGAGTGAAGTGTACCTCCTCGTCCTGGAGCTGTCTCTCATTTACATGCACCACTTCATTGCATGGAGACTGCAGCCACAGACCTTTTTAGCTCTTTCCAAAAATGCCTCCTATAAATGGGCTGGTGCTCTGCCAAAAATCTGCAGAAATCATGACTCAAAAGCTACTCAAAACAAAAAAGGAATCTTTGTTCTAGACTCTTCATCTGCTATCGACGGTGCATTGGTAAAGTTTGCTGTCAGGTTTTGGACTGGAAGAGAGGGAAGGTTAGACAGAGGGCTGGTGAGGGTGGCAGACAGAATAGATCAAGTGTAGAGAAAAGCCCATCAGACGGCTCTCTCTTCCTCTGAGATATGGAGCCGGTCATGCGTGTGCATTGTCTGCCGCCATTCAGGTCTCTTTTCTTCAGGGAGGTCTTTATTTTAAGACCACTCGCATTCATAATCTGTCCAATATTGACTTAGGGCGGCTTTGAGTAAATCGAAGACTTTCCTTTTGTACGGCATTGACTTTTGTTCACAGGGAAGAATGTGGAGACAATGTAATTCAGCTTTGGCTCCATGCTGCAACAGCGAGTTTGTGTTCTTCATCAGCTACAATATTCCACTACCTCAGCTGCTTGTAGCATGGTACAGCAAACCATATACATGTGTACTTAATTCTAACATAAGGGAATGAGATACCCTTTATAATTTACATCCCACTTTATTCACTTTATGAGTATTTCTTCACAATCTTGTGATCTATTGAAGAGCTCCTTCTCTGTTGGATTTGATGTTGTCCAGAATATCTCTATGTTTGCATCACTGTACATGTATTATTCACCTCAGTGAATATAATGCTAATGTTATGCAGTTTGCTAAAAAAAAGTAAACAACCTGATAACAGATAGCATTCTCAGGCGTATACTGGTGTTTTGTTGAGACTGTCAGAGTGATGTTGATCAGCCTGTCTGTTTTTTTTGTTTGTTTGTGTTGTAGATTTGAAAATCGCTTCTCCAAAGTCATTACTCCATTGAATTGATGTTTATTGCAGGACTATTCTATCACATTAGATATTCCAGGTTCCCATGATAATAGAGCTGGGTGGTGCTCTTCACTGAATGCACCTGAAGGGTCCTTTGCGATGGTGAACCGCTACGTGTGTGTGAGCAGAGGTGTACATCGGAGGTAATATATGTGTGTGCAGGTCTTTTATCCCTTTTTGCTCAAAGTGAATGTAACTGTCGGGGCGTTTGCCTGCACCGTACGTGTTGCACGTAGGTGTATATCCCAGCACAGTTTAACGCTCACCGACCGCACAAACTGTTAAGAATTAGGCTGCATAGCGTGCAGTCACATATGTTTTGCTGCATTGGCTCAGGCTTTTGAATTCCATCGTGTCAGACTCGTGTCCAGAGACATTTTCGATATCACAGCCAAACACTCGGGAGAAGCTCTGCCTCTGAATTGATCTGTAGGCGTGTTCATTGCATCGATGCATCCGTTATAAATGAAGCCAATTCGATATCTGCCTGAAAAAATAATCAAATATTTCCAGCTTTAGCAACAATCAATGGGAAACACTTTGAGTTGCAATGATCAGATTGAAATGAAACGACTCGCCAGGATTTCGCCAGGATTGAAAAGGAGAGACTGGCGCCGTCACTGACAATGCCATCACTGCCTCTACTGCTAATGTCAACGCTTCCAAGGCTGCTGCTGCCACTGTCACAATACAAGCAGTAATACTGCTCGGAGCAAAATGTGTGGATAATCATAACTTTGAAAATGTTTCATCAGTATAGAAGAAGAAGCCATTTTAGTCACTTTTTATGGAATAAATTTGTTTCCCGAAATTTAGCTGAACAAGAAAGGAGGAAAAATTAATAAGTCCTCTTGAAGCTTGACTATTAACATTAATTTGAGGTTGAGCCAGCAATCCACACCTACTAAGCATGTTTTAACATCTGGAAAAAAAAGTATCTCTTTGCAGTTCTACTGTAGAGCTTCGGAGCTCATCCCTTATCCTGCCCACAGGTTAAAATAAACTCTACAGACCTTGCGTCAGTCTTTGGCTCGCCACATTGGGAATAACCTATAAGCATACTGCATACCAAGCATCAGTGTTACTCACTCCCTTGCTGCTTGTTTGTTGTGTTTCCCCACTCTTAATTTCAAAATCCTGTTTCATGTGAGCATACCAATCCTGGCTTTGCAAAGAATATTATTAGAGATGTAATATGTGGGTGTAGAAGAGTATAAATGAAAAAGTGAATTACATATAAAACAACACATTTGGAGGTGAGGGGGGAAATTGTTGCCCTGAGGTGCGAGTGAAGGATCAGATTAGTGCTCAGCCAGTATTATAATATGATATTGTATTTATTTTCTATCCCTGCTCCGCTAAAACTTCAAACCACAAAGATGGTGCAATCTGAAAGTGTACAAACAAAAAATAATTTGACTGTGACTGAGGACGAGATATGTTATTAAAAAGTGATTTGGTTTTTTTTTTCTGCTGTGTGCCTTCCTTCTTTTTCTAGCATGAATATAATTTCATATATCTTTGGATAAGTCACAGTGATGTCTTTTATTTGATATTTTAGCATTTAATTTTTAAGAATTTAATATCCAGTATAATGCCCTGAATATTCTTTTCATTTTATTTACATGCAATCAGTCAATTTGGCATGAATATTTCAAGGCCCCATGAAATGTAAATCAGAGCTCAGTACACACATCATTGTGATGAAAGAGAGATATGGACAGAAATTCACCAGGGCTTTGTGGTTGAATGTCGGCACGCTCTGACTTTTCTTTTCATTTGTGGAGATATTGATAAAAGCGACGCCAGCAGTGATGAAATGCTCTAGTTAAATATATTATGCCCATTGTTCAGAAGTGCGCTGGTATACGTAGACAGGATTTGCGCTATTGCCTTGGAAACAACATGCACATCTGGCTCACTTTACACAAGACTGTCAGCTCAACTAGGATGCGTTCAAGTGCCAAAGGGTCGCCTCACTCCCCAGATACAACAGTACGTGTTTATTCAGTTATGGATTTCCGTTACACATATTATTTCAGCTTTTTGAATTCTTTTCTTGCATGCCAATGACGACGTTCCTTGACCTCCCTGCACTGTTCGGCTGTATTTCAGCGATATTGTGGGAAGTAAAAGACAGAAACTTTTATCGAGCAGTACCAAAACTATCTTCAAGGATTATTTGCCACAAAAAGCCAGACCTCAGCCCAGACCATGGTCCATGAGATTTTTCCCTCTTTTTTTCCCCCTTTGTTGAAAAGAAAGTCTGATAAGCTGATATGATGCCAGAAAAAGAAGTTGTGCAGAGCGGAGTGTGTTTTCTGCTGCTGTAAAAGCAAAAAAAAAAATATGACCTTTCAAGGAAAGCAGAATGGAGAAGTAAAAGGTCTGTGAGGCCTGAGATATCCGGCTCCCCTCTGAAGCGTGACACTTGGTCAATTGTGAGCTGATGAGATTTAGCCGAGACAAGACAGAGAGTGATGGTGAAATAACAAGGCAGCTGGGCCCCCCAACTCGGTCAACGTTGGTGATCAGGAAGCTTCTCCCCGGACAGAAAGTTTGTGGATTCTTTTCTTTCATCAGTAACTTGTTGACAAAGTGTATGATGCGACAGAGCAACAACCGCACAATGTTGGGAGACCTTTATATCTCTTTATATATAATGTTTGGATTGATACATGTATGGATTAAAGTTGCTCTCCTAAATGTATGGATTTTAAATCAAACTACAAACATGTGTGTTATGGCTAATGATCTTTGTGCATCCATCAGAGAGTTCTTCTGCATTAGGTGATGGGTGTTGGCATGCAGCTCCCGGCCCAGAGAAAGCGAGTGGTGTGTAATTGTGACTTAATAATGCAGTCAGATCATTCTCAGCCTGAATAATGAAGAAGTGTGTCTGCCATGTGGAAAGAATGAAGGATGAATGCAGAATACTTTTCGCAGTGTTCGTCTCCATTTTCATTCCCCTTTAGAATCCTTTGTTGGCAAAGACAGAGTGCGGAGCCGCATGAGCGCTCCTCACTAAAATTTAAACGAGGCAGAGGTTCTTCAAATTGCGTTCGCTAAAATGAAACTGACGTGAAAGAATGGAGCAGATGACCCAGAACATACCAGGAGCCTTTCGTCCAAATGGCATTTACAACCTTCTGGCTCTTAGCTTTTGATAAAGAGTTTGTAAGCTGTGGGAAATGGTCCCTATGGGCTAGTTCATCAAATGCAGTACCTTCTGTTGGTATTCACATGTGCTCCTTGGACCCATGACGCTCATCCTTTGTGACTCCGGACCCACTTTGTCTTCTGTGCACGGACGCCAGCTAAAACATGGCTTTAATTCGGGCTGTTTTCATCAACTGGTGAGAGAAATACCATTTTCACACATCTTGATTTATGCATACTATTTGGTCATAATAAGGAGTAATGTACCCGCTACTTAAATGTCTCCCCATTAAGAGGTTGGATAGAACAGGGAGCACTATAAATTCCACATCTACATTACTGTTATGGGAAAGATGACTGCATTATTTATGTCTACTTTTGGTGCACACTTGTAGCCCCCTCCCCCCCCCCCCAATCATGCATCTGTCTTCCATCTATGCAGCATTAATTCTGCAATGGAGGCTGCAGGCTATCTCGGATGTTGTGCAATAGAACTGATTGGGAATGTTGTAATACAGAACTCTTAATTTTCCAAACGACACCTTTAGGCGGCGGAGCAGTTCCACTTCCCCGGACCATAGAGCATACTTTGTATCTGTCAGGACAATGGAGAGTAATGACACGGCTGAACTCATATTTCATCTTGGATGATGCAGAAAAACCAGCAGGCATGGCACAATGTGTTGCATATAAAAATCATGTTCATCCTCTATATTGGGGCCAGCTTTAATAGGATGTATTGAATCCTATTTTTATTTATTTTTCCACAGATAAAAAACTATAAAAAAAAAAAAACATTTCTTGCATGGAGCAGAATAAATAAATAAATAATTTATTTCTTCAACATTTTAATGGTGTTTTTGCTCCGAGACGGTTAAACTAGTTTTGAAAAAAAGTGAGTCTGGAGCCTTGGGAAACCATATCAACATCGCTGTCAACAGTGACACAGACACTTGAGCAAGCTTTTGAAAGGCGGCCTGTTTATGCACCATTTAATGTCAATGCACAGTTGGTTTTCATATGTTTACATCAGTTAATGGCTATTTATTTTAATGTTCATGAAAACCAAATATGCAAACTCGTACTCCTACTCATTTTATTTGGGATTTGGTGAAATGATTTCTAATCGTGAGATGAAGTTTTCATACAGTTTCATCTCTAGTGGCCACCCTTTATAAAGAAGCGTAGGCGAGGAGTAAATTTAGTTGAGAAGACAATTGAGATGATCCTGTTAACTGAATGCACCATGGAGGCTGTCAGAAATGACTGAAGCGCTTCCTCTCTGGTTTTCATCATAAACCTAATGGCTGCTACCGGTTCCACTCCTGTCGTTTCTCGTAGGAGGAAGGACGAAAAACAAACAAGCAGCGTGGCGCACCAGGCTGTCTCGACCCAGCCTTCAGAAAATGTCTGTGTCTCTGTTATGGATGTAAAAGAGGAAATTGAAAAAGAAAATGAGGTTAAAAATATATTAAGGTTCTCAGGATGTTAATCCCTGGTTCTGTTTTGAAGAAAGCCTTCCCCAATATGCTCCCATCCTAGCGTAATAGAGGAAAAAAGTGGTGTGTCATATGATGTAGCTCACCAGAATGCTCCAGCCATTTATCATTGTTATGAAGGCTATCATGGGACCTTGCACAAGGGTCCTTTATAATAAGTGCTGTATTCTCTCATATTTTCTGTGCTGCCACACAAAAAGCATACACCCCACACAGCAACTATGATGGGTAGTTTAGTCCTTCTTTTTCTGCTGCATTAGATTTATGCAAGTCTGCTGCAATATGATATCTCCTAACTCTTAAATCATAAATAAAAATGCGCTATTTCCCCTTATCTCAAATCGTTGTTTTCCGAATCCTCTTTCAATTAGTTTTGTCTTATCTCCTCCTTCAGACTGGTTGTGGGTTTTGTTGTAAAAGATTATTGTGGGGGCGTGATGTCTGTAGAAACCCGCCTTCGGTCACACTGTGTTGTGTCAGGATGAAATGGTTGTAAATGCCATGCCCTTTGCAACAGAGGGCTGTTTTGCCCTGCATGGCACCATAACAAACCACGCCTGGCTGGCTGAATGCCATGAAAGAAGGATCTCTTTAATAGCTTAATTAATGCGTGGCCATTAAATAATCCCACCATTGTCGCAACAACGCAGTCTCGCACCGTGTTCACACCTTCCCGACTATAAATAAGTCGAGGGCCAAGAGGTTTACATATGCATTAGCATAGCTATAAATAAAGGTCTATGTAACACTCAGGAGTGTGTTCTCTTACTTTCTTGCCTGCACGTCAAAGAAGCGGCTGTGATCTTTCAATCAAACTGCACAACAGTCCTTGAACCTGAAACTGTTTTTCCCTGCAAACTTTTGTTTTTCATGGCAGAAGTCGTGAGTGTTTATCATTCATTTTAATGGCGATAATAAATCGTGCTGACATGGACGATATGATTCTGTATTTGTCTCGCCTTTTTGTTTCTGATGCATTTGTGCATTGGCTCATTGTAGTCCCTTTTAACTGCTCCACCCTCCCCTCAGCTGTAGGCACGAAGCCAGCTCCCTCAGAGGTTATTTCAGGCACTCATGAAGCTATGCAAAGCTCAAGCTCCCATTCTCAACCTCACCCTGATGCTCAAAACTCTTTGTGTTTCCAAGTCCTCGACTGTCTTTGCTTCAGAGGTTCAAGGAAGCGGCTTAATGTGCAATGAATTTGAACAAGGTCAAAGTCACACACCCACTCCACTCTTGTAGTCGCCTCGCTCCTCCAGCCCCGCGGTCGCTGCTGGTTGTGTCCTGGGCCCCTCTCGGGGAAACAAACTCATAGAGGTTCTCTTTCATCTATGAAGTGAAGGGTCTACTTTCTCCTGTTTTGTATTTCATGCTCATGCTCCAATGAGTTTTGCCATTGGCAAAGAAAATCAGTGACTGGCACACTTATCAGAAAAAAGATGATACACAGCCATTTGTACCCTTTGCTATTTTAAAAGGGTCTTCTAATTTCCTAATGGTGTGTGTGTGTGTGTGTGTGTGTGTGTGTGTGTGTGTGTGTGTGTGTGTGTGTGTGTGTGTGTGTGTCTGTCTGTCTGTCTGTCTGTCTGTCTGTCTGTCTGTCTGTCTGTCTGTCTGTCTGTCTGTCTGTCTGTCTGTCTGTCTGTCTGTCTGTCTGTCTGTCTGTCTGTCTGTCTGTCATAGCCACTGATGTAATGGGATGTCTTTACTGTTTGAATTATGTATAATAACAGTGAGAGGCACAAGTAGAAATGTGTTTTTTATATGGTTTATATGGTGTGCCCCTCCATCTTATTAAAATGACAAAAAGACTGACGAGTAGATGTGTGTTGTTGACCCTATCTGGGCTGGCGGGCAGCCGACCGCACAATCCTGACATCAAAATTGCATTGCATCGCTGGATTGCCAGTGACACACCTAACCACCTCCACCTTTCCACCCACTGCGGCACATGGCGAGCCACCAAAATGCTGAACTGTGCAGGCTAAGCAAAAAAAAAAAACCCATCACTGCACCTCGGCAAGAATGCTACAAACATCGAATCCACAATGTCCTGAATACAAACGGTGCGGTGCACTGTAGATAAATGTGATCATTTGTAATGCGTTCACATACAGCCTGAATCTGTCAGGTTTTTCCACAGCTTATGCTGAGCGGATAGGAAGACATGAAGGATTTTAATAAGGGTCTCAACATGGGGAGAGGGATAAAATGTAAGCACCAAACGTGTCAGTATTAATAGATGGAACCAGAGGAAGAATCGCTGGGGGCGAGTGAAATGAGCACAGAATAAAGGAATTAAACTGACAAGCACTGAATGGAAATGGAAGTGGAACCTATTTACTTCAGTTCTTGAAAACTAGGGTGACGGAGCTTGACGGCGGCTGTTCTGGCACCGGGGGAATTCGGCATAGGTGATGTGGAAAAAGTGCAGTGGGCTGAGTTACACTCTGCAAATGAATAATCCAGGAGCGGCGCAGAATCCCGGCACTCTTCAACAGGCCACCATCTGAGGAATGAGCCGGAGGGGACAGTTGGAGGCGGGAGTTTTTCTTCTTCTTTTCTTTTTTTTTTTTTTTATTGACCTCATCGCACACGGAGAGCAGAAGACAGAGATCTGGAAGTGCGAGTGAGTCGGTGTTTGTCTGCGAGTGAGTGCGCGCAGGTGTTTCTTTGTCTCTGTGATGTTTAAGTGAGAGCACGAGGTGATTTCTCTCGGGGATTTCTTTTTTTTTTTCTTGCAGAAGGGTTATCCTTCTCGCTGCATGTCTGAAGGCGCTGACGGCTTCAATTTCCCCGCGCTGAGCCCTTGAAGTGAAGGGTACATATGAGGCAGAGGACATTTGCACATTTGCTTTTCAGTAGTCCATCACCACAGCCGCACACCCACGGCACCTCATGCAATGTTCCTGCTTTCTCCGTTGCAACCACTGACTGATCTGAGTCTATGAAAAATCAATAGGAGGACCCTTTGAGTGCTTTTCACATATTTTTTTTATGGACTGTAGTTACTGTACTAACAAGCAGCAGGCTTTTCATTCCTCGGGAAAGTGTGCCCTTTCACGACTCCGGACAACAGGTTGAAACCAAGTCAGCGCTATTAACATAAATGAGTGTAGGAGGACGAGAGAGGCTTTTTTTTTGCATAATAGTAAAGTGCCGCTTGTGTGTGCAGTTCAGAATTGCTTTTACATTTTTATGGTACAGCAATCAAGACGTTCGATGCCGCCTCCAGGTATAAACAAAAGGCCAACAGCTCTCAGGTTGAATACTAATAATGGAATACTAAACACTTCATCATACTCCAGATCTGTCACAATGAGTTTTTATTTTCTTTTATCCCAATTCAAACCGTGATGGCCCGTTTGCTTCCTCAGATCCAAAGAGAAGCGCTGCTGTTATGTCGGGGATGTCTGTTTACTCTAACCTTCTCCCGACGGCTTGTAAATTAACCCAGTTTGATCTTGATGCTTTGCTTTTCCGCTAAAGTTGTTTTTCCACACATCATCATGTCTTCTGTTTTCCTCATGGCAAGTGGAAGAGGCCCCTTGTGGCCCCCCCCGTTTCAGCAGAGATTCTCTTTACCAAGGCATCTGAATGTGTGTTAGTCTATCCCTCATCCTCTCTCCTCTCCTCGCTAGATGAATGGGATCAGCAGCATTACACGTAGAGATGCCTACTGCAGCTTCCCTCAGCCCAAGGCTTGACAGACCGTTGCTCTGTAATACATGATCAGAGTTAACAGCGTGATTACTGATATTACCAATAAAAGGACAAACCAGCCCCACTGCTGTGCATGAGCACTGCGAAAAGCAATGGATCCAACTCCCTGGAGGCCATGAATATTCAACGCTCCGGTGAAGCATGGCTAAAGTTGGGTGTTTACTAATTTGGTACGCACATTTCTCCCACCAAGACGGGGATTCTTCAGTTTCACCAAAGAATCGGTCCAGTGGGATGAATCTCAAATTAAAAAGGCAAGGAGTGATCTGAAATATTTAAAAAGGTCTCTCTCTCACACACATACACACACACACACACACACACACACACACACACACACACACACATACATTCATGCACTCTCGCTCACACGCAGGGTCTTTACCCCCCACCCTTTCTCAAGGCTCTGAATCTTTGGTGTGTGTGCTCGCAAGCACAAATGTAAATTACTTTGAACACCAGCATGAGTTCGATATGCTGGCTGCTTGTATCAGTGCCACTCGGAGCAAGGTTTGGCTGCGTGTGTGTGCGTGTGTGCGTGTGTGTGTGTGTGTGTGTGTGTGTGTGCTTTTTGATAAGCACTCTCTCCCTGTTCTGTCCCTTATCTGTTCTCTGAAAAATGACACCACAGAGATATAACACGTGAGGAATTGTATTTTTTCTACATTGTTAATGTCCGCAGCAAATGCATGAAATTCATATTCTCGGGGCCATTTCATTTTCTGGTCCGACTGCGAACGCGTTGCATCAGGACCCGAGAGATGTGGTGTAGATTATTCAGGCATAGAATCACGGGGATGATACCACCATTGATTATAATTACAAGGCAGTAGTCATTTGCTGTGAGAGATCAGTTTGAATATAGTTTTATGGCGTTATTAGCAAAAGGTCAGGGATACATCGGGGCTCCCTTGGTGTCTTGTGTGATGAATGCCTTTTGTTGCCATTTCCGACTTAGCTTTCCACCCTTTTCACTATTCTCCTGTGATTTCTTCCTCCTTTCTTTCATATTCCAAAAATGTGTTCTACTCTCCCAGAATAGGGATAGGTCTGGACATGGCGTGATTTAGACTCTCTTTACCTTGTCCAAGGTCTTTGTGCTTCTCCAACAGCTGCTTTAATAACTGTTTCTTAGATTTATAAAAGCTGATTATTCAATGGCACAAATCGTTTTCCATGCCATTCGTGTTGCCCGTGTCTGCCGCCACTGGAGGGACAGACTTCATAGGCATTTTGTTGGCTATTCAGCCACATAATTAGCCAAAAACACTTTTGTGGTTCAGCTTCTCCCAAGACATCAAGTCTCCCGAGCTGGTGAAGGCAGACGAGGCGGGGAAACCGCAGAATCGGAGCTAAGATGCAAACAAATAATTACCCTTCATTTGAAAACACTTAATTAGCCTCGATTTCAGAGTAAAATAATGACTTTCTCCCACTAAGCGGAACCCCAGAGTTTCAGCTGTAATTAGTCCAAAAGATTGAAGCCCAGTGGCTCAGCAGAGATGATAACAACACGACTGCTTTATTAACCCAACAGCCACTATCGAGCCAGCAACGGCAGCACATTTGCTGTGTGTTTAAACCGGAAGCAACGGAGAAAGCAGCCGTTCCTGTAGGGTTTTGCAGTGATGCGTGTTGTTGTAAATAAGTAGCATGACTCAAAGGAAAGGTTATGTATAAAAAGGAAAAGCAAAAGTAGAAAGGCTTGGTGGGCTTTGTGGCAATCAATGCGTCGCTGACATTTCTGCCTCCGAGGCGGCCTCTCATCGCTGCTTGTGCGTTTCTCCCACTAGCATCTTCCATTAAGGTTAGTGCACTCATACATCATAGGCTTTGAAATAAGGTGCTCACTGTTAAGAGTGAATTACTATTATTGCGCTGTCTCTAACCAACTATTGATGCTCGTGTATTTCCCTGAAAGGTGGGTCTGATTGAGGGTCAGTTTCAGTCGGGAGGATTTGCTTCAGTGCACTTTTCCCAAGCTTAAGGGAATACACTGAAAGTGGAAGTCTGTCCCAGTCAATAGTAGCGTAGTGGACCTTTAATCTCCCATGCTGAATATTTGCATTCAGTATTCAGCACACACACACACAGGTATAATTGCACTAGTCGTCTGGAACACACACCCATACCCATATCCACCATATCTCCCTGTGAAATTTCAGTGTGACTATAAGAAACATCACATCTCATTATCCGCCGCCTATCACTGGAGACTGCTGCAGCGTGTCTGGCACCAAACACATATCAGGCACATTTCTCAACAAGATGCATCATTTTCTCCTCACTAGTTTGATGAGAACGGAAATTCCAAATCCGTTTGTGACATTGGAGAGTTGCCTAAACGCTTGTGTGCGCACACACACTGCAATGTGAAACAACATTAGGTTACAGCCCAGTGACAGCTTGCTACATTTCTGTTTTTCGGCACCACCGATCTGAAGCCAATCCCCCGTGGCCAATATTGACAACTGTGGCGGGAGGTGGCCAGAGACCAAGGCAGCCACCGTAGAAGAGCCCAGAACAGGACACAGCAGGATATTGGGATGTAGGAGACACAGCATGACATTACTTTCAGTCACCTTGAAGTCTAACAACCACTCTGACTGATAACAGTCTGCAGATGGTTTGAATTCCCTGGCGTAGAAAATGTAGTGTGACCTTTCCTTTGGAACACGTGATAAACCATGTCTTTTCACATTCTTTCCCCGGTGGTGAGTGGTAGGTGGAGAAAATGGGCTAGGATTATCAAAAAAATCAAAATTGAAACACTGAGTGGGTTGAAGAAATTGTAGGGAAAACAAAGAAAGAAGGAGTGCAACTCCTTGATTTCACTTTGATGATTTGCACTGCTTTAAAAAAAAATCGACTCCCACGTGTTTCTGTCTCTTGTAAGTTCAAAGTTGTTCCGATTATAAGCTTGAAACACTTGACACTTGCATCAGATGAACCCAATTCAGACAAATCTCTGTTCATAAATAAAGTCATTTTTAATGCAGTCACACATTCAAGTTCCTTTCATGGTCGTACCAGGGGATACCAGCAAAGAGAGGACACAGATTCATATTTTCCATGCTGAATACTTATTACCATAATTACACAGATCCAAAAGGGTCTGGTGTCCAGAGTCATAAACTCTCAGGAAGAGAGGGCCGTCTCATTGTTACAATAAGGTTTTTGTCTGTCTTGTGCATTCTGTTCACAAGTCTGACTTTCAGGGGATATTTTTTAAATTAGTTAAACCAAAATTAAAAACCTAGTGACATGTCTCAGCTAGGAAATTATTGTAAATATGCAATTGAATAATTCAAGGATAGTGTACCACAAGTTTTTTTTAAGTTTTTGACGGAGATCAAAACAGCATTTCTATTATAGATCTATTAGATCTATTAGATATAGATCTAATAGATATAGATTATTTTAAAGAACCACAAACCACTTGAAAGTCATTTAGAATGACTTAAACATTTAAATAAATGTCTCTTAAGTCACGATCTATCACAGAGGTAACGTAATGGTGATTGAGCATATGGCCCTCTAAAGAAAGTAATTTAATATTTGTATATTTGTACTGGGTGTCAGTGGAGACATTCCCTGGTATTGCAGTTTTTCTCCATCATACACTAAAAATGGAACTATGCACATAGTTCTGAAAACCTGAAGTTCAACAAACGACTCCAACCTGCTACACTCTAGCACAATCCCATTGTTGTCATTCACATAGAAATACTAAATCAATCAGGACGGAAATCTTAAAGGTCCCATATTATACTGTTTTTCCTCAATTCCACACAGCTGTCAGAGGTCCAACAACACTGTATTTGATATGCATTGCCCCAAACCCATCCATGGTCCTGAATTTCAGCTGTCTAAAAGTTGCTCAAATGAGCCCTGCTGAGAACAGACCGTTTCTGTGCCTGTACCTTTAAATGCTAATGAGCTCTGTCTGTCATCGCCTACTTGGAGAGAGACGGAGACGATGCTGCTTACGCTAGCGGTAGCGTGCACCAATGTTTACGGTGGATGTATCACTATGGCTCACCTATGTGGCTTTTTGACACCATTTCACATTTCACCAAAAAGTCCCGCATGCTGCTGATAAAGTTTTTTATGTTGCAAGTTCTGAAAACTGACAACTACTACAAAATAAGTTATTCTCAGTAAAAGCAACAAAAGAAAAATGGCACCAGACTTTAAAACAAATTCTCAGTGGATTTTACAATATAAGATGAAAAACGTGATTGAAGTTAAATGTGTTGAATGTGTGAATTTAAAATGTGCCATATATTATGTCTGAAAACACATTATAGCTAATTTAATTGAAGTTTACAAGTGCATTTTATTGTCTTTTGGGCTTTCAATACCTTCAGCTTTTACTATCTGAGACCATAAACTTCACTAAAATACTCTTTGGACAATATGTAAAGCACAAACCCGAAGGCATGTATTTAAAAGCCATTCAGGCACATTATATTACAAATTCATGCACCTATTTGTCTGAAAATAAAACAATTTTATTCTCTAAAATCCAGCATTGTTGGCTTGTCCTTGATTCAGACACGTTATTACACATGTCTAGTAGAATTCAACAGTCACTGTTAATTTTTCCTTTTATATTTGCTCTACTTGTGTACATGGCCTTGGGAGTAAGCGTGCAACGGTTGGTAAAGTCTTACAACTGTCCACTCTGTTCTCTCACAGCCGACACAGGCTCATATGTAAGTGGAATAATGATCCATTAAGTCATTTTAGATTTACAGTCAATTGGACTTTAATTGTGAAAGGATTATCTACACAAAGATCTGACATCATCCAAATAAATGTCACTTCTCTTTAGAGGAGAAGCAATCAGTCGATCCTTCATATCATTGTAAACTGATTATATTTGTTCTTCAGACCAAACTCGACAAAACAATAGTTAAATGAATTGATGTTGGCTTCCCTTTTCTAAATTAGCAGGTTTAGCTTCTGGTGATTTTAGTCACATACAGTGCACACCCGTGTAACTGTTTCCTCGAGGCTACAGGAAGGTGTAGACAGGACGGAGAAATGAGTGTAGAGGGCAGTATTCCTCTCAGGCCGACTCGGAGCATAGTGGCAGGGTGAATAATGACCCACGGTGCTCTCAATTATTATCGCTGGCACGGACGCCACACACGCGCGCGCCATGACTCATTCTGGTTGAGACTGTGGAGAGGCATGACTCAGCCGCACTCATGGGCAGCTATACACCGACATCTCTATCTCTGTCGCAATTTCCCAAGACCCATAGACTCTTGGTCTAAATGAGGACATCAGCACTCTAGGAAATAGCCTTGTCCCACAGAAAAGCCACCCCGGTGCTGCACAAATTAGCTTCCTGGCCTGCCACAATCAATGTGAAAGTGGGTCTCATTAATTCCGTGGGTCACATCCCTCATCACACCTCAATCTGGCATCGTTACGAGGCTATTTCCTTTTGCACGACTTTGATGTTATTTTGGGGACGGGGCGCCTTGTAAGGTCATGTCACGGATCTACTGAATCTTCTGAAGATGTCACAGAGTCCGCATCAGCCGAGGATCGTTCATGGCAGCGTCTCCGAGGAGAGCATCCTGTAATAGTTTTAATAGATATAAATTCACCTTTATAGTACTTAAACTATACTGCCTGTTTGGCAGATATATGTTCATGTCTTGCTGGGCTTGAACATATAAGCAATTTAAGCCACATGTATATGAATCATGAAAAAAACTCTAAAAAGTTCATTTTAAGTTGAGTTTCCCCCCTGTTCTTACCACATTTTAATCATGTGAGGGTTTTTTTCTGCAGAGCTGTCTCCTCACAAAGCAGTCTTATTCATCTTCTTCCGCACATAATTGTGTGCAACCTCCTCTCCGAGGGAAAAGGGATTCATTTTTTTCTTTTTTTGTCCAACGCTGAGTAATTTAAGACTGATGGTCATTCAGTCGATGCGGAAATTATCACAGCAAGTGATTTAAAATCCAGTCTTAATTAGAAATATTTGACAAATGAAGTCAAATTGGCCGGTACCAGGCTGGCAGCCTTGTATCAGTGCTGCCAGACGAGGCCCTCTGAGCTCCAGCCCCCAGTCTGGTCGGCTTGCAGACAGCCTGCAGAATCAGCCTGCAGCCCCAGGAGAGCCTTCCATCCTGCTGCGTCTGCTCTTCTCCCTCCACACATACATCCATCCTGCCTGGTCGGCTTGTCACCCCCCCCCCCCCCGTCCACTCTCCCCCTCCTCTCCCCACTCTCTTCCTCCGCTCCACTGGGCTTGTGAAGGTGAGCTGGTCCCCAGTGGCACTACTGTACAGATTGGAATGCTTCCTCTTCAAATGGAGGCTTGTCTCCTGTGAATACCCGTCCTAAAGAGCGGCAGGGCAGCCCCTCCTCTTCCTCCTCCTCCTCCACCTTTTTGTTTGGCTATTTTTGGTCTTTTTTACGCCGCACTCATCTCTGTATGTCTGTATTATTTAGTCTCCGTCTAGCACTCAGGTGGAGCCCTTGGCCATGATGACTAAGAGAGGTGCGGGGTGCTCCGGTGTCACATCAGAGGCTGACAAAAAAAAGAATGCACTCCCTGAGGTTGTAGGCCAGCGTTTGGGCGACAGCTGTCACCCAAACACTCGTCCTTAAAAGCTCCTTTATGAGCTGGCTGTGTAACGGGACCGTCACGGCGGCACATGGTTTCAGTCTGGCTCTGACGTGCCTCTAATGGATGTGTCTAATCATTTTTGATAGATGTAGTCCATCTTCGGTTTTTGTGATGGATGTCTGTCCGGTGGTCTCTTCCTACGTGCGTTTGTCTGACTCCCAGGTCGTGTTGCTCCGTGGAGGAGACGGGTTATATTATTGTTCATCTGCAAAGCTCCCCAAATAAATATCTAACGCCGCGCCGGCTTGTGAAAAGTTTAATGCCTCATTTTAATAATCATAAAAGACCTGTTTGGTTAGCATTCAACAACTCTCCTGTGGCATTTACAGCACTTCTGTGGTGAAGACTCACAACGTTACGGGTACTAATAAAAGAATGGTTTCTGCCAGCCAGTGCAGTAACAGATACTCATTTAGTTTTAAATAGATGACAGGAAATGGCCACACTCTGATGTCCAAAAAAAATGTCTCCACATTGGCTAGTGTGCTCACGAATGCCTCACATCATTCAGCCGCTGCAGGTGAACTCATTGCTGCCCCCTTTTCTCTTTGTGCAGGTTTTTGGAGATTATTATCACTTCAGGCATCACGCCGTGGAGAGGAGAGCTTTGTCTGGCCACAGGGGGATGCACATCAGACTGCAAAAAGAACCACAGGTAAGACTGCTGTCAGTTCTCTCACAGCTCATTGCAGCAGTCCGTGTTGGCAACAAAAGGCAAAAAGACAGATTGGATTACACACGGAGAGTGTGTATATCACACGAGAAAAGGATGCCGGCGTCGGTGACAGCTTGTCAAACTCTGTATTCTTCTTGGCCCACGCCGGTCCTTCCATCTGTCCCCCTGACCCAAGCTGAGGTACCACGCAGCTGTAAATATGCAAAATTATACCAACACAACAGCTGGGAGTGTCTTTCTGCTTGGCCTTGTGGTTACTTGCATTTAAATCTTAACCAGAGAGGAAACATTGGCATTCATCAGTACACACAAACAACAAATATATGAGTTGGACATCTCAACTGCAGGATCTCGGCTCCTGTACATAAATCACAGATGTAGTTGAGTCATCATGTAAATGGTAATTATGGGGAAGGGAATTGTTTTCTTACTCAGGATTAAGAGATAAGCACATTGCCAAAGCTGTATTTCCATACTGTGTTTGCACTGTTCCTTCCCAGGAGAATAGTCTGGCTGTCTCTGCTGTCATTCTGTTGTTGATTTAGAAAAAAAAAAATGCATTGATTTTATTTCTTAAATCCAGGCGAATCCAACTCTTGTCAAATGTGAGAAAGCATGCTTTTTCAGAGGGAAAGTTTTATCTGGTAGACTTTAGAAGGTGACAGTAAGAAAGAAAGCACCTATTCTGTCCTGTTATAAATCAGCCTTCAAGAATATCAAGAGCCTTGTCTTCAGTTTCTTTACAAAATGCAGTTCACACACTGGCTTGGAACAAATGTGTTGGTTCATTTGGATTATCACGCAGAGTCTTTATTTAACTAAACATACACTATCCTGCAGACTTCAGATCAAAGCACTTCCACCTGAGTCACCTCGCACCACAGGAAAAATAATCTTCGAGGGAACACTAGACAGCCCTTTTGGTTTTATGTTCAAGGGAAAGCATTCCCTTGAACATAAAAATGGTAATTAGATGTGAAATTTCAAGATTATTCCATTGCTGTCTTGTGTGAAGGCAGCTGAAGATATGATAATAATAACAGGCGTATATGAAAAATGGAATTCTACTCGCTATCAGACGCTCACATCATTTGGGCTATGTTATCCAATCAACAGAATAGATTATGTAGAAAGTGAAGAAAATACACTTTGTAGATTAACTTTCGACTTCTCCAGTTTGTGCAGTAGGGAGCAATAACTGTGGTTAGTACGGAGCATTCTTTAGAAAACGTCTTTTAAACTGTCTGTACAAACTTTTGTAGACTGTTCTCCTGGGCTTTGCTGCTATTCACACCTGAGCTGTTGAGGGAGGAAACGTTGTCGGGACCTGAGTGGGGAAAATGCCACACAGCTCAGAGGAACTAGAATAGTGATACTCTGCAAACCACATGGTGGTTTTATATATAGGTTTTCATAGAAAATGCTTCTTTTGACAGTGGGAACTGTGGAAAAGACATGTTGATGTTTCACTTGGCTAGATTTGGCTATGCAAGTATAAACCTGGGGTAAAAAGGAAAATATATGTATTATCTGGATGAACTGACCCCATCCATAATGTTGATAGGGTGTCCATGTAACTGCAGTCGTTTGGTTAAAAGCTTCTCATGATTTTCCCCAATTGATGTCAAAGACAATTTGAGTAACTGTGATGGGATCAGCAGCAAATAGCTACAGGTGTGTATGTGTGCACATATACTATATATATCTACAGGTGTGTATGTGTGCACATATACTATATATATCTACAGGTGTGTATGTGTGCACATATATATCTACAGGTGTGTGTGTGTGTGTGTGTGTGCACATATACTATATATATCTACAGGTGTGTGTGTGTGCACATATACTAGGTGTGTATGTGTGCACATATACTATATATATCTACAGGTGTGTATGTGTGCACATATACTATATATATCTACAGGTGTGTATGTGTGCACATATACTATATATATCTACTGTGTGTATGTGTGCACATATACTATATATATCTACAGGTGTGTGTGTGTGCACAATAAGTGCTGTAGACACCTTCCCTTTTAATGCTGCTGCCGCCTGACCTAGCAACGCACTGCTGTCATGTTTGCATTGTAAACACTGGAGGCAGCAGTGGAAATTGCTTCTATTTTAAAAGCATCTTAAGAGGCTGACTGGTGCTGCAAAGGGGACAGTGAGGAGGTGACAACAGAGCGGGCCATCTGCAGCAACATTGAGGCCCATCAGGTAGATCCCGAACCCTGCAGCTTTTCCTAAACCCAAATCTGAGGAGAGGACTGATGTGGTGTGACAAGCAGCCGAAGCCCCAAGACCTTGTTAGTGAGCTATAATGACATTCGGTGAGGCCAGCAGTGTCAGGGGTCAGGCTAAGTGGGCGATAACAAGGCTCTGACAACACATGGGTTGGAGCTGGTAGAGTATTGTGACACGAATGGGTTATTTGCTTTGAAATCTCAAAAATCAGCAAAAAAGGAGATTAAATACGGGCATTGCCAGTGGCAAGCATTCTGTCATTGTTAACAAGGATTCGACTGGAATTTAGAGGTGCATGCGATGTGACTTTTGGCGAACTGCACTAAAAAAGAAGCAGTCAATTGAGAGTTGATGTCCTCTTTAATAAGTGGCTCACGAGGAGGAGAATTAGGCCTAATCCGATGCGCCCGTTGCCCCTACCACTTAGCCCGGCTCGTTCACACGTCGCGGAAGGGTGAGAGAGAGAAAAGGCATGTTGAATTTAAACCCGGAGCCCCGGCAGCAGAGCCAGGGAGATAAAGACAGAAGAGATTCCATCTCACAGGTTCGTCTCTGTTTTCAAGTTACTGCCGCGCTTGAGCCGCCAGCTATTCAGCGCGTCAGGTTTCAGGATCAACAGTTTGTCCCTAGGTTACCTACCCACCTACACAACCAGAAACAGACCAAACCTCAGGCGACGCATGACCGCTGCCAAATAAAGCCCACCACATCATAAATGAGTGGGTTTGTGTTTATTTATGAGCATTTATAAATTCATATTTGTGTGTGTGACCATCGGATTCTTGGAGAAGGAGGTAAAACCTTCACCTGGTTCAAAGGGAACCCATTTGAAAGGCAGTGAAGACATAATGGTTGGGCTGAGATTAGTCAATGCTAAGCTTTGAGCTTGTTATAGTGGTTTCCTCTCTGTAATCCTGTTGCCGTCTCTCACATTACCGCCATTGTCTCTTTCCCTCTGCTCCGCGGTGCTAACATGCTGCTTATCAACATCCCCTTTGAATAATCACACAGTGGCAAGATGACATTGGCAGCCGCATAAGCTTTTACCATTATGCTTGCAAGGGGTTGTTTGTCATCTTCTCTCCGAAACCCCACACCTTCTCTTTGAGGGAAAGAATCGATTCGGTTTGGGGTGGCTGCTCTTGGTATTGTGTAAGGCAGCTTTCTACAAGCTATCTTTCAAAGGGATCTCACTCTACATCCATCTCTGTCTGTCTGTAAGAGGGCTTTATATGTGCACTCTGCTGTGCTGAGGCCTTACTGTTAAAGAAATAGGGTTGGGGATATTCTTATTTGTGTTATGGTCAATAAATCCCATTAAAAGGCTTCAACCAACATTGAGTTATTTCGTCTCTCGATAGAGGGAGCATCGCCCTGGTCCCCTCCGCAAGTTCAGGAAAATAATCTTCAAAAATGAACACTCATTTTTGTAGCATGAAACCTATAAATGAACCACTCCACGGTCACATGAGATCCACACAACAAGACTGTGAAGGCAGACTAGTCTGGTGGAGATGGAGTTTTGGATCCACTATCTGTAGGATTCATTGTTGGTTTTTCGTCTTTTCCTGGGGTTTATTGATAATTATAAAAACAACCAGAGCCATTCATCGTTCTCCATAAACTGCGGAAAGAACAGATTTCTAGATTAAAGCACGTGCTGTCTCTCCGTCAGTCGCTCTGCATTCCAAACAACACCAGCGTGACGTCTCCTTCGTCATCAGACAGACGAACCCTCAGGACGCTTCGCAAGAGAAGTGGATCACAGACGTGGGCCACGTTGAGACCTCCTCCTTGCCTCATGATTGCTTCACTGTGTGGTTGCGTCTGACTTTGTCCTTGTGCCAGACCTCGGGGTGGTGCTGATACTGTATCTCTGTGTTCCAATTAGTTCTCCATCACGACTTGGTTTTATCGATTAGACCTTTTTCTCATCAAGAATGTGTTTTTAGCACTTAGACACAAAATCCACATATTCCTTTTTTTTATTTGTTGCCATTAAAAGATCAGATTATAGTTCGTCTGATCACCAAATGTCAACTTTTCTAAGGTGATGTTATATAAGTGAGCCGTGAGTCAAATGTGCAAACGTGGAATCGTTAAGCAGTAATAGGTTCTATAAATGAAACGCTGGATCTCCTACAGTAGATGACTGTATCCAGCTCATCATCTGATCCATCTTTCGGCTGTAATTTTGCTCTGATAATAGTACGGTGGCCAGCAGTGCATCGGGGTCAGTCATGGGCAGTTCCTAATGTAATGAAACAAGATAAATGTTAATTAGTCCAGGGTCACTTGGAGAAGTTTAATGGCTTCATTCTCTGAGGCAGAGTTTCCAACTCTGCACTGAGTGCGCTCCCACTCGGCCCACGTGCTTCATACTGTAAGAGCAAGTATTTGTGAAATCAGAAAGAAGGATGACAGCAAGGACACGGGGGGGAAAAAACCCAAAAGATGGAAAATAATACGTTGGACTCTCTGCCGCACAGAAAACAGTCTCAAGTTTAAACACGTTGCTTGAGTGCTCTTGACACAAACGTGGAATCGGTTTAAGCTTTGCCACCTTCAGCAACAATTCCGCAAAGGACGCATTCATCAATGACAATAATAATGCACAACAGCGGTTGCTTAAAGTGCTTCAGAGGATAAGTGTCCCTTCTACAGTTGCACACTCCATCGATACAAATCCCCTATTTAATTGGGACAAAGTGTAATGTTTGTTACGTCATAATATGCAGGATTTCTTTCTAAAAAACAATTTCAAAAATCTCTCTCTTTTCACTCGACCATCGCTGCTCTCTCTCTCTCCCTCTGTCTCCCTCGCTCGCTCGTTGAGGCGAGCAGCGGCCAACTGTGTGTTTGCAAACAGCAACTGACAAATGTAATGTATTATACCTTTAAAGCAATAGCACAGGTCCTTCACACTACATCCACCCTTTTCTGTCGCCTCCTAATCGGCTCACTACTCATTCCCTCATGGATCACACACATCTAATTTATCTCTACAAACACGGATTATAGCAAGACGCAATGTTACAAATGTCCCAGCCGTCATCTGATTTTGTCTCACAGCTTGGTTGTCAATATGCATAGTAAAATGTGCCAAATATATATATGTGTGTGTGTGTGTGTGTGTGTACAGGTACAACGCTGAGTGGACCAGTCATTTTAACTGGCATGGGGACAGACATGAAAAGGATTTGCAGTCGTGTTGCGTTTGGGAAGGACTGTTTTTGCGCGATTTTAGAAACCAAACTCGAAAATGATATTTACTATTTGCGGGATTAGCATCTATAATGTCACCCATCCCTACCAATCCTGTGCATATCCCAGCAGCCTCCAGGACTTCAAAGGCCCTCTTCTCTGGCACATTGTACCGCAGCCACTTTTCCCTCAGCTTCTCAGGAATTTAATAAACTTGATTTGCTTCACATCTCATCCTCCCTTTCTAGTTATTGCTTTTGGAACACAGCTGAGGTTTTACCATGTTTACCGTATACGAGGCATTGGGAAACTTTCTGAAATTAGAACAGTGGTAATTACAGAATAGCATGTGAAGATAACTGTGTAAACTATACATTCTCCCTCTCAGGTCCTGTGGGCGGAGCAGCAAGTGGTGAAAAAGAGAAAGAAGAGGGATATCTATGAAGACCCAACAGACCCGGATTTCCCCAATCAGTGGTACCTGGTGAGTGATGGTATCTTCATAGCCTACACTTAATTAGTCCATCATTACGTTGTCATTGAGTAGATATATGTTAAATTCTAAAATGGGATATATAATTATATACATTGTTGTTTGCAATAACATAATAAAGCTGCATACACATAGCATAGCTACAGCAAATAAACAATAAGTTGCAAAGACTGTAGAATATTTGTTTCCGTCCTTTTTAAGATTTGATTTGTCGTAGAATCAGGTTTGTTCATAGCAGTGTTTTTTTTTTCTACTCTGTAGAAATGTTTTATTTCATATTAGCCCTTGAAGGCCTCCTCTCCTCATTCAACCCTGCACTCAATAGTTTCCACACCGAAGAAGTCGTGCCTGGTGTACGTTCTTCCTTCATGGTCAGTCGGATGAATCTAAATTGAATTGGATTGTCTGTTGGGCGAACCCTATAGGCTAACACAAGGTTTCCACAGACAAAGGTACAATACAATGCATTCCAGGACGCTCGTTGAATGGAAAAAAGAAATGCTGTTAAACTGTGTCACCTGTGAAACATTGATAGCACACGGCCCCGGCTCTTGTGTCCGCTCGGGTATTCAGCTTTTTTTTTCTCGGAGATGCTTCTATTTGCCCTTATCTTCCCCTTTTCCCTTCTTTGTATACACAAAACCTTTGTCACTGCCGCGGATTAATGACAACATTGACTACCCAAGACATAAATCACCAGTGAATAGAACTTGCGAAACCACCTCTGCCATTCAGCATTAGAGGTCTAATCGTCTGAGGACGTAAACCTCTGTTTTCTCCTTAATAAAGTATTCCACACAACTCTGAGTCGAAAAACCACATGAAGAGCATATGCAGCTTCGTCTTGGTAGCATAAACCAATTCATTGTATTTAGGTGGCTTTTGTATTGGTGTATCCGTGCACGTTTCTTTGTTTTTCATTAAACATCATGTATTGAACGGTGTCAATGCCAGTTCAAAGGCTGCGTCCTGGAATTTAAGCTACTTGCCTAAGCATCACAGAAGTGCCGACGCAGGAGTCCTACCTCGTGGAGGAAAATCAGCAGGAAACAGGGGAGAGGGCAGAGAAGGTTGTCTGTGATGTCTGTATCATTTCTACCCGTGTTTATCTCTAACTATCTCTTTCACCTCTTGCGCTCACTTCTTTTCACACTTCTAGCTTACTTCTCACCCTTTTGCCACCCTCCTTTCAAACTTCACAGATTTCTTTTTCGAGATTTTTCTTTTTTTTCTGACAGCGTAGCTACAGTGTGATGCTCACACGGCACTACCTGTTGGGTTGATGCATTAAAATTGGATTTTAAGTGTCCATAAACCACCCCTGATCTTCCCCCGTTTGTGTTTTGTTGTTTATATGGAGCATTTCTGTTTGAAACGGAGTAAAATAACTTTGCACATGATTTAAGCTGTTCTGCTCAGAGGAAGTGTCACAGCAGATTGACAGCTTGACGGAAGCCTTGTGTCTCTTCCAGTCAAACCCAACACATCAAGACCTGAATACCAAAGTGGCCTGGGCTCAAGGCTACACAGGGAGAGGTGTAGTGGTGACTATCCTGGACGACGGCATTGAGAAAGACCACCCCGACCTCGTCAGCAATTATGTAAGTCAGAGATACTAAGTTAAATGAGAGCTTGATGTAAAACGGATGTCCTAACCGGTTTTCCCGCCCCTCTTAGGACCCTGAAGCCAGCTACGACGTTAATGATGGAGATGCTGACCCCCAACCGAGATACACACAGAGAAATGAGAACAGGTAATTTGGCAAAAACAGCAATCTGGCAGCACCACGAGGAATAGATCGTAATTGCTTCCAAATTAGCTTTCAATCTTTATGTAAATTTGGCAAACAGGAGCAGACGTGATTAATGTCATTGTGAGATGAGGCAAGCGCATTCATAAAGAGCAAAATCATTTTTTCTTTTTCTTTTTTTCGTCTTTTTTCCCAAACAACCCTTGTCCATCCCTTGTTGTTTTTGACTTGGCAGTTCCCTCAGATGAATGTTAGTTGACAGGGAACAACGCTGGTGAGAAAGCACCAAGACTGCGCGCTTTTCGGTCCAGTGCTTTTGGCTGAAGCATTTACATTTAGAAACCAATTATATAAAGTTTGAACGCACTGGTGCAGTCATTCCGCAATGTCTCGAAAGATTGTTCCCTTTCTTTTTTTCCTTGGTTCAGTAAACAAGCCAGGCTGATGTAGCTGCATTTCAAGATCCAGCCTGTATTGCCCCACAGCCACTTATACGCTCCTAATACAATACTTGTTTACTTGCCCTCAGTGATTCATTCTCTTCCCTTCCAGTCTTTGGTTGCATTAAAAACACGGTCGCCCCAATTTATTGATGGGACACTAAAGCTGCAGCAAAGGGGAGAATCCTCCTCCCTGCTACTACTGTTCTTCAAGGACTCTGGTCCTCTGCCTTTGTCCAATCCCCCTGGAGCAGAACTCGCATCCCCGCCTCTGAAAAGCACAGCAGGATTTCTCTCAAATCTCTCTCTTTTCTGGGACGGCTTCCACCAAATTTTTTTTTGTAGTTGTTTGTTGTTTCTTTCTTTTTTGTGGCTTTCAAAGCCCGGCGTCCAAGTGTTGTCAGTCAGAGGGAGAAGTGAAAATCAGCTTCACACGTTTGTTGAAACTATCGTATGAGAATAGAATCCGCGCAGATGTTCTAATTTGAACCGTTGCCATTGTTTATCTCTCTATTCTACCGCCATCTTTGATTTCTGTCCTTGTCTAGAACATGATCCGTTCATCCGCAGTATTTATCGGTCCTGAAACAGGCTAGCATCAGCGTTTTTAGTTGTTGTTGAGCAGAGGCCCCGTTTCTCGTCCTTGCTGGCAGCCGGAGCAGCCATGCGGAGCGACCCCAGCCCTTTCTGTCAGTAGAAAGTAGATCCCACTCTGTCCTGCTGATAGAACAAAGCACTACTGGAGGGGATTACTCCCTGCCTCTGGTTCACTTCAACAACCCAACTGCACCAAGCTATTACTTCAGACACACATATGATGAAGAAAAAACACAGATTTGCACACACTCTGCTAACCATGTCAGTGGAATTGCCAAAGCAATTATCTTTGACTGGATCAATTTATGGGCATGGAATGAAAGCGAGGGTGTGTCTCCGTGTCTACAGCATGGAGCTGCTGTGTTTAGAGTGACCTGTGGACAAATTATAGCCAATGAGTTATGTCAATCACCGCCGAGAAATACGGACCAACGTTGAGTAATGCTCACTTCCCCCTCACCATGAGATTATATGAATATATTCATAGGACAACAAAAAGCAACGGCGAGTAGGAGGCAGTGTGTTTTTCCATATCTGCAAAGGCCAGTTCATTTATACTAATGACACGCAAGGCTGATTTTTGAAGTCTCATCTCTGGGTTTATCCTGAGAGGTGCTCTGTAGTCTGGAGTTGGCAGCTCTGGCAGATAGTGTTGAAAGTTGTCCAGGTTAAGATGAAGGCCGGTTGATGTCGGGGGCCACGCTGGTAATCCATTTATGCTTCATCATGTCTGTCTTTTTTTTTCTGTTTACTCTGCTTCCAAGTTTCCTCCGGTATGTCAGTGCGATGTGAATACAGAGGGCGGGGCTCGAGCCGAGGCTTTCAACCTCCTGTCAGCAACCTTCCCTTTAAAGCAGAACACGATTCATATTTCTAAAAACCTCAACGAGTGACGAGAGGGGATGTGCTGTCATATCATTCACAGCATATTCATTGTGGTCGTAAAACATAGATGATTCCATATGGGTCAATGTGTGAGAACAAACTCTTTGAATTTGTCAAATAAAAGGTCTAATGACCAATTTTATTCACTTAATGAATAACCATGAAATGATAATATTCGATTATCCATCAGCTCGTAGTCCTATCCCATTTTTTATTTAAATGAGTACATTACACTATTGTCACTGATCCATCAATCCATAATGACTAAACATTTAACTTGCCAATCTTTATTAATCTATCGATTTAAGCGTAAAATGTTTTGAGCCATTAAGTTAAGTGATACTCAGTTATATTCACTTTCCTGACACGTCTGGGGGTCGTGACTGGGTGAGAGGTGATAAAGGTCATTATCTCGCCACGCTATGTCTGTAATTGCTCTCATATTAAATCAGATTGTATCTATTCCACATCAGAACACCACTGTGCATATTTCCAGTTTTCCTTTTTAATTCGCCTTGTCGTTTAATTTTCCCTTTCAGCTGGTTTTACCGTCTCCGTCCCTCTAGCTTCCCCCTGGAGCGCCGTTACCTCCTGTTGGGAACTTTTCAGGGGGCCGTTAATTGAGATGCAACGCGCGATTTGTGCAGCGGCAGCCTATATTGGCAAATGATTGGCATGCTACACGTCTCTGTGCGCCCTTCAATCCAACCAGCCCATCAGCACCCAGATTCTCCAGTGACTTAGACCCGGGGCTGGAGGAAGAGGTGTGGTTGATTGGAAAACCAAAAGAAGTGTTTTCACACTTCTCTCGCTCTATCAAATTGCTTTGTCCTTGGGGCCACATGGCCATTTGTTTTTCTCTGAGCATGAAGGTTCTGTGCCTTCAGCAGAAACACACTGGATGGGAATTGGTGAATGCACCCGCACCAGCCACTGCAGAAGAGACGCTTCTCTTTCATTATTTCATCTCATTAAATTCTTGATTTCTTATGACATTAGTCAAGGTCGGGCAGGCAGCCTCGACATTAGATTGTTATGAGGAGCCATGCAATCTTTAAGAGAGATAGGTGACTTTGAGTGCGGGTGCCCTTTTATTTCATCAAATCAGGGGTTTCAGAACAGTTAATTAGTATATAATAAGTTTACGGGTTAACTAATGTATAAGCAAGGAATCGACGTTCTGACCTATTTCTGAAATGTGAAACTCCTCTGAAGTGTCTGTCATGAATAAGAAAATACAAATTAATAAAAGATCCCGAAATCTATTCTTAGTACAATTATTTTTAAAAGATCGTCGTCCGTCGTCAGGGATTCCTCGCTGTTTCGACATTGATGCATTATTTTATCACTTTTCCAACCATATTGCTGAAATCAAAATGTGTCGGCGACAGACTGTGTTTATGTGCTTCACAGCATTTTATGTACTAGTTGATAGAAAAGAATCCACTTTGAATTCAGGCTGCGACACTTCCGAATGCCAACGGGGTTAAATAGTACTGCGGGCACCGTGCCCTTGGACAAACACTGGCAGACTCCTATGGTCTTAAATTTTCCCTATTTAAGTATGGAAATGCATATGAAAATGCCTCACACCGAGCCCTGCTGTACACACAGCGCCTGCATGCCCGCGTCTGTGTGGCGGTAATAAACGTGAGTCGTCAAGGGTGCAATACAGGACGAATCAGACTGAAGGCGAACACAAATCAAGGATGACAGCTTCCTCCTTCGCCGCCTGCTTTAGCGCCTCTGCTACAGTGTTTGACACAGCAGGTCGCGCCGCGCTGACACATCTTAGAACACAACATTGTGCGGAATTGTCATTCCTCGAGCATCTGCATTCGTGCTCCCGTGTCAAGAAGCCTTTTTTTTGACATGATAGATGCGGTTTATCCTTGGCGGCTTAAGGAGGACAATGTATTTTTAAATAAACAAACTCTGCACGGTACTTGTGTACAGTTGTTTCTCAATCCACTTGTGGAAAAGATCCACTCGGTAGATAAACAAGTCAACTCGGCTTTCTGTCAGTAAACAGTGAGCATACCTCGGAGGAAGAAGAAGAATAAACTTCTGTAAGCCTTATTATGAGATTCCATTTTTCATTCTGCAGGCTTGACAGTTTGACAAAAGTTTTCGAGTGGACTGTTGGCAGTGTGAGTCGAGAAGCAGGGAGAAAACAAGAGGATTATATTTTCTCTGGCCCCCGAATGCTGCAGATAAATGCTCTCTTCTATTTACACCGACTTTATCAATTATTGTTTACAAAGCTGCCATCCTTTGTCAGGCCTGAATAATGTAATTCTGCCTTCCCTCGTCTGGTTTATTGGGCTCAAGATGCCTTGTTTATTTTGCAGGCAGCTTTTGGAGGTGATGTTGGCAGAGACCTCACCCTTAAACCCCATTCCTCTGGCTTTCTCTCTGCTTTCCTGCTATTATTTTTGCCCTAACAAAAGGACGGTGTGATTGAAAGCTACCTTTTTCCAAACATTTCAACAAGGTGTCACCCATGGTGATTGGACACGGCGGTCTGATGACCTGGAGTCGATCAATATTAGCCGCTTCGTTGACTGGATACTGTTGAATGGGGTGTTACAGCAGTTATGTCACTGCGAAGATCCAGTTGAGAAATGCTAGGCGATGTTGAGCAATTTCTTTCTTCTCCCCCGTGACGTTACTGTCATTACTTTAAAGCTATTTGCAATAATTTAAGCTTTATTGCTTGACATTTTGCTTCCAGTTTGTTTTCGGTAACTCATACTAAGTCGCTGCATCTCCTTGTGTTCATTTATGTCAGATACCTCATCATTGTGGCAATGGTCATTGTCTCGGCAACAGCTCAATTAAAGTTGTTTATATCCTCCCTATCATAGTGCTCCATATCACAGTAATGACTTTTATCCAGTAGCATGGTTTTTGCCTCCTTCTTTGTCGATTTTCTTTCCCTCCACATCCACATGAGTTTCCTCCCACATAAAGATATGCAGTGAAAGATAGATTGGACACTCAGAACCGCCTTAAGGCACGATTGGTCATGAAAGTTTATGTGTCCATCTACAGTTGCCTCATCGTCAGTAGCCGGAAATCAAAGATATCTCATGTATGTGTGTTTCTCAAAAACCTTTAAATCTGGATTTCTGAACAAAAAACGATCGTCTTCGCTTCGAGGTTTGAACAAAGCAGTTCTGTGTCTGACCACACAATGAAGAGCTCGCCACTTCACACTCCAGTGTAACCATTTGAACAGACCTGCCTGAGGCCACAGCTGAGCTGAGCAGAAAATAGCCTAATCCCTTTGGCAGCTCCGATTGAACGGACCCTATTCAGGCCCTCTAAAAACAGATATAAACCAACGACGGCGGGACACAGATCCTCCCGTTTGGCCGGGCGCGGGGGTTAGACATCAGTCACACTTCAGCCATGTGTATTCACCACGTGCGCTCTATGCCACGCAACCCAAACAGTGCGAGAGCGTGTGATCATAGTCGTCGACCGTCTGTCCACTGAAACGCTTGAATGCACCTCTTACTAAGTATGCCGCGTCAGCACGGGGCTCTTCTCACTCATCTGCTGACAGTAACGCCTTCAGAGCTGTGAAACCTTCGTTGAGTCGTCGCTCATCAAAGGGCACGCCGATGTTAAATCTCTCTTTAGGATTACGTCAACATTTACTGTAGGCAGTGTGGCTAGAATAGATACTGTACAGTGTATTGACAGTGTAGGGTCTGTGGTCTCACTGCATCATTGCCCACAGAGATTGTGTCGGGTGGCATGTGTACAATCTCCTGTAAATAACAGGGCAATGACTTGACCAAATACGGTGGCTTGTCCTGAGGAGGCGAGATAAAAGCATTACTTCGCCCGGTCCCTTCGCTCCGCCTGATAAGATAAGGGAGGTCACATTGGCTGTGTGAATAGAGCCTCTCCAGTTCAGTGGCCTTTTATCCGAGCTTTATTTAAACTTTCTCAGGTCTTTTCTCCTCAGCTTGTCTTTTAGACAAAGCATGTAGCTTTTGCTATCCTCAGGGCTCCCGCTTCAATATTTATTTACTCCGAGATCGAGGCCACGCAGTTTGTGAAGCTCTTTTGTTCCCCGCGTCTCTCTCTGCACGAACTGTAACTTTTCAAACTACATTTACACTTAACCCCGAGAGTCATTGTGTCTGACACCTCTTCCCATCCATTTTAAGTGGATACAGAATGGAGGATTTCACTAAAGTGTCTCGGAAATTATTTCATTTCATGGACATTTGACAGATAGAATTGTGGCTTCGCCTCAAACCTTTTGTCTGCTCCGGAACGCCTGCGCCACCCTGGATATATTAAGCTGTCTGCCTGGTTTAGTTGAATTCCATCCAGGGCCGATCACTCATTTGCACACATACACACAGAACAAATGCATTGCGGTGTGCATGGCCTCTCTATCAACGTATTCCCAGGCCTCTGGCTCTGTGTTCACTCTGCCCAGCCTGGCTGAATCCCCTGCCTTGGCACGGCATCTGTGGCCGCAGCTCCTTGATCTGAGGCTATGTGCTGGAGCACAAAAGCCAGTTTTACGATGCTGTGCATGAAACAATGTACGTGCAGGTGGTTGCAACTAGAGGCATTGCAGAGCCCATGTCAATGCTTTAACCATCATGCACGTTCACTTGAATTTACGAGACGACGCACCTCGCAGGTTTCAGGTTCAACTGGGATTGTTTGGTTTCAGAAGCCAAGACTTTTGTTTGTTTTTTAAGAAAAGTAATTGAGAGTTGACATTTGAAGCAGACCATTTGCAGTGCAATTCAAACTGCAAATGCCTGCACATAGCAGGCGTGCAGCATCCCGGACCATCTGGCCGGCCAGGCTGCCGACTGTATGTGTTTTTGGCCGCAGCCTCCCCGGATAATGAAGAGAACGTGTTCCCATTAGAATTTATTCTCCTCTGTGTTTACTCGGTACCGTTCCACCGCGAGAACATTAACAACACTGCAAATGAAAATGTGACACGTTAATTGCCTTAAAATGTATTTAAACTTCAATGTAAAACAAACAGGTGTAACCCCAAAGCTGCATTTATCATCTTTAGGGTATCGTATCCAAGAAAAGTAGTTCATAAATTGGAACCTACTCTGGTTTGCAATAAAATGGAGACTGGTGTTAAATTACAGAGGAAGCACTTAGTGTCTTGTGTCTTCAAATATAGATCTCTTTTACCTTATTTTTTTTTATGTTAAGCAGGTACATTAAAATATAACGAAATAATGCAGCATGTGAAACTGTGCTTCGTCCTGTAGCTCTAATGCCCAGCTTTGTCACTCATATTGGTTTAACAAGAGAACAAATATTAATACTTTTCAAGCTCGTCACTCGCCCAATTTGTTTTTTCTGGCACGAAATGGCTGACAGTCACCATTCTGCTGACAGTCACCCTCCTGCCTAGTGTTTCAGTGCATAACAACGTGATTGACTTGTGTGGACGAGCTTGTAGAGCCGGCCATTCAGACAGCATCGGGAGCACAGCGGTGAGCGGAAACCTAAGTGCTCTGATTGAACAATACATGCTCACTTAAAGGTCTACGCGCCGCCTCGCATGCAGAGAGCAACACACCTGAAAGCTTCTTTGTACACTTCACGTTTCTTTGATAATCACACACGGAAACGGATTTGTGCATGTGAGTTCTAAGGACTATAATAATTATTTGTCCATTATGGTGCTTGAAGCCGTATTTTCCCCCCCAAAACTGCCGCTACAGTACATAACGCTGGTCTCCCCATGCCCCAATTTAACCCTCGAGCACATATATATTGTTCTTGAGGGAGCCATCAACTCTCCATCAGCTGCTGCCATTTATACAAGCTAGTTAGCAGTAAAACAATGCAGTTTCACCTCTTGGTAGCAATGATAATAATTTAATTGCATTTCTGATATATTACACGCCATATGTTGTGCCAAGGTCCTAGTGAGGGCATAGCTTTCTGTGAAAAACATGCGCTGTCAGGCCAGCTGATTACTGTTTAAAAATCACTTTCATGCTTGACAGGCTAATAAATGATTTGTTAGGAGGCAACATTCTTCATTTCACACACACGTCTTTTTTTTTTTTGTTCTTTGACGTAAATCCTGGGCTAGTAAAGAAGGAGAATAAGGAAGAAAACAGCAGTGACCTGCTAAAATGCCTTACTGTGAACACAAACTGTGAATTAGCGGGCGGGTAATATATCAGGGAGCAACACCGAGTCTAATCAGGATCCCAGCTGGAGGCGTAGCCACGTTCTGACCCCGTGAAACGACTTTGTCCTCTGCTTCATCATCAGCAGAGGTTGGGAGATCAGAAAGGAAGTAATGTTTGCCTCTTCCAACAACACCGCGGCTGTAATTATCTTTGTTCCGATTCAACGCGGCCCAGACGGCTGTGAAACTGTACACCTCCTAAGCAGATATTTGCAGCGTAATCAGCAGATAATCTTAACGGCCATGGTGTTAAATGCCAAACGCTCCTTCCGCCCTTTCGCAGTCTGATCACAGCGCCTTAACCCCTGAAGTCGGCGAAACGAATGAAATCCGTTTCCGCTAATGATTGCTATTTGCATGACGTTGCAGAGCTGTAAAGGTTTGTTTGTGGATTTGACATCTAGAGAACGCTCCGTGGGGAACCTGTCTGTTCCCTGAAAGGAATTAATGAGGCACTCTGTGAATAATTCATGTAGATCGATACAATCTCATATCTCATTTGGATGGCTCGGGTCTGTCAAAGGTAAAGTTAGTTTTAGACGAGTGTCTATGTTTGACCAAAGGTTTCAGTTACTATTGATTGGAAGCCCCTGTAGCCTGCACGAGAGAATAGATGTATTTAGTTGTGTTTCTAGTCGTCGAGGTGAAAAGTAGATCTGTGTAACAGAAGAGGACTGTGGAAGTTCACCTTTACTTTTAGATCTCAAGCTTGGTACATGCACATCCATGCTCATTAGGAAACGCTTGACGAGTGCATGGAAGTATTTAACATCCCCAACAACTGTAAAACTTTAACTATAACTGTAAGACATAAAGACAAATATAGAAATCTCTCAGGTGCAACAACCACTCACTGAAAATAGGCGATTGGCAGTCACTCATTGTTAGAAGCCAATTAAGAAACTATGCTTTCATGGCCTTTAGACATTTAAATACATATGAGAGTTGCAGGAGAAAATAAAATATCATCTAATCACCAAGTGATAATTTCCCACCTCGTCGTTTGTGTGGTATTTGAAAGAGCACTACCAAGCAGTGATTTTTAATACCTGCATTAGCTTCCAGGTACATATTGTGCCGTGTGAAATAGAAAACGAGTGTGTCCTTGGTCATGTTCACCTCGCAAAGGTTGCACTCGCTGAGTTGTTACAAGTAAGTCGTGGATTCTAAATCTACTCCAATGAGTAGCTCCTTCATTCACTTAAAGGGTCGCTGGGTTCATCCTCCTGTCTGACTGGTGTATTTTAAGCACAGCTTCGGCTTCTTTAGTGTTTAAGAGCCCAGCTTAGTTCAGGACGGTGCAAAAAAATAGCTGCTTTTTCGCTGTCAGTATTCCGTTGAGTTATTGTGATGCCCGCTCTTGATGTGTAAATTGTTTCTTTGTCATCTTCCTCCTTTTTTTTTTTTTTATTACTCTCTTTTATGACCTTGTCTCCTCCCAGACATGGAACCCGATGTGCCGGGGAAGTCGCAGCAGCAGCCGACAACGGTGTGTGCGGTGTTGGTGTGGCCTATAATGCTAAAATCGGAGGTGAGTGAAGCCACTGGGATTTTTAATTGGGGAATATCATTCATTTAAATTATGTTTTAATATTATCTTAATTTGAAATAATATCCACAATAATATTCACCTTCGAACAAATTAACGTAGGAGTGAATTTGTTTCAGCCAACCTCCATTTAATCCAGGAAGTGAATGAGCCATTCATAGGAAGCTGACATGTCTGTACCATTCACTACCTGTGACTGACTTATTGATGTTGAGTGATGCTGTCCTTGGGCTATAGCTGGAAAAATAGCTTCTGATTTCTGCAGGTTTCCTCTTGAACTGAGTAGATTGTGGCTTTATTAAGTCTGCGGGACCAATGCATGGAACTGAATACATTTCAGATGTTTGTTTTCGACAGTTTTTTAATCCAAATCAGCAATTATAATAACTTACTTGACCTTCTGCACTTGGCCTGTAAAACCAGCCTTTCTCCTACCATTTAGATAAAAAGCAACGCAGCTGTTTTGTTGAGTCTTTCGTGATAGCAAAATGTAGTATTACGCTGATGTAACTGACACTGTGTAAATCATCTGAAAGGCTGGTCAAAGTAAGACTCTTAGCGTGTCCTCTTGATTGTACGGCAATAAAGCTGTCAGTACGTGCACATTAAGGCATTAACGAAGCAGATATTCCAAACGTGTGCGTCTGAAAGTGTTTTGTTTTGGGGTTTTGATGAAGTATTCCAAGGAGGCTTTTAGTAACTTTTGTCACCAAACAATCTGTCATTGACATGATGGGAGCCAACAAGACTCAGCGGAGCCCCGAGCAGCCCTGTTCACAGATGTTACTCATGATTCTCCTTCCTTGTCTTCATTGCCATTTATCTCCCGACAGAGACGCACATTGGCCCTGTTCTCGTAAATTACTCCTCTGTGAGTCCGTTCACGTCACGGGGTCAGTGGATTGTTTATAAACAGCTGTGACTCGCTCCCAAATACCAGGGGTGTGTGTGTGTGTGTGTGTGTGTGTGTGTGTGTGTGTGTACAGTCAGGTTCATGGGGGAAGCCTTAATGTGTCCTTACTGAGCAATGATTAGTGCTTAAAGCCTGTAATTGACTTGGCTCTGTCTCCATTTCCTTCCACCTTCTACTGTACCTGTTTTCCCTCCACACACACACACACACACACACACACACACACACACAGCTGCATTCCTACTTCTAACTGGAGCTGGAACAGCCGCACAGCAGTGTCTTAATAAGAAATAGTCAAGCTGCAAGAAGTTGATGAGAATACAGAGAATGCAGGCCATGAATAATGATGAAGGGAGCAAACATTCTGTTTTATGTTGCACGTTTACCCCAGTTTATCTTCTTTTTCTTTTTTTTAAACGGGCTACTCAGTATTCAAACTTGTGTTAACAGCGAATCCCCATGCCAACAGAGTAATTACTGCTTTGGCGACAACTCTTCTGGCATTTGTTTGCGCCAGGCAGACTGGAAGAGTCTGGGATGGATTATTAATGTCTTAATGTGGACGCCGTCAGTGGCAGCGTTGCCTCTGACATCCGGGGGTCCGCTGCCCCAGCGACGGTCCTTACATGGGGACGGTTCATTTCACGCCTCTCTACGGCCATTACTGTTCAGAGGAGTGATCTGAGGGTGCTGCACTTCAAAGCTCCGACAGGGTTGCATTCAGGTGACATTCGGTGTGGACAGTCTGTTGAGGGCTTAGTAAACTCTCTCTATTTCCACCAGTGTGTGTGTGTGTGTGTGTGTGTGTGTGTGTGTGTGTGTGTGTGTGTGTGTGTGTGTGTGTGTGTCTGTGTGTGTGTGTGTGTGTGTGTGTGTGTGTGTGTAGCGTCAGAATCGTTTCATATTACTTGCGCAACTATCAACTGAACGCGTCACACCCGCGTGCTTTGACGCCTGTGCAGCACACAGCGCCTGACGTGTAATGTAGTTTCCTCATTGACTTATAATGGTCACGCGTTCACGCGCACGTTCACGCGTGATGGCTGCTGCACGCCTGTGATCACATTACGCGGAGTAACTACGCGTAACATTCATGCGTTTTTTAGCGAACGCACGCATTAACGCTCGCATGAAGATAATTGAACATTTTTGTCAGGCGCTCACATGTACGCGGAAACGACGTGCGCAGACTCTGTCACGCGTAACAAGAAGCTGCGTACATATGAAGCAGCGTGCGCACGTCTGTCTCTCACTGTTTGACAAATGTTGTTACGCGTTCACACGCACATGCGGTCGCAGATTCTGATGCTGCGCGGCCGGAATTGATCTGCTGTGCGCACCTACTCCGCATAACATGAGCGTGTAATGTAGTTGCCTCCCCTGGTTGACTGAAATGAACAGGCCAACTACATTACGCGTTCAAGTTACGCGGAGTAGGTGCGCACAGCAGATCAATTCCGGCCGCGCAGCATCAGAATCTGCGACCGCACGTGCGTGTGAACGCGTAACAACATTTGTCAAACAGTGACAGACAGACGTGCGCACGCTGCTTCATATGTACGCAGCTTCTTGTTACGCGTGACATACAACCTGCGCACGACAACGCACGCACGCACGCACGCATAACAAATAACCATGCGTTCACACACACGCTGCTGCGCATCTTTCTAAGTGTTTTGACATCGATTTACCTTCATAGTGTGTGTGTGTGTGTGTGTGTGTGTGTGTGCGTGTGTGTGTGTGTGTGTGTGTGTGTGTGTGCGTGTGTGTGTGTGTGTGTGTGTGTGTGTGTGTGCGCCTCGCTCTCTCCTTAACTCGTCCTTTCTGTGTGTTTGGTGGGGGTCAGGAGGCTCGCCACTCGATGCGACAACCAGCTGCGTTTTTTGTTGTGTGCGACGGTAAAATGATGTCGCATCCATCAGAGCAGCATCTGTGGGTGCAGCTTTGCATGCTCACTGGAACTCTGTAAAGTACTTTGTTTTTCTCCTGTGAAGTATTTTGTTTTTCTTTTTATTTGTTTTTGTTTTTGTGTGACCAATTCCTTTCAGTCTTTTTTTTATGACAAGTTTTCTCTGCTTGTCATCTCATGCTATGTTTTTCCCCTCATGTTTTTGACACCTACCCAACCGACTGAAGCTAAAATGCATATGCTCGCTATCGCTTCACCATCTGTCATTCTGTCACTCTTTCCCCGCCACTTTACGCATCTCCAGTCTGGTCACCTGTGCGGCGCGGCGCTGTCTGTTCACTTTACAGGGGTTCGCATGTTGGACGGCGAGGTGACGGACGTGGTGGAGGCCCACTCTCTGAGCCTGAACCCGCAGCACATCCACATCTATAGCGCCAGCTGGGGCCCAGAGGACGACGGCAAGTCTCTGGACGGCCCTGCCAAGCTGGCGAAGGAGGCTTTCCTCCAGGGAATCACCAAGGTCAGTCACAGCATCAGCTTGGTCTTTTAATCTACTAATATCTTCCCTGTTTCAAACTCGCATCAAGAAGATATTCCCTTGCTTTTCTTGCAGAGGAACAGAGGAGGAGACGGAAATCCCTCACATGTTTGTACAGTAAATATCACACTGAAACCAGATTATGGTTAGTTTGGCATAGATTGAAACAAAAGGGCAAAAAGCGAGTCTGCAGGTAAAACGATAAAAAGAAAACCCCTCTAAAGCTCACTAATTTGCATGTTGTATCTCCTTTGTCTGATCCATGCAAAAAGCAAAATGGGAAAATACATGTTTTCCATTTCACAGGGATTATGTGAGCATGTCTTTGCTATTCTAGTGTCAAAGTCATGTTCTCATTCATACACTGTTTCTCCACATCATTGCCCTCCACAGTAGGGGTTAGGGCACGGGAGACATAATTCTGAGTCATCACAGAGATAACTGCTCGTGGTTAAGGTAAGGTTGAGTTGAGGTTAAGTAAAGCAGAAAATGGACTGTTAGGGGTTAGGGACTGAACTCAGGTAAAGGTGAGGGGAAAACAAATCAGTTGGGAAGCAGACATAGAAGCAAAACACCAGGACCAGTAAGTTCCTGATGGTAGTCTGGTAAAATCATCATGTCTCAGAACCCTTAGTGGCAACTTTCTCTGTGTACAGATACAAATTAAAATGTGTTAATTACTGAGCTTCACAGGTGCTGGTAGGCAGAGCAGAGCTAGGCTGGCTGTTTCCAGTCTTTATGCTAAGCTAAGCTAAGCTAAGCATATTTACGGTACAGACACAAGAGTGGTATTGATCCTCCCATCAAACCCTTGGAAGGGAGTAAATGCTGTAAGCGTATTTCTCGACACATTGAACTGTCCCTTTTAAGAATCAAATGACGCAGTTTCTCTCATGCCAACAAAAAAAGGCTTTTTGGAATGTAAAGTCTGAACATGTATCAAAATTCAACGGACGCTGCCTCTCAGACAGCAGGAAAGGACAAAGTCAAGGTGAATGTGTTAATTGCCATGATCCAGCGAGACATCAAAGAGTGCGACATATTATCTAAGGCTAATCATTTCTCACGTGGCAGCGTGCTGCATCGTAAGGCCTTAGCAGAACAGCTAAATGATAAATGTGATACGGGAGGAACTAAAAATCCAAGTCACCGATGCAGAATAATAGTTAGTTTCAAAGGCTGCAGTAATTTTTCCGTGTCGAGGAATGATTCATATGTCACATCTCGCATCGCAAAATGGGAAATGCTCCACACATCACGGCGTGTTAGTGAGGAGAAATGGCCTGACAGCAGCACAACAGGACCTTTCTGGTTCATCGTGTGTCCTCCTGGCAGGGAGATAACCCTTGGCACAAAAGCTTTATCGTCCGGCCTCTGTAATCTGCAGCAAAGGCAGCGTCGGCTCATAAATTAGGCTGGAAGGTTTAGGGAGGGCTTCAAGACTCTTGATTTATGATATGCTACAATTCAGACAGCATCACACATACATTACATCTTACCCCCTAAATGTGTGGATCTATGTGGGATGGAGATAATCCATTAAGAAAATTAAATGGATAATCCTATTAAAACTAGGCTTTTTTTTTTTTAAGTCTGCGTTAAGGTGAACTTGAGGTCCTCCTGTACACATGCAAGCTTGAAATGTGATTAACGGCAGCAGAGAAAACAGTGTTGCAGCATCAGCGATGAGGAAGCAAAGATTCCAGTCTTACTTCTCAGTCGAAGTACTGGAACTGATGACGCGACAGGACTTTGATTTTTCCAACAGCCAGGTCAAGCAAGCTGAGATCAAAACAGACGGACAGACAATCACAGTCGTGAACAACAGGAGAAGGGAAACATTCCTGCGGCGTTTGGCATCAAACACTCGTTTTCATGTTCCTTATTGTGCAGTATTGGGTATCTGTGGTGACTGAGAGGAAGAGGGAGGGAGGAAGAAATGGTGTACATGTCTCCTCTCACCTTATTAATGTCTTGCTTATATCTTACAGTCTGAATATCTTTGGTTTATATTTTTGTTCTCTGAAAAGACCATTTTTTTTCCACCCACTTGGTTCAAACTGTACGTGATATTAAGAAATGTTTTAATCTTTAAGTTTTATTCTGAATTTCGGTGCTTTCTCACGCCGATGAAAGTTACCACCTGAATTGTTTGATTTGTTTTTGAATGGCAGGATGTGATTAATACTGAACAGGAATGTGAGCTGTAGGTAATGATAATTATACCTTTATCTGTGCTGCACTTTTCTTAAAAAAAAAAAAGAAGAAAGAAATATGCAAAAAATGCTTCTCTGAAGAACAAATTACAGGCAGAACAATAATGAGGTGAAGTGCTCGTTAAATATATTGTTTGGAAGAACAAAAGCATATAAAATGACAGTAAAAGGAAAACTAATTAAAAGGCATTTTTTTTAAATGTGCCGTTATGATTTTAGACAAAAGGGCACTGAGGTTGTTCTATAGCTGGAGGCTGTTTCCGAGCTTCAGAGCGCTGACTGCCAGATGCCCCACTGCCCTCTGTCAACAACTGGTCTGCAGACCTCAGGCTAATATCAGCCATGTAGCTAGAGAAGGAAGGTCAGCAGTGGCATCGAAATAAGCAGTTCAACTTTTATTTTTTAAATCAATTCTAAATGCCATAGGTAACTAGCTCAGGGAGGCCATATTTGAGAAAACTCTACCATGTGTGAGCACCATGGCAGCTGTATATTGTACAAACTGAAGGCGGCCCATTGATTTCTGGGGCATTTCAGCAATTACAGAGTTGCACTAATCTAATCAGCTGGAGACAAATGCATAAAAAAAGGATTTGTGTGTCGCAGAACAAAAGGAGCAATCTAATTTTAGCCATGTTCCTGAGCTGACAAACGACACCCTTTTGTTCCTCTGCTAAAATGTCCAGACCCGACTCACACACCTGGGGTTGTATTTCAGGAGCAGATATCATATTGCCATTTATCACGGCCATAAATTATATTCAGCTTGAGTAGATTTTTGTAATTACATTTCTCCTGTTTGTTATCTGATGTTCTGCCTGCAATAGGTCGCCTGACATGATGATGTATTAATAAGAGTTGTGCCTACAGCGGCTCACTGCCTCGGAACGAGAGCACGTAAGTGACAAGACGTTTAAGCGGCGAGACAAACGTCTTTGTCGGAGGCAGCGTTTGGCACTTCAGCCGGCCCTCGTTAGTCTCTTTCTCTCGACCCTCGTCTGTGGGAACATCGACTTGTATGAGTTTCTGTACCGCAGGGACGCGGCGGGCAAGGTTCCATCTTCGTGTGGGCCTCGGGAAACGGTGGACGGGAGCAGGACAGCTGTAACTGTGACGGCTACACCAACAGCATTTACACCCTTTCCATCAGCAGCACCACGCAGTCAGGAAACGTGCCGTGGTACAGCGAGCCCTGCTCCTCCACCCTCGCTACCACCTTCAGCTCTGGGAACCCAGGGGAGAAACAGATAGTGAGTGTACACACACACACACACACTTTGAACATCTCGGATATTGTGTAGGACTTTGGATCTCTAGCACAAAAATACACATGCAACCCCTACTTTTCTCTGCTCTTATCTGTCAGCCTGAATTCGAGGCTGGGACGTCCAACATGAACCCTTTTTAAGCGTGGCCATTCATCTCTCGCAATTCAGAAAACGGGCATCAAACCGCCACAACCGGAGTGACTGATGTGCAACATACAGTGAACGAAGCTGACAAACACTGAGAAATGCCACACGCTTCCTTCGAGCTGCTTGTCAGCTGAAGAAAGCATTGCCTCAGGGACATCGAATATCATAAAACAAACCATAAATCTGCCACTCCCTCCTAAATACACCAGAGGCTTGCTGCAGGCGAGCAAACACAACTCATCAAATAGATGAAATTGAAGTTGTTGTGAAATGTGAACGGCAGCTGCTGTATTGTTGCTTTGGTAGTCAGAAACTGCCATTTGTTGTATCGGTGAATTCATACAGCTTTCGTTTATCCAAAACTGGGGTTTTTGTACGATATTTTATTGTGTTTAGTGCTTTTGTGTCTTGACGGTTAAATCGCAAGCAGACCAGGACCAGGCTTTCAAACAAATCCAAATGGAGGTCATACCTTGTCTACAAAAGTCAAAACCAGAGTCAAATCAGTGTACTGCAACTATTATTTTCATTATTGGTTAATCTGTTAAATATTTGTCACTTAATCAATTATTCTTGGGTGATGTTGAGTCCAAAACCCAAACAAATATTGTAGGTTTTTATTGGATAAATGTCTAATCACTTAATCGGTGATAGTGATCAACAACAGTGAATAAAATATGAAGTGTTTCGGTGTCATTTCATCCCGTTCACATCCAACAGTTGGCCTGTGCAGACGCCTCCTTTGTTTACTCCTCCGACACGTAGAGAGCTCTTTCCGTCGATGATAGCCATTAGTGCAACAATCTGTCAGGGCAAAAGTTGCAAACCAAGAATCTGCCCCTGACCTTCACGCCTCGCCTTGCCCTCTGGCTTTTCACTAATTTCCGGCATGTCCCCATCATGACCCAGACAGGCCTCATTATCTTTCTGGCATTGGCAGAGGCCGAGAGCAGAGGTGTAGCCGGAGTACTAACACACTTTGTCTCAGCAGCCCTCGACCTGACTGGGCTGATTTGGCTGACATTCACTTCCCCCGTCTGTGACCCTGGCGGAGATCCACAGACCTGAGACTGAACCTACTTGCTCATTCTCTCCTCCTCCTCCTCCTCCTCCTCCTCCTCCTTCCCACCTCCGATCACTGCAGGCAGAACTCCTGTCGTCCCCAGCTCTCCCCCGTCTAACCTTTATCACCGTGAACTTGGCTCAGGCTGATGTGGGAAACTCAACGTGTCATTTTAACTTGTCTAAGATTCCTCCGAACCTCCCCCTCTTTTCTCCTGTCTCCAAGGTGACGACAGACCTGAGGCAAAAATGCACAGACTCCCACACGGGGACGTCGGCCTCGGCCCCGCTGGCTGCTGGGATCATCGCTCTGGCTCTGGAGGCCAAGTGAGTGACACCGATGCCACCTCCCCTTATAATGTATCTACTTTCATGGTCAAACCTTGAGCCCCTATGCTTTGCTATGCTGTGGTTTTGTGAGGAAGTTGCTGAGCGAGTGCTCCGATTAGTGGGCGTTAACATTTTTTTAATATATATCAAACTGTCGCAGCCGGTCACATTTATGTCCTGTGGCCTTGTAGGGTTCAGGGTTATAACGGTAAATGGCCTTTTTAATAAGAAATGCCCATTTTTAATAAGTTTGATAAGAAACGTCGGTATTAACACCAGCATTGATGTGTTTCGTCGCGGTGCAGTCGTATCATTTAGTTTACAACTCAAAAAACACATTTTAGTGTGTGGTAACACTATTAAATTAAATTAGATTTTATCTGATGTTCTACCGGGCGCTGGGAAGTGTGTGTGCGTGCATGTGTGTGTGTGTGTGTGTGTGTGTGTGTGTGTGTGTGTGTGTGTGCGCACGCTTATGTGCACGCTCTTCCGTCTGGGAGTCAGCATTGGCCTAAATCCCAGCCCAGAAATTCTTTCCTCAGCAAATAAAGCTTTTGATAATCAGTTAATTAGCCAGACAAATCAGCAGCTGCGGTCCACACACACGTCTGAATACCTGGAGGCCGGCGGTGGTGCTTTAAAACCGGAGCCTGCCTCTCATTATCACTCACTCAGGTGTCAGAATCCAAGATTCTGTCAGCGACTCTAATGCGTTCTCCATTATGTTCCTATCTTCAGTCATATCTCGCGCCGTGCTCAGTCCTCTTATCATTCAGCCGCCCCCCCTTCGCTCTTCATAATTCACTTCAATTTTTCACATTAGCCTGTAGCTGACATGTGTCAAAACCAAATCCAGCATCACCTCAAAGCCCAGGTTTCAGCTCAGACATACACACACACACACAGCGTCCCATAGCTCAGCACTGTCACCTCTGATATCATAACGAGAAGGGCACTGACTGACAGACCCAAAGTTTGCACCTCAAAGATTATCTCTCACTTTGAACACCGCAGGAGAGTCATATCTCCGCATCTCTCTCTCTGCTGACAGGCAGACGTAGTAACAGGGTAGCTAGCTACTTTATCAGACTGGGACCACACTGGAATTCACACATGGAATCGTTTAATAGGCAGAGTGGTTTGGCTTTCTGGGTTTTCTTTATTATTTTATTTTTATCCCACTTTGCTCTTGGCTGAGGTGACATTGAGTGGATGAATGGGTGGGTGGGGGGGGTTGTGGGTAAGGATCCTGTCCATTAATAACACATGAGAGGATACGAGATGTGAATGCTGATACGGAGAGTGACAGAGGTGATGCACAGCAGTGCAAGCCTGTTTTCTATATCTGTCTACTGTGGTGTAGCATTCAGTAAGCAGCAGTGTGCTTCTTGGTTTTATTAACTGAAAACACGGAGCACTTTTTTCCCCTCAAAGGCTTTTCCTCTGAATGCTTCCTTTTCTTTTCTCTATATATATAGATATATATATATATAAAACACATTTTTATTGGGCTTGTACCTTGTGGAAGGTGACCTCATCCCAGACCTCATTAAAAACTCAATTACCGATGGGTCTAGACGCATAACTCCATACTGTAGCCGCTGTGTTCCCCGACCTTTCAACACAATAGGTCATGATGCATCTTTAATCCTGATGTTTTACACTGGTGTTATAACCATAATGTGAGCCCGCGCCTTTTGTTATGGTTGACTGACATATCCCCGAGGGCTTCCTCCACGTCTCATTGTAATATTTTAGAAATGTATGGCTGTCCTCACCGTATCTGCACCAGGTGGGTCGTATTTCAGGTGTGTCTAGAGAGTCTTGACCTTTCGCGTATCCCACAGCTGCTCATATTTCCTCTGCTGTATTGTTGAACAGTTGAGGTCAGTGAAAAGCTGACTTTTCTCATACTGTGCATAATGTAGAAAGTGATACCTCCTAGCTATTACATGACAGAAATTTGGTCTGGTACGCTCTCCTTACTTGTATCTCTGCAGTATGAACCTGACCTGGAGGGACATGCAGCACCTGGTGGTGAGAACGTCCCGGCCCGGACACCTCAGCGCTGCAGACTGGAAGACCAATGGAGTAGGACGAAGAGGTAGAGGCCGACTACTCCAAATCATGACATTGGCATAATATATATATGGCATTCAATGGTGTCATTGCTCCCTTTAGATGCTGGTGCATTCCTGATTCTTCAGTACATCTGCTAAAAATACACTGTCTGCCCTTGACATGTACGCAACATTGCAAGACCTAATAGCAAGCAGACAACAAAAGCATTTCTGATATTTCCTCTTCCTTTTAATAACAAAAAAAAACATTGACATTTGAAAAAACAAATTAAAATTATTTTTTGAATATATTACACCAACGAGATTAGAGTGAAATGTGATTTGGATAAATAAAGGAAATTAATTCATGCCTCGAATTGAGGAACAAATATAACAGCATTGTATTACTGTTATGTCATTGCCACCTACCGCCGACCTGTCCTCTTTCTTTTCTTTATTTATCCCTCCCTCTTTCCCCCCAGTGAGTCATTCGTACGGTTATGGGCTTCTGGATGCAGGTGCCATGGTGGCTTTGGCACAGAACTGGACCACAATGGGACCACAGCATCAGTGTGTTCACACCATGCTCACAGAACCAAGGTGTGTGTGTGTGTGTGTGTGTGTGTGTGTGTGTGTGTGTGTGTGTGTGTGTGTGTGTGTGTGTGTGTGTGTGCGTGTGCGTGTGCGTGTGTGTGTGTGTGTGTGTGTGAATTGCAGTGAGGTCTAGTCTCACTCGCTGTTTTATCATCTAGCTCAGCCGAATAGATGTCGGCGTATTTCTCCTCAGAGGTGGGACGGTCACGTAGATTTGTAGCACAGCGCTATTGTCTGTGTCCTGCGCAGCCACACAACATTAACCCCGCCCCCCCCCCCCCCCCCCCCCTCCACTCTTCAAACCTGCAGAGACATCGGGAACAAGCTGGTGTTCAGCAAAAACGTGGATGCCTGCTGGGGACGCCCGGAGTACGTCGGCTCTCTGGAACATGTTCAGGCTCGCCTCACTCTGTCCCACAACCAGAGAGGCAAATTGGCCATTCATCTCATCAGCCCACTGGGCACACGCTCCACCTTGCTGTTCCCCAGGTACGCAGTAAAACACACCACTATACACACACAACAGCAGGGCCATGGTGTAAATCTCTCTTTGCCCGTGTATCTCTTTCACACACGGACAGACCCAATGAGCATGTACCTCAGTTTTATCTGTGCACGGGTACTCCAACACAGAAAAAACCTGTGATCTACCTCCTCGTCTCCCCTTTTCTCTCAGACCCAATGACTTCTCCTCGGAAGGATTCAACGACTGGGCCTTTATGACCACCCACTCCTGGGGCGAGGATCCTCAAGGGGAATGGACACTGGAAATAGAAAACGTAGCAGCTAATGGACGTGACTATGGTAACCCCACTCATCATCATTATTTGTTTAGTCTGGTCACATCGGACCTACATTCATGCCAGCATTCACTGCCCCATTATCAACTTGCATATCCTTGCATATATTCTCCTCTGCTCAGTTCTCCTTTTTTTATATCTCTAATGATTCAGTTTTTGCAGGGGTTTTTTTTTTATTGGCACCAAGGGGATCAGCTCTCAGAAATATATCTGAGTTTAAACTGCAGCTGGACAGAAAAAATATTCTTCTACAAGAAAGTGGATGGTTAACGTAACATTGGAAAATATGATGGGAAGGCATCTCTCCCTCCGCTGGTGTTGGTCCTCCTCCAGTGTTGTGTTTGGTTCGCTCTCAACACTTGTTATCTTTTTTTCCAAACCCCACATTCTCTTCTCAGCCAGTTCACACTGTTCCCTCTTTGAGAGGTGTTACATTGATATCCCTCCCCCCTCTCTTTCACTCTTCCTCTCAGCGGTGTTGAGTCAGTTCAACCTCATCCTCTGGGGTACTGGACCCAGCGTCATCAACCCCTCGTCATCTGACTTCCCACGGCCGTCCAACAACAGCTGCAAGACCTTTGATGCCCAGCAGATCTGCATCGGTGAGATACATATACAGACATATACAGAAATATACAGATATATACAGATATACAGACATATACAGACATATACAGACATATACAGACATACACAGACATACACAGACATACACAGACATATACAGACATACACAGACATATACAGACATACACAGACATACACAGACATACACAGACATATACAGACATATACAGACATACACAGACATACACAGACATACACAGACATACACAGACATATACAGACATACACAGACATATACAGACATACACAGACATACACAGACATACACAGACATATACAGACATATACAGACATACACAGACATACACAGACATACACAGACATATACAGACATATACAGACATATACAGACATACACAGACATATACAGACATACACAGACATATACAGACATATACAGACATACACAGACATATACAGACATATACAGACATATACAGATATATACAGACATATACAGACATATACAGACATATACAGACATATACAGAGATATACAGAGATATACAGATGAACTTTTGAACCTTAGGGTTTAAGTTGTTTTTTTAACTTTGTTCACAAATATAATGACAAATAACATGAATATAATTTTAGTTAAAATAATTAATAATAATTATAGTGTTATCCTTATGTATCGCGTTTTACAGATTTCTATCATCTATCATCAACTCAAGTGACTCAATGACTCAAGTCACCCGGATCAGTTTGGTGATTGACCCAGAGATCCGTGAGTCAGCGCACTCGGATTTACCACCGCTATTGGTCAGTCAGGTGTACCACGTCATAAAAGGGGCGTTGCTCAGGAAGCTGTGCGCACATTTTTCTGAGGGAATCAGAGCGTGCGGAGACAGTCGCGTTGAAGAGTCCACAGCGACACAAGAACACTCTGCGATGTTTGTAATGCGAAATGCCAGGCTGGAGAAGTCAACCAGTCTAGAACAACTAGAATACTACGCATCTAAAATCTAAAGAGTTCACCGTTTATCAGCCTGGACGCTAAATCCCCACAGCAGCTGCTGCTAGCGTTAGCACAGCCGCCGTAGCCACAGCAGCTAATTGCTAACGTGACTTAGCACTCCTGCAGCCGGCATCTGAACAATCTAACTTCACCTCTAATATACAGCAAAACTCTACGTGAAGCATCGCGAAACATCTTGACGTGATGAATTCGCTCCTTGGATAGTTGTTGTTGGAGATACTGTCTTGTTTGACTTAGCATTTTTTACGATAACGTTAGCCAACACGACCGGAAGCAGCTGAAACTCCTCACCAACATGACATTTAGTCTCCACAACACTGCGACATGTATAAATATCCCCAACACCGTCGTGTGAAACCATGATTCGTGAAATTACAACCTGTTAATGGGGGGGAAATCACAGTATCAAGTGCAGCGGTGCTAATAACATAACAGGATGGAAAACACGTGCGCTTTCTCCGCGACGGCAGCGTTGTCATGGTGACAGACAGCACATTGTAGAGGCTGTTGAGAGAGAGGTTACACAATAATAAGGTGTTCGGTTTTTACAGACAAACAAGGTTGAGGAGCAGAAAAACAAATAGGGAATGCTTTCAACTTTATGAGCTCAAAGCTTTCACTTCATATAAACGCTGTAAACACTGACTTACAATGTTCGATGCTCTTTTACGGTTTTGCTATATTTGGCCCTCAAAGTTAGCTCACTTATATGTCATATCTCCTGAATACTTTGTGCGATGCGATCACAACTACATTTAGTGGACGTGTGGATATGAGGTTTGAATGATGTATTATAGGTGGTTGTTGTAGTAGCATTTAACTATGAGGGAAAGGGTTTTATGGCTGTCTATGTATGACTGCCCTTTGCATATCTGGAGATCCGTTTATCCTCAACCTCGAGCTTGGCAGGTGCCGGCAGCCACAACTCGATTCTCAATCAAACTGCGAGCAGCACTTCCGGGGGCAAAGCAATCAGCTCGTTCCAGACGGGCATACGCTCCTAACGGCTACTGTTCTTACTACACAGGCTTTTGGTCAGGCTGGGTTGGCTATTTCCACTCGTGAACGCGAATGTTGTGAATATAGATTGCCCATTAAGAAGCCCCTTTTGCATTTGTTTATCCGCACATTATCAGTATGCACATTGCCATATGTCATTAGTTAGAATCAGAGTGAGTGTGGGATTTATGGTGGAGGAACAGCAGGGGAGATTAAAACTGCATCAGTGCGAGAGGTGCTGCGTTGTCAACAACGGTTCAGGTGGCTGACGCACTTATCGGAAGGACGACGAGCTCCAAAGCTTCCCAGCAGCCGACCAACACTTCCTTGTTAATCATTCCAGACTTCTCCATAATTTAGTTCAAATCTACATCTCAGTTACGGGTAACTCTTTGATTACAGGGTCACAGAACATGAAGGTTCCCCGAAAAGGACTTTTGTCATTTGGTGGTAATTATATGGAGGAAAAGAGACATGATGTTCGGTTCCATTTACTGGTTGTAGCCTTTTAGCAAATGAAGCATCTTTTATTCAGTGCACAGGAGATCAGTTGGAAATGCAAATGCTTTTCTCCGTGGCTGTAAATTGAAGGCAAGCACATAATTACCCAAATATGTACAATATGGTTTCTTACAAATACATAAATATTAACATGGTTTTAAATGGATCTCTGTTTTTCAGATTTGATCAGTTCTTTAAGGAAATCAACAACCGCTACTATTATATCATGTCCTGGTTTTTCACAACACTATTAATTTTTTATGAAGAACTTTTTATGAAGTGCTATATTTAGTAAAAGAAAATATAGATGAAATGATTGCTTTATTCATCAATCAATCAACAGAAAATAAATGTGAAACTAATGGAATAATCTATTGATCACAATAAGCATACTAACCATTTGATGGTTCTAGAAATTCAAATGTGATAATTTGCTGGTTTTTATTGCATTACACCATAAACTAAAATGTTTTTGGGTTTTGGACTGTGACCAAAAAAGCCACTTGAAGACAAAGCTTCAAGTCATTTGTCACTACTTTATGAACTTTTAGAGACCAAATGATTATCAATAAAGCTATAAAAAATAATTGGCAGATTAATTGATAATGATAAAAAAGATTAACACTGTAGTTCTTTCTAGTAAACTTCCAAGGAAGTTGTGAAGACAAGATATATGTAGCTGCCATGTTGAGTCTTCTGTTGTCATCTCTCCATCCAGAGTGCAGCCCCGGCTTCTCCCTCTTCCTCCAGGGTTGTGTGAAGTTGTGTCCACTGGGCTTCACCTCGGGCCCGCAGCTCCTCAACCTCTCCCTGGAGAACTGGGTGGACTTGTCCTCTGTCCAGGCCTGCCTACCATGCAACCCCGCCTGCCTCACCTGCTCCGGTACCGGGCCTACAAACTGCCTGTCCTGCCCGCCTCACAGCCACCTCGTTCTCACTTCCTGCCTGCACCAGAACCAGGTCCAGCGCAAATCCCCCCTAGCTGGGCAACATCAGGCTGACGGCGCCCAGCCGGAGGGAGAGATCCCAGCAGCAGCGAATGACAGCGGCGAAGGCGAGGAACACCCGGGGCTGAGTGTGGCTCCGTCGACTCGGCTGCCCGTCGTCGTGGCCGTGCTCAGCTGTGCCTTCATCCTGGCTGCCTTCGTCGGGGTCTTCTTCTTGCTTCAGATGCGCTCAGGGGGCACGACGTTGGGCTGGAGGACCAAACTGCCCTCTGTGTATTCAGAGACGAGGGGGGTGCGGGTGGGCTTCGGTTTTGGCTTCGGTCAAGGACGGGAGAAGAAGGCACGGATATGCTACAAGGGGATCCCCACTGTGTGGGGGGACGAGGAGACGATCCCCTACCAGTCTGAATCAGACAGCGAGGAAGTGGACGGTCACAGCGAGAGGACAGCATTTATCAAAACGCAGAGCTCGATCTAGCTGAAGCTGCATCCGCCGGCACCACAACGCCTCATCAGCGTTTAGATCGGACTGTAGAGAGCTGATACACGGAAGGAGAACAGGCTCAGAAACAACACTAACGCAGGCCTTACTGTCCCATCAGCACCCCGCCCATTAAAGAGTCATTTTCATCTATTTATTTGCATTTCATGATTTATCTTAGTTGATAAGTACTTTGACGTCATATGTAATCATTATGCATTTGACCCTTCATCACCAATTTCAGGTGTTATGCAACTGCATTAATTACACTTCAATGACGTGACCATATTTTGTGCAATTTGTTCCAGAAATAGTAGTATTGTCCTCAAAGCTGAGGGTCCTACAGGAGAGATCAAAATCTAAGCAGCAGAGGCCGAGATGTTCTGGCTTTTTAGTCTTTTAGTATAGCTAAAAAAAACAACAACAGAATCCTACATTTCCCATAATGCAACTCAAGAGCATCTTAAATGAGAGCCCCATGACTGGTAAATGCCAATGGTTTTCTAAAAATCCACATTCACAGTTTCTGGAAAAGATTAGTTGTCTCCAAGCCGAGCAACCAATCAGAGCTCAAAATAACCCAGATGACATCATCTTCTGGGTGACAAGTCTGAAAACTAGCTCCTCCAGATCTACAGAAGAACATTGCACAACCTCAACAGGCTGAGAAGTACTCTCTCTCGAGACGAGCGCTCCTCTCAGCCGCCGGAGTGCATTAGGGTTCTGAAATATGCATCGATTTGTCCCCAGTACAAACACCTGGCAGACTTCTAATACATTGGTGTTGTATTTGATCAGATTCCTGGCAGATTGTGGGCCAGAGGGTCATGGAGTTGACAAGCTATTCATTAAGAGTAAGACAACTTTTAATGGGGGATTTCTACGGACTACTGGGACAGCATAATAAAACACCCTGCTGGCTGTTTGATGAGCGAGAAGCTGCGGAGGATGCTATGTTTTCAATCAAGGCACAGTGGGAATTGCCACGGCAGCAGAGACATATCAGATATATCAGTCACAAAATCATATTGACTCATAGCAAAGTAACACTGTTTTTGAGCGAAATGAAAAGAACACTTAGCCCACAGCTGCTTGGCCGACCTTTACAACATATTTTCCTCCTGGTTGCTGCTGGTAAAAAATGAGATCATTTTCTCCTTATTTTCCCCACAGAGCATATATTGATTTTGGGGCTTCTCTCTCAGAACATCTTCATCAGGGTAAAGCTCTTTTTTCCTTTCTATTGTGAGCGCCATACATTTGAAAGACAAATACATGCTTTATTTCTTCATCCATAACAGTGCAGACTTGCCGCTACGCAAAGTTGAATCGAAGCCTTTTTTTCGATCTAAAGGCCAGAATGGTTATAAAATAATGAGATATCGTGTCGCATTTTCTATGTTTGTTTTGTATCTTTTTTTATTTAACTGGCAATGGATGTTAGTATCGTGGAGATCAGTTTCACGCTGGAATAAAATGGCTTTGGCTGTTGCATAGATGGGACTGTTTGTGTGTGTTAACTGCCAGATTTTAAAACATTTTTACGGTGTTATGCATCTTAAACTCAGCCCCTGACACACACAAACACCGACTGAGAGAGCAGATGCTTGATCACTTCTTCATGGCCGTATTTCATTGGAGCAAGTATGTTTCCTTCACACCGGCCTTTTAGCTTTAACAGGTGCCAGCGCTCTGTCTGTGAACGTGCTGCCAAAAAAGCCTTGAAGAAACGGTTTCCTCAAGCTTCAATATGGTGCTTAAAGTTTGAATTCATAGAAACAGAAAACGGGTTTATAGACACGTGGGAACAGAATGCCAGCTGGTAGCAGGTTTGTTCATTAGCAGCTTCCCTTACCTGGGTTCATGGGTGACGGTACGTTCATTCTGTGGTCCATAATTAGATCTGCTGGGAGAACTGGTTGTTTGTACCCCCCTTGCATGATTTGTTTTTATTATAAATGCAGTATTTGTGAAAATAAGCGTGCGGGAATTGGCTCAATTAGTTAAAAAGAAGTGACTGAGTCTAAGTCTTTTGTCTACCTTAATTCCACGTGTCTATGAGCTGGTTTATTGTGTCTTCCTTTGTGCTTGCCCTTTATCCCGTATTAATTAGCTGCCACGCTGTGTGCGATGCTGCCCCACTAACAAGGCTTGGCAACAAGAAATATTAGATTCATTAAAAGAACAACAACAAATCAGGGGCCCCATTAGCTGATTTCACATTCAGGTCAATTTCACACCGACGTTCCAGGCTCATCATTCCGGCTCGCCAGACATTATTTGTGTTTGTGCTGAATCCTGATGCTGAGGTGAGGTCGGGAAACAGTCAGCACCAGCAGAGTCAAATGCAGAGGCTGTGTGTCCCCAGGGTGCCTCCACGGGCGCACACACACTTCCTGTCTGCTCCACACATGCAGTGCAGTGATCACTCTCAGGCGTTCCTGCCAACACACTCTTTCTTCCTTTCTGTCGCTGATCCTTTTTTTACGAAGTGTGAAAAAAGAAACATTTCTTTCCAAGTTCACCTCCTGCTCAGCAGCGTCACTCACACCTTCACCTCACACAGGTGCACACATGGGTGAAAACTTGCTACACCCGATTTAAAACACAGGCTTCTACTGTTTAATATCAGAATATCAGCACCAGACAGTCTCAAAGTAATATTTATATGACTGACCACATCTGTAGGCAGGGACTGAAGTGCTGTTTTGACTCAATGTTGCCCCCTACTGATACAAAAATAATTAGGCTCTTAAAAGACATAAAAAAAACCCATCAGGAAAATACAGAAGAGATTCACTCACGCATCCATAAAAGGAATCTAATTAATGTTAGGTAGAGAAGCTGTTTCCAAACACAATCTTTGTATTTCAGTCTTTATTCAATTCCCATCTCCTCTGTTCTACTGCAGCTTTATTCCATCATGAATAATCAAATACAGAAGAGACCTTGCCTTCATATATTACCTCTGCTTTAAAAAAAAAAAAAAAAGGCGCTACAACAGATCACATACTAACAAAAAAAAAGGACATTATACAGAGACTCGGACGCACACTGAAACAGCGAGAGAAGGTTATGACGAGACAACAGGAGAAAGTGCAATTTAAGATGCAGTGAAATCTGGTCTTATAGAAACATTAACAGCAGCTGGAGGGAGAGAGGGGATCTGCAGTGCTCACCATGGAGAGAGGAAGCAGAATGCATTGAGCTACGGGGAACCAGATATCAGGCCAGAGGAGGAGCGCTACATGGCAGCAGACCTCGCTTAAAAAAAAAAAACAAAGTGGGATGGGACACAGTGGGCCGGGTGAGAAGGTGGCGCAGCATAACGTGTGACACAGGTGGGCTGTAAGCTGGACGACGACATCCTCCTGTTGATGAAAAAAGGCAGAGTGCCTTGAGACAGCCTTGGAATAAGAAGCACCGTGGAGAGGAAACGTTAACAACTGCAGCTCATTTCTTCTTCTGCCTTTTGTGTCGAGGACCCACGTGTATGGTTTTAGGATCAGTTCACCCAAATTACAAAAAGTCAGTCTTCAGTCTTAGTCTTAGACCATCAATAGAGGTGATTGAAACACAAAATAAAAATGTCAAAAAATTTAAAAAAGCAACTACAAAATCTCCATCCAGAAACGACGTTTTCCAAACACATTATTGCTGCGTCCCAATTCCATACGAGTTAGCTGTATACACCAATCTTTACAGTATGCTTTTTAAATCAACATACTTTACTGTTTGATAGAAGCAGGAAATTGTGCAAAACGTGCATCCTGCGAAGGCAATTGACCTGCAATCCCGGATGTGTCTTTTACGTTTAAAATCTAAAAAAAGAAAAAAAAGAAACAACAAATAATACATTGGGGTTTCTGGATTGCTGTTTGCACACAAAAAAAAAGACATAACCTTCATTGTTCACCATTTCCTGACGTATTATAGACTTAACTTAATGAAAAAAGACCATTAGTGGCAGCTCTAGATGGATATCTCAAAACCAAGTCTATCAGCGTAGCCAGATCCCACTTTTGTAATTTGGGTGAAATAACCCCTTCGCTTCTATTCTGATCCACAATGGAAAAAGCTCCCATTTGTGCTGCAATGATAATGACTCACAGACATGCACAGACACCAAAACTGGTCCATGATACCTAACAGCACTATGAATGGTCCCTGATAGTGTGCACTGTAACCTCAATACATCCAAAACATGAACCCTCAAATATTCACACCAACACGCAGGCACACACCTGCCATGTGGTCTATTTGAGGTAAAGTCCTTCTAGTCTTCTACTGCATACAGTATGGTAGAAAAAAAACACACCCTCTCAGCAGTGAAGTACAAGCACAGGAATGATGGACAGACGCTATGAAATGCACAGTTTTCCCCATCAGTGAAGAGGGACGTCAGGGGAAGGGGAAAAAAATAAAACAGAAAGGAAAGAAAGTCTTCCGACTATCTACAAGCAAAACCAGCGAACAGACGGTAAACAGTCATCCGATATGATAAATGATCCCTTTGTTATCTCGTAGGGACCGACGTGAGACTTTTTGGACTCAGGCATATGATAACGAGCTTAGCAGCACGGGTCTCTTCACGGGCCGAGACCACACATTGTCTTTGCTGCATTTGAGCATGTCAAACGAAAAAAAAAGGTGAGATGTGTCTTCTTCATTGCATACATAAAAAAAAAATGATAAACCCATACACCAAATAAAGCTCTGTAAATTGCACTCTGATGTGGCATGAGTACCAGCCCCCCTCCCCCCCCCCTGCGATATTTACATTCAGTAGTTCAGTCCAGGATGGAACAAAGATAGAAAAAGACAAGAGTTCTGACAAAGCCGAAGAAAACGAGATTTCATTTTTGCGATTATAGAGACAAACAGACACCCGGTTGTATCTGATGAGCATTTCCGGTAGTCTTTCTCGTTTTGGACCGGCTGCGAGTTCGTCCAGGTTTTGCTGCTCTCGGAAACGTCCACAGCAACGGCTATCGCCTGCCCCCTGCTGTGCAGTCAGTCCTGTTACAGTGGAACGTTCTTCTCCTAGCTGTATGGTTTGTGGTCCTGTTTGACAAAACAGAGAGACCCTGAGACCCCCCTCCCTCCCCCCTCCCCCCCCTCTGTTGCCAGTCTGGGCCTGGTTCAAGGTCCATGGAGTCTGGTGGGTTGTTATTGCCTCTTTTAGTCCTGACGGCTCTTAGCGGAGTTTGAGCTTGAAGGCGGAGATCTCCATGGGATCCAGACTGATGGTGGAGTCGTTGGCCAGCGGCGTGCTGGAGTGCATCAGAGTCAGGGACATGGGCTGGAGGAGCTGCAGGTCCAGGTTCTTGAACAGTCCTGATACACTCAGCTGCAGAGAGAGAGAAAGGCAGGAAGGAGTTAGAAACTAAACAAGCTGGTGCAAGTGAGAATGCAAATATGCAGATGAAGAAGTTTAGTTTACAGCAGCTAGAACACAAATGCAATGTTGGAACAAGTAAGAGATCATTTACTGTAGTGAAAGTAACAATAACACACATTAAAAATACTCCAATACTAGTACAAATCTTTCAAAGTTTCACTTGAATAAAAGTACAGATGTATTAGCATCAAAATGCACTTACTCAACAGCAAAGTATTCATTGTGTTCAATTTTATTATTATTATTTGGTGAGTTAATATTTAAGCAGCACTTCAATGTTGAAGGCAGCTGTAACTCTTAGTGCTTTATATATGGTTTGTTAGGTTTAATAATTTATAAACTGATCAAATGTTTTGTATGCAAAATATCAATAGAAAAAATTGCATTTAGTCAAATCACCTTCAAGTAAAATACCTTTTCACAACCAAACAAATCCCTCCTTCGGCCTTTGGATTAGTTTGAGTGTGTGTGTGTGTGTGTGTGTGTGTGTGTGTGTGTGTGTGTGTGTGTGTGTGTGTGTGTGTGTGTGTGTGTGTGTGTGTTCTACCCTGACCTGTCCTTGTGTGGTGGTGCAGTTGAAGCCCAGGTTCGGAGCCTCCAGGCCACAGTCCAGTGCCAGACGGTGAAGAATCATGGCTGTGTACGGAGACGGAGAATGGGGGTCCTGCTGCTCACACAGAAGACACGGGTCAATTTTAAAACACAATACAACAATAACAGGGGGAAAAAACATGTGTTTTTTTCTTTGGTCTCGTCACCTGGCTCTGGATGCTGCGCAGGTTCAGCAGGTGGAAGTCACAGGGGAGGATGGACTTGAGAGGGGCGAAGGTTTGCAGCGGAGGGATGCCACGTCTTTTGGGCAGGACGGGCAGCGCCAAGGCCTTGTGGTTCAGGAAGGAGTTGGTCATGTGACTGAGTATAGACGGGAAGCTGGTCGTTTCGCTGTCCAACATCTGGAGGAGGGCAGAGACTGATTTAAGCCACAGAGGTAAATGACAACAACATCAATGACTCAGCATTACTGAGGAATACATGAGGAATGTGCTTTAACTACTTTGTCAGAGTACAACTCTAATTCTACTCCAGACAGACACAGTACTCAGACATCTATATTGGGTTTGTTACAGTCACAGCACTGAGGTGTCATGTTTAAATTAAGTGTCGCAGTGTTTGAATCATGACGTTTTTGCATGTTTGTGAAAAAGCTAGAGCAGCTTCATCCAAAGTGCCATCAGCAGTTCTGCCAGGGAACCGTTTGATAAAACTAATACTTTCCATCCTCTGCCAATGTGTATTCATTCACTTTAATAAATTATATCATTTGTTAGTTTCAATGGGCCGGTTTGAGTGTGGCTATGACAAAAAGAAGGAACTTGAGCTACAGCAAACACTATGATGTTGACTAATGAGCATCCTCACTGTTGCCAGGGCAACGTTACCTCTCGAACTCCGCCACTCAAGATTTTGGAGACGAAAGAATGAAACAAGGAAGAGAGTTTGGCAAAGAAGCTGTCATGCTGAAGGTAATGGAGTGAAAAAACGAGAAGGAAAACAAAGTTAGAGAGCGGAGAGGATAAACAAATGGGGACAGATGGGACGGTAATGAGCACTGACAACAGATATGAACAAAAGGTTTTGATGTCATTCGGCACCCCAGAGTCAGGTTTAGTGTGCTGGAGTCCTCAGCTTCCACGAGCGCCTCCGCTGTCATCTTTACTGACCTTGTTGCCCATGGATCTCCTCTCCAGCAGCAGTCGGAAGCAGTTGGTTGTCTTCTTGTTGTCCTTCAGGCCCTGACCCAGCCCACGATTATCATCCTGCATCAGCCGGCGGTCCATAATCACTTCAAGCTGGCCTGAGGGAGGAGGAGCACGCAGGACATCCATTACACGCAGCTGTATTTCAGACTATTAGTCGATGAAGACAAACACTACATCAGCATTATTCGGATAACGATGATAAAAAGATTAGCTCAGTACATTAAAATTAAAGTATGAACCGTTTTTGCTTTCTAAATATCTCTCGAGGCACAAGACGGAGAGATAAGTGCTGGAATACCATTCCATGGAGGGCAAGAGACGGTAAATAAAGAAAAAGGGGAGTGCATCTCAGGGATAACTTTGATTTAAAATGAAGAAAAATGACACAGCATTTAATGAAATCAGATAAAAATACGGACCACTCTCCAGGCTGGTGACACCCAGGGACTGGGCTGTGTGCAGCGTGAGGCGGTGATGGCTGTCCTGGATGTACGCCTGACTGGGCATGGGATAAAAGTTGGCCTGCAGGGGAAGCTTTAGGTAGTGGTGGCGAGGCTGCATCTGTGAGAAGAGATCAAACACAGAATGACACCATGTGTCAAACTTAAGAGCGCAGGGAAAGAGAAATATTCAGGTCAGGATGAACTGGGAGACAAAAATGCCACTATATTCAGTTACCATCCTGGTAACCGGAGATGCATATTGTTATATTCTGACAGCATGCAGCGATATCAGGGTTATTTTTCTCTCGTGTTGAGGATGGGGCTGACCTGGAAGCCATTGAGATCTGTGTAGAAGACGTCTCCACTCTGGATGTCGGTGACCAGTCGCATTGACAGCTCTTTATTGGTCTGATCTCTGATATCCACCACGGTGGTGATGTCTACAGATAACCCATCCACCCCTGAAAATACAAAACCACACGGAACCAAAGATCAGGAAGTGATTGGAAAATGTGATCAACAAATGATAGTTGCAAATAGTATTTTGCATTTGCCTCCTTTGAAAAAAAGCCATCCATTTCAAAATATTTAATTTTGGCATATATTGGCTCCTGTTGTGTCGTGCCATCTGGTGCATTAAACATTAAAATCCTTTTTGCAAAGGCTGTTTGAACTGATTCCATTATGAATTTGGTTTTATTATTATTACCTGGCACATTGTGAATACGAATGGTCTGCTGAAAATGCTGGTAGTATGCCACCACCTCTGAGAAGAGAGGCCCCTCCACAACACGGACCACAGGTGGCTCTTTCTGGTTGTAGGGCTGAAAGCAGCCAGAGAGAGAGAGAGAGAGAAAAAAAAAAAAGAAAAGTCATGAGCAGAGTTTGTGCTAAATATGGAAGATGAAGAATGACGGAGAGGGAAGTCGAAGGAGCCAGCAGCAGCATGAGTGACTAGATACAGTATGGCAGCAAAGCCCTTCGGCTCTGTTGAACCAAGTCAAATCCAGTCTGCTTGCCTTGCTCCCCCCGAGCACCTCAGCATGACAAAGACACAAAACACAAGGGAGACGCGATCAAAGCAGAGGTAAACATCCGAGAAGCAAGAAGTGAGAGATTACCTTTGCTTTTCCATCAGGCAGGAAGAGGTAAGCACCGCTTTTGTCCTTCGAGGGACGCGTGCCGTAGACCATGAACTGCATCTCAACCTTCACTTCCTGAGAGTCATCCTTGCGCTTGATACTCTGCAGATGGGGAAGCCATAAAGATGAAGAATTAGAGACGAGATGAAAGGATGTTTGAGTAGCAATGACACACTCCATGTTGACTTTGATCAAACAGCCAGAATTTATGGGGAGATCAAGTTCAAGGGGTTTTTTTTACCCCCCTTCCAAAAAAGATCAAAGTTAAGAACAGATGAGCGAGATCCGTAATTCTGAAATAAAGTCAACCAGTGTCAGAGCCCATGAAACACAAACCTCCAGCAGGCCCGTGGTTCCAGAGAAGCCCAGAGTGAGAGACTGGCTGCTGATGTAGAAGGTCTGAGAGTCGGACGGCTGAGAGCGGACAGGAAGTGGGTCCGCGGCCCGAGCGGTGACGCCGCGCCCAGCCAGTCGGAGCAAGGTGTCCGAGCGGAGCGTCATGGGCGAGTCAGGAGAGTCGTAAAGATGGAACACAGCCAGGCCCAGCGGTGGCAAACGGACCATGAATGATGCCTGGAAGGAGGTTGGAAGAGGAGCCGGAGATAAACAAATAAAGCATTCATGCACAAATCACTTTGAAATGGAATAAAATAATAATTATGTACATAATATTTATGTAAATCACCAAAGCTCGAAAGAAGGAATGAGAAACACAAGAATGTGCAAACATTTACATATTTCTCGTATTAGCAGCACCAGCATTATTTTCCTTGTTAATATGAACGGCGAGTGTTGACCACAAGCCATTCATTAAAAGTTAAAAGCATTCTGACATTAGCAACAGAGTGCTGTAATTAAAATGCGATGAGAGGAAGCGTTAATGAGACCGTTTGTATTTCTCTGCTACATTTAAATTCATTGCTTTCTGTGGGCGGAGAGCATTTTACTTGGGCACAATAAATGAATCTACAGAGGTGGTGGAGCAAATGGGATGTTCTTTTATGACAGATCCAATATACAATATAAGCTGATTCATGTTTTTTTCTGTTCTAGAGCCAGCTTGCAGACAGATATCAAAGACAAGAGATTAATACTACACGTCTCGAAGTCTGAATTTATGTTTTTTTTCTGACTTCTCTTCTGCTTTTAATCATTTGAATATTATTTCTACACTCTTTATCTCTCTCTGTCTCTGGGAGTAGCCGAGGCCGCTTACCTCATTTAGAAAAATGGGTTATAACGTTTGCTAACGAGCCTCTGAATTAGCATTGCACTCCTACGTTGTTTGACTCACAATGGACAAAAATTGATGCAGCAGAATCAGAGATATCATTTTTTAATGAATGTATTCTTCTTGTAAAAACATGGTGCCTAAACTACCCACAATGTAATTGGTCTGCTGACAGTTAACACCACAAAACTGTGGCGTGAATTGTCTTTATCTATTTTGTTCCAAGTAACGGAACATTTCCACATAATTATATTTGCTCCGGTGCAAACAAAGATGAAGAACTGCGTTCCTGAGTCCATTACCTCATATACCTCTGCACTCATTTGACTTGCAGAGCTCCACTGACCACTCAGCTGCACGGGGAGGGTCTGTCCGTCCTCGGTGAGAACCCGCACCCTGACCGTGTTGACCAACACTGTCACCACACACAGGCGCTCCTGCTCGACGGGGTTGAACAAAACCAGGTACCTAGTAGAGAGAAGGCAAAAAAGCAATCAGAAGCACAGGAGGGGCGAGCAGTGGCTGAGGTAGGAGGCTGGGGAGATGAAAGATGCTGTGGAATGCAGAAAATACCTCGGCCCTGCTGGATCCAGCTCGATTAAAGTGCGCTGAGGCAGAGAGTCTTGAGTAGCACGCCTTTCATCCTAAAAAATGAAGTAGATAACACAGGAAAAGCACTGAAAAACGTGCATATTTTCTTCCTTGTACAAATACGCAAACGGTTTATTATAGTGGTGGAAGTGTCCCTCCGTGTTTCCTCTTACTGTCTCCAAGAAGGGCTCCGTCTGGTAAAAGCGATAAAAATCTTTGTTTTTCATCACCAAGAAATGAGCAGCATTGATGATTACTCTCTTCAGGCCAATGAGTGAGCGCAGTAATCTGGGGAGGAGGAGGAGGAGGAATCAATGGCTGAGTGCGAATGTCACAGCAGATGGCTTGTTATTTTTGCTTCAAAAGTATTGAATAAAATAGCCACAGAGAGCTGATTAAAAAGAGGGCACAGTTTTTCTATTTCACATAAATCACATTTTCAAAGAACTTAATCGATACAAATCATACTGTAATTTCTTTCAAAGCCCTTACCTGGTGCCGTAATCAGTGACCACATTCTCCTTCGCCGTGCCAGTGATGGCATCGTGATGTTGGAAGAGGCCGACAGACTGCCTTGCATCGACTAACAGGGCATAATCTGAGACCGGGTAGCGACCTTCCATGCCTGCATGCCGAGCGCTCGCTACAGCCAAGCTATAGAGGATCTCTGCCCCCCTGAGAGGACATTAACAAACAGTTAGCATCGGGGAGCCCTTAAGAAGCTTTGTTAAGTCAGCTAAAGGTGTGTTCACATCGCCATGGTATTTTAAGACTACTGCTGATTGTTTAATTTGGATTCAGGCTTCAATTTGTTAACAGGCTCAGATACGGCATCCTGATACGCAGGAGGTTGTGGGTGTCAGTTATGAGTGATTTAATCTGCCTCACCTGAGATGGGATTCTATCACACGGTCCAGGCTCTTGTAAAAGGGCCGAGAGGTGAAATAGCCAGTCCAGTAGTGGTCTTCCCGGTCTGCATAGGCAAAGAAATCTCCACTGAGCACCGGGTAGCCTGCAGGTCTGGACCCCTGGGCCACGCCGTGGGATTTGTATACAGCATCGAAGTAGTCTGTGAGAGTCCCGAACTGAGCCTGGAGGAGAAGCCAGACAAAGTGACACGTTGTTTTAAAAAATGTACCTCAAATCACAGCTGTGCGGGGAACAAAGACACATTCTCATTATAATGCATGCAACTTTCATCTTACATGGCATCTCCTGAACCGAACATCGAGTCGTGACAGACTCTTTGTTCTGTCAGTAAGTTAAAACATCACTGCATGATTCCTTATCACAAGAAAGGATGTACGGTGAGATACGTCTATCCACTACAACCCAGGCTGAGAAACAAAACAACTTGAGATGCAAAATAAAACATTAAAAAGAACCGTATTTGGCAACACGGTTAGCAGACAAATGGTTTTCTCACTTGAACATGCATCTCTGGGTGAGAATTCATGTAGTCAAACAGCTTCTGGTAGTTCATGAACTGCTGATCCCACTCCAGCGCCTTGTCGTAGCGGAAGTCATCTCCCAGAGGGACAAGTAGCACCTTGCTGCGGAAGAGTTTGGACTTTTTACGGTACTGATCCAGGAGCAGGTTCGCCCTGATTGAGAAAGAGGGGGGGAAAAAAGAAAACTGAGGGGGACTTGGCATTCACACTGTCCTATTTTGCATACGCCAGGTTTGCAGGAAATCATTATGACCTTGGAAAGAGAAGGATCAAATTAGCCCCGAGGGTTTTTTCCATTAGCTATTGAAATATGCCCTACGGAAAGTTTTTTCGGTCCTCTAAAAGCTGCAAGACTATCTGCAGTCCATGTCTGTCTCCCACTGTTCTCTGGCTGTTGGTGCAAGTTCATCTTGAGTTTGTTTATAAGGGACTAGTACAGATAACACTGAGAGTCTTGCAACAGCGATGACCAATCTGCTGTAAATACTGTACACACCACAGCTGTAACTAACAATCTATTTAATTATTTTCTCAATTGGTCTATATAATGTCAGAAAATAGTGAACTAAATAGTGATCTAAAAGCCCAACCTGACCTCTTCTTGTCATGTCATTATATTATCAAATAAGACAAAGGAATTCCTAACCTTTCAGGAGCTACAAAGTTTAGAACTTTTGCTTAATGAATGACTTAGATGAGTCATCTTGACAATCGACTCATCAACTAATCAGCTGATCAGCTCCAAAGTAGGAGATGTCTCACCTCTCTGCTACATTGGCCTCCACCACGGGTTTTGGTGGCACTTTCCAGGGACAGTTCACGCGACCGCCTGGTAACCTCTTGAAATCGAACTGGCAGCAGACCTTGGGGTCAGGCCCGCAGGTGTGAGGCACGTCGTAGCTGTAGAACGGCATCATGTGGCAAAAGATATCCGTGTTCGATCCGGTGTCTGTCAAAGCCGGAAAAGTAAAAATCAAAACATCGGCTTGAGAGATTGTTGACAGCAACCTTAAAAAGGCAAGAATGAAATACAACTAATAAGGCATATTCTGCTCTGAGGCATGTGATCATAGACACACAAACTTGTTCACAGTCACACCTACTGTCAAATATCATTCTAGATAAAGCAGCACAAAGTCAATGACATCCCCAAAAGAACTTAGTATCACAACTTGACACTATCCAACTGTGTACTATTTGATGATTTTTACATTAAGAACAAACGGACAGTAAATCTTCGGCAGATGTTCAATTAATTAAGAAATAATTGCAGAGATGGTGCTTCTGAGGCTATTAGGCACTGCTTGTTCTTCCAAAAAACGTCCCTCTCTTTCAAAGGCCATGACTCATTCTCCAATGAGCTTAGCAGAGATAAGCACATGAATCAGATGACATTGCTGGCTCCGGCCCACTCACCCCAGGCCTGCCTCCACATAAACTCCAAGCTGCGCGTGGAAGCAAAGTGTTTTTTGACGGAATAGTGGACCCTCTGAATGAGCATGCTGGTGACGTTGGCCCTCTTCAGCAGATAGGACATGGTAGCGCTGTGACCAAAAGGGTCAACCGCCCACCCGCTGCGAGGAGTGATACCTATGACAGTGAGTAGGAAGCAAGTAGTTCAGGTTCACGCTCAGATAAAGGAAGAACAGCATCCTCATCGCCCCTCAGCAGGGAGCACTTAAAAGTAGAACAACGTATTTTATCGCCCACTGAGTCAGAGGCTACACCTGCTGCATGTGGGATGACGAGCTCAGATTCTATCGTCAAAACTTGAGACTAGAGATGTAGTGAAAGGAATTTGGGTAATGGCAACAGGTCTAACAAGAGCGTATTACACATTTAAACATTATTTCTATGAATATGAACAGGAAAAAAAAGAGTAATTTCAGAATGTGTACCAAGATTTCTCTCCAGCCACTGATGTCCTTCAATGAGCTGGTCTATCATGGCAAAGTAGTGAACATTGGCTTCATCGGTCATAACCCAGCCTCCTGTGACAATCTCTAGCTGCCCTCCAAGAATAAGTCTGTTGAACAGAGAGGATTAAGAAAGCAAGGTGAGATAATCCGACCTTTTAAGAAAGCGAGCCACATTAACCAGATAAGCTATTTTTAGAGCTACGCCATTCTGCTAGTGGACACTATCCACTGTGAAATATACTTTACATAAAGGCCAGTAGGCATCAAAGAATCCCAACTAATTGTCAAAAGTTAGTTGGGTAATTAAAAAAGGAAAAACGGTGTGCTCACTTGCGCGTAGCCTCCTGCTTGTGTATGTCTGCGGTCTCCCACCACTTGGAGAAGAAGGAAATCTCTGACCAGATGAACTTCCTGCGAGGATCCTCAGCCAGCTTCACCACCATGTTGTTTAAAATATGCTGCGTCTGGTCTGTGAAGTACTTGTCAAAAGTCTTGATCCAACCTAACAAGACCAGAAGATAAATGTGAGCAATTTGCACAACAGTTGGCAAACAGTCAACAGTACAAAATTGGCATCTCTGAAACCCCCACACCCCTTCCATGTAGCTGGCTGATACAAAAGGCAAGAAGACAAGGTAGGTAAGAGATTCAACTCTGTAGGAAAAAGTGCTGCGACAGATTAAACAAAATAAAACTCATATTTTATTCAAGTTGAGCTGTTCCCCTCAGAAAGCTTTTTAGCAGAGTGGTTGTAGGGGAAGTGAATAAGAAGCACTTTTTATGTACTTTTGGTGTAGAATAGCACGGTCTATAAATACCCTGTCCAATATTTATCTCTTTTATTGTAGTGTAATATATTCTAAAGAGATCAAAGTTCCACATCCTGCAGTTATGCTAAGATAAGCAATGTCACGGAAATGACGATAAGTTAAGTGCGCATAGTCAGTTGCGTGGGACGGGACTACTTACTGCAGTAGATTTAACATTGTGCATTGTTTGAGCTGCTTAAACAGCAGTGGACCTAACCCTTTAAATCCCTTCTTTGCAGTTAGTGAAATGAGCCTATTACCAGTAAACCTACTTCAGGTGACTTCGGCGTGAGCTGACAAAATTCTTCCTGGTTGCAAAACTGTCCCACTGTCCGTTAACCCCGGCCACTGAATACTGCATACAGAGACACTAAAGAAAACTTTGCAGCAGAGTTTAATCAAATGCCCTTCCCATTGTCGATGGATAGAATCTGCAGGTCTCTGCACACCGTCAACATATCAATAACCGTCAAGTTAGCAAGCATGTGGCAGGCTGGTAAACAAGTTTAATGAGAATGTCAGTCTCAAATCTAAGCCGATCCAACCTATGAATAGCTGGCATTTCCCAATGCCAATAGCTTTCTAATGCCATTGTTTGTGGCTAAGCCGTCAATTGTGTCAACATTATGCTAATAATAATGGGAACGAATGAATGGCGTTCTGAGTGATTTCTTGCATCCCTATCACTAGCCTCCCACTCAGGTAAGGCGTCACAGTAGCTGGCTTGTCTACTGACAAGACAATTTTATCCTGCTGAAAAAACAAAACAAAAAAAAGGTGTTCAGACATGCTCAAGGCTGCGTCTTAAGATACAGTTTGATCAGACAGACATTTAGACTAGCACATTTACACCTTCAACAAAGTATGGCCGTGTTTGTCAACTCACCTGGATCGTTGTGAGAGTGGGGGATAACAAACACTTGCAGCGGTTCATTGTCCCACTCATCTGGCTCATAAGTAATTTCAAAGCCCTGTTTCCATACGCCGCCATCAGGGTTGTCAAACTTGAGCAGGGAGTACACATCCAGCATCTAAAATTAAATACAAACTCACTTGCTCATTCGACACCAAAAAAAATAAGCATACAATAACATTTAAAATATACCGTTTTGGTCAATTAGCTGCTTAGCATTCCTTCTATGGAGGAAAAACTAGAAGTATAGCCCAAACTCACCTGAACGTCTGCTTGACCGTGGCTACCTAAAGCAGATTGGCAATCCTGGGGCTTGACAGCTAGATAAGTGGGACGGCCGTCGAAGGGTAGGACCCAGGAACCATTGGCGCTTCTGAATGGCAGGTGGCCGCTGGGGGACACAGCTCCTGTGTCTGTGAGCTCCATCACAGAGTCCTTTATGTGGCTAATGATTTGGTGGTTTTCCTCCAGGAGCTGCTCCAGCTGCTCTATCCGGTTTTGCAGAACTGAGATTTGGCTCTAAAACACACAAGCAAACATCATAAGTCACACAGCTGTATAAAATCATAAAACATCTGTTAACCAACCCCACATTCCTTCTCTATTACAGCAAAGAAACGTTGGTTGTAATACTGGAAACTGAATGATCTGCATTGACAAATCTTCAGATTCAGCAACGGTAAAATTGCAATAAGTACATTATTAGACATGTCTATTTACATTTGTTCATGCTTTTATCACAACATGCAAAAAGTGCAACAAAAATAAGCACAGAAATGGGTTTTCACATGATATGCAACACCATCACAATAATTATTCTTACCCGTGGAAAGTTGCCGCCATTCTGCCGCCTTGCAGGGTCATGTTGGACTCGATCCAACATCAGATACAGTGAGAATACAGCCACACAGAATATGGCGCCTCCACACACTGTCACCTGTTTCCTCAACTTCATCCTCCTCTGGCGCTGTCGTCTTTCCGGGGTTTGAAATTTTTAAAAAATGACCTTGACTGTGCTTTTCCAGAGAAAAAAAAAAGTCCTTGAAAACTGGAATCCAATCCTTCACAGTGCAGAATGAATGGAAGTAACCAGCCACACCAGTATTAATGGTTCTGTTCCACTCCTGCGGTGTCTCCAGGCACCGCTCACCATACTGGAGACCACTACGAAGGGGGCTTCAGCAATGGCAGCAGTGGACAAGTGTACTAAATCAGCAATAGCTGGCAAGCAGTCTGTCAGCTTTGGCCAAACCACAGCCACCGGTGGGCTCCTTCAAAGTAGCCCTTGTGCTCAACCATCCAAACCGACGAGACTGCAGGAAAAGAAGAAAAAAAACAAATGCCACACTGAAGGGGCTCAAACAGGGAGCCTAGTGTCCCTGCAGCATGATGTGTGTTACTGTGGGCCTGCTTTCTGGGTCCAGTCCCCACTCCCACAGCACAGTGGAATCCTCCAATACAGCCAGAATCCCCTTTTGATCAGCTGGCCTCTGGTGCCATAACAGTTTGCACTCTAGGCTGCCGCAGTGCCAAGAAACAGGCTGAGAAAAAAAGACTTGGCTTAGAGCAGCAGGTTTGTTTTTTTTGTTTTTTTTAAATCAAGGCTCAAATGAAACAGCTCCAGAAATTAAAATGAGACAAATGTCATTCTAGTCTCAGTAGCATTGTGTCAGCATATCTACTGTGGCAGCATGGGCAGCATGTAGGTCCTGGAAGTGCCCAATTTAGATCACATCAGAGGGTCTTCGTCAGCTGTTAGGAAAGTTTTAGATTAATAGGAGCATGCAATACATATTTCCAGAGATTATCACAAGGAAAATGAGTGAAAGAAACGGTGTGGGTGTTTTTCTTTTGATCTGACAAGTAAAGTCAAAGGGGGGTGACGGTGGCCTGCTCCTCGCAGTGTTCTCGTTTCCCTCTGTGTGCAAATCCAACAGGATCATAATCCGCTCACTTTCAGGCTGGGACTATCTCAGCATTACCACGGGGAGTGGGGATAATGACCTGGCACTAGACTGACTGGCAAAGAATAGCCTCACTCTCAGCAGTAAAACGAACATTTCTACGGTTATCGTACGTCAAATGACGAATATATCCAACAATAAACTCTTCATTAATGTGGCAAAAATGTGTGCCACAGATCGCAAGCTGCTCACATGATTGCCCATGAGCATGAAGGCAAACATTCCTCAGTAATAACAATCACCGGCGTAAACTGTCAACCCCCCGTGGTAATAGTATTTGGGTTATTGACTCAATGGACTCCTCTGTTAAGGTTTAACTCGGGTGACTTCTGGTCGGCTATCGCTGAACAGCTAGCCAGCAACACCGCGTCGCTTAAAACAGCAATAAATACCTACATTTGGACATTATCCTGCAAAAAACTCAGCCAGTTAACACAAACAGCTCGTTAACTCATTGACCGCATTGAACTCTGCCTTTAATTATCCACCAAACGTTCACTGTGGGTCACGGATATACAGCTAAACGCGCTAGCGCCAGCTAACAGATGTTCCATTATTTAAAATACCACATCAGTTTGCGAGCTAGCTTGCGAGAGTCGGGACAGCGTTTACGGGGCTGTCACGTATTGATAATGCAGGTGAAGAGCGGTCACAAACGGCATCCGTGAGGACCGGCTCTGCGCGGCAGATGTGTGTCTGACGTTACCGACGACAGCAAGTAACGTTATCGGCTTGATAACCTTAAACCCATACGTGGCTGATTACATCGAGCTAACCGTTCGCTTCCAACGTTAACCTCCGCTTATTACTCATTTATGACCGCGGGACCCTGTCGCTTTGAAGGGAATTAATAAAATCTGACGTTACCCATCAAAGGAGAGTAATCCGGAAGAGTGTAGCGCCCAGCATTGCGTATGCTTTTGGCTCCTGGCTGACAGATTACCCAACTGAACCAGTTAGCCTAGCAGTTAGCACCGTTGAGCTGCTGCAAAGGATTCTGGGAAGCGGGGAGCTGCGCATCAGTCGGTGATTGGCCAACATGTTATTGTAAAATAAATGCACCAACCTTTCATTTCTCGAGAGAGTAATGACAATTATAATATGATAGATACCAGAATCAAATACACAGAGGTCCAGAAACAAAATAACCAGTAAAGCCAGTTTGAACTTTAATTTTTGTTTTATGATAAATACAAAAAAATGTAATAATTTGTGAGTGTGGCTACCCTGAAAACCTGATTTGTACAATCTCTGCAAGTCTACAAGTTTAAACTTTGTCAAGAATGTGCTTATTAATAGGAATAATATTGATATAAAGCCTTATTCATGTTTTCCTATTTCATTAAATGTGTCGGAGAATCCAGAAATAAAAGGCAACTTCTCATCCATTGGGCACTCAGTCGGCTATTGCAGTTGCAATCAAGTGTGGAGGGGCTTTAAGGGAAATTGATAACAATTTGTGCCCTCATTGATTGGACGGTGTACTGAAGATGTTCAAAGAAGAGGATAATACCTTGTCTGAAACATGATGGACTTCCTTTTTTATATACAGTGCTTTAAAGTTTGGGAGTACGGGCGCTTATTAAGATCAATGAAACGTTACGTCACCATGCAGCTTTTATAATGTTACTGGACTGGGACCACTAGCCCCTGGTATAGCTATGTATGAGTCACATTCCTTTATACAAAGGGGCTCAAGCAGTGCTGTATATTATGTCATTATGTCACCAAAGCTGAAGACCAGCATGACTGTTGCAGAAATATGAACAGCACTGTGGAGGTAAATGATACCCCAGTGTGGAAAATGTAATGCTTTGTATGCGAGTCACACTGTTGTGTTCCTTTCATTCAGGAGCTTTTTATGTGTTTATGGAAACAGGGGCATAGCTGACACTTAAATAATTAATTAGCAGATTGTGTGGGACATGACAGGAACAGATGGTATTGTTTTGGTTTGGCTCGATAGTCACAAGAGACTGATAACTCTTCATGGGGTCTAAAATAAAACCGATTCAAAATTCTGTGCATGATCGCATGAGAGTTATTTCCAGACATTAAAGTTTTGTAGCAGAAAGTACACCAGCAACGACACATTCCTGTTCTAAAAACACAATCTCTCATAAAACAAAGTAAAAAAAAAAAAAAAACAAGGAACAAATGTGTACACAGCTGGTTTTGATTTCAGACCGGGACTCTTTTCCTTGGGTACATGGTGCTGTCGCTGAGCCTCGTGGATATCCTGTGGATCTGGTATGTATGGGGTCTCACAACAAGCCAGCCCTAAGGACAAGTATCCGCCCATGGATCATCTTCTAAAGTCACAAAGCTGCTGTGGTAATAAGAGACTCTTAACAGGTGTACCCGAGCACAAAGCCCAAAGCGAACCACCTTGTCTCCACGGCAACAGAAGAAACACAATGGCGCTTGGCTGTCCTTGTAAATGAGAGTCCCCAGGTGAGAAATGCAGGAAATACCAGACCAGGGCACTTCCTATTGGGGTTTAAACCTGTTGCAAATGCACTGTACATATTAAACTCATATGTCGACACTCAAAATGCAGTTTTTCATTTGCGCTTTTACTCAAAAAAGTAAAAAAAAAAAAACATTTGTCACCATTTGTATAAACGAATCCACCCACATACAAACGCATTGAAGTGTATTTGGGGATTTTTTTTTTATGGATGAGCACTTTATTTGTGTGTGACCTTATATCCACTTTATTTGTCAGGTGGTTATAGCTATGAGTTACTTTATTGTATCGGTCCCCATTCATTTGTATTAAATCAATGTGGATTTGGGTTTTGTTTTATTGTCATTGTAAGGTTGTCTTGTGTTTCCCAGTATAGTGGTCTTTTTGGCTTCTTAAACTATACATTTAAACAAACATGGTGCCACATTCTGTTAACATGATACATAATTTGATAATGCTTTACAGATCTGTTGATACCATTAATAAGTTTTATGTTGCTGGTTTTGAAAAAAAGTCACCTGACCACTTTTAATTAGCCATTGTGCAGCTATAAGTCAGTAATAGAGTTGATAAAGCAAAATTATTAGACCACTGGTTGGGGTTAGACCAGTAAAGCCTTTACTAACTGATTAATTAACTGTAGTAGGCCTAGTAGTAGTAGTAGTAGTAGTAGTAGTAGTAGTAGTAGTTACACACTGTAAAGCCTTCACAAATGACTCGGTGTGCCTGTGTTGCCCGAAGAAAGCACTAAAATGAAAATGTATCCAAATAAAGAAGAGATGGGGACGGAGACAAGCTCCAGCTCCTCTCTTCCTTTTATGGTAGTGGAGCGTGAGCGGATGGGCGGGGATGTCGCCCAAACGTCATCAACGTGCTGCGGACACCCGGAAGTGTAGCAAGAGGTAACATGTTAGGCTCAAGTTAGCGGTGTTTATGACCAAGTAGGGGGAATTGAACTCCACATTCTCCATACCGAGTAGCGCGGTATTGTGAAGTACACCTTGAAGATGAGTGTGAGCGAAAAAGAAAAGGTGAGAACAGCTGTTTGCTACGTAGCCTTTTAGCTTAGCAGATTTTCCTCATAATAGCATTTCTGTCATCATTAAACTCTTGTTGCCTAACGTAACTCCCACCCCTCTTTAACCCAGGACTCCGCAGCCCTGAAGGAGGAGGGGAACACCCTTTTCAAGACAGGGGACGTGAAGGGCGCAGTCCACTGTTACACCAAAGCGTTGAAGCTGAGTGACAGCCGAGCAGAGAAGGCTGTTCTGTACCGCAACCGCTCCGCCTGCTACCTGAAACAGGACGAGTACGACAAGGCGGAGGCTGATGCCTCCAAAGGTGGGATGAAGTCACTGCCGAGGATGTTGAATAGTTTGTAGAGCACAAATACACAACTAACCATACTATGGCCTGCATCGAAATGTATATCCACCCAGATACCTGCTGAGGTTTGCAGCTGTGCAATGTAGCTTACTCTAATAAATACTCAGTTTATGCCCAAAAGCAGCTCTTTTAATCTGTCACATACTCTTGATGATTGCAACACACATCAACTGTCTTATCTTACTGTACTGTTGCACCGACTGTCACTAACTGGACAACGATTTGTAGATGTTTATTACACGGTTATATTGAACGTCATTGTCTTTCACTCTTTCCAGCTCTCGATACTGACCCGGCTGATGTGAAAGCCAGGTTCAGGAGAGCTCAGGCTTTCCAGAAACTCTGTCGGCTTGACCAGGCGTTTCTGGATGCTCAGAGGTGTGCCCAGCTGGAGCCCAAAAACAAAGCCTTCCAGGATCTGCTCAGGCAGCTGGGAGCACAGATCCAGCAGAAGGTATTTGGAGTGGATGATGGGTCGGGGAGGTTGGGCTTTTATTTGGATACCCTGAACAAACTGTTGCTAATTAAGATCTTTTCTCTTAACCGTGTAGTCGGTGCAGCTAAACTCCACGGATGCTCGTGTGCAGCAGATGTTCTCCCTCCTCTTAGACGCATCGGCAAAAGACTGTGATCGACAAAAGGTAAGAGCAACTCACAGGCATGAACATGATAAACTCCTGTAATTTGCTCTTTTTGTTTGACTTGTATTCATTTGTATCTGTCTGTAAAGTTGTATTACACCAAAGTAATGTCCATTATGCAATTTCAGGCTGCTCAGAATCTAGTGGTATTATCCCGAGAAGACGCAGGAGCTGAGCAGATCTTCCGTAACGATGGAGTGAAGCTGATCCAGAAACTTCTTCAGTCAAAGCAGGAGGATATTGTCCTTTCTGCCCTGAGGACCCTGGTTGGGTTGTGCACGGGGCATCAGTCCAGAGTAAGTGTGACAGTTCCCTCTTAAGTCATTCATTACATCTTCTTTAAAGTCCCTTTTTAGCACCATGCTAGTAACACTTCTGAATTGCCTTACTGCTTTTAACTGCTGATGTCCACTTTTATGTTGCCAGACTATGGCTATAGTGAATGAGTTGGGAATGGAGCAGCTGTGTGCAGTAATGGGATCAGGAGCCTCCACTGTGTCTCTGGCTGCCTGCCACCTGCTGCAGGTGATGTTTGAGGCTCTTACAGAGGGCATGAATAGAGAGATCAGAGGGAAAGATGAAGCCATACTTCCTGGTGAGTTTAGATTGAATCACATGTGAATAACAAATAAGAAAACAATTTTTTTGTGTGTATCAGCTTCTGTCTTCTGCTTTTGAATGTTAATTGACTGTGTGAATTTAACACAGAACCCTCCAAGGAGCTACGCTCAATGCTACGCCACCTCATGGAAATGATGCCAGCGTCTAATGTGACGGGGGCAGGCAGAGACAGCGCCATCAACCTCCTGGTCAAACAAGTGCCCCGCAAGTCCTTGAAAAACCAAGATAACTCCCTCACATTATGGGTGATAGACCAAGGTTTGCAACACACCTGCACATAATGTTACATTTCTCACATTTTTACAAAACAGAACAGACATAGACCATAGGAAGAAAAACAGAAGTGTTCCTAGCTCATTTCAGACATTCTGTCACTAGTTTTATCTGGCATTGCTCCAACCAGATTAATTAACTCTTTGTTCTCTGGCAGGACTGAAGAAAATCCTGGAGGTGGCCGGGACAGTCCCTGAGCTTTCAAAAGGACCACCTCTTACAGACAACTCCCACATGAGCTGCTCTGTCTTGCTCAGCAAACTATACGATGACCTGAAGAGTGACGCAGAGAGGGAGAACTTCAACAAGCTATGTGAAGAATATGTACAGTGAGTTGACCACCAAAACCTGTTAGTAATTTACAGTGTTTCTGTAATTGAGCTGCTTAATTCTGCATAACTTATGAATATGAATGAATCCTCATGACACGTCGCATGCAAAAAAAAAGTGTCATCCTTTCTCTAACTTTCTGATCTGATGTTTTTCTGGGTAGGCAACATTTTAGCAGGCATGGCCTAGATGGCAAGTTGCGAGCCATCCAGACAGTGTCGGTGCTCCTTCAAGGGCCGAGCGATGTGGGCAACAGAACTCTGGAGATGTCAGGGATGATGGATGTGGTGATCTCTCTGTGTGCTTCCGAAGATGTCACTCACCAGCAGGTAGCGGTGGAGACTCTAATCCATGCGGCGGGCAAGGCCAAGAGAGCCTCCTTCATCACGGCCAACGGTGTGGCACTTCTGAAGGATCTCTACAAGAAGAGCGAGAACGACAGGATACGCGTGAGAGCCCTGGTGGTAAGTGCTGCAGAAAAGCAAGTATCTTTGTCTCAGACATGGCTGGAAAGAGAAAAGCACATCTTTATATAATACATTTCTTACACAGGGTTTGTGCAAGCTTGGATCAGCAGGAGGGACGGACTTCAGCATGAAGCAGTTTGCCGAGGGATCCACACTAAAGCTTGCCAAACAGTGCAGGAAGTATGTTTGCCTGTGTTGAATCTTGAACCTGAGTAAAGATTAAGAGAAATGTGTCATGCCTGATCGACATCGTTTCCTGATTTAAACACCACAGTTAATGAGTTAGAAATAAGAATCAAGCTGTGTCTCTTTCTCTTTCAGGTGGCTGTGTAATGAGTCTCTGCCTCCGACCTCACGCCGGTGGTCTGTGGAAGGCCTCGCCTACCTCACCTTTGATGCCGACGTGAAGGAAGACTTGGTGGAAGATAAAAACGCTCTCCTGGCCATGTTTGAGCTAGCAAAGGTTTGACTGATGATTGTAATTTGAGTTTTTAATCATTTTGATGCATGGACAATACAGGACAACTGTGATGTAAGCTTCCTCTCAGAAGAGCATCTTAGTGGTTATTGTATTCATTATTTGTGTGTAGTCCTAGAAACCATCAGTATCTATGTTTTTCTTCTTCCTGCAGTCTGAGGATAAGACGGTGCTCTTTGCTGTGGGCTCCACATTAGTGAATTGCACCAACAGCTATGAAGTGGAGAAGCCAGATCCTCAAATGGTGGAGCTGGCCAAATATGCAAAGCAGCACGTGCCAGAGGAGCATCCCAAGGTGCCATTTAAATTTCAAATTTTTCATGTACTGCGCACATATTTCTTTTCGAGATTGTTTTGACAGAACTCTTTCCATGTGTCAGGATGCACATTCCTATGTGGAGAAAAGACTGATGAAGCTGCTGGAGGCTGGTGTGGTGTCTGCGTTGGTGTGTATGGTCAAACAAGAGAGTCCTGCCCTCACTGAGGCTTGTAGGGACTGTATCGCCAGGTAGGAAAATAGCAGTTAAGTCTCTGTCAGTCACTGTTCTCTCTGTGGATTTTCTGTTTCATGCCATTTCTCACGGCAGGGTTTTCTTGGCTTTGGTGGATCGACAGGAAGACAGGGGCACGGTGGTGGCACAGGGTGGAGGAAAGGTAGAGCACCCTGATAAATATTCATAGTTTACCCTGCACACGGATCCAAACACCTTGCTTTAGTAGTTTTACATGCTTTATGATGACTGTTTTCCTCCCATAGGCTTTGATCCCACTGGCAGCTGACAACACGGATCTTGGTAAAATCAAAGCAGCACAAGCCCTGGCAAAAATAACCATCACAGCTAACCCAGAGATTGCATTCCCAGGGGAAAGGGTGAGAACGGCATGCTACAGAAAGTCTCTGCAGTTTAAAAAAAAGAAGAAAACTAAGGAACGATTCCTATTTAACCTTGTCTCGCTTTCTGTTGTCAGATCTATGAGATGGTGCGCCCCCTTGTCAGTCTTCTGTGTCTTGAATGCACCCTGCTGCAGAACTTCGAGGCACTCATGGCTCTTACCAACCTGGCTGGCATCAGTGAAAGACTCAGGTTGGCCACTAGAGGGAGTCTCTCCTAAGAATACACGTCCGAAACAATTGTAACTGTAACCTACAAGTATCCTGAAACTAGAGCTCAGTTTAATTCTTTCGTTTTGGCAAATCTACCTTCTGTGGAGAAAGGAACATCATTTTATATTTATTTATATATATTTTTTATTTTGATGATTGAACATGCAGGATACTAATTTGCTTCCTGAAAATGAAAAATGTGAAAATATTTTTTACCAGAATCAGCAAGTCCAAGTGGAGTCTGAAGTCATAAATAAACTGCATGTCAGGATTCAAGTATTTCAAGTCTCTCAATGTTTACTTCCTTTTCTTCCTTTCATAATATATATTTTCTGACATTACAGATTTGTATCAGTGTTTCGAATATCTGCTTGTTTTAATCACATACAATTTAATTCACAGACAAAAGATCATAAAGGAGAAGGCACTACCAAAAATTGAGGGCTTCATGTTTGAGGAACACGAGCTGGTCCGAGCTTCCGCCACAGAGTGCATGTGTAATCTGGTTTTAAGCACTGAGGTAAGACACATAAATCGTAGTTGATTAAATTGCACAAACATGTTGAAAAGTAGGAGTAAAAGTGAGTGTTTGGTGCGTCCTCAGGTGCAGAAGCTGTATCTGGCCACGGGGAACGATCGCCTGAAGCTGCTTGTGCTCTACAGCGGAGAGGAGGACGAGAGGCTGCGGAAAGCTGCTGCAGGAACTCTGGCCATGCTGACTGCTGAGCAGCCTGAGCTATGCGCCCGCATCCCTGGAACGGTAGGCAGACCGCCGTAGCAGCTCACTGTCACCACACATCCATCAACTCAGCACTGTGGTAACAAATGATTCATGTCTCCGTTTTAACTCTCATTATTACTCCCTGTTCTCTTCTCAGACGACCCACTGGATGGAGATTATACAGTCACTATTGCTCTGTGAATTATCTGACCTGCGCCACCGTGGAGTGGTCATAGTTCACAACATGATGCAGGCGGAGAAGAGTCTGGCGGAGACACTCATGGAGAGCGAAGCTCTGGAGATCCTTTCTGTCTTGGCGAAGGGAGGCGAGGGCATACCGGAGCCTGTTTGTAAGATGGCTCAGAAATGTCTGGACAAGGCTGTGGAGTACAGCATCATCGCGACGAGGGAAGAGAAGGAAAAGGGCAAAGGAACTGAACCATGAAATCACCGCTGCAGCATGTACCTCCTGGTGTTTTTGAATGTACATTGAGGATAATGTGGGACCAGTGAAGTCATTTCATTTTTGCAGGAAATCAGTTTGATTCTGAATGGGTGAAAAACGTGGAAAAGCAATAAAACCATGAAAGAAGAAAGGCAGCAAATGAAAGCCAGGAGATACTAATGGAAGTAGTTTTCCACACACTTATCTTAATTGTGCTCAAAGCCCTGAAGGCAAGCTTCTCCTGTTTATGTATGTTCATGTTCAACTTGGAGACCAATGAGACTATACATTTTTTACTAAAGATTACCATTCTATGATTTGCAAATGTTTTATTTGTATCATTTATTCCCCAAAACACAATCTTTGTTTTCAATTTGACACACTTCTATATTCGGCTTTCAGCATTCACTCGCAGGAAATGTATTTTCTAGCCTTTTTTCACAATATTTTGCCCTAAACGCACCAAAAAAAGCATTTCATTTACATTCACATTATTGTGTGTTTTGTTTTTAATGTGTATCACTGTCACTACTTTTATCACTCCTACTACATTCCTTGTGTCTTAATTGTATTGTTTTTACAGTTTTGACTGAACACAAAATAAAAAGTAAAACCTCTATTAAATCGTTGTATTCAGTTGGTTCACCCGCCTGTTTTGCATCTATGGTCTTGAGTCATTGTGCGACTGTACTGCAGCGCATGCGCGGTACACCCCGGCGCTATAAACACACGCACCACTGTTGAAACTTTGCGGACAACTGCGCCGCGCACGCACAGCGGCGTAGAGGGAGGTAACGCGTTTCCAATGCGGTGGTTCGGGTTCGGCTTTAACGCGTTTGGACAAATCTACGTCCACGAGACGTCGACTAAACGCGCGTGTAGCGACGCTGCAGATGACGTCAAAGTGAGGCGTCCAACAGAGCTCACCGACTTGAAGACCGACTTTCAAATTAGAGCAAGTTGGAGTCGAAGAGCGTCTTTGAATGGTAAGTCTCGTCAAAGATGAAGCTGCTCTCGATGCCTCGTTATAAATATGAACCCATGCAACCTCTCTGCCTGTCAGCGGGCGGCTGTGTGAGTCTCGCCGGCTTCGGCTCCGGTGAGTCTTGTGTTCCTGTGGACGAGAGTCGCGGCTGTAAAGATGTCGTCATCAGCGAGTCATACTGGACCCTCGCTTTCCCGGACAGACTCGAGTCCTGGGATCTGCAGAAGAAAGAGCAGACTCCATCATGGAGCATGGAAATAAAAACGCACCCGGAGAGCTCTGGTAATGTATGATACTAGAATCTCCTTTGGCAGCTATAATAGAATTAACTTACACTATGCAATCATTGGCTGAAGGGTAAAAGTGCATTTCTCGCTGCTTTCCAGGACCCCCTGTGAATCTCCCATTGGTCCCTGGGGGTTACATTGCCTTGAAGCCACCCCTGTACCGCTCCTTATCCCCACACCTGAGGGCCAAGAGTCTGGCACTGAGTGCGGAGCATGCCATCCTCCTGAGTGCCTCTGGAGCTGTGTACACCTGGGGACTTGGCAGGTAGACCTCATACCCACACATCACTTCAACGGCAATAACACCCCTCATGCATACCTTGATATTGTGTTGTGTGTTTATGTGACAGCCATGGTCAGTTGGGGCACGGAGGCCTCGCTTCTGAGGAGGAGCCCAGGATAGTGGAGGCCCTCTGGGGGATGCCCATGAGCTGTATAGCTACAGGAGGCTGGCACTCTGTCTGTATTAGTGGTAGGTGTCACATGTGTTGGCAGTGATGGCACAAAAAGTGGCAAAACAATGACCCTGACTTTTCTTTAGATGGGGGCGACCTTTATGTGTGGGGCTGGAATGAAAGTGGCCAGCTTGGACTTCCATCACGAGGTCTGAGGAAAGCAGTGCAGCAGCAGAGTAGCCAACAAGCAGGTAAACATTTCACCTATAAACAAACTCATATTTCTTCTTACCTGTCCATCGATCTGAATACCGTTGTGTAATCAATGAGCATTTGCACAGCCTCTTTAATGGTGATTGCCTAGTGATTAACTCTGAACAGGGGAAATGTTCACTCGGTCTGTGGATTTACTGTAATTACATCCGTTTTCAAGTTTATGGCACTTTATTAGCACCATAAACGAAATGACGCCATTGACTCCCGTTGTACTGGGTGAGCTACCGTTGTTATCCCAAAAAACACTATTTAAATGCATAGATAGCACTTGAAGTATGAGGAAAAAGCTTTATGTAGTTCATGAATGAACCACCTCCCTTTCTGTAATGAAGCACTGAAACATGAACTGTCCTGAACAGAAGCACCATGCCAAGATGCCAGCACATCTACCGCTGAAGAGCCACAGGAAGAGGTGTTCATATCAATCCAGGCGTTCCCGGCTCTGCTGGATTTCACTCCGCCGTGTGAGATCAGGACAGTGAGCTGCGGCAGCCGCCACACAGCAGCAGTAACGAGTAAGAAACCACACTTGTAGTGATGTGCGTCTTCTTGGCAGATCTGCCAGTCACCTTTATGTCATATTTTCTAATTCCAGCCACCGGGGACCTCTACACTTGGGGCTGGGGTAAGTTTAAATTTGGCAGATTTTTAATTTGCTGCAAATTATGTTTTTTTCAAGTTTCCAGTGCCAGTTTAATTAATCAGTATGCTTAGAGCACAACTTAAGTACACATTAAACTTACCCTCTCCATCTTTCTTCTATCACCATTTCAGGCGACTATGGCCAACTTGGACACCAGACTTTGATCAGTTCAGATGAGCCCCAGCATGTGGAGTTTTTCAGGGAGCAGCAGATGCATGTGGTCGATGTAGTGTGCGGAGCATGGAACACTTTTGCTGCTGTCACCAAGCAGGAAGTAGCTTGCTCTTAAATATGTGATGGAATCCCCTTGATGTGGGGGAAAGGCAGAAACTGGACTTTGGACAACATACAAGGAAGTGTAAATCATCACAAGAAATGACTCAAAAATCAAGAGACTTTGAAATAAATGTATTTTGTAATATATATATTAAGTTCAAATTATTTTTTCTGTATCAAAAGAAGCAACTTTGTAAATGGAAATATTTTAATTTTCTGTATAGAAACAAAACTTTTTTAAAAAATCACAGGTTTTGATATTTCACAAATTATGCATAAAATAGTTATTGCAGTAAAATCCACAGGTAAATATAATTTAAGGCAAATATCTAAAACTAGTTAAACACCGTATGATAGTTAAAAGGCGACGCTTTCCCACAGCTCGCTGGAGGTCTTCACAGAACAATCTTGAAAGAACTGTGGAGAAATCCAAATATGACAAGCTGTTATCAATATTGTGTTGAGTCAATAAGTGCACATCTGTGATAACAGCATCGAGACTTTTACCTGACAAAATCTGGCGACCTTGAAATGACATGCTGAAACTCTGAGAGATTCACGGTTCCATCCTTGTCAATGTCCGACTCTTCCAGAATCTGAAGGGCGCAGAAAGAAAACGACTGTAAGACTTAAAAAGTCAGCGTACCGACCGCGGCGTGCCTCCTCCGTATCGTCGCAGAGGAGAAGCCTCGTGAACTCACGTTGCTGATGAGCTGTCTCATTTCTTCAGCGGTTAACCTCGTGTCATCCGTCTCACCGGTCAGGCAGTTTACCAGCTTCTCCAGATCACCACAGTCGAGGGTCCCATCATCATCGAAGTCTGGAAAACATCGATATTCCCATCACACAGATTCAAAGCCTCGCATGTACCGTTAATAACCAGCTCATCAGCTAATTTACCAAATATACGGAAGGCATAGTGGGATTTGATTTCCAGCGTGGCGGAGTCACTGAAGGCACTCAGCAGATCCAGAAAGTCCTCAAACGTGAGGCTGCCATCTTTGTGTTCGGATGTTGAGAAGACGAGGCAGATTCTTCTCCTGAAAGGGTTGGACTGTACCAGGAACAAGAACGGGGGTCAGCACAGTTTATCTCAAACAAAAGTACAGAGCAGCTTAATCATGACACACACAAAAAACAACAAGTAAGAGTTTCACCTTGAGCTCTGGCAGAGCGAGGATCCTCTCCATCGGTACTCTTATACTTGGAAGATCTTTCTCGTCTTTTGTGAGCAGTTCAGTGAATCTCTTGTGAGCACTAAATTAACAAACAAAACAAGTTTAACCCAATACCTAAAAAAAAAAGGTATTAAGGTATTTGTAATGTGTCATGTCGTTGATCACTTACAGAAGAATTTCTTGTTTTGTCAAGAACGTCAGCTCCTAAAAGTAAAACTGAGCATTACTGGAATGAAACATACTTTATTTCTTGTAAACCACTTTGCTATAATACATCTATAAAATAACATTATCCTTCATTGTGTGGATACGCGTGATGACGAGTGGCAGCCTGACGTAAAGGTGCCATTAGCGTCGTGTTTAGTTGCAACGTTGTGGGAAATACAACAACTAAATGTACTTCTGAAGACGATTGTCTGGTAGTTTTATCTCTCCTTAAAACATTAAGCTACGTTAGCTTCGTTACACCGTCACTTTAGCTTTTAACTTTAGCCCCTCGGTTAACGTCAACAGCCCAAATGCGAGACTTTTCTTCGGACACCTACTTGGTATTCGGAGAGTAAATCCTTCCCGAGTTGACTCGCCGTGGTGCCCATTCTGAAAATGTCGACTCAAAAGTCTACTTTTGTTGTTGTTGTTGTTGTTGTAAACAGTTGTCCGCCGAACTACTAGCAGGCACAGTTGGCAACTTTAGGTCGCTTTACTTCCGGTAGCGGTCGCTTTCCTGAATGTAGTTACGTAACGGCTCCTATAGTGACGTACTCGTATCGCCTCAAAGGCCGGGAACAACTGACAATGATTAACATGAGTTGTTCTAACTTTAATCATACCGTAGGATATCTTTATTTTTGACACAGTTTGTATATATATTTTTTTTTATGTCAGTTTGAGATCATTTAAGTACTTTTGAGAAGTATTTTCTGGGGGGGGGGGGGGGGGGGCATTTTTGCTTTTATTTGAGAGCAACAAGAGAGAAACATGGGGAATAACTTGCAAAAAAGGACTGGAAGGTACATTATAGTATTAACCGCCTATCCTATAGCCTTACTGGTGCACTTATATCACAATATAAAAGGGTTCCAGCAAAAGTAAAGACAATTGTGTTAAAACAATGATTTTTTTTTACAAAAAAATAAATAGCAGTAGCTATTTATAGTGTAAAGAATCAATAATTTTATCCCAGGAGTTTTTTTTGTGTGCAGAAGATCCAGATATTGTTATAAAGACGCAGTATTGACCTGTATGAAGTTCCAGTCCTCTACCTCAAATTTTACAATGCCTACGGCAACAGTAGATCTGTTTGTATTGTTTTGCAATGTCTTCATGCCATCCTATTAACAAATCCAAAGTAAAACTCTCTAATATCATTTTTTTTATTGTCATATTTTTTTAGTCACAAACAAACAGATGCATTTTTCTTCTCTTAATAAATTCTATTAAATCATTAATAAGGCTTACTAATGTACAAACTTTAAAAAAATATAGTATGTGATCATATCTACAAAAACATCTGGTAATGCATTCATTTTACAGAGCATTTGCTCACTGAATTTACTGAACAACACTGGATGAAGATGAGAAATATAGACGAGGATCTTGATAAGAAGACCAGGAGATGGTTACTCAGGGAAGGAGACGAGCTAAGCTCCTGGATTTGTCTCCGGATCTGTTGTGTCTGGGGGAAAAAAACACAAAAAACACTTTAATGCAGGAAATAGCATAGTGTGTGGGAAGTGAAAGTTTAAGCACTTAATGTATATAATTGTTCTCTAAAATCTTTTCAATTATACTCTAACTCTATACTCTCGAAGCTCTAATACCTTCACAATATGTTATTCCTACTAATTATAACAACTTTTATGTGTCTTCACAGGTTGTACCTGTCATTTTCGTTCCCTCCTTGGTCTCAGCTGGAACTCCGACCCCGTACTCGTTTTCGCCGGTGATTCTGAAGAAGTAGACTCCTCCCTCCTCCAAGTCCGACAACTTGTATGACAGTCGGCGGCATTTGTCAGTGAGTCTTGTCCACCCTTTCCTGCTGATGTCCCTTATATCTACGTGGTAGTGCTTGACGGGGCCCCCTCCCTCATTCTCAGGGATGTCCCAGGTCACAGTGGCAGAGTTCTTGGTAACGTCTTTAACCGCTAAGTGAGTTGGTGGACCGGGTGAATCCAAAACCCTCACATTCAGCGTCAAAGAGGCGGATCCAGCAACGTTTTGCAGTTTGACCATGTATTTCCCGGAGTCGTCGCGTGTTGCTCCTTCCACTGTGATCGAGGTGACTGAACTGCTGGTGTTGATCATTCCTCTGACTCTCAGATCTACATCGGCTTTGTCCCACGTCACGATGGGAACAGGCTTGCCTGTGAATGGCACCGTCAATGTGAAGGAGCCGGCGTCTTTAACAAGTAGGGTCTTCCTAATCTCTGTGCTAACGTCAAACCTGGGCTCCTCCTCTCTCTCCATGGCCACCTCGGGATCTGTTTCAGGACTGGGCTCGCTGGTGCCGATCTTGTTTATGGATCTGACGCTGAAAACATATTCCATCCCCGTTGTGAGTCCAGTTAATGTAAACTCTGTCTTGTCTGTGTTATTGACGGCAACAGTCCAGTCTTCTTCTGTGGATTTTCTGAATTCTACTTTATACCCTGTTACCGCTGCTCCACCATCAAACAGCGGCTTGGTCCATGACAGAGTGATGGAGGATCTGGATGAATCGATTATGGTGGGTTTAGCAGGGGGGGAGGCAAGAAACTTTGGGTCCTCTGCCAGAGTGAGCGGGCATGGGAGACTGGGTTCACTCCGCCCGGCAGCATTCTCAGCAAAGACTCTGAATTCATACTCGCATCCCTCGTGCAGGCCAGAGGCTTTCACTCGTAGGTCATAGACCGGCTTCTTGTTGATACGAACCCAACGGACACCCTGCTTATCCCTCTTCTCAATGATGTAACCGTCTATGCGGCTGCCTCCATCAGAGTTAGGTCTCTTCCAGCAGATAGTCATGGCCTCGTTGGTCGCACTTGTGACCTCAACGTCCGTCGGAGCAGATGGGATAGTAAAGGGATCCGCGGCCTTGATGGGCTCACTTTCCAACGCCTCGCCTTCCCCATATTTGTTCACTGCCCTCACCCTGAACAGGTATTCATTCCCTTTGAGTAACTTTGTTATTTTGCAGGTAGTCGCCATCATGTCGCCGTAGATAAGGGTCCAGGCTACACGGCTGGTTTCACACTTCTCAACAAGGTAGTGCATGGTCTCGGCACCGCCGGTCTCATGAGGGGGTCCCCATGACAGTGTGCATTTCTCTGCCGAGAGTCCAGACACTTCTAGAGGTCCGGCAGGTGGGCCAGGTCGGTCCAGGACCTTGCAGGTGATAGCTTTAGATGTGGTACCACCTGTACTCTGTAAGGTCAGAATATACTGTCCGGAGTCTTTCCTAACAGTTTCTCTGATGAGCAGAGAGGTATGCTTCTTTGTTACGGTTATCTCAACCCGTCCCTTAGTGTCGATATTTCTGCCATTCTTCAACCAAATCGCTGTAGGGTTGGGGCGGCCACAGATGTCAGCATCTATTCTTAGGAGGTCTCCCGCTTTGACAACCACCACCTGTCTAAATTTGTCCTCCAAGATAATTTTGGGCGGCTCCACATCATGCTGCACCATGACCGGTCCGGTGGTTTCAGACGGCGCGCTGAAGAGCTCAGCCGCGTTCTTTGCAATCACACGGAAATCGTACTGTTCCCCTTCTGTGAGGCCAGTCACTTCCAAAGAGGTGTCCAGCAAGTTGGTGAAGTTGCACTTAAGCCAGCAACTCTCTGGCAGCTCTTTACGCTCGACAATGTACCCAGTTATTTTAGCACCACCGTCGTATTCAGGTTTGTCCCAGCAGAGGGAAACCGAGCTGTTGGTTATATTGGTGACTGAGAGGTTGTATGGAGGATCACACTGGTCTCTTGCTGCCACGGGTTCAGATGCCTTACTGCATGGTCCAACACCAGCCATATTCTCAGCAGAGACCCGGAACTCGTATATCAGACCTTCCTCAACACTTGTCACCTTGAACTGGTTCTCAGTCACTGGGTTTCTATTCAACTTTGTCCACAAGATACTGCTTTGATCTTTGCATTCAATATGATAACCAATGATAGGGCTGCCGCCATCACTGTCTGGCTTGCTCCAGGCAACCACCATGATGGACTTTGAGGCACTCACAATACGGAGGTCGGATGGTGGACCAGGGGGCTTAAAGGGATACTGGGCGATAACAGGGTCTGACTCAACAAAGTGGCTTTTGCCGTAGCGATTCTCTGCAGCGATACGAAACGTATATTCAGTCCCCTGTGTCAGACGAGAAATCTTGATTGATGTTCTGGCAACCGTTGCAGACACAATCTGCCATACTGTGCTGCCCGTATCTCTCTTCTCAACAACATAATTACTGATTTGGCACCCGCCAGTGTAATGCGGGGGCTGCCACGACAAAGACATAAAGTCAGCGCTCACTTCATCCACTCTGAAGTCACTTGGTGGTCCGGGTTTTTCAAAAACATTAACAAAGATTTCAGCAGATGTAGCTCCAGTCGAGTTGGCCAGGGTCACCTCGTACGTGCCAACATCTATTCTGGAGGCATCTTTGATAATGATCTGAGATGATGTGGCAGATGTTTGCACGTTTAACCTGCTCGTCTCTTTCAGCACATTGCCATCTTTCTTCCAGACTACTGTTGGCAGTGGTACACCCTTGAATGGAACATCAATCTTTAAATCATTTCCTGCCTTCACGGTGAATGTGTTGGACAGCAAATTGATAATGGGCTCAGCACTTGTACTCTTTACCATAACGGGTGCCAAAAGGGACTTTGGTTCACTTTTTCCCTTTTCGTTCACAGCCGTCACTCTAAAGAAATACTCCTTTCCTTTTGATAGCCCAGTAACGGTAGCTTCAAGTGCTTTACTCTCCGAACACCTCGTCCACACTTCTTCTCCTTTAGCCTGCATTTCTACAACATAAGAGGCGATTTTGCTTCCTCCATCGTGTTCAGGCTTCTCCCAAGAGAATCTTGCGCTATCGCCAGTGACATCACTGAGTGTGATTTTGCCAGGAGGCAGAGGAGCCTCAGACACTTTAACAGCCTCCGTGGTCTCTGCTGGCAGTCCAGTTCCAAACTCATTCACAGCCAGAACACGGAAATTATAGAAGCTCCCTTCCTGGAGATTGTCAATCTTGTATGAGTTTCTCACACAGTTGCTACAGACGCTTGTGAACACCTTCCTGGCCTCTTCCCTCTTTTCTACGATGTAGTGTGAAATCTTTGCCCCTCCGTCGATTAGAGGTGCCTCCCAGGAGATGAACACAGAGTCCCTCTTCGCATCCTTTACCTCTAAGTTTGTTGGTGCGCTAGGAGAGTCCAACACTCTGACATTGATGAATGCAGATTTAGAGCCAATGCAGTTCTCCGCGGTCAACACGTATTTACCCGTGTCATTTCTGTTGACATTCTCGATCAGTAACTCCGTGTGGGAGCTTGTGACCTCAATTTGAGCTCGCTGACTGACATTACCCCCTTCCTTTGACCATTTAACCTCTGGCTCCGGCTTTCCTCTGATGGTGACAAGGAGACGTAATGTGGAACAGGCCCGAACGCTGACAATCTTCCTCAAGGTAGTGTCCAACTCGATCTCAGGGGCCTCCAGTTTTTCAGCAGCGACCACAGACCCAGGCAGATCCACATAATCTCCAATTCCAGCGGCGTTCATTGCACATATGCGAAAATTGTACTCTGCATTTTCTCTCAGTCTCTTCACAATGTAGTTTGTCTCTACTACACCTGTACTCGGTGTACATGCCACCCACTCTTCTTCGGCGGCTTCTTTCATCTCAACGACATATCCACTGATTTCTGCTCCACCATCATAGATGGGCTTTGACCAGGACAGAGACACAGTAGTGCTGGAATGGTCTGTCACTTTGGGGTTGGTAGGGGTACCAGGTGGGTAAGTAGCTTCACATACTTTTATATACTCACTTGGCTCACTGGGTGCGCCCACACCAGCGGCATTCTCCGCCAACACTCTAAACTGATAGTAATGTCCCTCAGCAAGCCCGGTGCATCGGAAACGCAAGTCATTTAATCTTCTCCTGTTGCATTTAGTCCACCTGACACCCTCTTTGTCACACTTCTCCAGGATGTAGCCATCAATCTCTGAGCCTCCGTCAGTCTCAGGCCTTTCCCAAGAAACCACCACAGAGTCACCCGTCACAGCGCTGGCCGTGGGGGTAGATGGTGCACCAGGAGTTGTAAAAGGGTTTTGCGCAACGAAGGGGTCTGACTCCAGAAATTCACCAACACCAAATTTGTTCACGGCAGCAATTCTGAATATATACTCTTTAGCAGGCACCAGTTTTGTCACTTTGTAACTGATAGCTTCAACGTGAGGCTCCACCTCTGTCCATGTCACACGGCTGGTCTCCCTTTTTTCAATGACGTAGTGGGAAACGCTGGCACCACCGTCATTTAAAGGGGGGTTCCAATGAAGATTACACTTCTCTGCACTGACAACCTTCACCTTCAGAGTTCCATCTGGAGGACCAGGTCTATCCAGGACCTTCACGTTAACTGGGATAGATGTAGTTCCACCCATGTTACTGAGGCTCAAGACAAAGTGGCCCCCATCCACTCGTGCACAGTCCCTGGCGGTCAGAGTTGTATGAGTGAGGGTGTTTTTGACCTCCATTCTGGGCGTGGCTTTGTCAATTTCTTTTCCATTCTTCAGCCACGTAACTATAGGGAGGGGCTTCCCAAAGTAATCAGCATCGATGACGAATGTCCCGCCAGCCTGAACAACCATGGTACTCTTGAACTTGGGATCGATGAATGCCGTGGGTCCTTCGATAACATCCTGAGCGACGAAGGTTACACTTTCCGAAGGTGTGCTCCAAACGCCAGCTCCGTTCTTGGCAGTTGCTCTGAACTCATAACTTTGGCCTCCAGTCAGACCTGTGACCGTGAACTGATTCTCAATGACATTGGTGAAGTTCGCCTTCATCCATCTGCCATCTGGGAGTTCCCTCTTTTCGACGACATAGCCCGTAATGATGCTTCCGCCGTCATACCTGGGTTTCGACCACTGAAGTGTGATGCTCTCTCTCGTAATGGCAACAGCTTCAGGTTTACCAGGAGGATCACAGGGGTCTCTGGCCACACAGCATTCAGATATCTTGCTCGATGGGCTAAGTCCGGCAATATTCTCAGCAAAGGCTCTGAATTCGTACTCTATGCCTTCCTCCAGTCCACTTGACTTAAAGCGAGCATCGGGTATTACAAGTTTGTTCAGCTTGGTCCATAAAATGCTGTTCTTCTCTTTGCGTTCAAGGTGATACCCGATGACGGGGCTCCCTCCATCTCCGGCTGGAGGCTCCCATTCAACCACCATGCTGTACTTAGTCACGATGGACACGAAGGGTGTGCCAGGAGCAGGGGGTGCACTAAAAGGATATTGTGCGATTACAATAGCAGAGGTGATGGCAGTACTCTTTCCATACCTATTTTCTGCAAACACTCTGAATTGGTATTCGCTTCCTGTCTTCAATTTGGTGACTTTGATTGTGGTTCTTACTGTCGTTGCTGACACAGTCTGCCATTCTGTACATAAAGTTTCCCGTTTCTCCACCATGTAGTTGTCCAGCTGACAGCCTCCTGTGTATTCTGGAGGCTCCCAGGAGATCACGGCATAGTCGGAACTGATCTCATCGATCCTCACGGGGCCCGTGGGCGCGTCTGGCTTTTCAAGAACAACCACCGTGATTTCTCCTGTATGTTTGCCAGCACTGTTGCTTGCCGTGATACAGTATTGACCAGAGTGCTCCCTGGCAGCATGTCTGATATGAAGAACCGTCAGCGATGATGTATTTGAAACCTCTAGCCTTGACGTCTCTTTCACTGGCTGACCATCAATTTTCCATTCAATCTTTGGTGCTGGGTGCCCAACCACCGGGATCTCTACTTTAAGATCTTCACCATTCTTGACAGTAAATGTGGCAAAAGTGATCTGGAGTTTTGGCTTAATGGCATTTTCCTTTTCTGTGACCGGGCCAGGTTGGACCTCAGGGTTGTGTTCTCCATTCGCTGCAGGCTGACCTGGTGTAGGGGGATAAATAAAAATAGTTATTATTTATTTCAATTGGTTTACTAAATTTTTACAACTTCCAGCTGTATCTCACATTAATAACAAGTTCAAGCCTCAAAAACTCAAAAAGTTAATTTTGAAATTGAATATTATTTTGTTCCACTTTAATTTTGAGTGATGGGTTTGAATTGTTCCACATACCTTGGACAATGACTGTGAGGGGTGACTGGGAATCCTGTGCTGTGAGCTCTGCATCAGTATCTGGTGTCATATTTATATTTAGAGTGTGAGCATTAGCTTCTGCTTTCTCACCCCCCTACAAAGAGAAAGGTACAAAAGTGTCAGAGAAATGAAACTGAAGACCAGCTGAAACAATCAATACATCTCTTTATTTACGTTTTTTTCTATGACTGTTATATTGTTGGGTTACAAAACATTTTAAACATTGCTATACATATTCAATCACGATATGATTTTTGACTAAACTAACAGTGTTCTTAACAAGTTAGCATTATGGCTATCTTAGTTAGTGTGATGTGTTGTAACAGAACTGTTGATGGTGTTAAAAATAGAAGCAAGGCGGACCACGCTGCCATCTGTTCGGCCAAACAAATATTTATTATTTAACTCTTAAAGCTCTCATAAGGTTTAAAACAATATAATGGAGGAAAATCATCAAACACACAAAAGTAATTCGTAGGTGCCCTCCCATGCTTTAGGTAATAGCCTATAGTTCAAAAACATCTAAGCTATCATAGCAGACACAACTTACTTTGTTGTTGCTGGCGTCCATTGTTTCTCTCACTTGTCCTTATTTATGTATACGAAGAGAAATGAAATGTGAATGAAAAATCCAGCTAGTTCCGTTAATCTGTTAGTTAAGATGAGTCGACTGTGATGAGCCCTCAAACTCTGTGGCAGACATTCACAACTCTGCCAATCACCGCCTGCTTTATCTCCAAAAGCATGCAGAGACTAAAATAACCATGATGCCTCATTGGGCAGCTGCTCTCTCTTTCAAAGGTACTTGAGCCTGCATGGATCAGCTGTGAAGAAAACTGGAAAGTTGCTCAGCAGTAAAGTATTGTACACATACTCTATGGCTTTACAGTTTTAGAAATCCTCTAAATAGCTGTGTGCGTGTTCATTGGGTTATATGTGAGCATTTATTAACAAGAGCCTTTCTAAAGAAATGATCAGTCACTACAGCACAATGGGTAATTGAAGGCAGTGGTGGAGTGTACGTAAGTACATTTACTCAAGTACAATTTTGAAGTAATTACGAGATAATACAAATAAATAATTATGTAGATACATTTATTCTGAAAATCCGGAACCGGAAATACACCAACGAAGAAGAAGAAGAACACGTCGCGCTAAGGAAGTTAGCTCCTAGCAAGCCGGCGTGAAGAAAAAACAACAACAACTGGATGAAAACAGATAGTGTGAATGTGAGTTGTGCCTTCTTAATGCGTTTAATCTTATTTATTTAAAGACGCTGAATCTGAGACGGTGACACGCTGTCAAAATAAAAATAAAAAGGTGAGTACACGATTACATCACATCAACTCATGCTCGTGTTATTGGAGCAAGCGATTGCTGTCCGTTTCCGTCTAATACAGTTTTCAGTATCAGTGGTGGACTGTAAGTACAACTAGTACTGTACTTAACTTGACTATTAACATTTTATGGTGTACTTTCAATATGTGTACTCTAAACTATAGCAGACTATAATTGTATGTACAAAACATGATAACAAGGCATCTTGTTTCAAAGGTTAATATATATTGTACTAGTACTGTGCTTTCATTTATAATGGAGTATTTTTACAATGTGGTATTACTACGTTTATTTAAGTAAATTATCTAAATACTTCCTCCACCCCTGGTCAGTATGAAGGTGAACTATTTAATGGTTTCTGCCCTCCACTAAAGTCCTGATTTCAGAGTTGTCACTTTCTGGAAACTACAGCTGGAATTAAATGATGGGTCATTCAACACATTACTGTGAAAATAAACCTGCGACAATTAAGATTAAATTGTCGCAGATTAATAATTAAGATTAATAATTGTCGCAGATTAATAATTAAGATTAATAATTAAGGTTTTCTTGTCTTCAATGATAGTAAACATCACTATTATTGAGTTTTGGGCCGTTTGTCTGACGAAACAAGCATTTTAAATATGTCAACCTGAGCTTTAGAAAATTATGATGGTGATTTTTCACACTATTTTCTGATGTTTTATTGACTATACAAAATCATGGGCAGACTAATCAATAATCCTTTTGAAGCCATGTCCACAGGCGACTCTCAAATCTCATGCCTCTCATGCCTCACCGTTCACCAGCAGATCCAACCATGCCGCTCCAGTTTGTGTATCGCACCCAGGACTTTGTGGCAGATGTGCGTCGGAGCAGTGGGAAGAAACTTGGGATTGCGTCACCGCCTGCACAGTTTGATACAAGCATCCAAGCCGGATGGACAGACAGGATGAACAGGGGGCTCTTCCGCTACCACCTGGGCGACTTACAAACGCGTATTCTGCCGGGCCCATGCGGCTTTGTGGCCCAGCTGAATATTCAGAGAGGAATAGAGAGAAGGAAGCCTCAGGAGATACTGAGCATTCAGCAGGAGTTTAATGCCAAGCAGTTTAATTTTAACAAAATCAACCCAGAAGAAATCCTATTTGAGATGATGAAGCAGGTTGAGGGAGGAAATGATAAAGGACAGTTACGTGAACTCTGCAGGATGGTTGTGCTGGTCAATGTCAGCCCTTTGGAGTTTGGACATTGTCTCTTCGTCCCAGATCCATCACGTTGTTTCCCACAGGTCATGACGAGCTTCGCCATCCAGGTTGGTATAGAATCCGTGCTGCTGAGCTCCGACCCTGGCTTCCGTGTGGGGTTCAACAGTCTTGGGGCATTCGCGTCCGTCAATCATTTACACCTCCATGGCTATTACCTGGATCGTGAGCTCAAGATAGAATCCATGCCGGTCAAGCCGCTGATTCCTGAAAAGGGGTTTTATCGCTTGTTGGACTTTCCAGCAGGCTTTTTGTTTTACACAGAATCCGAATGTGTGGAGAAAGTTGCCGAAGCCATCTGTCAAGTCACAGACTTTTTTGTGGACGGTAATATTGCTCACAACCTGTTCCTGACTAGAGGATGTCCGCCCTGTGATGGCGTACAGCACAAAACGGATCCTAGTTCGAGGAAAGGCGTTCGCATCGCCGTATGGCCCAGAAAATCGTGCTTCGGTGCCAAGGAGGAATCTGCCTTCAACGTAGCTCTCTGCGAGCTCGCTGGACATTTACCATTTAAGAACAAGAAGGACTATGAGTTAATTTCGGAGAAAGAAGTAATGGATATCATTCAGAGGTATCTCCTGCCTGATGAAGAGTTTCACAGGTTGGAACAGCAGCTTACTTGTCATTTGATGGATTTATAATGTGTGGATGTTAAAGCCTTTTTACATCCCGGGCTGGAGTTCAAATAAACTGAGTTAGAAGCTACACATTCACAATGTATTGAGGTTTTTGGCGACATCAATTAAGCAAGTATTTTGCTGAATAAAACATTGGATGTGCACAAAAAATACATTATTGCAATTGCCAGTGACAATATATTTAATGGACTGATGGATGTTCTGAATTAAAAACTGGTTTCAAATAAAATATGAAACTTGTTTTTGTATTTATTGAGTTGTGCATGTGAGGGAAGTCATTGCGATACATTTTGGCTCGTCTGGTGCGATTAATAAGCTAATTAATGGCTGCATTCCATCTTGGTCATTCACGCTAACTCGCTGGCATCGTTAGTGTTATTTGTTACACCTGTGCTTTGCCTGCATCGATGAGTTGTGAAAAGGAGGGGGGGGCATTGATTGCAAACACCTGTGTGGGGTGGTGCACTATGGTTGTGTCATGCAAGACAGACGTCTAGAAGTCTGTTACACTAGAGCTCTCTAAAGGAACAAAGTTGGATGCCACAGAAGGAAAGCCCAGTTAATGATGGCTGGTTCCCTTTAGTTGCTTCAGCTCCAGGGTTGTGTGTTGTGCATGCTGACTCACTGCTGCACTGTTGAGACCGACTGTGATTAGTAGCAGCTTTCCCACATTGGAAATGACTGTCGTGAGGAAGGTCATTACCCCACGGCTGCTGCTCTTTGTATGTATGTAGGTGTAGTGCAGCGCTTTAGCACTGGGCCCTGTGGGATGTGGGGCCCATAAAGAAAAGTATTTGTTATTCAAGTCAAAATGTTAGTGCAGATTGTGCAGTTGAACTAACAGAAAATGAATCCTCATAATCTACAGTATGTCTCAGGAGGAGTGGTGGCACAAAGGTTAGAGAAGTGCACCTGTGACTAGAGGGTTGTGGATTTTGATCCCAGACCTGCAGGAAAAACTGAGCGTCCACCTGCCCCTCCCTCATCACCAGTAAACTGCACTTAAGCAAGGCCCTTAACCCCAACTGTTCCAGTGACGCTGTTCAGAGGCCAGCAGGTCAGCTGAGCATGTGTGAAGCTCTCGGTGAAATCACCCTGAATAGATAAACGATTGCCTTTGTCAGACATAATTATGTTGCACAAATAAAAACAAACATAACTTACCGGCCACATGCCTTTTCCCCTCTTCTAAATATACGAGAGACAAAAGCTGGTTCAACAAGCCTGATGGCGATGATCCGATCAAAGGGGTATCAATGCCACACATCATCCCTGAAGAGCGCATCATCTGCCAGAATTACATTACCAAGGCAGCGGTGCTAAGCCGAGCAGTAAGATCAATGTGCTTCGATGGCTGCTCACTCTTTTTAATGAGGTTCCTCTTCGGCGAGCACTCAACCGGTACATTGATCTATAGGTTTAGTTGCTGACGTGCTCATTTTTTCCCGGTGAGATAATGATTCAGCAAGACATTTTCTCCGACAGTTATTTTGTCTTAACGTACAAAATGATACGATCAGTGCTGTGTCCACGATACTTGACAGGTGGAGCACAAAAAGCTACTCCAGTCTGGTTTATGATAAATGTTCCTTGAAGCACTTATAAAATCATTTTGCACAAAAATACTGCCAAAGTTCAAGCTAAAACTGTCTTTTGGACTGTACGCTTAGAGGGGAAATTAATTAAAGAATTCAAACTTGGTTATATCTTCACACTTATTTGGACACTTTGGTTATGTATCTGTTTACTCAGGCCTTTTCTTTTCTGTGCTCTTAAAGGTGGGAGGCGTGTTTCTCCATACAGACATTTTCACTTTCGGGAGGGAAAAAAACGAGCTAGCTTATTGGTGTTCATTTTTCATAGAGGTCATTTATTAAAGCTGTTTTCACCAAAAGGGAAAAAAAGTTCATATTATACAAAGCTTACATTCAACTTTGCAGGTCTGTTTCGGAAAATGCATTCTTCATTTGATTTATTTGGGCGGTGCAGGGGTAAATAAGATGATTACATCAGTTTTATTGGCCTTACTTACAGTATTTATCCCGTTTACTGTGGAACACTGAAGCTATCCAATTTAATATTGTTGATTCTTTGATTAGTTCAAGGCAGTTTTGTCATCAAAGTTTCATAGAGAATTCAGAGGGGAAAAGTTCATGACATTTTGAACCTTCTGTACTTTCTCAAGTCAGGTGACCTTCTTACATAACATAAACGTACAGCAGGATCATGTTTACTATTTACATCAGGCACACCAGTGTATACATTCACCTTTCCTGTGCATGCTACTGCTAGAACATCACCATGGTGACAAAAGCTTCAATCAGCCAGGAACTGCTGAGAAGACCAATAGCAAGCAGTATATGAACAAGTTGGTGCATATGAAGTCAGATTTTTTGTAAATATACATATTTGCTTTCTTGCTGACGGGTGAGGAGCCGGTTATCTTTGCATAAAAACTGGAAACAGCTGTTCAAAGGTTAAAAGAAAAATGTTTCCAACCTGCACCTTTCAAGCTCAGTAATTAACATGTTACATCTCACCACTAGTTGCCTGGCAACCGCACAGCCTGAAATAGTTGTTTTTACACTTTGGTTGTTGCACAGATTAAACATACATTGTATAATGCGTTAATAAGCTTTAGAGATGTGTTGGGTGGATTTGTTTTTGTTTCTCCTCTTCCAGTCTTTATGCTAAGCTAACTGGCTACTTTCTCCGTCGATACGTTTATGGAGCCGATCCCAGCTGGCAGTTTAGAGTCAACAACTTGTGTATTTTCACATTTCACCAGTTTAACTCTTCCAGTTGTAAATATATCATACCTTTTTTTATTTAACAAAAATGTAACGTTTTGGTTATTTCTTTATTAGCTCAATTGACCCCCATACAACAGTGCAGAAACAACTAGACTTTAGTCAAAGCTGGACCCTCATGCTTGAACCCTGCGTCTGTGATGGTCGACTGAGTCAAACCTGTCGTGCATCTTTCTAAAGGGGCCCAGCATGGATAGGTATTATTTACGGTCAATGCGTCACAGGATCCGCCCGTAGAGGAGATGAGAGCGTCACCACCCTCTGACTAGTCGTAACAAAAGGACAAGACAGGCTTCATATGTTGTATCTTCTGTTAAGGGAGGATGTTCCAAGAAAATCTCCCAAATGTGTCACCCCTGGATGACAGCATTTGAGTAAAACCAACACAATGTGTTGACAGGGTGTCCTAGTAAACATCATCTCGGTGTTGTTTGATCAGGATGTGTCACGTCTGTCCTTCAACAAAAAACCACAGTATTACAGCATGTTTACATTGTGTGATTTTTTTATTCCTTTTTTTTTAAATGCTGGAAAAAAATATAAAATGAAGTATTAAGATGCATCTCTAACTTGCGATGTGAACTGTTTTGCGCACATAAATGCCTCCCTCCAATAGAGGTGACTGTGGGAGTGTCCTCATATTCAAGTCAACACCCATCTTCACCTGTGCTTTAGATGCTCGGGGACGTTAATGGTCACTTTGGCAGAGGACAGTTCACTCAAGTTGTACAACAAAAACAATACAAGGGATCAAATCTGACTTCAAACAATGGGCTGCATTCAAAGCTTCAGGGAATTGTGCGACCGTCCGAAGAATACCAATGTTCGTGTCAGTCTTCCAGCGGTTTGCATTGTGTGGCAAACAGCCATGATCATTTTATTTGGGGTCTTTATTCGTTACAATGAAGAATCGGACCCACACTGGATAGAGGAAAGAAGAGCTAAAAATATATCAAGTGACATTGAGAACGACTTCTACTTCAGATATCCAAGTAAGTGACTCTTTTCCAAATGTCTAATATCATCACTTTTATGTCTTAATTTGTTAATCCTTAACACATCTCATATATATCTTTGTGCATCCACATTGCTGCACATTTAAAAAAAATAATTCAACTACTGCTTGTGTGTTGATCATAATATTCCTACATTGCTGACAAGGCTCTGACACTCAAAGGTGCAGATTTCCCCGGGGGTTCGATCCCCCTCAGGCTTTTCTCTCCTGTTTAACGTTTGCCTCCTTCGGTAATTCAACCCTCTGTGTCAGTATCGGGCTACCAGGAAGCCATCACATCTGGTGTTAGATGTCAGATGATAAATGTACATTATGACCTTATAATGTCAGGAAACTATAGCCGTCGTCCTAAAGTCACAGGACCTTCTTTTCACCGTCAGTGTTCACTTTGTCTTATTTGTTAGACTGTAAAAACATCCATCAACTCGTCTGATGTGGTTTCAGGCTTTTCTATCTATGCAAACTAAAGTCTTTCACAGTGTAGTGGGAAAGGATGGATGGATAGATTGATTTATTGTGAATGTGGGATTTCCTGTCCTTTCCTACCTCTTTCTATTCATTGTGCCAAATATCCTCATGTCTACTGTTTCTGCCCCAGGTTTCCAGGATGTCCATGTCATGATCTTTGTTGGATTCGGTTTTCTTATGACGTTCCTCAAGCGCTACAGCTTCGGCGCAGTTGGTTTCAACTTCCTCATCGCAGCCTTCGGCCTCCAGTGGGCGCTGCTAATGCAAGGCTGGTTCCACTCTCTGGACTACACAGATGGAAAGATCAAAATCGGAATTGAAAAGTAATTGTTTCTGTTTTATATTCTTTAGAATCATCCCTTTTTATTCAATTTTATTTTATTAGTAATCAAATATATGAGGGTCCAGGACTATGAGCATCCCAAACAAGGGATGGACTTGTAGATTAGCATTCTTTTAACATACTTGTATCTTATTTGTGCAGCCCTTATTTATTGTGAGACTAGATTAGTTTTGAATGTTTGTGTATATGACATGAATGATACTGACCGGAGCAAAATGAATGGTCTCTTATGGATAATGAAGGATTTCTCGGCATCCATCAAGCTTTTTGTTTTGTGTGCAGTAACTGGAAGGTAAACAGAAACTCAGACTACTGAGAAGATGATACTGTTGACGTGCTGCCAACATGTCAACATGTAGTGTATTGCTGTAAGAGAAAGAAAGAGCGGGATAGTTAGTTAGGTTTGTGATTGTTCTTGAATGGATGTACTCTTGATTTGGTTGACTGTTGCTGAATAGTTGCATCCTTAGCCAATATAATGCTGTTTAAGACTTATTTGACAGATGAACTCCTGCTGCCTTTTTTGTCCACCACGTTCCCGTCTCCCCAGCCTGATCAACGCTGACTTCTGTGTGGCGGGATGCCTGATAGCCTACGGGGCGGTGCTTGGTAAAGTCAGCCCGGTCCAGCTGATGGTTCTGACTCTGTTTGGGGTCACATTGTTTGCTGTAGAGGAATATATCATCCTGGATCTCATACACGTAAGTTAAAAACAATAATTATCTGTTTTGTTTTTTTTACAAATTAACAAAGACACCAACTGTGGGTTGGGTGTCGTAGACAGATTTGTGTATTCGTGGTTCGGTTGCCGTCTGAATTTGAAAGTGAGCCCACGCTAATATTTGCTTTCCTGAAGGCCAGAGATGCTGGAGGCTCCATGGTGATCCACACCTTCGGAGGTTACTACGGCCTCGCTATTTCCTGGATGCTCTACCGGCCAAACCTGGACCAGAGCAGTCGCCTGCAGGGCTCCGTCTACCATTCAGATGTCTTTGCCATGATTGGTGGGGTGTCATTTAACCACATACTTCCAATTCACAAGACTTTCCATTATTCTGCTGTTTTTTTTTAAGGTCCGCCCTGTTTTCCACGCAGGCACCCTCTTCCTCTGGATGTTCTGGCCCAGCTTCAACTCGGCCATCACAGACCACGGGGACGGGCAGCACAGAGCAGCCATCAACACTTACCTGGCTCTGGCCTCAACTGTGCTCACGACTGTGGCCATCTCCAGCGTCTTCCAGAAGCACGGGAAACTTGACATGGTGACGACCAGCCCTGTTTTTTTATCAGTCAGTCAGGAACACTCTTAAAGCTATGTACGATGGGCATGATAGAGATGTATATAGATTGACATGCATGGCTTTTGTGCTCCAGCTGAACATTCAGTAAAGAGAGGGTTTTTTATCTGTGACAAACTGATGCACTTTTCTTTATTCTGCACGTTTTCAGGTTCACATCCAGAACTCCACTCTTGCTGGAGGCGTCGCAGTGGGAACTGCAGCAGAGTTCATGCTGATGCCTTACGGCTCTCTGATTGTAGGATTCTGCTGTGGAATCATCTCCACGCTGGGATATATCTACCTCACAGTAGGGGATTTATCTGGTTTATTGTGTAGCTGAAGTGTTTATCAATCATTTCAGGCAATTAGCTGTAGAAATGCTCCATTAAAAACAATCATATACATATTTATTTAACTAAAATATTTGCTTCTTTAGCACATAATGTGTTTTACTGATAAGTCACCTGTCAGTCTAAGGCTGTAGGTCTAATTAAACTGTTAAGACTCTTAAGTAAGCTCAGCTAACGAACTGGTATGTCTCTATCAGCCTTTCATGGAGAAGCACCTGAAGATCCAGGACACCTGTGGAATCCATAACCTGCACGCCATGCCCGGAGTCATAGGTGGAATCGTGGGAGCCATCACTGCCGCCACTGCATCAGAGTCCGTTTATGGCGCTGAAGGGTGAGAGGTCAACTTTTTAAATCAAACGGATTAAAGATTGTCAACCAGTGAAGGTATATTTGTATTCTTGTGTTTTGTCGTGAAACAATAACATTGTGAGTTCCCCATTATTATTCTTTTTTGTATTAAAGGCTCATTAACACCTTTGACTTTGAGGGCAAATTCAAAGACATGGTACCCTCACGGCAGGGTGGTCACCAGGCTGCAGGCCTCTGTGTGGCTATCTGCTTCGGTGTGGGCGGAGGCATCCTTGTCGGTGAGGAATAACCACCCTTCTGTTTGACCGTAACACTGGAAATATACTGTATGTACTGTAAATAACAAATGACATTGCTGTGTCAGAATGAGGCGGATGTGTTTTCCAGGCAGTGTGTTGGGATAATGACTTTATTTGTATTCCTCTCAGGATGCATTTTAAGATTACCCATCTGGGGAGATCCTGAAGGTGATAATTGTTTTAATGATGAGCCCTACTGGGAGGTAAGAGACGATTCTTTACAGCCATAAAGAGTGTTTTTTTCTCTAACATTTGACAAATACATGGTTCAGACGAAAACGGTCACAATGGACCCTGAATGGTCTGTAGCAACAATCAGCTGCTCTAATTGAAATCTAATCTACCATCAAGTTTGTAAGAATATGAAAACAGACTATGATTTACAGGTTCAACATACTTTTCTTGTTTTTGCTTTTCTTGCTCAGAAACATTAGAGTGTTTTGTGTTTCTTGCCTGGTTTTCCATCTAACTGTGTGATGAGGGCTGTTTGGGCTACCGTCATTCCGAGAACCTTTATTTTGAAATGGTTCATCATTTTTCCATTTTATGACATGAATTCGTATAATTATTCATCATGTTGTCGATTGATCGTGTGGTTATTATTCTTCCCCCTGAATCAACATTTTAAAACTCTAATGTTTCACAGCTCCCTGACGAGGAAGAGGCCATCCCACCGATCCTTCATTACAACAACCACATGCATAACAAAGACATGTAAGTGTCCTTTCAGTTGATCTGACAACAGTTCCGGTCATGCGGTCATGCTCCTCTCACACCAAACAAACCATGCAGGTGTGACACGTTGATGTGAAACGTGTTGCATTCAGTGTCCTCTTGGTGGCAGCAGATCCACACTCGCCGAGGCCACATGTGACTCGTAATGTCTGCCCTTTGTGGGAAATATCTATTCATAGTGTCGAACACTACCACAGACGCCTGCAGTGAGCCCGTCGCTCAGCGTGAGCTAGGTTATTAAATGCTGACATGGACCCTTATGCTCTGTCCTACTGTGTCAGGCTCACCTGTGCTGTTTGTTGATGGAGGTTTTCCGCAGCACAGCTCCGCATGTGCAGCTCCTCAAAGTGACCTTGAAGTCACGTCTGCTGTGGAAATGAAAATGATACTATTAGATGAGTGTAATCTACAGGGTGATGAAGAGTATGCAGGGACATCTACAGTCCAATTCTCAGGCCATAAAAGATATTTGATTTATCAAATCCTTGACTGTGAGCCACGACTTTTATATGACGTTTCATTGCGTTTTTTTCTCAAGTGATGTGATGCTCTTTTCTTTTCAGAGTGGAGACAAATTTCTCAGTGGAGCGTACCTGACGCGAGACGCGTTTCTTCCTTTTATTCTCCTACTGGACAGAAATATTCATTTGATATGATTATTTCCCTCAAATCAAGTTATTTTTTGGAAAAAAATTGACATGTTGAATAAGATATTTTCTGTTTTCCAAGATATTTATTCCAGTTTAAATCAATTGATATTCAAGCAAAAAGTGAGTGATTTGCCACATTTAAAGATTTGAGGTAAGTTTACTTAAAACTGCAGAATTCAGACTAAAACATGACCACGGTAACGTCACCATGGTTCCTTTATATTGTTGTGAAAGAAAAGTTCAAAACCATGTTTTGTATTATGTTTGCTTCAGACCCACTTGACTCATTGGAAGAGAATACAAAGACTTTATGCTGACAGCTTCATTTGCTATGTTTATTTGCATAGTTGCTTTTCCTTATATTGGAATAGATATGTTAAAAAACTGAATATAATCATTTTTTGTGTCAATGTTTCACACTGAGATGCAATGAGAGTTATGTATCATGTTCCTTTTAATGGATTTTAAAGATAGGAGTAAGATATTTATTTTTTAACTAAATTATAACTTAAAGGATGTTTTTTAACATTTGACTTGAACCCACCTTCACTTTCACGCATTTATAAGCATTCTATAAACACTTAATAAATGTCTTATAAGACATGGTAATGTAGTTGCGAGCACAAAATACAATATTTATTTTCTGCTTTTATAGCAGCCTCTACCTACAGGTGCCCACAAGAATAGTACAAATACATTAATGAGAACTGATTTACTCCTAACCACATTATGGTGTTTTATAAACCATTTATTAAAGGTTTATGTACTTCTTTCCTAAATAGTAAAGTGTCGGTGGATATTTATATCCCTGTTAAAATGAATGATTTTGTCAAATGCTGGTTTGTATATTTAGATGTTGTACAAAGTGGAATATTTATGTCATGCTGATTTTTTTAATGGTGATTTAATTTGAAAAATGAATAAAGAATTAATAATGCAGCTGTGTATTTGCCTGATATATGTTGTGCTATTTTAATTAATTTAATATGTTTAACCACTTAAAAAAAATTGTAGAAAAGTAATGTATTTTTAAAAAAAAATGTCAAGACTTAGCAATTAAAAGTGGAGGAAGTAAGTTGTTTCCCTCATTTAAGAGCCCTTCAGCGTCCCCTCTCTCGTGGAGTCATCCTGAGGGTAAAGGTCACACCCTTATTGCTCTCTCGGGACACTGTGGTGACCAAAGACAAACTAGAGGCCGGCGTCATCATCATGACCCTGGGTCAGAGGGTCGCAAAAGGGATAGGTCACCGGCAATGCTGCACACATATGCTGGAGTCTATCCATTTAAAGTGATTGATAGAGAGAGAACTACTGTGGATTCATACACTGAATATTGGTGCTTTTTTTTTTTTTGCACATCGCTGTGTAAAAATGTGGAGGCGAGAAATAATCTTTCAATAAATGGACCGGGGTGTCTATAAATATCAAATGCCATCTGATAAGCAGTCCGTCTTCTAATCCTCTAACTACGGCTGTAACTTCCAGGTGCTCCGTCTTCTCTCCACCTGGCCGCCGCCGTTTCTCGCTGATCGACGGCAGGCAGCAGCTCGCGGTGGGAACGTGGATGATTCCCACACATGAGTAGCAGCGAGGAATCCATCGCCTCGTCCAGTCTCCTCGCTAACAAAGGCAGGCTTAGTGCTGTTCATCAGTAACGTGTTTGAGTAAAGGAGGTAATGGTGCCACAAGTGCTCCAATTAAACGAGATGCAGCCCTGCTGGGAAGAAAGGCTCCCCCGTTGCCCCCAATACCCCCCAAATACATACACACACTCGCAAGCCGTACCTCTTCTCATCCTACCCCCATGCAGTTCCCGCCCCAACTCCGCTCATGTTTATTCATCAGCCACTTACAGGCCAAACGCAGGGGCCTGTTAAAACTAAATCTCTCTTATTTATAAATGATAGCCGGCCTTCCTCTCTGAGGTTGACGGGGGCCCGAGCCTTATGGCACGTCACCGCAGCCATGGTTGAAGACGTTTACCTTCCCTTTGGGCCGAAAACTGACCACAGATGTGACTTCCACAGAGGGGGGAAACACACAAAACAGCACAGGGAGAGCAGAGGGGGACCGAGAGGCCACAGAAAAGGTGAGATGGAAAAACTTGATGAGGCAAGGGGGCATGAAAAGGGGGAGGGACAGACAGAGAATGAGGCCTCACTTTCATTGCTGATGACTGACTGCCTGCCATCCGGGCTCAATCATGATCTCTGATTGGCAGGTCGGGTGGAAGGAGAGGGTGGGAAAGAGGGCGCAGGACCGAGAGCTTAGAATGGGAGCCGCACAAAACACATACTCCCATACAGGGGCCCACGCAGACGCTCATTAATGAGAAAGCACATACCAGGAAATGCATGTTTTCCCTGCATGTTGTTTGTAGGTTGAGATTAATTTGTAATCTTCTGTACGTGGTGGATGTAAAATGTGCAGAGCGGCGTGGGAGGTCGAGCACCTGGCTGTGGCTTTCTTTATTTTCACCATTATTGTAAGAAAGCAATGTAATATGTCTAATGGTGATTATGCGGACGCTGATTTTCTTTTTTTTTTTACAGTTCACACACATGTCCGTCAGTCTGTAATAAAACTCCCCTGCATTCACGTTACAGTTACGAGGATCGACAACGGTTAGAGACGTATTCAGGGATCCATGTTCACTCCCTTATAAAGAAAGCAGTAAAAGCCCCCATTGAAAGAAACCACAAGTCCATAGAACTGGTCATAAACTATTCAAACCCTCACGCTTTTCTCTCTATACTTAATCTGCTCACGTTTTGTGCAGCCTCGGTGTCCCCTAAAGGTTACTTCTCAGCATTTGACCATTTGGATCTGGACTGTCCTTTTCATGCCGAGTGCTGCCGTTTATTGGGTGTCATAATGTCCCGACATCAGTCCCGTCCTCATCACCAGGACTGGAGAGTGATTACGTACAACTACTTTTAATCAAATTATTTCAGAGAAGAATTTATTTGACTGATAAAGCTGCAACTTTATATAAATAACATGGAAAGCTTAAAAAAACTCCCAACCTTTTTGGCATGTGGCCCTTTACTAAAAAGCAGCTTTTAGTTCTTCCGGAGTGATGTCACGTCTAACCTTCGTCTCAAAATTCACCCATTTTTCATGATGTCACAAATAACAGCTAAACCTAAAATAAAAAAAACAGATACATAAATACACATTTTTGTATCCAAATGTTTTTCTTTTCCTTCCCTAACCCTCGAGTCATCTGAATGTATTTTTTGACCTGCTCACTGTTGTAAATTAGGAATATTCACACAAATTTGAAGTAACCTATTCATACTATTTCTTGAATAACATTGTATGCATTTGCAGTGGAAACATACTACTTTTTCCTTGCTACATTTATTTGACAGCTATATACTGTCAAAAACTTCAATCAGCCAAAAGGTTGAAATCCAGCACACATACAAAAATAATAATAACAATAGGCCGAAAAATGCTAATAATGACACCAGCTACTTTTGATAGGCTACTTGAACAACACTCAGCTGATCAATAATACTTGTGTACTTGCTTTTCAGTGTTTTTTTATACATTGTTGTAGGCCGATGGTTCATTTCTTGGAGTAAATGACTACTCCTTCCACCGCTGCCCATCACGTTTCCCCGCGTGTTTGCTGCCTCCGACCTCCGGCCTCCCCAGGTATCCACAGGTCTCCCCACGCCACTGACTGTCCACAGAGGCTGCTTAAGTGTCCCTATCGGACCACAGTGGAGAGGAACAGCAGATTAACCATGATCCTATCCGCTCACCGCTAGCACCTTCATACGCTCCGTTACACCAGCATTTAAAAGGAGGAGGGGACGCCATTCAGGCCCCTGATATGAATCCCAGACGAAGGGACAAGAACAGAGCTTTCACCCCCTGTTTCACAGAAAAGACCCCTTTTTGGCACCCTCTAATTCTGGTTGCTACGGGCTCCTGGGTTCAATGGTGGACTCCCGTTGTGAGGGGACAAAGCCCCTCAGTCATCCGGCGATGGTTGCTAGGGGAGGCAGAATGTGCGGGGAGGGACGGCTGCCGTTGTCCCAGACGAAATGTCTCTCTTAAGGCGGCCGAGATCTGGTGATTGACAGGTGGCTACACGCTCCACTGCGGATCACCCGGGAGGTCTGGGGGCCTTATATCCGTGACCGTGTGTGTGTGTGTGTGTGTGTGTTATGTTAGTTGGCAGAGAGAACAGAGGGGTTGGGGGCAGAAGGGGCTATATCGTATAGTAGGTTTGTACCGATATGGTTTATTACCTGTAGTGGGAGCTGCTTCTGCCCGTCATTCTACGGAAAAGTCCACTTTGGGTGTAAACATTTTGTTTTCTAACATCTAAACCGATACCACATTATTACATAACTCGTTGACCTTATGAAAACACATAAATGACAGCTCCCTTCCCATCAGAAAGGCGATTAGTATTTGTAACACCGGTGAAAATGTTACAAAATGGCTGCTGCAGGGCATCAAATCACATCCTTACTTTACAGTAAATAGGTTGCGTCACGTCAACGTAATCCTTCGTTGTGAAATCATGAGATAAATGATCTTGAACAACAGTGAACGTGTTTTCCGGCATCGATCTTCAGAAAGGAGGAAAAAGGAAGTCAAGTGATGTCATCAGTTTAGTGTCATATTTCTGGTGAGGAACAGAAAAATTGATGTTTCTATTGAGTGTGAGTCTCGTATACATTATGTTGTCTTATATTGAATGTTTAATACATGCAATATACACAGACATGTACGTACAAGGTCAGATAAGCATTACGATATTAGATGATAAGAATAAAAATATGATTTGAAATGTACAGTTCGTGAAGTTGAAGTGAAAAAAGGAGAACTTCACTGTCGGGGGTAAAAATAAAAGCTTTGATGTCATTGAAATTTAACGTATTATGAATTAAAAGTGTAAATTAAGGCGGTGGGTTTGTATTGATCTGTATCAAAAGAATAAGTATTCAGATTTGTGTCGCTCCCCAGCCTGGGAACTATTTCCCCGCCAGGCTCTAGACACCATGATCCCCTTTCCCCCTCCAGAGCCACGGAGGTGACGGGGATCAGACGGGACGAGGGGACACCGTCTCCCCTCACAGAGACGTCTGGGACAGTCTGGCTTCTGCACTCCCAGACAGGGAGCCCTTCCAGCCGTCAGATGCAGCCCACGCCCATCCCCCCCCCCCCCCCCCCCCTTCCCCTTGACCTTGACTCTCTGTCACCGTGGCCCTCCAGACAGTCTGGGGTCAAAGGGTAACACAGCAGCCACACATCAGACACGGTTCAAGTCCCCTGTGTCCATATGAATGCTGAATGGTAAATCACCCTAAAAGCAGCCTGTTGGAATGTGGCTTTGAATTCCTTCAGCGTTTAGAAATGATTGTGACGAGATATGAAAACAAATGGTTGGATTTTATTGCATTTTTTTCCCTCCCGTGTCTCATCCTGCAGGATTTAAACTGAAATAAATCACATTCGATCGAAGCAGCGGTTCAACGTGCACATCCGTAATTTGAGTCGATTCATAAAGAGAATCAGCTTTTAGTCGCATTCAGCATCATTTCTCAAAGCGGCCATGCTGCATTCTACCCTTCACCTTTGACTGCTGAGTCACACCGTCATCAGCCAATCACAGCCGTCACATCTTTGTGAGAGAAGGGAGAGGCTGCATCCTCACTGGCTTTCTGAAAAACACCAACCCATGAGCACAGTGCTGGATGTGTCGTCTCTCTCTCACTCTCTGTAGTCCTTTTCTTTTTGGCTCAGTAGAAATGCATTTTATATTTTTGTGGTCAAAACAAATATCCTCATGTACGTTTGTAAATCATGTGATTTCTTTGGGAGACATTATAGAATTCTAACAAGCCAATGTATGGAGTGTTATATTATGATATGGAGTGTTATATTATGTCAGTCTGGGTGTAAGTTAGGACCACGTAGACAGTGAAGGACATAAAGAGTCAAACACACACACACACACACACACACACACACAGCTTCTTCTGCACGCTCACGCATACGCTACGTTTTATACTGGACCCAAATAATGAAATGCCTTTTTGTTGTTTTAGAAGACGCTTCTTTGCATGTTTAACGCCCCATTTTAAGAGTTAGAAAGCTTCTCAAACGGCAGCTAGATTTAAATGTGCAGATGATATTTTGAGCTGTTTGGGTTTTAACAAAACCTTAAGTATTATTTTAGTACATAAAAAGGACTAATAACTTATTGGTTACTGTACTTAAAATTCCCGGTATCTGTACTTTATGTATTTATTTTTGGGATATTTTACTTTTACTCCCAACTTTTTAAAACAAATATCTGTACTTTCTACTCCTTAAATGTTCAAAACAGGCTAATTACTTTAGGTTTAATGCATTTTGAGAGGATTTATTATTATTATTATTATTATTATTATTATTATTATTATTATTATTATAAAAAAAAAAGTGAGTGAAGAAGTAGAATCAGAGCTTCTACATGTACTTCTTTGAACACCAGTAGCCTTTCTGTAGGATTCTACTTGAGTATAAAGTATTTGGACGCCTCTGTTACTTCTATTTGAGTCCTTATTCAGCTCCAACCTTTTTAATACACCTGGTTTAGAGTCAATTGACTTGACGGCGTCCTTTATGTAAAATTGTCATTGTCTTGAATCATGACGGCATGTTTACACGTCACAAGGCTGCATTTTATTTCAGTTCATTTTTCTTATCACGCCTCACGAAAAGCAAGTCAGAAAATGTCGTTAATTTAAAAAAAAAAATCTTGTGTTTTTCTTCTCAAAACGGCTCGAACGAAAATCAAACACACACTTTCTTCTTTTCTGTCTAAAAATACGTACAAAACTCATTATTTTTTCATTATTACTTATTGCACAACCTCGTTCTTCCCGTCCAAATTCAGTGTGTTTTTCTTTTCTTTCTTTAAATCATATTTAATTTGAATTGGTATAATGACGTAGCATTAAACCCCCAGTTTAATGCTTGGTGCGCCGGCATGTGGCCTACAATGGAGGGGGACGCGGGGCTTGTACGGGCCGGCTCTCAGAGGAGCGACACGACTTCACACCGGCTGTCCATTAATTGTATCACAGGCCGGGAACGAGCTGCAGCGCGAGGCGGCGCGCGCGCCACCGACGCGGTTACGCACCAATCAAAGGAGCCACTTCGGCCGTAAACACTGATGTAACGTCGTAAATGAAAAGGTGTGAATTAATATCCAGGCAACGAAGCAGTGAATCACTTACAAGAACGAAATATTACATTATTTTTTTAATGTATAAAAACTTTAAGGCATATTTCTCAATCAAAGGGAACAGAAACACATTTGATTCGACGTACAAAAATACACATTTATGGGCTGGAAAGTATTTTGTAGCAATATATTTCTATACAAATAAATTACACTTTCTCAAAATGATGAAAGACTACTTTCTTGTATTATTATAGAATTACATTATTGTGAATTGTATTATCGTGCATGTTGAGATGATGATGGTGCAACTTACTTACATACTAAAGCTACTTATATATAATCCAGAATGCCTAAATTATTATAATATACATTGAAAATACACGTGAACAATTAGCTCACTCCTTGTTCTGCATGTCATTTATATTTGATTGTTGCTCCAGTCAATTTCAGCTGTAAAAATGTAGCACGTTTTTCTCGATCCTTCCACACAAGAGAACAATTGTTTTCTTTACATATTCCCATTCTTAAACTATTTGAGAAACCCAACGTAGTTTGGATCTAGCATCAGCTCGTTAGGGGAGGAACCAATTGATTATAAAGTGACCCAGAGTCTTTGGGAGGGGAAAGGGCCCCCTGATGTTTCAAACCAGCTCCTCCAACTTCCCAAAGTGCAGGGGCCCAGAGGCAGGGCTGTGAGCAGTGTGTGTGTGTGAGGAGTGTGTGTGCCTCCAGGAACGGCTGCAGGGTGACTCCTCTGAAGCGGCGGTGGGGTGGGTGGCGAGGAAGGACTTGTAGGATACATTAAATCAGCCTGATTAGGAGTTTTAGGCGAGGCCAAGGCTCAGGTCTGACAGAAAGGCTGCCGGGCAGCCCTTGAATGGTACTATTCACATCCTGGGAGAAAGGTCAGTTTCAGAGGAGTTCACAGGCCCCATCTCCATTCTTATGCTAAAGGAACATATACACATAGGCTCAGTCAGTGGCTGGAAAGGCATAAACAGCTTCGACTGACTTTCCCTCCAAAATGTTTGGATTCCTCAGCTTGAGCTCGGAGGTCCCGCCTTTATGTGTTTCTCTCTGTTGCTGCTTTTGAAGTGGAAATTGGATTTAATGTGAATTTGTTGAACTGAAAAGTCATACATCAATGTTTATTTGCATACTCATACTTGTATACAAGTTTAAACCATTAAAAAAATATATAGGGCGTTATTATTTATATATCTGTAAAAGTGCCCTCTCTAAATCAGATGGAAACGATATTTTGAAAGCAGGGTTTAGTTTTTATTTCCCCGTGTGAAAAGCCTTTCGGAGGTGAGCCTGCTGTTTTTTGTTTAACCCCTTGTAATAGCTGTTGTACCCGTCACAAAACCAGGTTTCATTGACTTCCCTTAAATGGACTTCTTCAGGCGTTTTCCGGACCGTCTCTGAGTCCAGTGGTCAATAGGGAATAGCAGGAAATAGCCACTTAATTAGCAGTCCTTGACCTTTGGCTCTGGCTCAGACGGCTCCTGACCTCAGCATCTTTCCAGCCTGTTTAATGCCCTCTGGGGGACTGTCCAGATCGTGACCCCTGACCCCCTGCTGACCTACAGGGACTTCACCAACAGGTCCCTGACCAGCCGGCCCGCCTCACAAGACACTCATCAAAAAGCAATATTCAACCCGAGTAGCCGATTTAAGCAATTACTTCTGCAGAAGGACGGCAGGACACTGAAGCTGTCATGATTACAACTCTGCAGCTCTCTAACATTTGTTTGGAGAGAGAAACCCATGTTTGCAGAGCATATAGGGGAAAGTCAAAAGAATGTTGTAAAAAAAAAAAAAGAACTGTTTAATGATGAAAATCACACCAGTGTAACAGTTTTACAAAATCAATTGAAACCTTTGGGCTTTGGTTCCATCCACACGCCACAGAGGATGATTTCACTAATTGGTTTCCAGCCATCCAGAGGGGGGGAACTAATCACCGAAATCAGCCGCTGTAGCGTTTGGATGGATTGAAAACACGCTGACTCCTGCATGGCCCTCCGTGAGAGAGATCCTCACTGCTGCAGGAGAGTTAGAAGCTAATGTAAAGAAAACCATGGTCACCCCGGTTTATTTAGCTCAATTCTTTATTGCTACTCCCATGTGTCCTCGTACTTTTCTGGTGTATTCTAGATGTTCCATTTATTATATCACAGATAATGTAGTGTTGGAGTTGTTGAAGTAGCTCATCTTTATTCAGGGCTTCTCCTGCAGTGGTTACTGCGGTCACTAAAGCCTCTTTTTTTATCTTAATTTCTCAGTCACAAGGAGATGGTGATGCTTTTACATTACGTTGTTGATTTCAAATGAATTAATTAAATTTTCATCCAGTGAATACAATCATCTTTATTAATAATCTGGCTAATATTCATTGTTTTAAAAATGTATATATCAAACCTCTAAAATATAAATGAATAGTTGTTTTTTTAATAAAGTAGAGGAAGTGAGTACATTCTGAATAGTCTAAAGAGAGGGGAATAATCCCCTGTAGAGGCTGCGAGTGTCCATCTGTTGTTTGACTCCGGACAGTCGGACACTGATTGAGGTCCGGCTGACACCAGGAAGCCGTGTAATCCCAACACCGTCATTAATCACCCAAACTGAGCCCTTGGTGGGCATGGATAGATTTGGATTTAAAGTAAACACACGTTTATTCTATCCACATTATCAAATATAACATACTCTTTTTATGTCATTAGTATAAGACTGGAGAATATGCATGTGATTGTAACATGCTTAAATAAAATAAAATATGAGGGCAATGAACAAAAGCATATTATATATTTGAATAGCCGACAGGGTCATTTTTTGTCCACCGAGTTTAACGGCTGATGAACTTTTCCTTCCCTGATTCAACACACGTTCCTCTCTCTGCTTCTCCCAATTAAAACTTAATGCGGGGTCACTCCAACACTTTCTCACACACATTACCATGTCAAACGAAACCGAAAACACAGAGAGAGAAAGGCTCCTGCAGGCTTGACTCCTAAATACATCGCCTAGTTTAGATTTATTTTTAATTGATTGTTTGGGAGATTAAAGAGAAAGTGCTGTTGAAAATATAAATACATGGTGTAATAATCTTTGGTTTCCCCGTCTAATTAATCCACTCAACGCTCAAATAAAACTGTAAAACAAGATGATGACATTTCCATTCTTTTTTATTTCAAAGAAGAAGAACAGTGAATGTAAAACAATACATTTTATCATTAATGCACTTAAATCCTGTTATGTACAATTTCAGATTAGATTTATGAGAAGAATAAATTCACAAATGATTAATTTAAACAAGTGAGAAGTAAGCAGGAACATTTATTTACTTGCAATTAAAAAAAATAACAGATCTGTGTAAACACGTCAAATAGTACACACTTTATCAATAATATAGCATGTTAAAATAAATGATTTTCCTGGGTACCAGACGACACATTTCAGGCTTTAAGTATAGCTCTTTTGTTTCTACAGTCCTTTTGGCTTCGACCACGTTTCCATCTCGTGGTCTCCTTGTTCCAAAGCAGGTTCCCACAGTCAGAAAGGGCTCCCAGATCCTGTCCCATCCTGAGGATAAACGATAGAGGCAATCATTAGCATGAGAATAAAACGTCGTTCCATAAACCACACTGGAGAGTGATAATATTTCACAAGAAAGAAAGAAAGATTTTTTTTCACCACCCCTTAGGATTAGACGATATTGACAGCATAAAAGCAAATTAGTCTTGCCAAGAACTGCGACATAAAATCTTCACAATAATTAAAAGCCTCATTTGGAAATATTTTTTCCAGAGCTTGCAAAGTGCTCGCACACATTTGTAATAAAAGATATTAAAAACAACAACAACAACAGCAAACAAAGGGTCACATGGTAAAAACAACACAGCCATATGAAAGCGGGTCTATGGAGATGTGTTTTAAGATCCAGTATGTAAAAGGCAATAATGATTCTGCAGACCTAAGCTCTTTGGCTATTCGAAACGCTGATGCGTATGTTTTGATACAATATTGAATTTGTTGTTATGCATGATTTTTTTAGTTTTAGTTTTGCACATCACAAATTGCAGGCAGTGTTTCAGAAAAACAAACTTTCTTTTCATGCGCTGTAAAAATAGGCCCCTGTGCTCTGCATGTTGTTCTTCTCTCCCATTTTCAGGCTGTATGCATGGAGGGATCTTAAGGCTTTTATCCCCACAGGGAACCAGCCCAAACTCTTTCTCTGTCAATTTTCACCCACTCCCCGATTCAAACAAGCCTTTTCTCCCACCAACCCCACAATGAAGGATTTGTCCTCGTTCCCTTTGTCCACCTCTGATATCTTTTTTTGACTGCTCCGTCTCTGCAGACAGCATGCAGCGTATGCAAATAGGCAGCCTTTTATTCCTGAGACTCCTCCCCTGAATGAATGCAACCTTAAATGAGGACACACTCACACGCATTTACAGAGGGGGCATGGAAACATGCACATATTACAATCAGTGGATTTGCATGCCCTCTCTGACACGCAGCCGCTTAAACACCGAACACTGACCATTTTGTAAATGAGCGGACAGAAAATGCACGCTCCACTGATGCCACAGACTATTTTATATACATGCATGTCGTTTATCCAAACAGATGGATGAACAGAAAATATAACACAAGAATGGAGGCGTGGGCCACAGACGATGCATTCTGCTTGAAAAGACTTGAGTTATGTTTTACTTGGGAAGCCTTTTTTTTTGTGCTCAATTTTATTTATAGAACTTGCGGACGGAGACAAAGCTCTTTCTTAGCAATGTTCCTTTATTTCCTGACATGAGTTGTTTCACCGCCCCATAATGGTATATGTGGTGCCTTATAAGCCCATAAGTCCACACCACAACACACGTACAATGGTGGGTGTTCAGACGCGTTAGGATGAGGCTGAAAAATGAGACAGAAGTGGTCCAACACAATAGTGGGGTCTGAGGAAGAGGTGTAGACTGGTAATGTGCAACCCTGAAGGCTGGATGAATTATAATGGTGTCTGATGAACTTAAAGCGTTTTTCTCGCAAGCTAACATTCCCAAGCTGGCCCGTGCCATCTGTGAGTATGTGTGAATGGAGTGTGTGTGTGTGTGTGTGTGTGTGTGGGGTGGGGGGTTGACGTCTGCTGGACAGCTCTGACAGTTCGGCCTTTTCAGTCGTACATTACTGAGCCGACCGGCCTCTTTCCCCTAGCAACCCTAACAGAGGTCAAAGGCTATGTACCCCCCGAAACCTCCCCCTCCTCCCCCCTCCTCCTGTACTGCAGGGTGGTCACAGACTCTCTAAACTCCCCGACTGGCCACAGACGGAGCGGCTGCACCCATGAACTTGAACTTGATTTCTGACTGAGTGATGGAGTCGTATATCCATCCGATGCAAGGATGTGCTCCTCTCTCCTCTTTACCCCGGTGTCAAATACACCTACTGTACCAGAGGAATAAAAAACATGTAAAAATGAGGTCACACCAAGGATTCCCCCTAATTCTCCACACCCTAGAACCTCATCTACCCCTGATATGATTACAAAGGGCCGCTGTATTAAAGGCTCAGTCACCTAATTCTCCTCCACTTTCATTGGAGCATACAGGACCCCTACTCAGGGACGCCGCGGCCAACAGACGTAATCTGAAAAGCCTGGGATGTAGAAACTTCTCTCCATCTTCCTCTAAGATACTTAATGTCAGGCTTTGTGCTAGATTAGTCTCGGCCAAAGTTGCATTAAAAAAAAACCCCAGATGAGCCCCGCTTGACCCACATTGGACCTCATCCAAGACTATGGGCGGCCCCTGAGCCGGGCTTTATAAATCACAGCAGAGCCGTTAAAACATTAATAGTGTCCACACATAGTGAGGAGAATCCGAAGAGGTAACCCAGGAGCTATATGGTATTAACATTTTATCGCTACTATGGCTACGCTGCTTCACCCCCACAGAATTGGAAGTGGGCGCCAGCTACTGTCACTTCATCATGTCACACATTATAATTTCCTTGCACTGAGAATCCTGTATAGCAAAAGCAATACATGCTTAATAATGAATAACAGAGGAAAGATAGAAGGGGTAAAGCAATCATATATATATTCTGTCATTTTCTGGAGGGGAAATCACTTCTTTTCTGTCAGTTTTAAGGTAATGTTGGAGAAGGAATTGAAGAATGGATATTTAAGGCTATGTGAGCGGGGAAGATTCGCATCCTAAATCCTCCTGACTCGGTGTCAAAGCCGCTGACCTCACTGTTCAGCCGCTCGGGATTCAGACCATCTTGATTGAAAACTGTGTTTGTTTCGGAGCAGATTAAAACCAGACGCTTAAGCAGCTTCACCAAAGTGTTTGTAAGACGTTGCATCGCGTCTATTAAAATCAAGCCCACCTTGATTTTTGTATTCCGTGCTCACTTCCATTTCACGTCAGCCGCATTTTTTTGCAATTAGTCAGAATTAAAGACGGCTATCCGTGGATGAATAATAATTCTGCGTGTGTGTCGTTCTCTTCTAGCAGGCACATGTGAGGACGAATACATTTCCCTGACGAATCTGCTTCAGTCGCCGCCTCTCTTTGACCACGCTCGCTCTGTCGACTGCCGCAGCTATCACGTACAGTTGCTGCCGACCTCCCCCATTACTCTTTTCAAACACACACACACACACACACACACACCAGTCCTCCATGCCCAGCTCCTCGCACGCTGCAAATTGCGTTTAGCGTGGCACATGCACGAGCTAACACAAGCTCAGCACATGCAGAGAGGTAACACTGGTGGCTCCAACATGGCTGCACATGTGCCACACCTGCCTCCTTTACATACGCTTGTACAATGGTCTCCACTGTCTTTAACCCCCTTTTTCCTTGACAAGCCTATCTTTAGCTTGACTTTACAAAAAGCCTCATTTCTCCCTGTTTTCTCTAATGCAGCGCGGAGATCTCTCCGTTGCAACAGAGACGTAGCACGGAACAAGCTACTGTATCTCCCAAGATTAATTTCTCGCCTTCACCTTGCTTCTCTCCCTTCTGTCAAATCTGCCCGAAGCCAAGCGCTGTATATCACAGATGAGCAGTGCAAATGCAATTATAAAGACAGCTCTGAGTCTTTTATATGAATAAAGAGAGGGAATAATCTTTTGACATGTGGGCCGCACATGCCTTACATATTTTGCGGAGGCACATGTACAGTATGAGGCTCATAAATAATCATTACCCACAGGTTACATCATTCAGCTTGTTAGGCACACCCATCGCCTTAGCTGAGTCATTCTCGGTGATGCGCCGAGCCACCGACTGTCTGTCTTTCCTGATGGTGTGTGTCTGTTTGAACCATCTGAGAGCATATAAAGATTGCAAAATATAGTTTGCATCAAGGACGAATCGTATCCGAGAGGAGACGAAGGAGCGCACGGCTGACGACAATCACGCTGCGTAAAATAAAATCAGATTCTCAATGTGAAAAAAAAACAACAAAAAAAACCTGAAAATGCACCTTTGTGGTGTTGAAACATCATTGCATCGGAGCCTTTGACGCGACTGAATGGCAAACTGTGATCTACTGTGTGACAGGACGGCGGCCTGAGCTCCGATATGCATATCATGTGTGAATGCATCTCTAATGCCGGTGAAATCCGTCTCAAAACAGCATCTCCATGCCTTTCAGACATACAGAAGAGGCTGAATAGACTAATGAACAGTCAGGTGGCACTCCAGGGCCCGGACTACCCCCCCCCCCCCCCCCTCCACCCTCCACCCCCCATCACACACACATATCAAACACACATACACTTGCTCACACATTAAAACTCAGCGGCTCGCCCGACCCCGGTGATCCGCACGACAGTCTAATGTCTCAGGCATCTGCTCATGTCTAGTCTGGAGGGTCTTTCCCACCCTGCCCCCCAAGCCCAGGCCTGCCGCAGCACCAGCTCCCACAATGGTGGGAAAGCGAGGCCTTTACGGAGGGCGGGTGGGTTGGTGGGGGAGGAGGTGAGGGACTAAACAGCTATTGAGAGGGGAGAGGGGGAGAGTGCGGGGCTGAATGATAATGTGAAAATGCATGGCGCTGTTCATTAACACACACAAGCAGCGCTGCAGCTGCACATGTTGGCCCTGGACACACATGCTCACGTGTCTCGCTCTCTTTTCTGCTTCAGGTTGCCGCCAGAGCCACCGGGGTTACAGAGCAGCTCCACGCCATGACAAGGGGCTGTGTGTGTGTGTGCGTGTGTGTGTGTGTGTGTGTGTGTGTGTGTGTGTGTGTGTGAGGTCACAGGGAAGTGGTAAAGATTTGGAGCTTTGATATGTGACGGTCGCTGTTTGCCACTGATATTGGTAGAATGGGACATTTTGACATCGGTGGTGTGTGTGAAATAGGGTTTTTAAACCATGTGAAATACATTATATTCAGAGTTCAACATCAAATCTTTGGAGTAAATGTGAATGTTCTGATGAATTCATTTTATAGATATACACTGCTAATATGCAGTGCTGATATTATAACACATAAAGCAGCGTTTGTCGAGCCAACATATGATTTGTTCGCGTAGTAAACGAAATCTAAGAGTGTGATGGTTCTACTTTTAAAAAACAATAATGTAATTCCCCCAAATAGGAATTATGCCGGCGCCCCCTCCTCACCAGAATTCACCTGAGGGGCTTAGCACATTAAGATAGTTAAGATACTGTACTAAATATCATAATGTGAATCTGGTAATAAAAGCGGTTTTGCATGAATTAATCTACGAGGTTAGTCTGGTGGAAACGAGACGTGCCTGGTGTGCATCAGGGAATAAAGAAGCACCATGACAAGAGAGGATGGCAGGTTTCCTTCAACCAGTGCCAGCTCATTAATTTTGTTTGCTACCCAGCCCCCCACCACCACCAACTACCCCCCCAAATCACCCCTTAACTGCTAATTAGCAGGAGCAGGAGATAGAAGAGAAAAGAGAGAGGCCATGTGTGACTGGGGAGGAAATGGGAAACTCATCTTCTTTCCCTCGTCCTTCCTCCTGCCCCCATCCCCCATCACACACACACACACACACACACACACACACCCCACCTCCTGCCCACCACCATCACCACTGGTACCCAACGGAAAACCATGATGCAGCTCACCTCGTATGCCAGCCCAGCCATTTTAGGTGGCGCGGCAACATCTCCCAAGATGGCTCCTCTGAGCGCGCCCATGCTCCGGGGATCCGGCGGGGTCTTTGTCCGCCTCCTGGCACAGGCTAACTGTCCCCCGTTGGCAGTACAGATGGCATTAGAGGCTCTTGGGCAAAAAAGGGTGAGGAATAGGGGGAGGGGGGGAGAGGAGGAGGAGGAGGTGGCAATTCTGGACTGGCCGTTTTTTCCCCCCTTTTCTCTCTCCTCGTTTTCTTTTCACGATGGTTCGACCCTCTTTTGAGGAATCCCACGATCGTTAAATGTTGTTCATCGGAAGTCTGTGACAAAAGCAGATTGGAAGAGAGAAAACAGAGGAATAAAATAGAAATAGTACATTTAGTTATGAGTGGAGCTAAACCCAGCCTTCATTCAACAATTGCTTCATGAATTTCTTTACACTTTTGTTTCTAAAGTGACCAAAACTTTGAAATCTCCGGCCAGCTTTGCTCTTTGAAAGTGCAGTCCCATCGTGTGTGTGTGTGCGTGTGTGTGTGTGTGTGTGTAGTTTTTTTTTTGTCTTTGTCTGTACGAGTGTGTGTATTTTGGCTACAATAAAAGCACAAAAAGAATAATTTGCACATGTACACAAGTTGAAACAAGAATTCCTTGGACCATCCCATAAATAAAGCCTCAAGTGTTTTTATTCCCATTCATTAAGGAGGCGCGCCACGCTGACACGCCCTGTACCAGGAAAAAGACTTGGACCGCGGCCTTTTCACGTATCCAATATCTGGCTGTGAAACGAAGCAATTAGCCCGGTTTGACAGCGAGCTCTACTGCAATAGGTAGTTAAGAGAGTGAATGAAAACTCATCTCACTTTGGCGCTCTGTAGGCTTTAGTGGCATTCTCCAGACTGAGTGTGTGCACTGCACAGCGCTGAAGTACCGAGCTAAAAAACCTCCGCTCCTGTCTGCAGGATGGCCTTGGCCTTCTCATTGAGGCAAGGCACAATGTATCCCAAAGGCTTCGTGATTAGCTGCAGCTTTAAATACAGACGCCAAGTGTTTTTTCTTCTTCTTCTTCTTCAACCCTGTGTGCGTAGGCCGCTACACCACTCAACTGCATTATTAGCAGTCGGAGACATCAGCGCCTGGACAAAAGCAGTAGCTTCCCCCCCTTTTTCTTTTATTCTACAAACAAAGTCTCACAGGTGAATGTAAATATAGAATAAATGGAATGTAAATTAAATAAGTAGAATATAAAATCACGAGGATGTGCTTTGGTAGAGTATCGGCGATTAGGGATGGAACCAATCCTGCAGGACTTCTTCACCTGCTGCAGGTGAACAGAATCAGGGATCAGATTAAACGCCCGGGATGTGTGACAAGTCTTTTTTTTTTTTTTTTTTTTTCTCACAGAAGACATGTGTCACATATCTCCGGAGGAAAAAGCACGGGTGTAAATAATGCAACTGATGATGGCCGATTCGGTTCTGGGTCACGGTGCAGCACATGCCGGCTCGTGGAAATAGAACAGAGCCATCGTTGCTGTTATTAGTAATGTGCTTTTCCTGCTATGACAACTGAAAAAAACCCACTGTGACCAAATATGTATGTGTTATTTGATTTTTTTTTTTTTTTCACACAATAAAAACACAATTCTTGGATTAGAGTAAGTTTGGGCGTTCTTGAGTCACACTAGAGACCTGTTTAACATGCAGCACCGTGTCGTTGAGGACCTGAATGGACAGCAACCCTGACCAGCCTGACACAGGATCAGTTGTTGAGCGCCCGCGTTCAATTCATAGAGCTCATATAGTGAAGTGATAGAAAAACATACTACATCAAACTTTACAGTGATGAATAAAAAGCTGGGTTATCTTTGCATTTTGTCTCAAAGTAAAAAAAAGAAAAACTATTAAAATACACATAAAGATACCACATGTTTGTACTTATTCTAAAGGGGAAAATCTCTCTTATTATGTTATATAAAAACTATATATACATTGTGTAGGCTTCTAGCCATTTTGCTTTTTTTTATCCCCAAAAAAAAACACACACAAACCACAAAACCAAACTATTTTCTTACCTTTTTTTTTTTAGTGTAGAGCTTGGAATCTCTCCTTTCCTTTCGGGGCTTGAACACAACTTCGCGGAAGTCATTTCTACTTTCGGTTATCTAGCTTTATGACAGGTATTTAAAACTCATACAGCTAGATAACCAAAGACAGAAACAGGCCCCCCTCTCACGCGCTCGTGCTGGAAGCCCGACGTGATGCCAACGTGATCTGCGAGGAGGATGAAGACGCATTAGCAGGCCTGTAACATTCAAACACACATCCACGGCATCTGCTTGAATTACGGGCCACAGAGAAGAACAGCAGCCGGGGAGGAGGGGATCAGAACGGATGTTAGAAATCCAACATTTAGGCACATTGTGTCGAATAAAGATGTTAAACTATAGCTGGAACAAGCACCGACACATATTCAAAGTGTCTGGTTGAAGGCCTACTCAATGTCACCTAATTGCATTTTTTTTTATTATATTTGAAAAATCTTCAAAAACGTAAGCTTTACTAAGAATATAAATTATTTAGCTATACGTTCATGTGTGGGAGGCCTGTCGCAAATTAGCATTTCTTGCAATTAACATCCGTTTTTCTGTAACTACAAAGTGTCAAATGTTTATTCCAATAAACAGCAAAGGGAAATAAAATGAGCCATTTGAAATACAAGCAAGTCCCATTTCACGTGCATTCAAAAAAAAAAAAAAAAAAAAAAAAAACCCACTTCAGATAAGAGACTACACTCAGTTAATTTGTAGGACATGCTCGTATTCTTGCAGAACTAATCTGTGACACCACCCTCTCCTTTTACTTTTCATTGAAGGCGACATTAAGACTCATGACCTCTCAACTTCACAGTGAACGACCTGGTTTATTTATTTTATTTATAAAATCATGAAGAGTTTAGAACTTAAACCCTGCGGTTTACGTGTTGCATGATAATAGCTCACATTTCAACCTATTATTTTGTGTGATGGTGAAAAGTCAGTGTGTGCACAAACTACGGGGCCTGAAGGCATCACCACGACCGTGAACCTGACACAGCGACAGATAGACAAACGTCTCCTTGATGCAGCAGATTCAATGATGCCCATCAACGATGATGAGCTGACTTTCTCTCTTTTTTTTCTGTCTTAAATCTGATCTCGGGTTTTTTAGATGCTTTCATTCTCTCTGGGCTCTTCGGGGCTCCTGGGGCCTCACTTTTAATGAGAGTTGCGATTGGCCCACTTCTGCTAAAACTAGACTATTTCACATCACAGGGATTATCCGCATAAGCTGTTACAGAAACCAATTTGTTAGTGATGATAATAATAGACCGAGGAGACTGGTGTAATATTCAGGCTCTTTACAAAGGACCAAAGACTTACCCTTACTTTAAATGAAACGTTTGCAGCGGTTAAATAATTACCTCATGCAAAAAGACATGAACTAAAAGGCAATTAACATGCATCGTATGTGTATAAAGGCCGTTTGTATGTATCGTATGGGCATGGCATGAGAACATCTAGAGCCGTATACGTGCAAATGCTGTTTCTTTCCAGACGCGTCTCTTACCTTTTGTTTTCCAGAAGCAAAGCGGACTCTGGAGAGAAATCCCCTCAACTTTACGCTCGTAGCCCATTTTCCACGCTGGTGTTTGTGCGTGGACGCCGGGCCCTGGTCCAGAAGTCGGCTGCTCTCAGGTGAGTCCGCCTCCATCCCCGGTCCTCCAGCTTCTGCCTCTCCTCCGGTCTGCGCGCTTCCTCTACTTGCTCCCGCACTGACGTCATGCCAGCAGCGCGACCAATCACAGAGTCCGCCGGCACCGAAGCGCGTTCGAGTTGAGGCAGACGTCTCACTTCGACGCGTTTTTCCTCGTGCTTTTTTATTGACTTCTTCAGCACTACTCATGTTAATTAATGATAGGCCTAAACTACTAGCTTAAATGCAGAACACAAAACCTTTTTCCTTTTCAAAAGTCCAATTAGTTTAGTTTCTGTAGCTTTTTTTATATGTGAAGTTTAAAGTGTAAAACGTGTAGATGCTGAGCACTCTGGGGGATTTCCATCCCTGAAGGCTTCAGAGTTGAGAAATTTCATCCTTGACCTTCGTAAGAGATGACAAAACTGAATCACGTCCAGGTCCATTTAGTAGTTATTTTGGGCTTTTTTTGTTTGTTTGTTTTTTGGAAAATGTAATATTTTCCTGTATCAAGAATCCTGTATTATCCATCTATCTAGAAGAATATTCTTTCAGTCCTAAAGTCTATATGTGAGAATCAGTTCCACCTTCAATGCTGCTGCAGTTGTTCAAATATTTATTTTACCCCCATAACATTTTCTCTGAAAATCAGTTCCACATATTAGCAAAAGGAATAGTCCAAATGTTGCTCCACGTCACAGTTAAAATAAGATTTGCAACACCCACTGGGGTTTAAACCAGCATACATTTGGTGGCCATACCTTTCTACATATGTGTTCATATTTTATTTAATCACTGGAAGTTATTATGATGTTAGTTTAGACAAGTGGAAATGATTTCCCGCCCTTCCCCAGACAGGCTGGGAGCAGGTGTGAGCACTCACGATGAATATGCGATCTTTGAGGTCTGAGCCGTTTGTACGTGGCTTGAGAGCACAGGGGCCACGGCCAAGACTATAGGCTACTATATGAAACGTTCCCTCCAAATCTGTAATGTCGGGATGAAATGCTTTCTGGCGCTTTTAATATGAGCAAAGTACAATGAACTACACGGAAATAGTCATTCCCTTTTCATAATTTAGCCACGTTTTACAGCAAATCATGGCAGAATATGAGACACAATGGGATGGCAATTCATCGTCTGCGAATATTTAATTTCAATTGGGCAGCAGAGCTGATTTAATCACAGACTTAAAGAAAGTGTATGGTAGGAATGGTTTTTGTCACTCCCATCGCACTCCAGTTGAGTAAAAAGCAGCATCAATATCATATTCATAATTAAAATGAATGGTTTGACAACTGAGGAGTATTTCTGAAGTGGACTAGCTCAACGTGCCCACTTTAAAATAGGAAATTCCCCCCAGATAATGTATGTAATCATAATACATTTGGGTTAGATTGTACCAACAAATCAATCAGTTTCTCATGAAAGTAAAGAAAAAACAGACAAAAACTTTGAATTTAACTGGTTTCCATAGGATCTTAAGCTATGTTTGAGTAATTTGTGTGTGTGGTTCCTGTTCTTTTGCTCATGTGTGCATCATGTGGTGCACTGAAGCACACATCGAACACACATATTCACTGCTTACATTTTCATCAAACTTTAATATGCATTTCTTTGTTCACATATACTTAATGCTTTACACGGTATCTGGGTTTCCTATTGGAACTTTGGAGGTATATAGTGGAACAATGTCGGAGGCAGGGTTTGTCATTTAATCACTCCATTTTATACTCTTTCTTAAATGAAGCCATTTTAACAGGTAGGCTACTACATCAGATTTTCACAGTGTTCTTTCACGTATATTTTCTGAAATCAAGACAAAGAACATGCACATCACAATCTAGAACCCCGGCTTCTATGAGCTGTTTGAAAACGATACTCCTGTCACAATAAATGCATTTGCAGAAATAGGAATTAAAATTTGAAATGCTATTTTTTTTTTTTTACTTACAATGCTATTTTATTGACTTAATAGACTGATCCTTGGGCAACATGTGAAGTGAACAGTCAGCAGCATGAGGCATGCAGAAGGCACACAGCCACTCAAGTCGATGCAGTTTGTGGGAGCTTCTCCCTCTTTCTCTCGCTCGCGCACACACACACACACACACACACACACACACACACACACACACACACACACACACACACACACACACATATCAGAGTGGCTGTAAAGGAGGAGGTAATCTTCATAGTATTCCAAAGATGATGTCTGGCTGGAAGGGGATAAATCAGAGTGAGTCACTGACGCGTTACACAGGACAACTGTACATGCAAAATGCTGCAGTCAGTCAGTCACTCACACGCTGCAGGAGGTGCTGCCCCGTGAAAGAGCGGATGTCTGCAGGCTGGCCATCCTCTCCCACTGCCTTGCAGCGTAGGTAACCATAGAGATTAGCCACTTGGAGGGAAATACTAGCAACCACAAGTGACTGGGGAAGACAGAGGGACGTGAGGTAATAATGTGCCTCTATGTGCAGAGCATGCACACAAGCAACACGTGTCTCACCAGCCATTTGATCTTCAGGGAGAAGAGGGAGGTGAAGAAGAAGAGCGTCCATATGAGAGGACAGACGATGAGACCCAGCCAAAATATCCTCGCCTCTGCCTCCGTCCCAGTGTTATTTCCCTGGGAGGCCTGCACAGACACACACAGCGTTGGCCCGATGTTTGACGCCACGAAAACACGCCCACGCACTCAAAAATGGCACACAATGTCTTACTTTTTTGGCCTCAAACACCCAGAGGCTCCTTCCATCCTCGTCAATCTGGTTGCACCAGCGCAGGCCAACCAACAGCCTGCCAGTCACGTTCTGAACCACAGAACAAATGTGAGGAGTTAAAACTAGCGACGTGAAAGAAAGGGATTCGGACAACGCTTAAGTGCACAAGAGGGCGAGAGAGGGGTGAGGAGGCATAGGAAAGCAACGCAAATTAGCAGGTGACCTAGTTGACCTCTCACCTTGACAGACCAGAAGTCAAAAGAGAGCAGAGCGATGATCAGGACAAAGCACGATGCAAAGTTCTCGCTGATCCAGTCGCAGAGCAGATAGGCGACAATGGCAACCACCCGGAAGAACAGGTGGAAAAAGGAGGCGAGGGGGTGTCTGAAATCATAGGGATTACAAATGATGACAGCAAATGTGTTGTAGGCTGAAGCACATCTAGATCTTTCAGCACATATAATAATAATATAATATTCCTCCACAGGTGATGTAGCCATAAAACCATAAACAAACTGGAAAAAAATCTAGACCTATAGAGAGCATCACTTGTCCAATTATGTTGTTAATGAGGTTTAGTGTCATTTAAATGACAATACAAGTTGTAAAATCTCTCAACTGGGTGACATGCGTATTGATTTTATATTTACAAAAGCAAACAGTCTGTGGCAGACAAAGTAGTTTGTATGACAACAACATCTCCTGCAGTGCACCTTATGACTGCGCTTCTCCGCGCCCTCTCCTGCTCGTCGGCTGCAAAGTCCAACTCAACATCCTCCGTGTCATCCGCCATCGTCTGACAAGCAACGACAAAACACAACAGCATTAAATCATTCAACCAGTCCGAGCTAACACGATACAGACAAACACAGTAGCGCTGCATTTAGGGGGCAGACAGAAAACACCGTTTGGTTTGATGGTCGCAGATACATAAAGCAAAGCGAAGTACCATTTTGGGGAAAGCGTTGCTGTATCATAGGGCTGGCATTAGGTGTTGCAGTGAAATGAGACCGGCATCCCCCGTCTCTATATGCGCATTCACGCCAGGAAGCTGTGTTTAAAATAATCTCACGCTAAAGAGCATTCCCGTATTTAAAAACTACAAAAACACCCTCGTCACATATCAGTCAAATCATTATTTCGGTAATAATCCTACATTCTTTGCTGAAGAAAACAATTCGACGGATTCCAGTCAATACAGTCCTAGGATCGCAAAAGAGCGACCGCGGCAGGACTCGAACCTGCAATCTTCTGATCCGAAGTCAGACGCCTTATCCATTAGGCCACGCGGCCCCAGTCTTGCTATGGTGGTTGCAAATTACACTTTTAATGGTAGTGAAATATTGAATGTCTCTAGAATGCATAATAGTTTAATGCTGCAAACTCTGTAGAAAGATCCTCTTCTGCGCAAACAAACAATGTAAAAACAGTTGCATGCTTCTCATGCAATCATGTTTATAGTATTAAAAACGGATCCAGTCATCCGGACCGCTTGGGGTCGCTATCGCATCTCTTACACATTACATACATGCTTACAACCCCCGTGTCTTGACATGCTAAGTTGTTATGCTCGTTTGTTGTGGAGCGATTTTATACATTATTGTGGTTGAATACTTTGACTGTATAACGACTAGGACCGGGTGAGGTGTCTTTTTCTTTGCTTTTATCGACAGTTTAGCTAACAAACGCAGCGAACGCAGGCGTAAACAGCAGTTACTTTGTCTGTTTGTCATTTTTAAATTTCAGTAAACATCGTTAGCAGGTTGGTGGTTAAAGTAAAGTTTAACTTAAAGCTCTCTAACTGCTACAGTAGGTAAAGCTATCTGGTTAATTGCGTTAAAGTTGTGTAATAACGTTTTTGAGGGAGTAAACTGTATCTGGGTTGAATATATGAAGCACTTTCTGTTATTGTAAAGCATTGCTGTTATTGCACTTGATGAGATAAAAGCATTTACATGTATTATCTGTATCTCTACTCGAGAGACCAACTCATATGGATGTTGTCTCAATGTCTTCCAGTGTGAACTCCTCATGAGGTGATGCTCCATGTGCTGCACTGTCCTCTGCAGAGGACTCTCATCTCTCTACGATGGAGGTGTCTACGCTCCCTCTACTCCACCAAGCCCCACTCTCTGCAGGACCAGGACTCTGCAGAGACCCGCCTGAACCCCCTTAACATCCAGATGCTGTCCAGGAACCTCCACAAACAGATATTTCGAGGGCTCGAACCCAACTACAGACAGGACGATGTGGAGCGCAGCATGGGGCACCTGCAGAGACACCAGCTGTGGGGGAAGGAGACTCCTCTGTTGCCCGAGGTGGAGCTGAAGCTTCCCGAGATGTATGGGGAAAATGTCGACGAGCACTTCCGTGTCTTGGCCCAGAAGCAGAGCCTTCCCTACCTCGAGGCTGCCGCCGAGCTGCGGCTGGCTGAGCTCCCTCCCATGCCGCAGGAATGGAGCCGTGAGGTCGGCTGGACTCGCTACGGGTCCGACGGGGAGAGCCAAAAGGTGGATTTTCCAGAGGAGACCGCGCTGGTGTTTGATGTGGAGGTGTGCATGACGGAGGGACAGTGTCCCACACTGGCTGTTGCTGTGTCTCCCACTAACTGGTGAGGAACGAGCAAGAATCATGGACAGTTTATTGGAAGGAGTGATTAGCACATCTCAATGTGTATATTTCTCACTTGCCAAGGTACTCCTGGTGCAGCAAGCGTCTGATAGAAGAGCGGTACTCCTGGTCAAACCAGTTGACCCTGTCTGACCTCATCCCCTTGGAGACACTGATGAACTCTGCCCGCCCACCAGGGGGTCAGTGGACGGAGAGGCTCATAGTAGGCCATAACGTCAGTTTTGACCGATCTTACATTAAGGAGCAATACTTGCTAAAGGTCAGTATTCGGAGGGTGGTGTGTTTTATCCTTGTATCTTATTTGGCTTGTTACTGACACTTAGATGTTATCATCCTTGTTGTATGGGTCACATGAGTAAATGTTCATATGTAACATACAAGTTCACGTACGGTACAATCCGGAAACAAATGCTTTTTTTCTTCCCCAAAGGATTCTCGGGTACGCTTCATGGACACCATGAGCCTTCACATGGCCATCTCTGGGCTGACGGGGTTCCAGCGTACATTGTGGATGGCTAATAAGATGGGTAAACGGAGGGGTCTTCAGGAGGTCAAGGAACACATCAAAAAAGCTGGACAGAAAAGGGAGGGTCCAATGGTTTGTGTCCACCATATTTCAGATACAAAAATTGTCAGGACCTTTTGTTGAAAGTCATTCGCTTGGCTTTTCACATCAGCAAAACTCAACATGAGCCGATGTTTTTGTGTTTAGATCGGCTCCTGGGACTGGGTTAATATAAGCAGCATTAATAACCTGGCTGATGTCCATGCTCTATACGTGGGAGGTCCGCCGCTGCAGAAAGAGGCCAGAGAGACGTTTGTGAAGGGAAGCATGGTGGATGTCAGGAACAACTTCCAGGTATGTTTGTGACCAAGCCTGTGTCAAATTGTCTGTAATCATAGGACAAATGCATTTCATATACAATATGTTGAAGTCCTCTATATGACTTGAATTCATCATGAAGTACAGACAGATAGATTTGGCTTTGCTGACCTCTTCAGGAGTTAATGCGGTATTGCGCCATGGATGTCGAGGCGACACATCAAGTCTTCACAGCACAGCTTCCACTTTTCATGGAGAGGTTAGTAAATCCCGACCCACGCACATCTTCTGTTAATGTTTATGTGTATTGATTTTTTTAGCCAAGAATAGGACAAATATGACTTTGTTCAAAATTCTGCATAATGGTGCAATATATTTTATGCTTTATAAGGTGCCCGCATCCAGTGACGTTTGCGGGAATGCTGGAGATGGGTGTGAGCTACCTTCCCGTTAATCAAAACTGGGGGCGTTACCTGGAAGATTCTCAGGACGTTTACGAAGAGCTTCAGAGAGAGATGAAGAAGTCTCTGATGACTCTAGCGGACGATGCCTGTCAGCTGTTGCAGGAGGACAGGTGAAAGCCCCTTTTTATCGCAGTGTTTCTGTCTGCAGCACATTCATTAATTTTGGTACTTATTGTATGATAAAGTCAAAAGGGTTATAGATTCATGCATACTCTGTAGTTCCATAACTCCAAGGGGCAGGTGCTTTAAAGTGCTTTGTAGTAAACATTGATGTTGTATATCCAAGTTTAAGATTATATGTTGTGTTTTTTTCTTTACCTTAAGATACAAAGATGACCCCTGGCTTTGGGATCTTGAGTGGGATGTGCAGGAGTTTAAACTGAAGAAAGTAGCAGCCAGCAAGAAAAAACTCTCCAAAAAAGCAGTTGAAACACAAGTTGCTACTCCTCTTCCAGACTGGGAAGAAGGTATGAGTTCAGATCCAGAGCCACATTTACAAAGCCAATGTTATAATATCTCTTTTTCAAGATGGCTGTTTCTTCCGGTAAAATGTTATAACAGCAATGCAAAAAATGTACAGATGAGATGAGATCCAGTTTGAGTTGTTGTGAATATTAGACCCAGGTCCGCCCTCTGAAGAGGAGATGGTGGCCCCTCGCCCCGGCATGCTGGCTGTGGAGAAGCTGATGGAAACCGTGAAACGACTTCCTAAGAGAAGGCAACATCTGCCTGGACATCCAGGGTAAGGTCACTCCCAAGCACCACAAAGCCATCAAATATTATTAGTATTATCCTTCAGTTTTTTTGACATAGTCAGTCCTTTTTCCCCTTTTCCTGTTAACCTCAGGTGGTATCGTAAGCTGTGTGAGAAGATGTCTGCAGAGGACAGCTGGTCACCTGGAGCCAACCTCATCAGTCTACAGATGAGAGTGACCCCTAAGCTGATGGGTCTGACGTGGGATGGCTTCCCTCTGCACTACACAGAGAAACATGGCTGGGGCTACCTGGTTCCTGGACGCAGGGATAACCTGGTGTCTGAGGAGGAAAGTACAGGGCCTGTGTGCCCACACAGGTACTTAATTACTTGTGCTTACATCCTCAAGACATGAGCTGGTGATTATTTAGGGGGTTTGTCCACATGGTGTTGTTTTCTGGTAGAAAAGCCACAAGGGAACGCTTCATCTCAGTGTTTAATCAAAAAAGTTTTCTGAGCATCTATTTGTTTGGCACAGAAGACGCTGGATGCAGCACCTTTTCTCTACAACACTCAGAAACATACGCTATATGGACACAGGCCCCCAAGTCTCTCATTTTCACAGCATGGGATTTGTCTGAGTGTGTTTATTTAAACATTGATTTGTCCCACAGAGCTATTGAGAATATTTATAGAGAGTATTGTGAGCAGAACAGCAAAGTGCAGCAGGAATATCCGGACTGCAACCCTTCAGATGACCTTGTGTGGACGGACGGCGCCGTGTGGGCAAAGGTGCATACGCTCATATTGTAATTTACAAGGAACTTTTTTTTGCGAATGTCCGTAATCTCCTAGAAATTAATTTAGAAAGACAATTTATTAAGATTGTTGCTCATAATCACACAACAGTGAAGTAATTAAAGGAACAGTGTGCAGCATTTAGGAGGATCTATTGGCAGAATATCATATTAACAAGTATGTTTTCTTCAGTATTTAATCACCTGAAAATAAGAACGTAAAATTGACACCGTGTGTAAAGACCAACCTGGTGGACTCTGGAATGATGAAATATATATCATGACATAGGTGTGTTTCCCTTTCTCACCTCAAGGTGGAGGAGTTAGGTTCCCTGGAGAGTCTGACGGAGGAAAATGGTGCCAGAATGATGAAAAATGGGGAGAGGAAGAAAAGCCCGGTGAGTTGTTGTCATATAGGTAGACAGCGAACATTGATTCTTGTGATCTGTTGTATGACATAGTTTGCATTCTGTATCACCTCCAGTCTCAAGATCCACATTCTTTCCCTGAGGAGAGTCACTGCCATTATCACCATGGAAACGGCCCCTACAATGATGTAGATATCCCAGGATGCTGGTTTTTCAAATTGCCTCATAAGGTGAAGTTTCACCGATTACCTGGAGCATCATGAATAATTAGCATTGGCACATTGTCACTTCATTGAATTACTTTCATCGCTTCACTGAATATTTGTGCTTCAGGATGGGAATCACAACAATGTCGGCAGTCCTTTTTCAAAAGACTTCCTGTCCAAGATGGAGGATGGGACTCTCAGGGCTGGACATGGTGGAACCAACGCTACACGAGCTCTGGAGATCAACAAAATGATGTCCTTCTGGAGGAATGCCCATAAACGAATAAGGTACCTGTCACTTCCCAGCATAAATGTATTCACCTTTCTGTCATAAAGATGGCAAATACGTGATTTCAATATGTCTTTATAGCTCTCAGAAGGTGCTGTGGCTGCGGAAGGGAGAGCATCCTCGTACTGTCAGCAGGTTTGTCTGGTATATCAATAGCTATCCTGTATTTAGTCATCAGCAGTGTATTGGGGAAAAGTCATTGCTGTTTATGACAACCTTTCCGTCTCCCAAAGACACAAAGAGTTCGATGAAGAGGGCCAGTATGGTGCCATATTACCTCAGGTCATCACCGCCGGAACGGTAACACGAAGGGCTGTGGAGCCGACGTGGCTGACTGCCAGTAATGCACGGGTAAGAAGAGTAGACAAAGACTGCCTCGGATTAACTGTTTTAACTGAATTCCCCTTATTACCCTGTAGAGAAATGTTGTTTGTATGGCCTGTTCTTTTTGTGTGTCCACAGCGGGATCGGGTAGGCAGTGAGCTGAAAGCCATGGTGCAGGTTCCACCCGGATATCACCTGGTGGGAGCAGATGTAGACTCTCAAGAGCTGTGGATCGCTGCTGTGCTTGGAGAGGCTCACTTTGCTGGCATGCATGGTGAGATTGTTGTGGATGGCAATACATTTAGTTTCTGCACAAACTGCACGTGTTCATCTCGTGTCTCTGCTGGGTCCAGGGTGCACGGCGTTCGGCTGGATGACCCTTCAGGGGAAGAAGAGCCAAGGCACTGACCTGCACAGCCGCACTGCCGATACTGTGGGCATCAGCCGGGAGCACGCCAAGGTGTTCAACTACGGACGCATTTATGGTGCAGGACAACCGTTTGCTGAGAGGCTGCTGATGCAGTTCAACCACCGCCTCAGTCAGCCAGAAGCCGCCAGTAAGGCCAAGCAGATGTACGCTTTGACAAAGGGTACACGCAGGTACGCTCAACAAGTTGTCTACTCGGATTAAAAAAAAAACAATTTTTAGTTGGGATAAGTTGATGATTAAGTTGATCTCTTTGTTTTGTCAGATACCAGTTGTCAGAGGAGGGTGAGTGGCTGGTCAGTGAACTGGGTATCGAGGTGGAGACGGAAGAAGATGGAAGTGTCGACCTGCAGGAGTTGCGGAGGATCACTAGACTGGCCTCACAGTGGTGAGGGAGCAAGTCAGACCACAATCAGTTGTCAGGAGCATTTTTCCCATGTCACATGTTCTCACACACTCATTCCCCTCCATTCTTCTCTCTGTTCCTGATACCCGTCAGCTCGCGGCGGAAAAGGTGGGACATGGTCGACAGACGTCTGTGGGCTGGAGGTACGGAGTCGGACATGTTCAACAAGTTGGAGAGTATCGCTCATTCAGCCGAGCCTGCCACTCCTGTTCTCGGCTGCAGGATTAGCAGAGCGCTGGAGCCCGAAGCAGTTAGGGATGAGGTGAGGCGATGCTTTACTCTTAACATGAATCTAATCACCAGCAGGAGCAGACACCTTCCATTCCTATCAAGTACTGGACCGGACAACTGGATGAGCTCTATTGTTATTAGACTCTGAACCACAAAATACCCCATTTGTCTTCAAAGTCATGTTTTGTTTGTCAGTTCATCACAAGCCGGGTGAACTGGGTGGTGCAGAGCTCTGCAGTGGACTACCTACACCTGATGCTGGTGGCCATGAAGTGGCTCTTCGAGGAGCATGACATCGATGGACGTTTCTGCATCAGCATCCATGATGAGGTGCGGTACCTCGTCCGCAGTGAAGACCGTTACCGAGCAGCGCTGGCGCTTCAAATCACAAACCTGCTTACAAGGTCTGCCTTTTTTTCCTTCTCTTACAGAATATCCGCTCTGGAGTATGTTGTAATCTGGACGGCTTCTCTGAGTGTGTGTGCTTATGTCTCCTGCAGGAGTATGTTCGCCCATGCATTAGGCATGCAGGACCTTCCCCAGTCAGTAGCTTTCTTCAGTGCAGTTGACATTGACCAGTGTCTGAGGAAGGAGGTCAACATGGACTGCGTGACCCCTTCCAACCCCACAGGTCTGGAGAGAAGATACGGCCTAGCAGCTGGTGAGTTCTGCCTTTATTTTTCCTGTATATTATGTTTCATACAAGTGTGTGGTAAACACAATGTGCATAAAAAGACAGAAGGCTAAATCACATCCCTGCAGGTGTCAAAGAAATAATTTTGTGTAAATTAATAAATCATTGAATGATTTGTAATTTGAAGGTACCTTAAATGTGAGTAAATCCATAAAAGGAAAGAGGTTACCTGCACTGTATAACACAGCCTGATGGGCCCAGGCCAGGAAAGAGTAATCAACTTTCAATAAAGTTATTAATTAAAGAGAATTAATTACATATGTTTTCACACAATCATAGCATTTTTACTCCTTATGTCTGCCAGGCTTGGTAAAAATGTCATGCAAGATGCAATTTAAAAAAACAAAACAAAACAAAACAAGTTTAACTAAAGAAAATATTTATTTTAAAACAAAGAGGCACTTGACTTTTCACAATGCATTTTTCTGTGTGTGTGTGTGTGTATTGTAGTTCCCCCTCCTACCTTTGTTTACCCAAGGACTAATTAAGAACTGATTCTTAAAAGTGTCCATTCGAAGCAACTACAATTGACGATTAGTGTTTAGAAATAAATGTGGTATATGCAATAAATGAACTGAACTCTAGGAACACAGGCAGAGTTTTAAACAATGTGTGCAAACTTTCCACAGGTGAGGCACTGGACATCTACCAGATCATGGACGTCACGAAAGGCTCTCTGAACAAAGGAAGATAGCACAGAACGGCACAAGCGCCAGGAGGCTGTCCAGCCGCTGGTCAAGTTCAAGAGGAGGAAGGTTATCTGGAGATGGAGCCGAGCCTTGGCTCACTGCTTTCTCTTCTTCTGTTTGGGCTCTTGTGCCTCCTCTGCATCCTGTGACTCGTTGGTCTGAGAGGAATAGAAACAGACACTGAGATCCCTTGTGGAGTAAACACTCTTTCAATTCTACATGTCAGGACATAATATAAACCATTTGGTCCTTACCAGGTCCTAAAATAAATTCAACGTCATTATTTATTTAACAAAAAGACAAAATTCAGAAGCAGTGTGTGAAAAATTAAGTCCAGCCTTACTGCTTCCATAGGAATTAAGAGGTTAATTAGGAGCCAGGTGTTGCTGATGAAATGCACCTGATTCATTGATCGTCAGTAAGCGTGACCGCCTCTATAAAAGCAGAAGCTTCAGCAGTTTGCTGGTCTGCAGCATTCGACTGTGTGTTAACAGAATGCCAACTAGGAAAGCTATCAGAAATTATCTTAGAGAAGAAGTAGTTGCTGTCCGTCAATCTGGGAAGGGTTATAAGGCCGTTTGAACTCATCATTCTGCAGCGAGAAGGATTAGTCACAAGTGGAAAACATACAGGACGGCTGCCAATCCCCCATTTTTGTAAAATAAATAAGACGCAGTGGAATCTGCTGTGTGTCGTTTTACATCTGAGGTTACATTTCCATCATTTTAGGACCTGGAAGCACCAGATGATTTGGACTTGATGTGACTTTAAATTCAAAACCATGAATGTGAAAGGAAAGAGAGTAAACTTTGGAGCTGCTACTTCCAGTTGCACTGACCTCCTGACTGTCGCCCTGCTCCTGCAGAGCTGCATCCAGACTCGCAGCGTTGATGCGGAAATCTCTTGAGGTGCTCAGCTTCATGTACTGCATCAGATTGACCTAGACAATGATACACACAGGTGTTGGTGAAACACCGTACGAGTGGCCTAATTAATAATGCAACATTAACTGTGTTCAGGGAGCTCTCTGCATTTTGACGATACTACCTCACGCAATCCAATTCACACATACCTTCGATTTCTTCGATAGTGCAATGAGATATTTCTCATACTGTTCAATGCTGAAGATTACGTTAGGGATGGCTTTTGTCTCACGCAGAAGCTTTGTCTGCCAGGAGAAAAAAAAGGTTGTACAGTGTATCTATACATGTTCATTGATATCATAAAGATAATATAAATGTACTGTTGTTTTAATCAGTTACATAATTAAAGAAAAGAAATGTCCTTACAGAGGCGGTGGTGTTAACTTCATTCTTTTTCTTTTTCTTCTTGTCATCGGCACCTCCACCACCAAATTCTCCCCTCTATGTCAAAACATAAAAGTAAGTTGTAACTGAAAAACATAGTGAGAGATTGTCGTTTGTCTGAAAACCCGGAGCTTTGGCAGGGACTAGTCTACAGAACTGGACTGAGCTGTACCTGTGCGTATGTGATGAAGGAGTAGCACTGTGGCGTTAGGTGGGAGCCCGACAGTTTTACCTGCACAGAAAACACTCGAGTAACGTGACGGGAGATGGTAAAAGATGCATGAAAGAAATAATCGCTCAGACTTACCAGCTTCTCAAAGCGTGCTGGCAGTGCACCTTGCTGGGTGGTGCACACCTGGATGTACTAAGACGACAGTGGAGAAAATTAATGATTGTAATACTACACAAACGCTACATTCACACTGGTCGAATACTTATACTCACATATTTGACCAGGGTGGTGAGTATGGTGTACGTGCGACTCAGCTCCCTCAGCAGTGTGACGGTACAGGTGCCAGGCAGCAGCGCCGTCTGGACCAGCTCGTTTAATGCGGTCAGAAGAGTCCCGAGCTGCAGCGTCACCGCTTTCTCTATTGGATCCTGCTGGCCGGCAGTCTGGGTGGCGTCACCTACGCGTCGGGAAATGCAACATCACAGAAGTTTTTAGCGCCGTTCCCTGACAAGAGATTCATCCCGTCCCCTCGTCCCCCCCCCCCTCAACTCGCGCCATTAATCCAAACCGAGCATCCGTGCGAAAGGCTTCTTACCAGCACCCGATTTATCAGAGGCCATCTGGCTTTTCTTTCTGGCAATCAGCCAGTCCACTTCATCAAGCACTCTGTCGACCTGAGACAGGACCAGCAGCTGGGGGCAAGAGATAAAAATGATGAAGGTGGTGAGCACACTGTGCAAACCCATTCGGAGATATCGATGTCGCAGCAAATCAGAAGCTTCCTGTCGTGAGTCAACACTTACTGCTCCTGTGGTTGCCGTCTTCATGTTGATGATGGCAAAGTGAGACTGTTTTTCCACCTCCACATCCTGACCACACGGAGAGGAAAAGGCAGAATTAAACATTTTAATTTGGTCCCAGGTACCGGGAGAAAAGACAGCTGCATTGATAAATGCAAAAATGTATTGCCAAACTGCTTGTGCTCTGACCTCAGTATAGTGCAAGTGTGTGTGTACCTGATCGATATCTCCCAGTTGGCTGTGGATGTCTTGGCAGAGTTCTAGCAACAGGCTTACAGGACTCTTATAGAGAACATGCAGGTTAAACAGAAGAGAGAGCAGACCCTTGGAGAAAGCCGAATCCTCTAAAAGAAGAGAGAAACAAACCATTCTCAGAAGACACCTTGCTGTACATGAACGCAAAAAGATTAAGTCAAAGGTCACTCACCAAAACTGGTCTCCTTGCAGATCTTTACAGTCCACGTGATCATCTGCACAAACTGTAGAGCATGTTAGAGGAACAGGTGCGACGGGGATGGTTGTATGAAGGGTCATTAAAAGTGCAGCTACCTGTTGGGAGGAGGGCTTGAGCTGGCGTGAGAGCACACTCAAGATGCTGACCAGCAGCTGAGCCTCTTTGCTGTTAAATTCCTCCTCGCCTCCACTTAGTTGTGTGAACAGCGCCCTCTGTTGACAGGCAAGGGAAATTAACTAGTGCTCTCTCGGTTAAAACATTGCCACCTGAAAAAGTCGGTTTGCATCAAATCAAATAATGCATTCTCTATAGGTGCACCTGAAACTGTCTGATGTAAAAGAAGTTCATCTCCGTGTCGTTGCCGTCGTCCGGCTCGACATCATCGCCTGAGATGTCTGCAGGAAACAAACTGTGATTACTCCCTGCGTACTGTTTAGAGTATAATTCACTGCTTTTATAGTTTGAAAGCTGGATGACGAACCCATGGTGGAGAGAAGCTGGGTCATCCTGTCCGGATAGCGCTGCTGACATGTTGTGAAGATCCTGAGCAGACCTTCCAGACACAGCAGGGACAAGCTGGAGCGCTTCTCCTTCTTCCCTGCATCCTCCACGACGCTGGGGATGTTGGTGTAACGCCACATCAGCACACTGGATGATGCAAAGACAGAGCTCTCGTTGGTCAAACCGTATCATAGAAAAAACACCAGCAACACAGTCTAACTAAATGTTATTCCCACCTTGTCATGTCACAGAGGAAGCGGAAGATTTTTTCTGGGTTCTGTCCATCTGGGCCATCTGTGAGTCCAGTTTCCTCCAGCTGCTGGATCTTCTGTACAGCCACATTTACTGCATAACGCATGAATTCTGCACTTGAGCGAAGCACTGAGAGAGCCTCCTCCCTGCTCTGAGTACTGTCTCTGGGATTAAAAAGAAAGCATTTATTTTTATTTTTTTTACATTTTCAGCAAACGATCCAGTAGTGTTTCATTCTATGATGTTTTGGTGTTGCCAATACGACCCATGATTCAATGCACGTTTGTTTACATAGTATTTCTAACTTGCTGTAGGTGTTCAATCCATGTAAAAGAAATACAGTGTGTATAAAAGCCCTTTCCTGTTGTATTGTACACCGTACATTGTGATTTTATTACGTGATATGTAGGTGTAAAAGTAATCCATAGCCACCAAAAAGCATTTACCTGAAGAGCACAGTGAGGAGAGTTGATATGAAGCCCAAAGAGAGTAAACTGCGGGCGCCCTTGTGTGAAGCCACTCGACCTTTCCCGGATTTCTCCTTCAGGATCTCAGACAGTTTGTAGTAGCGGTTGAACAGCTCCAAGAGCTCCTCAAAGCAGTTTTTACTTCAAAACACAAAGGTAAGCATACAAAAAAAAATAAAAATAAAAATGAAGTTACAACATTTAAGCTACACGAGGTGCTAGCCATAAAAAGAGATGATGGTTACCTGTAGTTGGCTTTGATGAAGTTGTACTCCATGAGGATCTCATAGACTCCCATCACCAGCAGGGCATAGATGTTATTCTTCACCCCTACACTGGATCCTGTGGAGAACTCTGCTGACTTGTCCTGATCAACACATGGACAAAATCTGGCTTAAGATGATGCTTTTAGTGGCACAACATGATCTGGCTAAGGGAAGGAAAATGCATCCAGGAAATGGGAGAGGAACGACTGAACCAAACATGACTGAACGACTGCCATAAGATGTAATTCAGTGAACTTTTTTTTTCATACCAGTTCAAAGTCCTCCAGTTCACTCTTGATCATGCGTCTTTTCATGCTCTCGAGGATTGTCTGTAGTTCAGACTGGTATCCTTCCCCTTCCTCCTCCTCCTCATCATCGCTGTCAGCATTGCGGTTAGCCGATCGGTGCATGTTCTGCAACCACAACAGGCAATGTACAGTACAGCTCACCAGGTGGGCCTGAAATGGGAGGAAAAAAACACTAATTATAGTAAGACATTAACGCAGCAAAAAACATAAAATGATAGAATGCAGACGGAGTACCAGCGGCTCCTGGAGGTGGACCCGGTCTCCTAGCGCTGTGATGCACGGTTCCAGTTTCACCGGGGGCAGGAGGTCTTGTTCAGGCTCGTAGTACCGCTTCAGCTGAGCACGCAAAAGCATGACATGTCAAAGACGGCATAAACAGGCCATTCTACTGCACCTTACCCAGCATGCACTTAATACACACATGTACCTGCGAGAGGAGGGTCTGCATGATGGAGCTTGCAAGCTGGGAGTTGCGACGGAGAACATCGTAGAAACCCTGAAACAGTCGAGAATGTTCTCAACATAAAACATCTTTCCACACACACCTAATAGCAAGGCCATCAATAAGGGTTGGCAATCGTAGCATCCTGTAGCAAACTTAAAAACAAATCATTAACATGGCACAGAAAAGAGTCCTCTAACCTCATAAAGCATGAGTCGCACGTCAGCCTGCTGGCTGAGGCAGCGCCGCAGGCTGCTGAGGATCTCCAGACAGAACGCTTCGTTGGCAGCAGAGTTGTAGCGAGAGTGAACGTCCACTTGGACCTGTTCAGGGGTTCAGGCACCAGAACGTGTTTACAGTTGCACAATGTCAGATTTGCAGATGTTTTCCAGCCGCCCTTGTTGCACACACACGCACACATTTATGGAAAACAAGCAGCACAGTCCAACTGGAACTGTACCTGGCTAGAGGAGACCGCCTGGCTACACTGGCTCGCGGCCAAGCTGCCCAGCACTTTGAAGTTCTTCAGCAGCAACAAGAAGCCGGTCACTGCAGACTTCCTGCCGTCCAGCTGGCTGATACGGAGACATACAGGGGGGGGGGGGGGCATTGTAAGAAAATATCTTTATTTGAGGTTATACTGCATGTCATCATTTTAATGTACCGTTAAGGTATGAATCGTGTGATTCATGATTCATTAAACTGTTCTGATAAACCTTAAAGCAGAACCCACCTGGAAAACATGGCCTTGCGGAGAACTAGAATCAATGCATCTTTCAAGGACATACTGACTTTGAGCAGGGGCTGGAGATTAAAAAGAGAACAAAGATTCAACAAAATAAACCTCTCTACAATGCATGTGTGTGTGTGTGTGTGTGTGATTAGGTACCTGGACTGCCTTTAGTAGACCCTGAACAGTGGCCAAGGGCAGATATGACAGATGGTCAAACGTCTCCGTCACCTTGGAAGATGACTCCAGGAGGATCATGGGAGCAGAGACCACGATGTCAGAGAAAAGGTCTGATGATACAGAAACAAGAGTTCAAATCTCGTCTCCGACCAGACCGACTAGACACTGGTGTGATGAATACTTCAGGGCGTATTTACCTAAGTAATGACTGACAGGTGAGGCCGTCTTTGTGACCAATCGATTCAAGACCTGCTCCAGAATCTCGCCTCTGATTGGCTCGTGCACCTGTTGTCGATGAAACACACATTCGTCAGTGAGAAAATACAATAGTATGATGGCAATCATCAGTCATTTACAGTGTGATGATTCCATAAAATAAAAATACCTTAAAGCCCTGCAGGAGCACTTGTCCTCCCAGCTTACAAGCCTGCTGAGTGGGGGTCCGTGCTATGGTAACGGACCCTTCTGTGGTTTTGCCGAATGGTCCAGGTCTGGGTCCAAAGGCATCCATGAGGAAGAAGCCCAGCTGCACCAGCCCCTGGGTCACGTGATCCCAACCAAACACACTGCACACGCAGGAGTATAGAATGTAAAATAACTGTTAGGTGCTACAATGTTGGCAAATAAATCATATGAAGACATCCCTAGTCCTCACGTTAAAGGTTAAATTGTGCTCCGACCTGTTCTTGACCGTGTCCAGTATCATCTGAGCCACACTGCAGGGTCCAGGCAGGAGGTCCTGCAGGAACTTTGACCCCTGCTGCAGCTGCTCATCCTTGAAGCTCTTGATGATTGCCCCCTTCAGAAGATCAAACACCTAAACAAACCAGAGAAAGGATAAGTGAACAGAGAAGTTAAATAAAAACAATACTGATGAGTAAAGGGGTAAACATATAGATGTCTCACCTGCTCCTCGTAACGCTGGATGCGTGCCACGGAGAGCAGCAGGGCAACGCTGAAAGGGCACAGGTCCCCATAAGATGTCTGCAGAAATGGCATTCAGGATTTATGGCATTTACTGTACATTCGAAATGCAAGGACAGGCGGCCAAATACATTTTACAAGACCTTAAAGCTTTTAAGGAATTCTCTGCCGAGGTCATGGTCGAGTCGTATAGCAAAGACTATGTGGAGGATAGCAGTGCCCTCCACATGCCTCAACTGATCCTGTGGAATGGACTGGACCTCAAGATCCAGGCTCCTGGGGAAGAAACAGTGAAAAAACAACACTCAGTAAATGGAAAGTAGGCAGTATGACTGAATAGAGTGTATTCCACTCAAGAGTGTTTGAGCCACTCACTCTCCGTGTTTCTGCTCCTCTTCCTGGCGAACATCTTGTTCCTTAAAATAACAGATGATTCCATCCAGGACCTGTTTCTTACAACCCTAACAGACATGCAGGGAAGACATTTAGACATGTATTTACACACACACACAGACACACACACACACACCACACCACACACCACACACACACACCTTTGCAGATAAAAGCAGCAGTTGATAAACCAGTGGTGGGATCTCCTGCAGTTCCAGCTTGGTGAACATCCTCAGTACTTTCTCCACCAAAAACTGCAGCTCCTCTGATGACAAGGGCACATCCCTAAAATCAGGTAGACAAAAAAACCTGCTGACTAATGCCCTGAGAGGCTGCACAGGAAACAGCAGATGAAACATTGTTATACATCACAAGCTTCTCAATTAACCCGTGTGTTTCTGCAGGAGACTGAAGGGTCTCTGAGAATGTCTGATAGTCAAAGGTGTTACCTGAACATGGTGGTCAGGTGGATGACACATTGTGGGTCCCATCTGCATAAAAAATAAATATCAACATCACTTTTTGTTAAAGATCCATATCAAATGGTTTGGCCTTAAACTGTTCCTCCCTGTGAGGAGATTGGCTATGCCACCATGATCATATACAGTAGGTTTGTATAAAAAAAAATACTCCTTAAACGGTACAGTGCATTTATTTTGAAATCTGAGACATCCTCACCTGCTTGAGCAGAGGCTGTTGATCAGCTGTTTCTTGTATTCCTCACCGCTAAGTTCGCCTAACAACCACAACATATTTGATCATTTTCACCTTGCAGATTACCCCACTGATGTTTTTGATAGGGAAAAAAAGAGTAAAATGTAATGTACACATACCTTTGCCATAAGACAAGGCTTCACAGGCTGAAAGGGCAGTAAGCACAGTAGGAAATAGCTCCAAGGATTTGCCACTGCCGACTTTCCCCACTTTAATGGCTTCAACAAAAAGAGATGCCAATTTTGCAAGAGAGGGTCCGGCAAGTGTATGAGTCTGTGTATTAAATAATTAAGAGACAAAATGGCAATTAGATAGACAGATGGACAAAAGAAAGGGACAAAGCAACTGATGTCATGTCTCATTAAAAGAATAACTCATAATACAGTCAGTTACAATGTAATTACTTATGCTGCACTTTGAGAAGAGCCATTGTTATTAATCCATTATACCTCCAGCATCAGCAGCCCAATGATATCAGCTGCGACCTCCGTCTGAAGATCCCCAGACTCGCACAGAGGGACGCAGTGCTGATAAACGAGCAGTCTGCGGGTTGACCCTTCAACAGAACTGGGTGGGGAGCCTAAAAAACACAAAACAATAAAGGTTATTCAAACTAACGTTAGAGATACGATAAAGTCTGATCTTTAATGCCAATAACAGCCGTTGACGCCGTGTACTTACCTTTAAATATGCCTTTAATCACGCTGCCGACCTTCTTGCCCTTTAGTGCGCCGTTGGTAATCGCAGTGATTAGCTAGGAGACAGATCACAGAGATGGAAGAGTTTCACGAGCAACGTTTTATAAATTAGAGGTTTATAAATGTAAATGGCGTCACCTGGTCATTCGTAAGGGAGGACAGGTACTTCTGAAGTTCGTCGGTGCTGTCTCCATCTGACAGCGTGACGATTTTATCCATGTCAGCCTTCACGGTTAACCTGCAAACAGATACAAGCCCGTTTGTTGACAACTTGTTGTGACTGTAGCTCGTTAAACGTGTCCTGGAAGGTCGATTACCTGTAGCTGTCGTTTAGCAAAGTATAGTGGGCATTCACTTTACGTTCAGTGAGCCAGCTAACTGGTCCATGAAGAGGCAAAAGTCGGTCCCCGGTAGCTCTGGTAACGCTTGTGTAATATCAACAACGCTAATAACGAATTTCCCGCCAGCAGCGCCGACTTCCTCTTTTGCTTCGTGGTTGCCACGTTCGGCTCCGGGTATCCCACAATACTGTCAAAAATAATCTGCCATTATACAGTAAAATACGTATAATAACGCAACATATATTATAACTATGACTTGAAATAACTTTTAATTTGTTTAGAATCAAAACTCTTTATCTGTACAATCAACCGGTTTAAATATAACATTTTGTAGAAAAACTTGATTTGTACAAACCTGTCAATCCCGTTTAAAGGCACGCCTACACGCGTAACGCTGGAACCGGACGCGGAAGCCCTGCGTGGTTACACAGCTGACGAATGCATAGTATACTTAATTTTGAAAACACAAACAGTAGTGGCACTATGCTATTTGTAATAGTGGATGGGTTTTGGGGGGAACGTGGGTTCTCTCTGGGTTCTCCGCCCTCTCACAGTCCGAAGACAGGTTAGGCTTATTGATGACTCTCAATTATCCGTAGCTGTGAATGTGAAGCGTTGTCTGTCTTTGTGTCAGCTCTATGCTAGATAACCAACCTGACGGCAATATCCGCTTTGTTTAAAAATAATTTGACCCATTGGCAGATTTCGTTCGGGGCCAGTGGCGCAATGGATAACGCGTCTGACTACGGATCAGAAGATTCTAGGTTCGACTCCTGGCTGGCTCGGACTTTTTCTGTGGTCAGGCGAATATACCTCCATTCTGTGAGATCCAATCACGTTACCTATCACTACTGAAATGTTATATATATACACATCGTGTTGTTTTAATACTACATATATTAAATTGAAGGCATGTGCATAACATCCATGACCTCTGGACCTTTTAGGAGCCTGTACATGAGCTGATAAATGGAGTAGCCACCCCAAACCCGTGAATCAAGCCGCCAACTTATTTTCTTGCTGGCTGTCAAACTCTTCATGAAGCTACGTAATAACATCCAACTGAATAATAATGAAGGCACGCTGCTACGCTGTTTACGTGCGCTGGTGTGACGTCGGGAGGTGCGTTTCTGCCCATGCTCACAAGGACGCGAAGCAGCCAGACTGCAGCTGATAGATGTGTGTTGTAGTGATGTAATGTTGCCAGTTTGGTGACTACGGATGGCTGTCTGCGCCAGGCTATGCGGAGTGGGTCAGTCGCGGAGGTGCCGGAGGCGACAGCGGCACAACCAGCAGGACCAGGGTAGCGATTCCGACATGGACGAGGAAGAAGAGGAGCGGATCGTGGGTCAGCGGCAAGGCGGCACCGCCGTCGTCGTCGGTGGCGGAGGCCCGGAGATCGGCGGCGCCGCCACTGCGGGGCCGAGTATCGCCTGCGAACATGGCAGCGGTCATACGAACAGAGGAGGCTGTCCGGATTGCACCGGCACGGGACCTCCACACCCGCAGTCGTTGGCGGAGTTACCGCCGGAGCTTTTGGTGGAAATATTCTCGCTGCTCCCCGGCACGGCGCTGCCGAACGTTGCGCTCGTAGGCAAGAAATTCAGACAAATCCTGAACACTGAAACCATCTGGAGAAGGCGGTGCATGGAAGGTAAATACGGCGATTAAACGTGTAATGTTTGGACTGCCAACTAAAAGGTTGGGTCATGTTAATGTCACATATGTGTTGAGCTGATTATAGGAGATTATTTTCTGCTGACATGTTGTTGATCTCAGCGCCCGGTTCCGGTTCACCGGTGTCTCCCCCCACTAAAAGCTTTGTATATCGATCTGTATGGGAACCAGGGAGGGAATTACCATTAACGTGGTCGCTGCTTTTAACCGGAGAGAGACCAAGGCCACGGTCTGTTATCTGTCAGCTGCACAGAATGGCTGACATGGGGCTGATGCAGGGCGGCCATAACCCTTTGGGGGGCCTTTGAGCAGTATCTGGATCACCGCCACCCCATGTGGCAAGTTCAAAACAAATGTCTCATAATATCTACACAATTAGATTAGAGACCAATGCAAACTATACATTATAAGTACATTGTTTATCAATCAATGCATCATGTACACTATGAGTGGTCAATAAAGAAAAATCCTCTATTATGGCATGTTTTATATTATGAAGTGCAATATGAAATAACTAACTAACTCAGAGATATTAACGGGAGCGAGCTATTGGTTGGAGGATTTGTGGCCACACATTGTACTGTAGCAGAATCAGGGAGTGAAGGGACCATAAAATGTATGTGAGATAATAGTAGTGGCTTTGGGAATGTTGTGTCCTGAAAAGTTATGCAATAACCAGCATACCAGGGTTATAGTAAGCTATGAAGTCCCTTTTACGTGTGGTGCCGAAGAGCAATCAAATACACTGAAATCACTGAAGTCAAATAATTGAACCCAAGAAAATAGTTCAAGTAAAGACATCAAGCCTGGAAACAAATAATATGGACAGTCAAATGTGTGATTGAGAAGTGGAAGTACTGCAGCATAATAATACCATCCAGTTGTGAGATCTGACTGGAAATGTGGTCAAAAAGATCTGTTCAATGCTTTTTTTAATGGTGATGAAAAGCAATAAAAGCAAACAAGTAAAAAAATAATGACAGAAAATGAGCTTTCCAAGAGCCCTGACGTTTAAGTGTTCCTTTTTGGGGTTGGTGAAGCGGCTGCTGAGTTCACTTTGGCCTCGGGCCGGCTGTGTGCTGAAGACATCCTGTGAATCGGATGTGATCGGGTCACGTCTGGGCCTGCCGCCTGGAGTTCAAGCTTGGCCCGTCCGTCTCCCCGGCTGCTCTGCAAATGTCCTGTCCTCACTGCTCCCATTTCAGAGCGACAACACTAAACAGAGTTGATAAACGGAACTTTTGCCACCGATTTGGATCTCAGTGCATTTCAGTGACGCACTAAACACCTTGATTGTGATATTTTTTTTGCATGAATAGCCTCAATAAATGAAATGCGGCGCTAATCCTCTTTCTCGCATGTGTTTTCCGCTCTGCAGAGTTTGGCATGAAGGAAGATCTGAGGAAGATGGAAGTGGGAGGAGTATCGAGCCGGGACCTCTATGTTAAACGTGAGTTTAACTGCTCATTGAACAGCTCTCATGCCACCAATTAATTGATCCTATTAAGTAATTGGTCCACTCCTACTGCATTCAGCATTTCATATTCTCTTGTATACGTTGGTTAGGTGTGCAGATATATACAACTGTGATTTGCTGCAGATAGAACACTGATTTTCTGATATGAATGTGGTTTCTGCATTCCTCTTGAACTTTCTTAATGCATCTGTTCCTCATTTATTTATCAACCGATATGTAGGGTTTGTTTTGAAATGCCAGTTGCGACAGAACATGCCCCGGCAAGGTTGAGGCACGTGTCGGCTCTTTGTGTAGATTATTTCGGCGTCCTGATTCATTCACAAGAAGGCTGCAGGGCTCACCTTGGTCCTCGGCCTCCCTACACATGCCTGTGTTGTGCCCGTCCAGGTGTCAACCCGCGGGTGAAGTCCGGACGCTTTATGAAGCTCCTTCCCGACTACGAGCACATGGACTATAAGGATGTGTACACACATTGTATGTAGACGAGCCGTGGATGGCTGCAGCATGGGGGGGTTGTGTGAGTGGGACTCTTATTCGGGAAACGTGTCTGCTCCGCACTGTTTGCTTTCATATTAGGTGTGAAACGAGAGGCCATCTTGGTGTGCTGTGTGTTTTGCTTGGGCTTTTCCTCCCTTTGGGTTTACATCTCATAGCCAGACTTTAAACAGAAAGTCCAGTCTGTGGGGTTTTAACATCTGCAACCGTGCACGATGAAGCTCGTAGGACAGCCTGGGTGTTGCATTACACATACTGATTGGCATGGTGTGCGGCTGTGCTCTTGTGTTGCAGTGCTTCACCCGTACAGACACATCTTGGGCTTATGGCAGCCCGACATCGGGCCTTATGGCGGATTGCTCAACGTCGTGGTAAGAAGGGTTCCTCTATCAAGACGTTTGCGTTAAGATAAGGAACAACGACTGCGCTATACAATTTGTTGACCTTCTTTTGCATGAAGTCGTTTATGGTACGGTAATATCCAGCTGATACAGCCTATTAGATTTTTTATTACGTCTGGAGCCCTGACATAATTTGAGGATAACCTCCATGGATTTAAATGAATAATTAAAATAATTCAGGTGGACGGGCTGTTCATCATCGGCTGGATGTTTTTGCCGCCTCACGACCCGCGCGTGGAGGACCCCATGAGAAGACGGCCGCTCTTCCGCATCCACATGTGGGAGAGCAAAAAGGCCACCGTGGAGTGTATGTACGGACACAAGGGCCCCCACAAAGGAGACATACAGGTGAGGGCTTACACGCCACAAGAGCTTCTCTGTGCACCAAGGAAATGAATGAATTCAAGTATGTCATCCTGTTGATTTTAGACTGGGAAGAAGGACGAATTCTCAACAAAGTGTAACCAGACTGATCATCACCGCATGCCAGGCGGCAGACAGGAGGTGAGGCAACAACCCGAAACCTGTTCCAACTGTTCACTTATCTCCATTTAATAGCCTGTGTACTTTTGATAATGTAGAAATTGAAAGGTGGTTATCAGCATTCGACTGATAGCTCTAATTTCTGCATTTGTGCAGGAGTTCAGGACATGGTTGGAAGAGGAATGGGGCCGTACACTGGAGGAAATCTTCCACGAGCACATGCAGGAGCTCATCCTGATGAAGTTCATTTACACCAGTCAATATGAGTATGAATCTCTTCCTGACAGTAGCTCTTATTGGTGAAGCAATCATTGCAAGATTGGCTTGTTATCTTAAGAGACGGTTCTGGTTTTCATTTAATTTACGTTATCTCCATGTTGTTAGATATCATGGCGGATCTGCAGTTAAATTAAAACACTCAACAGTGGCACCAGCCCATTCTGACAAATGTCGGCCTTCTTTTGACAGTAACTGCTTGACATACCGGAGGATCTACCTGCCTCCTCCAAAGCCCTCTGACCTGCTGCAGCCAGGCCTCTTCAAAGGCACCTACGGCAGCCACGGCCTGGAGATCGTCATGCTCAGTTTCCACGGGACTTCTGCAAGAGCCACCAAGCTCACTGTACGTTTGTCAATCATCATTATCAGGGGCTCGGTTTTCTCTGTTCGTCTGTTATTGGTGCAGACTGTAATGTTGTACTCCCTTTTGCAGGGAGACCCCAATGTCCCTGCAGGCCAACTCACTTTGGATGTTGACCTGACCCGGCCTGTGGTCCTCCCAGACTTGGAGCACCAGCGCAATATAGAGGAGCTGTCCCGGCTGGTACTGGGGGTGCATGAGGAAGTCCAGAGAGAAGAACAGCAACAGGCCAAGGAAACTACGGCCACAGGCAAAAGTGCTGCGGAGGGGGCCTGCGGTGATGCCGACGCAGCGGAAGGGTTGGAGGCGGACAATGTTACCTGTTCGGACAGCTGCCAGCCTGGCCCCAGCAGCAGCAGCACCAGTCCTTCCGAAGCCCAGCCCTTCGTCCTGCCCCTGGGAGTCATGGCTCGAAACGAGGTCTACCCTCGCATGTGCAGGAAAAGGTAAGATTATTGTGGTGATTCTGACTTCCACAATTTATTGCAGTCTATGGTGGCAGTGTTTGACGATGGATGTGGGTAATTGTGATGCCGCACTGTTGCGATCAAGGATTCCAAACAGTTAATTGGCATTGATCCACAAGGAGGTCTGTGCTGAAGGCTTGAGCTGGTCGCGTTCAAAGTGTGTGTATTTACGTGGTTAAACAAGAAATTCAAACCCAGATTAGTAATAAACATAAAAGACAGAACACCTCACTTTCGATGGAAATGACACCTTAAATTAAATCAATTATCCAGGAATTTGTATACAGCTTAAACATTGAACTTCACACGGCTGTTATCAGCGTGGATCACCACCAAGTAACAGGCGGGCAATGAGAGCCAAACAAAACACGACCTATCTCCGCCACATCAACACAACCACGTCAGTTGACCAGTGCACTTGCTTTTTGGTAATCTGCACAGGTACAACAGGTAAGGTTGAAGTCCTTCCACAATCACCGGCCGGGGAGAGTGTGTGTGCTGCATGACTGATCTGGAGTCGCTTTGATGATTCATTGACTTTTCTACAAGCGCTCTATACAGCTTTATGGAAAATAATATTCAGCAATTATTATCAGTCATTCAGTGTTTAAGTAGAATAGCTGCTATTAATCTCTGTGCTTGCCGTTTGTTAGAATATATAGAATATATATATCTTTATAGTCATTGTTTTAGAAATAAAAACACTTCCACGAGAGGAAGGGGGTATATGCATTTGACTGCCTGATATCCCATTGAAGCTGATATCCATCAAAATATCGATTGATCGACGGGCCGATGTCCTTCCCTTTCAGCTTCTACGGGACCGGCCTGATCGCCGGGCACGGCTTCACGAGTCCAGAGCGCACCCCGGGGCTCTTCGTGCTGTTCGACGAGGACCGCTTTGGCTTCATCTGGCTGGAGTTGAAGTCTTTCAGTTTGTACAGTCGCCTGACGGACCAACTAGCTCACGCTCACGCCCCAAATATGAAGCGGTTTGAGGCCATGCTGTGCAACATGCAGTCCTGGACGTCCTGATGCACCACGTTTCCAGTGTCGTCCCACCACACAATGCATAATGAGCATTTTACACCAATCATCTCCTGCTGTCCGCGGCTGACTGAACATTACTGACCACCATAGCTCACGACCTTGACTCTTCACGTTCTGTCTGTGTGTTTCACAAATTTGGGTTTTACTGTCGAATTAAGCTAGTTGCACCACCCCGACCTGTTGCTCTCACACCAACCAACAAATGTGACATATTATACCTTTAATCCTCCAGTGCAGCATGAAAACAGGTCACATTAACCTTTTTTTTATTTATTTATTTATTCCCTGCAGGAATGATATTTCATACCACTTATGGATCAAACTGTACGTGCCTCTGATTCTGAAACCATGTCTGTACTTGATCGTGCTTGAAGACGATAAAGGTGTCCAATGTATTCTACTATATAGCATTATTTAGGGTTCAGTGGTCGGCATTGAAATGCATGCTGCGCTTTGTTTGAATCGCATCACGTCACTCACAACCCCTTTCATGAAGCAGCATGCTTTGCTTTATAGTTTTGATTTGTCCGTTTTTTTTTTTTTTTTTGCTTTACTAATAAGACAGCTTCTCAGGTGTTTTTCTCTTGCCACAAGTCAGTAAAAACCAGGACTAAAGTATTTATGTGTGTTACAGAAATGTATTTAGTCATTTGTCCAATAAAAACACTCAATGGGTTTTACAACTGGGCAATTTTATAACCATTGACAAGAGATGATTTGCTGTCGAAATCAAGTTCTGGCCCTTTGACCCTAAGAGATAGTGATGCTCTGGCTCATGGTCCAACATCAAACATGCCACTCATGTCTACACACCTGACACAATATTATGTAAGTTGGAAAGATGTATTGTACTGCAATAGAAAAACATATCCTTTACATAAGCTGACCCAAATATCCAAATGATATGGTTTATGTGCTTATGTAATGGTGGACAGAAACTTGTCTTAACTTTGAAATGTATTTTGTTTCTTGTTTGTTTCAATGGCTGACGTAATGTTTGCCTGGCTTTATACCTGCTATTCCCTCCAGTTTTCCAATTTATTTCAGACTTGAGACCAGGCTTGCTGAACATTATACAAACTAATCAGCTCAAAGTACCAAGTAAGTATCTGTACGTCTCCTTACGGCCTGATGGGGTTTGCCCAGTAGCTTTCTTAATCCAAGTGCACTTTTCTGGGCAGTATAGAGAATAATTCAAAACCACTGGCCAGCACTTTTATGTCAGACTGCAGCTTATCTAACTTTTACAACAACAACAACAAAAATGTCTGCTAAAGCACCATCCACTTAATTTGATTACATTGTATTAATTTTCTTCTCTATTTCAGTGTAATGTTTGATACATTCTCCTACCTGTAAGCCCTCTGTACCCAGCTATTTGAATGATTTGCCTTCAAGAAAAAAATAATAATGTTGCTTTATACCCTTTTCAATGTGACACGCCTGATTTTATGGGAAATTAACTAAGTTTGACCTATTGAACTGCTCACATCGGACTTCAGGGAGCTTTTCAGCTTAAGCGCTCTTCTCAGTAATAAAATTTAAAAAACTGAAAAGAAAGTTTTTGTCAAATTGTTCTTTTCTATGTTTTGTATGTGTAGAATGTTGTATGTGTTCAATTTAGATTTTGTTTATGTAATAATAACATTTTGCAGCCCTTCACCCTACAGCCTTGTATTACACAAGCGCCGCCTACTGTTGTCGGGATGAACCTCGAGTAACCCGCGTTGACCTTTCATACCAGTGTTGGACCTAAAGGACCCTGGTTCCATATTAACCATGTTTACCCTTTCACACCAACGGCCAGTGTTTATCTTTACATGTGTTTATCTGTGTGGAGGAAATTTAAAAGTACAAAAGTTTCACACAAATTCTTCAAAATAATTTTATTTCATTTTATTATGGAGATATTAAATATGAGGGCAAACACAGTAGGGCTATCCCACGACTTAGTGGGCCCTCCTTCTACACATTTCCTCTTGGCCTTTTCAGTTATAAAGAAGTATTCCCTGAAGTTAGCTCCCTTGGATTCAAACTAATGTTCAGTATAAATATAAAAAACAGCCCTTTTTTGTTTATTGATGTTCACATATAAACGTATTACAATCATTAATCCATAAATGTTATTGGCAATAGGTAAGTAGCATCAAACAAAGAGAACAAACAAAAAGTAAAAGCCTGTCAATGTATTCAAATATCATTATTACTATCATTATTATTATTATTATTATTATCATTCGACCATCAGTTTAACAAATGTCTGATTGCATTGAATGTCTGTTCTAATTTGTGGTTAAAGATGGAGAGGTGATTGTTCTACAGATCGCTGCGCTCCATCTTCTCGTTGCGTTGTCGGACCTCCTTCATAAAAACGAACCGCTCCTTCTTCAGGTGATGACCAGGTACCTGCTCCTTTGCATCAATTGACATGTAGTCTTCTTCTGCTCCATACTTTGGCCAGTGGACGAGGCCGTCCCCATTAGGAGACCTGCGGCACACACACACACACACACACACACACACACAGTCTTCCCTGTTTATTATAAACGTGAAATGAGGGAGAATTCCTACCCTGTGCGAGCAAAATTGGCCCAGTAGCTCATAATGATTCTGTTCATCTGTTCGTCCTCTTCTTCGCATGCAACTACAATCATGATATTTTGGTTAAACACTTAACAACACAAGACAAAACCCAGGTCCCTGATAGATTATATTACACTTACCACTTAATTTGACATGGGTAGTTGTGAAACACATTCCAAATACTGTAAAGAGTTCATCTCCGTGGTCACACCCAACAAAGCTTGGCCTTTTTGCCTGCAGGAGTTTGGGAGTATGCTTGTACTCATACAGGTATACGGAGGCCCCTGCATCTAGGGAATGGGTGTGATATATGTTGGTTATGAAAGTGTGCGACAGTAAATATGAAACAATGGTTCTTAAATAGATAAATCTGCATCATCTCATATGTAGATAAAATACCTCTGTGGGCATTGGCAGACTTAATGGTTGGGATGATGAACATCATATCTCCAATTATCTCAGTGAAACCGACTCTATTTTTCACACGATCTTCACCAGTTCCAGTGTATTCATGCAACGTCAAATCTTTGATGATCGCATCTTTGGGCTTGAGAAAATGAACACCACAACTGTCAGAGAAGTTTGAGCGTGATGAAGCGGAGCAATACTGTCAAGTGGAGTGCCTTACATCAGGGTAGAACATGGACAACATGTTGGAGACATGCTCCAGATCTATTCCCTCTGTCCAGTTTGGAGGCCCGAGGAACTACAGGGAGACCATTAACATTTCAGACATGCACCAAAGCAAGACAAAATCATCGTTTTCATGGACTCGTCAGTCACATCAGTAGCGTTCACACTTACACTGGGAAGTAACCAGCCCCCTTCATCGTTATTAACGCCGGTCATGAATGGCACAGTGAGAAGTTGGTGAGTACGATACATGTCATCTATAGGTTTGGTCAGGATGTGTCCATCAATATTCAATAGAATCCTCAATGTTACATCCTTGAGAAAATAAAATGTGTTGAGATAAAGACAACGTGAATTAACAAAAGCAAACATTTTATATATTATATATACTATATATATATACTATATATACACTCAACAAAAATATAAACGCAACACTTTTGTTTTTGCTCCCATTTTTCATGAGATGGACTTAAATATCTAAAATTCATTCCAGATACACATTACCATTTCTCTCAAACATTGTTCACAAATCAGTCTAAATGTGTGATAGTGAGCACTTCTGCTTTGCTGTGATAATCCATCCCACCTCACAGGTGTGCCACATCAAGATGCTGATCTGACATCATGATTAGTGCACAGGTGTGCCTTAGACTGTCCACAATAAAAGGCCACCCTGAAATGTGCATTTTTTTTGCTTTATTGGGGGTCTGGGGACTCAGAACCAGTCAGTATCTGGTGTGACCACCATTTGCCTCATGCAGTGCAACACATCTTCTTCGCATAGAGTTTATCAGATTGTCAATTGTGGCCTGTGGAATGTTGGTCCACTCCTCTTCAATGGCTGTGCGAAGTTGCTGGATATTAGTGGGAACTGGTACACGCTGTCGTATACGCCGGTCAAGCACATCCCAAACATGCTCAATGGGTGACATGTCCGGTGAGTATGCTGGCCATGCAAGAACTGGGACATTTTCAGCTTCCAAGAATTGTGTACAGATCCTTGCAACATGGGGCTGTGCATTATCTTGCTGAAACATGAGGTGATGTTCATGGATGTATGGCACAACAATGGGCCTCAGGATCTCATCACGGTATCTCTATGCATTCAAAATGCCATCAATAAAATGCACCTGTGTTCTTCGTCCATAACAGATGCCTGCCCATACCATAACCCCACCACCACCATGGGCCACTCGATCCACAACATTGACATCAGCAAAGCGCTCACCCACACGAAGCCACACACGCTGTCTGCCATCTGCCCTGAACAATGTAAACCGAGATTCATCCGTGAAGAGAACACCTCTCCAACGTGCCAGACGCCATCGAATGTGAGCATTTGCCCACTCAAGTCTGTTACGGCGACGAGCTGGAGTCAGGTCAAGACCCCGATGAGGACGACGAGCATGCAGTTGAGCTTCCCTGAGACGGTTTCTGACAGTTTGTGCAGAAATTGTTTGGTTATGCAAACCAATTGTTTCAGCAGCTGTCTGAGTGGCTGGTCTCAGACGATCTTGGAGGTGAACCTGCTGGATGTGGAGGTCCTGGGCTGGTGTGGTTACACGTGGTCTGCGGTTGTGAGGCCGGTTGGATGTACTGCCATATTCTCTGAAACGCCTTTGGAGACGGCTTATGGTGGAGAAATGAACCTTCAATGCACGAGCAACAGATCTGGTTGACATTCCTGCTGTCAGCATGCCAATTGCACGCTCCCTCAATGCTTGTGGCATCTGTGGCATTTTGCTGTGAGACAAAACTGCACATTTCAGAGTGGCCTTTTATTGTGGGCAGTATAAGGTACACCTGTGCACTAATCATGATGTCAGATCAGCATCTTGATGTGGCACACCTGTGAGGTGGGATGGATTATCTCAGCAAAGCAGAAGTGCTCACTATCACACATTTAGACAGATTTGTGAACAATGTTTGAGAGAAATGGTAATATTGTGTATCTGGAATGAATTTTAGATCTTTAAGTCCATCTCATGAAAAATGGGAGCAAAAACAAAAGTGTTGCGTTTATATTTTTGTTGAGTGTATATATAATATATATTTCTTTCTTTTAAAGATTTTTTTGAGGCATAGACGCCTTTTATTAGCAGTGGATAGATCGGAAACATGAGGAGAGAGAGAGGGGATGTGACATGCAGCAAAGGACCTCCGGCCGGGATTCGAACCGGGGTCGGCTGCTTATGTACGTTCGTACATGGCATGCGCTCTAACCACTCCGCCAACTGCGCGCCATAATATATATTTCTAACATGCATTTGCATGAAGATATCTCACCTCCAAAAGACCAACAATGGTGTTAATATTGACGTTTCTCAGGCAATCAGCGATCTTCTCTGTGCTTTCCAGGCTACAGCCAGATTTATTTGCTGCCATCTGAGGAGAGATAAGTGGGATTCATCTCAACAAATATACGATATTCTCAACAAATATTCTTCATCTCAACAAATCTTGATATCTTTGTGAATAAACAACATAATTAACCTGCGTTACTGGCAGAGGGTCGTTTGTGATGAGAACATCCATTGCAGCAGTGCCGCTCTCAGCGATGGCACGGTGGAACAGGCCATCAGACAAGGGTGAGAGCAGCTGTTGATTCAAGCAAAATGAAATGCTCTGTGGATAGTAACGTCTGTGTAGTGACACAACGGTGCAACAATTACCAAAAAAAAGTAAGTGCTTTATCTGCAGATGGATTCTTACCAGGAGAGAAACGCTCACTCCACCAGCAGACTCCCCATATATGGTCACTAAATCTGGGTCTCCTCCAAAGCTGTGAATGTGCTGCTGGACCCACTTCAGAGCTTCAATCTGGTCCAACAGGCCAAAGTTCCCTGACATGTGCTCATCTCCAGTGCTGGATAGAACATACAATTATGTGAAATATATAATTATATTCTATACCAGCTGGTATAGTGACCCTGAGTCTTTTTACCTGAGGAAGCCTAGAAGTCCCAAGCGGTACTGGATCACAACCACAACCACATCCTCATAAGCAGCCATGGCGGAGCCATCATACATCGAAGCTGACCCTATGGAAAACCCTCCACCATGGATCCAGACCATCACCTGGTAAGATAATGAAAGACGTTTTTCACTGCATTATGTCTGAGCTCATAGAAATCTCAATCAATCTACATCAAACAAAGACTTTAATCTGACAAAGACATAAAATCAATGGTGACAAAATTGGGATATCAGTCTCTTTGCAGTCTGGTTCTTAATATGGGCGTCGGATAGTCAAATTGTGATTATTTATTCGTCAAGCAAAGCAGGCCAACTTCTCCATGAACACTATCTAAAGTTATTCAAAGCAGCATCACTCCAAACTTGAAGCTGAACTTACCGGGAGCTTGGCATCGCCGGCTCTCCTTGCAGGGGTATAAATGTTGAGGTAAAGGCAGTCCTCCGAAATGTCCGGGATGTCCACCACCATGTAATCGACTTTTTCAAACAGTTCTATCGACAACTGTCTGGCTTGAACACACCTGAAACAGAGTCAAGTTATTGCAGTGAATGTCGGCAGCAATTTCTCTAAATGTGGTCCGTGACGGCTGAAGCGCGTGGAGGTCCTTACATGAGTGGCTGCTGGGTGGCGTCTCTCACTCCTTCCCATCCCTCTACAGGCTGGGTTGCAGCCAGTCTCAGGGCGGGGCCGACGGGTGGCCTGGCAAACGGAACTCCCAGGTAGGCATGGACCCCGCTCTCCTTCCCCTTGACACTCACATACTGACCTCTCAGGCTCCCGAGCTTTGTGTGGACTTCAGGTGCTGTCAAGATATTAGACTGAATAAAAATCAAAGTGTAATGCAATGTATATGATCAATCTTCCAGAAAAAAAATATGTATTAAAGCTAAGAATGTGTAAAAAAATATGTATTAAAGCTAAACCTTCACGTATGCTACATCTGCAACTGACGAGCGGACTGTTAACGTATTGGGTTTTAGTTTTCTCAGTGTCGGCAGCTCCACTCTGTTCCCTTTGTTTCTTCCACCAAAAGGTTTTCAGCCGGCCCTCATGTCTGCCTACCCGTGTCTTGTGATCTTATTTGTTTCTTGTGTATTTAGTCTGTGTGTGTTTTCCTGTGTCAGACTCAGGTTGTCTTGTTTTTCCGGTGGTGATGTCTTCCCTTGTTGGATTACCTGCCTGTTCTTATGCAATATCAGTATGTCATCAGCTTAGTTTTCAGGATGTGTTTACTTCATACTGCCCCAACAGTTTATTTCCCCAACCAGCTTTTTGTGATTTAAGGCCTACTTCTTATTCAATTACATTTGTCCTGTTTGGGTCCACCTTTGACCTGACATGTGACAGGTCCTAACATGGACAAGTGTTGGCAAAATGATGATTGTAACATTTCAACTGTGTAATATCTGGAAATAAGGGGTTTGAATAGTTAACCTGGTGAATAAAATTGTATCACAATAGAAATGAGGAAATGACATTGAGCTTTTCTTTAAGGAAAAAGTATGCATCAACCCTGCATCAGCGTGTGGCCAGCGAATTATCGAAGCATTTCACCTTTGGACAGAGTCAGCATATAGGTGAAAGCTCACTTCCATTGAGTCGGATTCAAATCTAAAGCAAATGCAGTTTACATCAAGTCACATGAGATTCCTATCTTTCTACAGATTCATTTTAAAGATGGGCTGCATTCCAACTTGAGTATGTGTTCATTACTCAGACGTACATTGCAGATCAGATCTGTATGTAAAAGCAATGCATGTTCATTGTTATCATGCAAATAAATAATAGTTTTCTCTCCTACTTACAATGCAGGTCGTCGGCGACACAAACAGACAACAAGGTCGTCAGAAGGAAGAACTGTTGCTGTGCACGGAACTTCATGGTCGTCGTCGTCGACACTGGAGCTTCAGCGCAAACGGAAACGGACACCCTCCAAGAAGCTTCCCTCTTACGACTCGGATGAAGGCTCCGCACTTATTATATTACATGCCAAGAAGGCGTGGCTCGGTTTCATGTCACGGCGGGACTCTTTCCGCACCGCGGTGAAGCCAGCCGCAACTCCGATCTCCGTGGTCAAATCAGCCGGTCAAATTAATACCTTTATTTTGAAAACCGGAAGTAATACGATGTTTCTCCGCATTTACCGCAATGCTGAGAATACTTGTACAGTCGAAATTTAAGTGCGGCTGATTTAACCACGGAGATCGGAGTTGCGGCTGGCTTGACCGCTGTCGGAATGGGACCCGCCGTGACATGAAACCGAGCCACGCCTTCCTGGCATGTAATATAATAAGTGCGGAGCCTTGATCCGAGTCGTAAGAGGGAAGCTTCTTGGAGGGTGTCCGTTTCCGTTTGCGCTGAAGCTCCAGTGTCGACGACGACGACCATGAAGTTCCGTGCACAGCAACAGTTCTTCCTTCTGACGACCTTGTTGTCTGTTTGTGTCGCCGACGACCTGCATTGTAAGTAGGAGAGAAAACATTATTTATTTGCATGATAACAATGAACATGCATTGCTTTTACATACAGATCTGATCTGCAATGTACGTCTGAGTAATGAACACATACTCAAGTTGGAATGCAGCCCATCTTCAAAAGGAATCTGTAGATAGATAGGAATCTGTGACTTGATGTAAACTCCATTTGTTTTAGATTTGAATCCGACTCAACAGAGGTGAGCTTTCACCTATATGCTGACTCTGTCCAAAGGTGAAATGCCTCTCAAACTGGTGTCGAGTTTATAAATCTAATCAGTTAATTCGCTGGCCACACGCTGATGCAGGGTTGATACATACTTTTTCCTTAAAGAAAAGCTCAATGTCATTTCCTCATTTCTATTGTGATACAATTAACTAGTCAAACCCCTTATTTCCAGATATTACACAGTTGAAATGTTCCAATCATCATTTTGCCAACACTTGTCCATGTTAGGACCTGTCACGTGTCAGGTCAAAGGTGGACCCAAACAGGACAAATGTAATTGAATAAGAAGTAGGCCTTAAATCACAAAAAGCTGGTTGGGGAACTAAACTGTTGGGCAACCAAGACATAGGATGAAGGGTGAGGCAGTATGAAGTAAACACACATCCTGAAAAACTAAGCTGATGACATACTGATATTGCATAAGAACAGGCAGGTAATCCAACAAGGGAAGACATCACCACCGGAAAAACAAGACAACCTGAGTCTGACACAGGAAAACACACACAGACTAAATACACAAGAAACAAATAAGATCACAAGACACAGGTAGGCAGACATGAGGGCAGGCTGAAAACCGTTTGGTGGAAGAAACAAAGGGACAAGTCCGCTTTTTTCTGGAAAATGTATCATATACATTGCATTACACTTTGATTTTGATTCAGTCTAATATCTTGACAGCACCTGAAGTCCACACAAAGCTCGGGAGCCTGAGAGGTCAGTATGTGAGTGTCAAGGGGAAGGAGAGCGGGGTCCATGCCTACCTGGGAGTTCCGTTTGCCAGGCCACCCGTCGGCCCCGCCCTGAGACTGGCTGCAACCCAGCCTGTAGAGGGATGGGAAGGAGTGAGAGACGCCACCCAGCAGCCACTCATGTAAGGACCTCCACACGCTTCAGCCGTCACGGACCACATTTAGAGAAATTGCTGCCCGACATTCACTGCAATAACTTGACTCTGTTTCAGGTGTGTTCAAGCCAGACAGTTTTCGTTAGAACTGCTTGAAAAATTGGGTAACATGGTGGTGGACATCCCGGACATTTCGGAGGACTGCCTTTACCTCAACATTTATACCCCTGCAAAGAGAGCCGGCGATGCCAAGCTCCCGGTAAGTTCAGCTTCAAGTTTGGAGTGATGCTGCTTTGAATAACTTTAGATAGTGTTCATGGAGAAGTTGGCCTGCTTTGCTTGACGAATAAATAATCACAAAGAGAATGATATCTCAATTTTTTCACCATTGATTTTATGTCTTTGTCAGATTAAAGTCTTTGTTTGATGTAGATTGATTGAGATTTCTATGAGCTCAGACATAATGCAGTGAAAAACGTCTTTCATTATCTTACCAGGTGATGGTCTGGATCCATGGTGGAGGGTTTTCCATAGGGTCAGCTTCGATGTATGATGGCTCCGCCATGGCTGCTTATGAGGATGTGGTTGTGGTTTTGATCCAGTACCGCTTGGGACTTCTAGGCTTCCTCAGGTAAAAAGACTCAGGAAAAGACTCAGGGTCACTTTTACCAGCTGGTATAGAATATAATTATATATTTCACATAATTGTATGTTCTATCCAGCACTGGAGATGAGCACATGTCAGGGAACTTTGGCCTGTTGGACCAGATTGAAGCTCTGAAGTGGGTCCAGCAGCACATTCACAGCTTTGGAGGAGACCCAGACTTAGTGACCATATATGGGGAGTCTGCTGGTGGAGTGAGCGTTTCTCTCCTGGTAAGAATCCATCTGCAGATAAAGCACTTACTTTTTTTTGGTAATTGTTGCACCGTTGTGTCACTACACAGTCGTTACTATCCACAGAGCATTTCATTTTGCTTGAATCAACAGCTGCTCTCACCCTTGTCTGATGGCCTGTTCCACCGTGCCATCGCTGAGAGCGGCACTGCTGCAATGGATGCTCTCATCACAAACGACCCTCTGCCAGTAACGCAGGTTAATTATGTTGTTTATTCACAAAGATATCGAGATTGGTTGAGATGAAGAATATTTGTTGAGAATATCGTATATTTGTTGAGATGAATCCCACTTATCTCTCCTCAGATGGCAGCAAATAAATCTGGCTGTAGCCTGGAAAGCACAGAGAAGATCGCTGATTGCCTGAGAAACGTCAATATTAACACCATTGTCGGTCTTTTGGAGGTGAGATATCTTCATGCAAATGCATGTTAGAAATATATTATATGTATAAAATGTTTGCTTTTGTTAATTCACATTGTCTTTATCTCATCACATTTTATTTTCTCAAGGATGTAACATTGAGGATTCAAGTGAATATTGATGGACACATCCTGACCAAACCTATAGATGACATGTATCGTACTCACCAACTTCTCACTGTGCCATTCATGACCGGCGTTAATAACGATGAAGGGGGCTGGTTACTTCCCAGTGTAAGTGTGAACGCTACTGATGTGACTGACGAGTCCATAGAAAACTATGATTTTGTCTTGCTTTGGTGCATGTCTGAAATGTTAATGGTCTCCCTGTAGTTCCTTGCGCCTCCAAACTGGACAGAGGGAATCGATCTGGAGCATGTCTCCAACATGTTGTCCATGTTCTACCCTGATGTAAGGCACTCCACTTGACAGTATTGCTCCGCTTCATCACGCTCAAACTTCTCTGACAGTTGTGGTGTTCATTTTCTCAAGCCCAAAGATGCGATCATGAGAGATTTGACGTTGCATGAATACACTGGAACTGGTGAAGATCGTGTGAAAAATAGAGTCGGTTTCACTGAGATAATTGGAGATATGATGTTCATCCTCCCAGCCATTAAGTCTGCCAATGCCCACAGAGGTATTTTATCTACATATGAGATGATGCAGATTTATCTATTTAAGAACCATTGTTTCATATTTACTGTCGCACACTTTCATAACCAACATATATCACACCCATTCCCTAGATGCAGGGGCCCCCGTATACCTGTATGAGTACAAGCATACTCCCAAACTCCTGCAGGCAAAAAGGCCAAGCTTTGTTGGGTGTGACCACGGAGATGAACTCTTTACGGTATTCGGAATGTGTTTCACAACTACCCATGTCAAATTAAGTGGTAAGTGTAATATAATATATCAGGGACCTGGGTTTTGTCTTGTGTTGTTAAGTGTTTAACCAAAATATCATGATTGTAGTTGCATGCGAAGAAGAGGACGAACAGATGAACAGAATCATTATGAGCTACTGGGCCAATTTTGCTCGCACAGGGTAGGAATTCTCCCTCATTTCACGTTTATAATAAACAGGGAAGACTGGTTTTAACGTGCAAGACTGGTTTTAACGTGTGTGTGTGTGTGTGTGTGTGTGTGTGTGTGGCGCAGGTCTCCTAATGGGGACGGCCTCGTCCACTGGCCAAAGTATGGAGCAGAAGAAGACTACATGTCAATTGATGCAAAGGAGCAGGTACCTGGTCATCACCTGAAGAAGGAGCGGGTCGTCTTTATGAAGGAGGTCCGACAACGCAACGAGAAGATGGAGCGCAGCGATCTGTAGAACAATCACCTCTCCATCTTTAACCACAAATTAGAACAGACATTCAATGCAATCAGACATTTGTTAAACTGATGGTCAAATGATAATAATAGTAATAATAATGATATTTGAATACATTGACAGGCTTTTACTTTTTGTTTGTTCTCTTTGTTTGATGCTACTTACCTATTGCCAATGACATTTATGGATTAATGATTGTAATACGTTTATATGTGAACATCAATAAACAAAAAAGGGCTGTTTTTCTATTTTTATACTGAACATTAGTTTGAATCCAAGGGAGCTAACTTCAGGGAATACTTCTTTATAACTGAAAAGGCCAAGAGGAAATGTGTAGTAGGAGGGCCCACTAAGTCCAGGGATAGCCCTACTGTGTTTGCCCTCATATTTAATATCTCCATAATAAAATGAAATAAAATTATTTTGAAGAATTTGTGTGAAACTTTTGTACTTTTAAATTTCCTCCACACAGATAAACACATCTAAAGACAAACACTGGCCGTTGGTGTGAAAGGGTAAACATGGTTAATATGGAACCAGGTTCCTTCAGGTCCAACACTGGTATGAAAGGTCAACGCGGCTTACTTGAGGTTCATCCCGACAACAGTAGCCGGCGCTTGTGTAATACAAGGCTGTAGGGTGAAGGGCTGCAAAATGTTATTATTACATAAACAAAATCTAAATTGAACACATACAACATTCTACACATACAAAACATAGAAAAGAACAAATATTTGACAAAAACTTTCTTTTCAGTTTTTTAAATTTTATTACTGAGAAGAGCGCTTAAGCTGAAAAGCTCCCTGAAGTCCGATGTGAGCAGTTCAATAGGTCAAACTTAGTTAATTTCCCATAAAATCAGGCGTGTCACATAGAAAACGGTATAAAGCAACATTATTATTTTTTTCTTGAAGGCAAATCATTCAAATAGCTGGGTACAGAGGGCTTACAGGTAGGAGAATGTATCAAACATTACACTGAAAAGTGAATGGATCCGAGAATTTCGAATCTGGGATCTTTCCAACGTTACCGAAATGTGACGCAGTCGGTGCTTCGGCTTGAATGAGGACAGATATAAGTCAGTATCATGTTTCAGCTTTTAGCTCAGAAAGACGAGAATGCTTTGATCACATGGTGTCCAGTATAATAGGAAGGGGCGGAAAGACCGCGGTCAAGCCAGCCGCAACTCCGATCTCCGTGGTCAAATCAGCCGCACTTAAATTTCGAATGTACAAGTATTCTCAGCATTGCGGTAAATGCGGAGAAACATCGTATTACTTCCGGTTTTCAAAATAAAGGTATTAAGAACAGTAAGCTATATATCCATCCATCCATTTTCTACCGCTTATCCTGTATTTTAGGGTCACGGGGGGGCTGGAGCCAATCCCAGCTGTCATTGGGCGAAGGCAGGGTACACTCTGGACAGGACGCCAGTCTATCGCAGGGCTAGCTATATATCGAACCATTGAAAATAAAATGTTACATTAAAGTGTTTCATGCGCCTATGATGAATAAAAAACACTTGTTATCATGTGTTTTACTGCACCAATGTGGAGAAATTCAAGTATAAAAGTCTCATATTTATACATGCAGATTGCATCTTTGACCATATTTGACTTACTGTAAAAACACTTTGCTCAATAATTCCTGGCTATGGGTGGTATATTTGACTTCTACACATAGAGGACTACAACTATACTTTAAATCAAGCATTTTTACCATAGCAATGTGGAGAAATTCAAGTATAAAAGTCCCATATTTATACATGCAGACTGCATCTTTGCCCATATTTGAGCTACTGTAAAAACACTTTGCTCAATAATTCCTGGCTATGGGTGGTATATTTGACTTCTACACATAATTGATTACAACTATACTTTAAATCAAGCATTTAACAAAGTGCGATGGCAACCATTGTGCATTCTGCAAGCTAACCCCAAAGGAGTCCAGTGTTGTATGAATTATTTACGTGGGAATCACTCACAACACAGTATTATCAAGATATGCTTAGTATTGCAATAACATATAGTGCGATACACTGCAATTTATTACCTTTCCAACCGCAAGTATGCAGTTTGTCAACATGTTTTATCTAATAAATAGGACTGCACCTAACGATTTATAAAACGTTTTATTATTGATTAATCTAACAACTGATTTTTTTTTTTTAATTCAGATTAATATACAAAAACAACAACGGATGATGCATTATGTACCGTTGTGTTACATTATAGCTGAGGTGGACAAGCTTTTGCCTCTGAAAAAAACTTACACAAAAGTAAAAAGTACATTACTGAAATACTGTACTTACCTGTAAATACAATTTTCAGATACTTGTACTATTTCCATTTCATATCTTTCTTTACTTTTTACTCCACTACATTTATTTGATAACTTAATGATACTACATAGGCTATGTATGCCAACAATTAATGTATCATATTTTGTTATTGGTTAAATTAAGACAAGGCATCATAAATCCCTTGGTGATATTCTCGAGCTACCTGGTACAATACAGTAAAAATTGTAATACACTCGCCAATGCATGATATATACATGCATTAATATTTGTACCCCACTTCCATCTGCGAAGACAGACGGGCCAGTGGCGCTCCCTGTCACCTGTCAGTCGAGCTAGGCCGTCACGTGAGAGCCAATCAAATCGCTTATCGCTACCAAGAATTTAGAGTCCTTAAGAGAGAGAGTAGCGACAACGGAAGTTCAAAACGCCGGCCGATCACGTGGTCCATGTAGCCTCCAAAAGTTCCCGGAAGTGCTTGGCGGGCAATTGAAAAACACTAGGAAAACCACGACGATCGGTAAATAATGGTCAATAAATGCTTTGCGTTGCAACATGTATATTCTTGTGTTAATTGATTTGAACTCCGTTAAGTTTATCAACTTAACTTTACTGTACAGTCGTTGAAAAGTCGTAATATTTTCTCTTTTTCTTAACTTTCAGATTTGAGTGAGGAGAAAGGTGACTAACAAAGATTTGCCCATTGACTGGCTGCACATTAGGTCTGGACTCGTAACAACATTATGATAACTGTATTCTAATATGAAATCCATGGCAAATAAATTACACTTTGATTTGAATTCACTATAAATCACTATTTCTATCACTATGTGTTAACTATTCTTCCTCATCTCAAACTTACTCTACTCAGTGATGCACAATAAATCAGTAGCACAATAAATCACAGTCTTGTTTTTCCCAAAAGCACTTAATACCACAATAAATTCCTTAAAACAGTATGTAAAGAAGTGAAACAGATCAGCATGTTAAGCTGTTTGTGTCCTTTTCACTATGTAGTCCTTGACAGTCTTCACGATGGTGTGCTGTGCTGCGTGGGGATGCTCCAATCGCTCTGAGAGGGGTGTCCGCATGTATGGCTTCCCCAAAGACAGGGACAGGCGAAAAGCATGGGTGGTTAAAGTTGGAAGGAGCCATTTAACCACCTACAAAGACACTACTAACAAAAAAATATGCAAGGTAATCATATTCAAACAATGCATTTGCACTTTCAAATACCACACCACTGGGAAGTTTAAGATGTTTTTAATTAAAAACAGAACAGAGAACAGGAAAAACAATGCAAAAACCGAGGGAAGTTACATTGTAAATATAACGGGGAAGAAAAAGAAAATGACAGGAAAAAACACTTGAAGGCCATCTTGGAAACAAGACCCAAACCAAAAGAGGCCCTTTTAAGATTTACCGTATTTTCGTTTTTGGTTCAAACTCATTTTCAATGGGAGTGCTACAGACACTTTCACACTAGCATCAAATCGCTATTTTTAAAACACACGCAACACTTTCGCCGTAATTATGCTTTTGCACGAAGGTTTGACTCAAATTATACATTCACAATTCAATATTTGAAAATACACAGTTAAATGGCTTCTACTTACACCAGATTCCAAGACGGAGGAAAGAAAGGATGAGCAGAGTGAGAGAAGGGAAAGTGAGATAGAGGAAAGAGAGGACATGGCAGATGAGGAGAGACAGGGAGAGCACACATCAGCCATGCAGAGCAGGATGCCACCGCTGACAGAATCACAGCTCCTAAAACAATTGAAACGACAAGAAAATCTAATTAAAAAAAACCAGGGCAGCACTGAGAAAATTAAAGAAGGAAAATGTAATACTCAAATGTGAACTTTTTCACCCCGCACTCAAACCTATATATATATATATATATATATATATATATATATATATATATATATATATAGCCTCAATTATATTAAATTGATGTTTATCTACAATCACACTCCCTGCACATTAAGCTGGCTATTGGTATAAATTGACAGTGTTCGATTAAGTTATATTTAGTGAACAGAATGTACATGCGTCCGCCTGTTGCATGTGTTGCTATCGTTATCCAGCGTGCTAGCTTAAACTTTTATCCGTTAATATTCTCTAATCTTCTAATCTAGACGGGGAAAATCCGCCAACATATTTAATATAGCTAATTACTCATGTCAATTTAATTCAAATGAACTACTGATGTGAAAATGTCATTCTTTAAACATTTTACCTTGATCAAGTGTTGCTCCGACCGTGTGCTCCATAAGAATTACGTACTTTTGAGGGTCTCCATGCTCCGCCATTGCTGTGAAAAAAATTAACCATTGCAGTAAACGTAGGTGGCGCCACTCTCTCTCTTAAGGACTCTACAAGAATTCTACCAAGAATTGACCAATCAGATGTCGCCCCACTACCAAGAATTGCGAAAGCCAATCACCTCTCGCCGTGGGCTACCAAGATATGACCAATCGCAATCGGTATCGCTACCAAGATTGGCGAAGAAGCCCACCCCCAGCTTTGAACGTCAAGTCCCTTGAGCGCCGCTACTTCGTTCGGACCGACATCTTTCGCTTTATTTACTGTAAGTTCCTTGCCACTCTATTGTTTCATATTGTTAATATCATATTATTATGTGGAGTTAGGATGTGGTATATGTACGGTGCTAGCTATCCAATACCCTAAGGTTAATTATGAACATTTCATTCATTTGCGTTGCATGTAACCTAGCTGACGGTAACTGTAAACTAACGACTGTAACATTAACAGACGGACAGTTCTCCATTTATTATGCTACTATGTTTTATTTCAGCATGCTTACAACAGTTACAACTGTAAGCTTGTTTGCATAGGAAATCGTGTAACGTTACTGTACTGTTATTAACGGGCTGGCTACTTGTTAACACTGGCGCTACTGTAGTTACTAACGTCAATAGAAGAACAAGATGGCCGTGTCATAGTCACACAGTTTACCAACGTAATATTTGCTTTTATTCTTTATTTGGATCCCCTGTTATCTAAAACAGGCCAAAACAGATATGTATCGATAAGTCAATATATTTTGATTGTTTGATGAATATGCTAATTTATTCTATTCTGTAGTAAAGTATACAAAAAGCTAAATATTTAATTATGGCATTAACAAAAAGAAGATAAAAAGCATATTAAACAAATACTTTGTATGGACAGAAAAATATATTTGTAAGGCAGATACACTGTTAAAGTTGGAATATTTTTGTGTTTAGACACATTGATCTTTTAATTTCATTTATATGTGCTTTAAGTTTCACTGTGATATGATTGGGTTTTTGTAAGAGATTGATCAATAACGTTTTGAGAATATATACACATTATCTATCAAGAATAAATCACATTGTCACAATCATTTTTATGAGAAGAGGTTAAAAGTATTTTATTCCAACTTTATGGGCAACAGTGTGTATATAAACATACATTCATGTCTCCACACATGCATATAGACCTGTTCAAAGATGTAAACACAAACATTCTAAATGTGTGTCTATTTTCTGTTGCTGTGTATATGAATGACATAAACTGACAGGAAGTTAACAAGGAACAAGGCTGTTGCCTAGCAATGGAATTCCGTTGAAAAGGTCTATCTAGATAGAAGTATGCGTTACTTCTACTTCGACTTACATACATACCTCCACGCATGTATCCATCCCTCCATCCATACATTACTGAGGTAGACTATGAGTGAGAATTCTACCGATAGCAGATAAAAGAATTGTTGGGTCTCTGGATATTATAAATAAATCATAGAGTGTGGTCTTTACCTACTCTATATGTAAAGTGTCTTGAGATAACTTTGTTATGATTTGGCACTATAAATAAAATTTAAATTGAAAAGTATTTGCAGTAAGAGATCAGACCAAGCATATTTTAACTCTTGTTTGTTTTTCAACCATACAGAATGGATCCTAAATTTAGGAAGAGGGGCAATGGTCTTGCCAGCCTCTTTGATTCCGAGGATGCCAAGAAAGTTAAAGGTGAGCAAAGGCCATGGGTCCGAGCTTTGTCCCCACACAAAGTTAAGGAGTCAGCAAGGATGGCTGTTCTGAGTCGTGGTGGAGACCCGCAAAATGAGCAGCATCTTCTGGGCCAACATCAGCTGCAATTTGGAATTTTCAGGGGTCAAACATTTCAGTGGTTGGCTGAGAATGCACTGGGGTATGCTGGGTATGTGGTTGCATCAATGTCAGAGGAATCAGGAAGCTCTGATTCACATAACAACCTCACCAATAAAAGAGCCTTGTTGAGGTACATTTCTAGTTATCCGGAGGGACGTTATGCAATTCAGGTGAAGATGGAGGCGAGATCCTCAAAAAGTCAGAGCAAACCAGCCACCTCCACACAGCCCTCCACCTCATCACAATCAGCCACCTCATCGCAGCAATCCACCTCATCGCAGCCATCCACCTCAACACAGCCATCCACCTCACCGCAACCTTCTACCTCACGTCGACCATCCTCAGTGCCTACAGCCTCCCTGCGGTCATTGTTGGTAGGGAAAGGCGTGTCTCAGCAGAGCATCCACAAGTCTGTCAAGAGGCTGTTTGCACAACCAAAGTTTCAGCCATGTAAGTCTACAATTAGAGAGAGGATTTTGTGTAACATGGGGTTGTAGATGTTTTCATATTTGTAATGTATTCTGTTTGGATGTCATTCTTTTCAGCTGTTCCTGCTCTGTCCCCTGCTGGATCCACCAAGGACACAATGCCCACAAATCCAGTTCCCAGTGAGCAAGAGCCCACTGACAGCGAGCTTCTGCTGGTGGCTCAAGAGGTGGAGTCACACATGCCACGTATGTATTTTTATGAAATACTTACACACACTCTCCTCTTCTCTTTCGGTTTATTTATAATACTTGTTTTAAAATTAATGCTAACTTTGTCAATACATGAGGACATGATTACAGTCATGAATAGAATTTGAATTTAGCAAACATACATACATATATACATATTTGTTTTCTTTTCTATCCATTTTGAAAATTGTGGCTGTGTCTTTTGGAACTACTTTTTTTGTAAATATTTGAAGAGCCATCACTCTTAATATTCTTAAATGGTATTTGTCTCTTTCATCTACAAATTCTCTTGGCATTTTCATAAAAAGTAAACAATTATAACCATTTATTATACTGTTATTATACTTAATTTCTATATATATGTCTTCTAAAAAAGTTTTTTGTTCTGGACAGGAAAGAATATGACTAATGGGCATATTTTTCCCCACAACACTATTCTCTTCAAAATTAAGAGACTCTGGTTATATGTATTCATTCATTCCTTCATTTTCTCATATCTGTTTAACAGAGAAGAGAATTTGCCTCCCTGCTGGTTGGATCCCTGCCCTGCTAGAGGTTGACCAGCGCTGGATTGCCAAGGCCTTGTTCCGGTGGTCACGCTTTGATCAACCAGAGTTGGACCATGAAAAGGTGGACAGAATGTGGTGGTATCCACCTCGGCCATCACTGACCTCTAGTGCTATACCAGCATTGGAACAGTTCTTTGGTCACCCGCTGTTCCTGTGGATGCCAAGGAGGCTTTGGCGTGTGCGGCTGCTCTGTCCACATCCAGACTGTGGTAAGTCAGAGCTTACCTATGCTGGACTACATCAGAGAGTCAGGCAGGTGATTGGTGTCAGCAGCTCTTACTTCTTGGCATCCGAATATCTTGCCTGTAAGAGCTGCAAACGAAAGGTGATAAGTTGGAGCCATGCCATCGTCTCCCAGCTAGACATAGGCCACCGCATCCAGTTCCCATGTCTCCTGACGCACAAGCTGGGATGCGACATGCAGGTAGTGCGCCTCATGCGTCAGCGAGGCTTGGGCAACAGCAGCAGCCAGCTTCAGAAGCAGTTAGAGGAGCAGCATGCAGAGAGCTGGCTTGGGAAACAAATTCAGTTTCTCACTGAGTACAGAGGAGTAGCACGTGCTGTCTCCTCTGGCATGATTTCACCAGTCCCGCTGGGGGACTTGCCAGCTATGCCTGCAGTGGCTAAACATCGCTGGCTGATGCAGGTTTATGCCCAGGATGTCCTCAACAGGCTGGATGAAGTGAAGGCCTCAATCACCTCACTGTTTGGCCAGGTACTGAAGATGGACTCAACAAAAAAAATTGTGAGGAAGCTGGCGGGTCAGGCCCGGTCTACAGCTGCTTGGGCCACCAACATTGGAAACGAACATGGGCATGTGATCATGTCCGTTCTCACAGCCAGTGAGGGCTGGGGCCTGATGAAGATGGCAGAGGGTCTTGTGAGGCGCTACAAGGATGCAGGGGTGCCACCTCCAGAGATCCTATATGTGGACCGCGACTGCTGTGGGAACTCGCACCTCCACAAAATCTTTGGAGCATGGCCGGCCATGAGGATTCAGTTGGATGTAAGACACTTTATGAGGAGGTTTGCGACCGGATGCACAACTGATTCCCATGCTCTTTACACCAGCTTCATGGCCCAGCTTACCCGTTGCATTTTTGTGTGGGATGACAGTTGCATTTTTGTGTTGAATGTTTAAAGGTTCCAATAATATGAGCTGCTGTCTCACTATAGAGGCAACAACACTATTCATTTGATTTGCTGACCAGCTGTCTATCTGGTGTCCTTCCCATAGCAGCTGTTCCGGTGTGCCCCCCAGTTCGTGAGGACAGTGGGAGACCTGCTGGATCTAATCCCAGCCTTGGTCCCCAGCTCCAAACCGACACTCCTCAAACTTCCGGGGATGGGGCAATGCTCTGCACTCATCAAGGTCAGAGGTCAAACCATGTCCTAATCAGGCTGTTGCATACTTAAAAGACAGATGCATAGCAGTCTAAAACGCATTGTTAGCGCATACTTGTTTTATCCATACTTGTTTTATCCATCATGAAAATATATTAACATTACTGATAACTGAAACTGGAATCTCTCTTTGCTTAAATGTGTTCTAATTTAGCTCCCAAGCAAGACACTCCCAGCGTGGCAGAGGAACAGCCTTCAACATCATCATGCTCCACCAGTCATGATGTAGGTTTACATTTTTGATGATGTTTTTAACTTCTGTTGAGTTCCATCTGTAATAACATCAAATAGACGTCACTTCATGGTCGTCGTCGTCTCTGTCTGGATTACGACACTGGAGCTTCAGCGCAAACGGAAACGGACACCCTCCAAGAAGCTTCCCTTTTACGACTCGGACGAAGGCTCCGCACTTATTATATTACATGCCAAGAAGGCGTGGCTCGGTTTCATGTCACGGCGGGTCACTTTCCGCATCTTCCTATTATACTGGACACCATGTGATCAAAGCATTCTCGTCTTTCTGAGCTAAAATCTGAAACATGATACTGACTTATATCTGTCCTCATTCAAGCCGAATCGCCGACTGCGTCACATTTCGGTAACGTTGGAAAGATCCCAGATTCGAAATTCTCGGATCCATTCATCGTAAGTGTTGGTAAAAACACAAACGTTGCACCTTTGAAGCCTGAAACTATTGAATAAACTTGATTCTTATGCACCGTGCCAAGCTAACCGAACGGTTCATACGCGTGTTGTTACACCCCTATCCCAAAGCTCATATGTTTAGGGTATTATTTGTTAATTCAGTTACTTAAATTGTATTGGTTGTGTTTCCAGAACCTATGGTTTGAGTGGCTCCTCAGGGGGCCACTCAAACCATAGGTTCTGGAAACACAAACACAAAGTGCGATGGCAACCATTGTGCATTCTGCAAGCTAACCCCAAAGGAGTCCAGTGTTGTATGAATTATTCACGTGGGAATCACTCACAACACAGTATTATCAAGATATGCTTAGTATTGCAATAACATATAGTGCGATATACTGCAATTTATTACCTTTCCAACCGCAAGTATGCAGTTTGTCAACATGTTTTATCTAATAAATAGGACTGCACCTAACGATTTATAAAACGTTTTATTATTAATTAATCTAACAACTGATTTTTTTTTTTGTGTTACATTAGGGCTGAGGTGGACAAGCTTTTGCCTCTGAAAAAAACTTACACAAAAGTAAAAAGTACATTACTGAAATACTGTACTTACCGGTAAATACAATTTTGAGATACTTGTACTATTTCCATTTTATATCTTTCTTTACTTTTTACTCCACTACATTTATTTGATAACTTAATGATACTACATAGGCTATGTATGCCAACAATTAATGTATCATATTTTGTTATTGGTTAAATTAAGACAAAGCATCATAAATCCCTTGGTGATATTCTCGAGCTACCTGATACAATACAGTAAAAATTGTAATAAACTCGCCAATGCATGATATATACATGCATTAATATTTGTACCCCACTTCCATCTGCGAAGACAGACGGGCCAGTGGCGCAATGGATAACGCGTCTGACTACGGATCAGAAGATTCTAGGTTCGACTCCTGGCTGGCTCGTTGTTTTTTTTCCAAACCTTTCTCCTTATTCCACAAGTGGAGATGCTAAGCAAGGGAAAGTCACAACAGAAGCTTGTATATGAAATCTTGTGGACAATTTCTTCAAGGTCACATGTATATTCAGAAATAAAAACCTACATAATAAACCCACCACATTCGAATAAACTGCACGTTATTCTGTTGTGATGCATTATATAACCTTATTTAGCGACCCGTCCCGACAAAACAGCACGATGCTTCTATTTCGAAGCCATTATATTAAACAATCAACGATTCATTAATTAAAGTAAACATTTCCAGACGAGTTTGCCTTGTATTTGCACTGTGGTGGCTAGCGGCGGTAGACCTCTGTCTGGGTCCCCCCCTGAATGACTGAGCAACCGTCTCCATGTGAGGAACAAACGAAGGCAAGGGCTCATCTCTCGCGAGGAACGACGCCGTTATCGGAATCTCTACAAACAACACGAGAATTCATCATTCACACGGTAATATAACCCGATCTTACACGGTACATGTGTCGTGTGCGCAGCAGTGGGAGAAAGAAGCCGATTCAAAATCATATACAATTGTTATATCTTAGAACAGTTTACCTTTATTGCATTACATTTAGGCGGCCTTTAGGCCCAACTAGCATGCTAACCACCAGGCTAGCTTAAACACCGATTCATTTGTAGGGCTTCGGCTTTAACGTTAGCATGCGAGCTTGTAAATCCAATTTTGTACTTGTGCTAACGTAGCTAACATTAGCTTGTATGTGGTTCTGCTAATGCTAACACGGTAGCTGGCTAGTTAGCGTTAATGAAAAATGCAACGTTTTGCCGAAACGCAGTTATAATAACGTTAGCATGATAAATGCTTAGCCAACTAAGACATCAAGTGTGATGGTTTATACGCGTTACTTCGCTGTATTTGTATTTTAACGTTCACAGCTGGCTACTTAGCACTGTAAACAGACCCCCGCCCAGTTAGCTCGCAAACTATGAAGTGATATACCGGTAGCTTTAGTAATCTAAACGTAGTTAACGCTCATGTAGTCGGACTGGCAAGACTTTGCCACGGTGCATAAATTGTCTGGTTTTAGCTTTGTTTTATTACATCTGTAACGTTACCATAACCCAGACTACCAGAACTAACTAAATGACCTAATGTCGGCTTGTGGCTAATACAATTCTAGCGGGATTTGCAGTTTCGAGACAGTTATTCACATTCAGAATGATCATCACGACATTGCCCTTATGTATTTATACTGGATGAAAAAATGCCCCTTAAACGTGAAGAGGAATTCACTCAGACATGTCTCTGGATAGCACATCCTCCTGCTTCACACACACACACACACACACACACACACACACACACACACTGTTACTGTAACTGGTGTCTGGTTCAGTTTCTCTCTCATGCCATGGCTTTCATGCCATGTGCATGCTAAATAAAATGATATACATATAAAATGAATGTATTCCAGTTTGAGTCTGAGTTTAAGTGATTGTTGCGTACAATGCATCCTTACATGTATTCCATAAACTGTAAGGTTTTGTCAGTGCTTTACCATGCATCTGTAGGTTAGTGTTCTTCTTTTTGATAGTGTATAGTTTTAGATGGTTACAGATAATGCCTTCTACATGCAAAATTAATGTTTAATATGTTTTCCAAAATGTATGTGTGTCAAAATATGAGAATCAGTCAAATTTGAAGTGCATATTCCCTATTAATGCAGAGGCAAAATCAAACATAATAGAAAGATATTCTGCCTTGTAGTAGCATGTGAATTAAAAAATATGTTGCTGTCTTGTTAAGTTCTCCAAGTTTTCTCACAATCTTATTTCAGTTGTAAACAATGTCTGAACAAGAGTTGGATGACATTGTGCAAATAACAGTGGAGGACTTTCACCCAGATGACCGGACAGGTAAGATTCTTGTGACACAATATGAAGACTTATTGTGCTATATTTATTCTAATCAGTGTGTAGTGAATTGCAGGATAATGACATACTCTGCGCATTTGATTAGTTTCCATATTAGACAAGTGCAGCACTATCAAACATGGACAGTTAATCATCACAGTTGTACTCATTTAGTGTCTGCTTACCATTCATTAACTGTGTTGTACAACTGCATTATTTAAAATATACATAATAAAAACTTCTCACATAGATTTGAGCTGGAACACAGCTTCCATCTGCAGATGCCATCATGAAATCCAACAAACTGTTGTATCGTTTTGAGGATGTCTTTATATTTGATTCATACCAGACATGCTGGACAATCATGAAGATGATGAAGAAAGGCCTCAGAAGAAAAAACGGAAATTAAGTAACAGCCAGGAGAATAACAATAACATCAACAACAACCAAGACATATCTTTTATTAAGGTAACAGCAGCTACTGTATAATGTATATTGTCCAACGTAGGGGTGTAACATTACACAGCATTTACCTGTACCTGTTATGGGGTCATGATTCAGTATGTTTCTGGTACAATAAGGAAAACAAACAAAATATTTTGCAAACACAACTTTTTTTGTTAATTTATTTTGAAAAAATAGAAACATGCAACAGTTGCTCTTGCCCATACTTTTTACTTGAACTATTAAGGATAATGGATAATAAATAAATAATATAAATATCTATGTTAACTGATTCTGTAATGCCTCATCATATAACCCTGACCTGTTGATGATTCCTGAACTGAAGCCTATGCTGGTATACATGACGGGGCACAACGGTCTGACTCAAATGCACATGTGAACGCAGATTGTAGGGGGGCTCAAGCACTTTGACCATAGCTTTGATTCTGTATTGTCTACAATCACACATACGCCTCAATAAACACTGTATAGCATTAGTTATTACGTTGGCACGGTCATTTAAGGCTTTTTTTTTCATTCCATGAATCGACGCATCTGGCTGATGCGGTCATAAATATTTGTGTGTCTCCAAATATGAACCGACTTCAATTTAACAGCCACGGCATACAGTTTGACAAAAATCCATGTCCATTGAGCTTAATTTACCCGGCTCAACGGGCTAAAAAAAAAACCTGCTACAGCTGCTGCAGCTGACAACAACTCGTGCGCTGCCAAAGCTTTCCGGGTAAAACTCACGCTCTGGAATTTCTGTTCCGCATGTGCGAGTAGTCGACATAAACAGCTGTGTGGGTCACAGAGTGTACCGAAACCACATTGTATACCAAACCCAACATCCTGTACCGAACGGTTCAACAAACACGTGTTGTTACACCCCTATCCCAAAGCTCATATGTTTTTATATATTTAAAATATGATGATATGATTTGTTAATTCAGTTACTAAATTGTATTGTTTGTGTTTCCAGAACCTACTGGTTTCATTCACTGCATCAATCAGCCAGCGACTGGAGGGAATTGAAGCAAAGTTATATTCTCTGGAAGCTACATGCAAAGCCCTCGGACGTAAACTGGACAGCATGGTGCCATGTGCAAAGAGTCCCATCCAGGTTCCTATGGTTGCAGGGTCTCCTCAGGGGGCCACTCAAACTTGGAACAAAGTGCGATGGTAAGTGTTTGCCCACTAGCACATTTGCACCAATTGTACTTTGTCTTCATTCAGGTTTAGATGATAGTCAAATAGAGATTCTGAGGCCCAAGTGATTGTATTCTTTTATCATTTAGAGATATTTTATTGTATTGTGATTACAGGAGCAAGCATTACCTAAACTTTAGACTGCCGATCGTTAAAAACGTGCCAGTAAACCAATGTGTTTTGAACTTTTCCTTCAGTGTTGTTCCACAAACAAATGTGATAGTGAGCAGTGAACATCCGAAGGGCACTAGCCAAGAAGACACCCCTCTGGAGAATCTGCTCAGCAAGTGAGTGGCTCACATTCACATTATATGACCAGTGTGGTGGACAGAGGTCACAAATGTGCAAATCCTCCCCAACACAGTATTATATTATAATATCAGTCCAGGCAATTGAGGACTGTAAATAATCTAAATTCTTCATACAAGTTGGTTGTTACTATGTCTGTATGTTAGACTTACAAATTGACAAATTTGTGTGTCTTTTCAGCACAGTGACCAGAAAGCGTCAGAACACAATCTTGGTAAAGGTGCCGGGCCCTGATGAGAGTCAGGATGAACAAGACAGCGGCTCAGAGGCCAGTGACACTGTTTCTAATGGCGGCCAATCCAGCAACACGCAAAATGGCCAAAACGTCACACTCATCACACTCAATTCAGAAGGTATGAATTCACACATATTTGGGGTGTTAGTGGCTCAGGAGATAGAGCAGAGTGTCGTTGAGTCTAAGCCCCAAGTCCTGATGGGCAGACCAACACCATGCATCGCAACCCTGCCACCATCGGCGTATTAATCTGTTTGAATGAGAGGCAAATTGTATCATGGCGCTTTGTCCAGTAAGGCTAAAAAGCGCTATATAAATGCAGTGGATAGAAAGGCATATTTTTCCTATATTGTTCAGCTGTTATTTGATCTTAAACCGTGCCTGAATTGGATGCTGCTGTTCCGCTCCTTCCATCACATACTTTTACCATAGCACTTGGTTTGGCCCCTCTGCCATTATGGAGGTAGAGTCACCATTTATCAGCAAGACCCATGAAGAAGATCCCTGGATCAGACTTGGTACTAAACCCAAAACATGGAACTCTTACATGCCCGTGTCTTTGGAGGGGGTGAGAAGAAACAAAGTAGGGACCCCTCCCATACTGTTCAATCTGGATCTGTCCAACTGGGCAACAGGTTCGAGGTGCTGGGGAAGCTGGAGCAACATGAATGCACCGTTTAACAGGGAGCCTTCAGCCCATCCAGCGGCCATGTGGAGCCCTTGCATGCAGCCTCTGGGCCTTGTGATTTTCACTGGTATTCCTACTCTTGGGAAACCACTGGTCAGCATGCACGTCAGCCAACTTTGGTTGGTGAAGTTAAACATGACTTGATGTTTTCCCGGTGCCACTGTCCGTGACATAGCTGATAAAGTTATTGAGGTTCTAGCTAACCTCAAATTCCATTGTCCATATAAACAAAAGTGATATCTAGAGATGCACTGATTGATCGCTCACCAGTTTGGACCGGCCGGTTGTCAGGTGATCATTGTCACATTTTTTTTTTTTTTTGGCGGTAAATCTTACAGACAGTAACACTGTGTCCTATTCTGTTCCACACATATCCACCTGTGCATTTACTTGGAAGCCAATTGCTGTGGCACATTTTGAATCGTACCATCGTAGGTTGAGCAGCAGCAAGAAAAAAAATACGCTTTTACATGTTTCAAAATTTCTTTTTAACCTTTGGGCCAAATGTCTCCAGTGAGGCAATCCTATAAAATGTTACTTCAACAACAAAAACTTTAGTCCTCCAAATGATAAATGGGTGCAGTATACAGTATATAACACGTTTATCCAAAGCACTTTACAATTTGCATCTCATTTACCCATAGCATTAGCTATTATGCAGGCGCTGGTCTGACCATCAGGCCTCCTGAGCCACAGCTGCCACAAATAATTGCGTTGATTGTTTTGTTTAGATAGAAACCTTAATGAAGTCCACATTGAGGTTTCCTGTGTTTCTATTTGCTGTGCTTGTTGGTTTGGTTATTTTCAGTTAACATGGGATATTTTGCTAATCTTCAAAGGCAAACTATTAAGAATTTATTTGCAGCTGTGGGTTATGATACAACTTTTGGCCAGCATTATCTGGATGGTACTCATGTAGTGTCTAGAACATTGTGTCTCAATTCTTTGTTTGTGTGGTTGATTTTTTACAGCCAACGCATGCTGTGACTAAACACCCGGGCCGCATATCCAAATTGTGATATCTTTTATAACACAGTGTCCCCCACAGTTCTCATTTACTGCCACTTGGGTGTGCTATTGTATTACATGATATATCTCAGTATCTCTGTACCTGTGTAGTATTTGTGAAGGAAAACTTCAGAACTCACTATTATCAACAGGCTTCAGGTTTGCTGAAAGAGAGCGGTGTAACTGTGCTTAAATAATCGTCATTCTTCGGTTTCCCTTAGATGATTACCCAGTGGGAACCTGGTTGGGTGATGAGAACAACCCAGAGATGCGAGTCCGTTGCCCAGTGTCTGCAGCTGACATGCTCCATATCACCACAAACTGCCGCACAGCGGAGAAAATGGCACTGACACTGTTAGACTACCTTTTCCATCGGGAGGTCCAGGCCATGTCAAACCTCTCTGGCCAGGGCAAACATGGCAAGAAGCAGCTGGACCCACTCATGATCTATGGCATTCGCTGTGAGTCATCTTTTGCTTCGGCAGCATTACCAGCTAGAATTGAGAAAACATTATTCCACGACACACAGGTTAAAAGAAAGGAGTGTCTTTTAACTAGTAACCTCCAAGGCGGTGTCTAGAAATAACTGTTTACCTCATGATTACTACATGTTATTAGCATCTTTTAATTTAGAGTAATACATTTCATTCAGTCGGGGTTTAAATCCTTGCGCCCTTGCAGCAATAAATGAACTCTCTGAGACCTTCCCACATTTCATCTTTGTTACATCACAAAGCAGCCCTGAATTAAACACAGAAATAGACTGCAGTCTCTAGTCCCAAGGCGGGTTACAACAACATGCATTCATCATTGCACACACACACACGCACACACACACACACACATTAATGTGCAACACATTTTATAACATACCAGACTGTAAATGACAAGCACATGTCTGGATCCTGATGGAGTCACCATAAATTCAGCGATCCTTTTGATTCCTGATGAAGCAGAGTCAATGCTATGATGGTAGACAGAAGGATAATATATATATATACTATATTTATATGGGTTACATTGCAGGGAGAAAAGGGGCTACCAGTATGTTTGTTTTAGCATTTTATACAGAGTGCTGCTTCTGCCCCCTGCAGGAGATTTTAGCAGATATCCCCCATGGCATACATAGAGGTATGCAGAGGCTGGAGCAGGGCCAGGTGACTTTTGGGTGACTCATTCTGCCTGCATTTAAAAAAAAGAAAAAGAAAAGAAGGAAAAGGCATGAAGGTACAAGTGCCCTGCCTGCCTGTACAGGTGTGAAAAGGCTGCCATCACACTATCTACAGATACCCCTCAGCTCTGTCTCATTTTACCTCAGGCTGCAGCATCGTTTTTAATTTATGTAGAAATGACCTGTCAGGCGGCTCATCTCTTTTAAACGGTTCATATCACTGAGGTAGACAGCCACTAAATACAGCTGCATCCAGCCTCACCTCCTCATATCTACACTGAGGGAGGGACGAGGGATCGTCACAGGCCTGTGTCAACACTGCTTGTCAAAAGGTCAGTGGTGCAGAAGTTAACAGAACCAGGACAGGTGTTTCCTTCAGTTGTCATAAACGTGTCCAGGTGAAGTGGCTTTATTACAAATGCCTTGTCCTATAGCCCAGCTGACAGCTTCACCTCCAGCCTATATCTGTTCTATTGCAGCAATCTGGTGCTCTCTTTTGCTGTGACATTTAGCATTACATTTCCTCCAGTTTTTGCATCCCTCCAGTAATTTCCAAAAGGTTGTATGTAGGGTAAACAACTGTATGCTGGTTTTATTGAGTTTAGGATTAAGTGTACCAACAAGCCTGTGACATACATATTTTTAGCCAAGATCAAAGCTTTTGCAGGTTTTATATGAAACCCTTGATTTTCTTTTCTAACAAGAAACCCAGCTGCAATGACAACTGCAGCTGCTTTTGCCTGATTTATATTCATGTGGCTTTGCACCTAAGCATTCTTTGTGGGCTTGTGCGGCGGCCTTTGATTTATTTGATAGGTGTGACGTGAAGCACAACTCCATGGCTTTAGAATGATAATGTAAGGGTTGGGTGATGAGGAGGAGCCTCTGTGCTTATAATTAATAAGATTGCTGCTGTAATGGATATGAGGAAATTCCACCTCCCAACTCTAAAGTCCAATTAAAATTCTGCAGTGCCTGGCACATAGTTACATTTCTCAGGAGGTGCACCGCACGTGCCTGCAAGCTCTGCACACCATCTCTGTGGTTCTGCAGAAGGTCTGTGCAAGAAGTATAAACTAGGTATACGTCTCCTAGGTTAGCTGTGAGGTTGTCACTTGTGTGTCTGGCGGCGAGGTACTAGAACATATACAATACTTCACTAAGGCTCGAATCAGATCATTTCATTTCCTGCACTACTGAAACAGAAAAGGGGAGGCAAATAGAGGCAGCATTTCAGGGGCAAAAGGACAAATTGAAACGCAGAGAGAAAGCCTAGGGACAGATCAAATTTGAGATATGATACACCCATGCACAACCAAGCCAACAATATTTAATTATTGACATAGAATGTGGTGATTTGACCTCTCCGTGTCCCCACAGGCCACTTGTTCCACAAATTTGGCATCACCGAGTCAGACTGGTACCGCATCAAGCAAAGCATAGACTCAAAGTGTCGCACCGCCTGGAGACGCAAGCAGCGGGGCCAGAGTTTGGCTGTTAAGAGCTTCTCCAAACGCACACCTCGTGGTACATCTGCAGGTAAAGTACAGCTATTATTACAGGGCTTTAAAGCTTGTATTTATATAACTTCGTTTGCATCATGACCATGGCACATACTACATAGGATGTTGTTTTGTGTGTGTGTGTGTGTGTGTTTGTATGTAGACACATTAACTCAAGAAAATGACATAAAAGCAACTTTATATTCACACCACACATACCCCACTGTACCGCGTAATAGTGAGGGCTGGAATTAATTATTTGTCCTCCTGCATTACTATGCATATAAAGGAGTAGTGCTGCACAATGGCGAGACTAGAAAAGTATTGCAATACAGTGTTTTCATAAGGGCCGCTCCTATGGGCAAGCCCACATTCCACCAAAAGGCAAGTGTTAAAGTATTATTTTAACACGAGTTTCTCAAGTTAAACACAAGATTGCATTTACAAAATCCCATTTCTGTCATCCTTTTCAAGCGTGTTAATCTTTGTATTTAAGAAATCCAAAAATGTTAGAACCTTCTGCCACCTTTCTTGTGAAATGTTTTTGGAGTGAGCACATTAACATTTATCTCTATATTCTGAGGAAAAAATAATACCCACCTGGCTCCAGTCTTTATCGACTGATAACGTTGCTAAGTTTTGCGGCTGTTTTCTCATCAAACAAGCTGTACATTTCAATACAGACCCAAAGAAAAAGACGTTTGCTGCCGTTTCTGTTGCTTACGGGCCAGTGAGATAATCCCTGGTTTTCCATTTGGTTTGGTTTCACTGGAGCAGCATTGTAACAGTATTTGGTTTGTAATTATGGACGTCTTTTTGTTAATTTTAATCTGTAAATTTGAACTCAGCTAGTTTGGAAGGAATGGGGAAGTATTATCTTTCTTCAAACTTGGAGGATCTCCGTTAAGTCGGCATCTCTAAGATCATTATCTTGATAGTGATGGATATGTTATAGTTTACCATGGATAGCCACAAATTAAAAGTCATTTCTACAAATCGTTACTGGTCAGATGCGTTCCATTAATGTTACACTCATGATTTACATGCACACTTCTTTTCTTTTTCATTCATTGGCCATTGTGCACCAGAAGACATATGATTCACAGTTCAGTTGTTGTCTCAGTAGTCTCATTTCATCATCTATATGAAAGCTATTTTAAGACCTGAACCCAAATGCAGATGCAGTGTGTATTGCTGCAGATGGTTGTAATCTGCACACAATGCCTGCTGTCCTTCCCTCCCTGTGAGCCATCACCTCTCACCTCCGACCAGGGAAAGTAAAACTGCAGGGGAAACCCAAATATCCTGTGAGTGCACACTAGGGGTGGATTGTCAGGCACTTCCTTTTCAGGCTACACACCCTAGAGTGTTATACACAAATACTAGTTCAGGTGGTGAATGCACAAACATGCAAGGACACACACCTAATTAGATGACATGTTAATGGACCAGAAAGATGCTTTTGAAGCCATTTTTTTTTTATCAATGAACCGGCTCAGATCCAAACCCTAGTTTTCACAACTTGGCCCTGGCTTCCTCTGGCATACAAAAGTACTGAGGATTAATTACATAATACAGTGCATAGCATATATAATGAAAGACAAGAGACGGCCTTACTTTTCAAAGCAGCATAACACAAAACAGAACTTTTGAGGTGTACTTGATATGTGCTTTTAAACTATATTCCTTTTTTTTTCACGCTGCCTAAATCCTGTCAGCCCTCACTTCTCCCAAATGGTCCTTTTCTTGCAGACAAAAGTCTGTGTGATTTTGTTTAGTTTGTGGCATTTGATGCAGACTCCACCGCCCCTGAGCGCATTGCAGTCTTTGATTGCTGACGTGTTGTCTTGGGTTCTTTTGGCTGTTTTGAAGCTTCAATAGGTGATGCGACAGATCTACGCAGGGATTTAAGATTGCTGATGTGATAGTGGATGTTTAGAATGCGGCCTGGAGTTTGTGTTTGGCTGCTAGACCATAAATCTGTTTGTATGGCTAACTGAAGAGTCCTTGTTGTGTGTTTAGGCGTTTTATGAGGTATAAACACGGCATCATCCAGCAGATGGTGGAGGAATTAGCCAGGTTTTTTTTTTACAATATGTTGCTATTGCCCTTGCTTGATGTGTGGGTGTGACGGTTTGTGTATCTGTATCTTAGAAAGCTCATCATTACTTCTTATGTGTCTTTAGTGTGTGTCCTGACCTACTTCTGCTGTACACATGAGCACACAATTGACCATACTGTTTGTTCTCCTAACCAGAGGGAGGCATGGCAGAAGAAACGGGCCAGATTGAGGCGGCCACCCAGCAGACTTTGCACTACACACTGGCCAATCAACAAGTCCAGTTCCACCGTATAGGCGAGGATGGACAAGTTCAGGTGGTGAGTGTCAGACATTTCATCCTTCTATCTCTGAATCCATCCATAAGTCATCATTTTTATTTATAGGCAAACACACTCCTGTTATTGTCGTGCTGTCATATGAGGGTCTCACAGAGCAGGGTTTGTAGTGCAGGTGGAAAGATCATTCCTCCCACCACAGTGACACATACAGCATTCTGCAGAAATACAATGCAGCTTATGTGGGCTGACAAGGAGGAAGTGTCTGAACCTCTGATATTTTATCTTCCTTGTGCCCTGAAATCATCCAAGATACGACCTTTTATCAAGAGAGCAACAGGTCACTTGATTAAACGTCATGGCCTGTTCTTGAAGATATAAGTTTTGAAGTTACACAGGAATTGATCAAATTGATAAAGGACCCTGTATTCATTGATTGTGATTGTGGTTACAGTTGAGTAAGACCATCTCGGCCATGTGTGTGCGCTCGCGTGCGCATGTGAGCTAGTGAGATGTCACAAATGATCATACGTCGGTACATGTGTGTGAATGTGACAGGCAAAAAATTGGTAATATGAAACTGACAGGCCAGTCACTAGTCATGGTTCATCAGCTGAAAAAAGGCAGCCAATCGATCGATGCATCTCTACGGTTAAAGGGGGAAAAAATAGTTGATTTTTTGATCATATTTGTGTAATTATTCCAGCATCAGCTGTCTCACCTTCGTCTTAATTGTTCTTGTGTCTCCCAGATTCCACAGGGTCAGCTGCACATTGCCCAGGTGCCACAAGGAGAGGAGGTTCAGATCACACAGGACAGTGAGGCAAGTGGGAAAAAAAGCTGCTCATTTTTCATGAGTCATTCTTCCTGGTATATGAAATTTCTTTGCAAACAAGCCAGCCAGGCTAATTTGTCTCCATATGGTATAAAACTGATGTTTTAGAAAGAAGTGGTTTACCGGGAAGAAAAATAGTGTCGTCTGCTTTAGTGTGTAACATACATGTCAGTATGTTGTGTTTGAAGTCAGTGGGTACCAGCTGCGCTTTCTCACTCTCTCTCTTCTCTCTGGCCAGCCAGCTGATAAACACGCCTGCACACCCTGCACACTGCAGTGTGTGCATAGCCCCGCCTCCCCTCACTCCCAATGCGGTCTTCTCGCCACTTGTCTCATTCCCTCTGGTTGAAATTACTGATTTGTGGGTTGGGTCGTGTGTATGTATGTATGTATGTATGTATAAAACACTCATTATAACCATAACCGTAACACACTTGAGACTTGGACTTGTGATCAAAGTGAGACTTGACTTGGACTTGCAAAAAATGCAATTTTTGCAGAAATAGTTAGGTTTCTTATACATTATTTGGGTCACTGATGATTACTCTGCAAAGCTACAGTTTCATTTTGATGAGGCTCACTGTCGCATTGAAAGTGTATGTGTTACTTCAGAAAAAAGGAGTTGATCCCCCTTCAGCTCTGTGGAAGAAGAATTATACAAATATTTAGCTACACCCATTTCCTAATCGATGAAATTAGTGATTGCATAACTCACATTTTGGAGACTAGTCTACTTCTAAAAGAAAGAAAGAGAGAAACCCCATGTAATAGAGCAAACTATTTGTTTTCATCTGTCAAATAGGTTTGGTAAGAGTCATTAAACATGCGAGTCTTTTGAGCCTCTGTTTCTGTTTGCAAATAGCCATCCAAGAGAAGCATAATGCGTTTGAGTAATACCTGACAACACTTAAATCATTAGTGAGTTTTAGCAAAAGCAGATGTCTCGTAATGTTTATGTATCCGCTTGCTTTTGCATGGGGTTATGACATTTGTTTCCACATATTACCCAGATGTCTCTTGTCCCCCCACTAGACATGCACTCTGCATGCACACACGGCATTAGCATGCTAGTTGAAACCAAAATCTACCTCCGAACCGCGCTGATGCTGGAGAGGAATTTTCACATCAGCATCCTTATTGGTGATTTCTCGCGATTTATTTCCAGGCACCGGTCTATCTTTACGCACATCTAATACTCTAAACATACAGTATGATACATGCCACACATGCATAACAGCTTGAGATTTATGCAAAAGCAATCGACACCTTGACCAAGTTTTTTTCTCATTTCCTGTCCAGTGTGCTAAAGAAATGCACGAGTGAGTGAGAGAGACTGAGTGTACTGGAGGCAGAAAAGCTCTAAAGACTTTCATGCTCTTTGTGGCTGAGCCCAGTTTTCTTTTTTTCCTTTTCTCTCCTTCCTATTTCATGATATTGTTTGTTTTTGGAGTTCAAAGCTTAGCAACAAAATCCCACTTCTCCCCGACTGCCACTCATACAATATGTTTTCATTAGAAAGGGCCCCTTTCATCAAAGACATTGGTTTTAGCTTGCTTGAAAGGAAATTAGCCATTTGAGAGATTGCACTGCTCTTTGGCCATATGGCCGCTCCAACTGCATTTGATATATAGATGAAATACAAGTACCGCGATAAAACAATTAAGCAGCGTTTGGACTAAATGTGGCTTATATGATGTATTCTCTTATGTGGTCTTGTAAATGTCACTGTGGGTGTTCAGAGACTTTACGATGGTCATTGCATTTTGATGAGACTGCGATAGGCTTGTGCCTTTGCAAATGGTTTCTGTTTTTGTTTACAAGCTCCTCGATGTAGCCAGAAATTACACAATTGTTGACATATATACAAGTTATTTGCCTCCACCTCTCATTCTTATGTCATCATGTTTAAAAACTCCTCTGCCAAAGCCAGTGTTTAATGACTTTGAACAGGTTTTAATAATCTGATGTCGTCCATGCATGTTAAGATAAATAGGACGTCAAAAAAATGGGCAAAATGTATCATTTTTATGACTTTCTATTGCTAGTTGAAATAGCTAAATGATTGTGTGTGTATAGTATGATGCAGGTCTTTGACATGACATGTCACTCCTCTATTTCAGGGAAATCTCCAGATCCACCAGGTACATGTGGGTCAGGATGGACAGGTAAGAACATGTTTACAGTAAACTAAATGGAGTCATAATACACTAATGAATGAATGCTGTAGAATACAAACCACCTGTTTGCATCGCTACTTACTTCGGTGCACAAATACTGCAAATCCTTGAAAAACAAAGGCTGGATAACAGAAATGGTGGATATGTGTGGTTTTGTTTTGGAAGAAAAGGTGGCACACAAATCAGCTTTATACAGTTAGTCATCAGGTCTTTCACAAATGATTCTGTGTCTGATGGCCCTTATACTCGTTATGATTATGCATCACCAGGTCCCTACCAAAGCTCTCTGTCAATGATATTATGCTTTTAAAATATTACTTGAAAATGTAACACATCTTTCTTCATGTTTAAACTCAAGCCGTGTTTTTGCACTGGCAGGTCTGTGTGTTTACATTTTTGCGATTGAGTGTAGTGAACCATGGTGACTGAATGCTGTCACATTCATACCCTCTGCATTGTCACTGATGTGGGTGTGCGAGGAATACTTTTGCTGGCCAAGTTTGACCAATACAGCAGTCATGATGACCTCGTTAAGAATTAGGTATTTAATGAGGCCATGTGGAGTTTCCTTGGAAACCAAAGTTTATCGCTGAAACAGTGGAAAAATGTGAAACCATTGACAGGAATATGCACTGTGTCACAAGTGTGTGCATGTTAGTCTTTGTGCGAGCACACGCAGGATAAACAAAACACGGACCCACTCGTAGAAAAACAGCTCCATCACACTTCTAGAGGTCTAAAACTCCACAGGGAACCTTCATCTGAAAACGTGCTCATTCTGACATTGTGAGTCACTGACCAGTCCTGTATCTTATAGCACCCAGTTATCATGCAGTCTCCATCTTTATCCAAAACACAGAAGCTTGTACCATGCTTATGCTGTTATAGTCGAGCGTTTTTAAAACGGGATCTTTCAGTACTTCTTATACCGCAATACAGATTTGTAGTCGGCAGGAAGTCTGAAGGATTTTATACATATTGCTCGCTAAATCTAGGTAAATCTGTATAATCCCTTTGATCCTGGTTTTAGGTTCTTTTTTTTACCCTTCAAAAATGTCACCAACTACCATACAGTTGTATATCATAATGATATAATAATTAGAAACATACACCCTCACCGCCTTAGCAACACATGCACTCACATTTGTTTTGTGTCCTTCAGTGTCTGTCTTTGTCCGTCCCCCTCCCCTCCCTCCATCTAAATGTTGACCGAGGGCCCTTCCTGTTTCTATCTTCTCTCCACTGAGATCCAAGCAAGTCTTGATCAAAGCATAGCGGGTCTGTGTATGACCATGGCAGGGCCACATATGGACTCCTGCACACTAACATATTATTTCACATTCATGATTTCATCATGTTTATCTTGATGCAAGACTTGAGGGAAGGACATGCTTTCTCACGCTGCCCATCTGGTGGTTAAACTCATTATGTTAGGGGAGGTTTTGTTACGTAACAGCCAGTAGAGGGTTTTTTCCTCTTCTAGGCTACACCAGAGGTCACATTAACTGTATATTTTCCGTGATTGATTCCAGTCATTGTGAGAAAATTACACATTATTATTATTATTATTTTCAAGCCATGAATTACACACAAGTAAATTAGCTACACTCTTCATTTCATTACTTGCAAACACACATTCTAGGTATATTACTTTGGCACATGAACATTGTCATTCCACTGTAGGTAGTATTATAAACCACTATAGATTGTTTTGGCATCTGATAAGCTTTGAAACTCACGTAACTCTTACTCAAACCAGACGTATTTCATGGTCTCACTGGTACCTTAAACAACAAGCCTCGACCAACGCAACCCTTTGAGTTTAAAGACCCAGTAAGGCCACATTACTTTATACTTCCAAAGCTGGTAGTAAAAATAGTCAAAAAGATGTCAAAAAATAACTACAGCCTTAAATTCAGACTTTCTGATTTACAGTATTCAACACTTTTTTGGCTCAGTCATGTGAACTCTACTAAAAATTCATACATTGCTGGCATGAGCTGAAGGCAGAATAAGACCAAGGATATGTTTCAGGCTTAAGAAGATTAAGAGTGTAATGCAAGTAACAACCTATTTGTTCACTCGGTAATAGAGAATGATGCCTTTTGATATGATATCCACAGAATAAAAACAACATCAGGAAAACTAATGGAATAATTAATAAATAGTAAAAGAGGTTTAAAAACCACTATTAGGCACACCAACCTGCTTTGACGCCTCTGCTTTGACTATGTTTCAATTTTGGGGTGTCAAATGAGGACTGTGTGACCAAAGCTGGGTTTTTATTTCTGCAGCCACAGTTGCTGTTTGGAGAGAGCTGAAAGGAATACAATACTAAGGATTTTATCCCCAGAGGATGATTTTTTTATTTCTTGAAAAACTACTACTGTCACTTTACTTGTTAAATTGACAAACATCACCGGCGATAGGTCACATCAGCTGTCACCATGTAAATTCCTTTTTCAACTTGATCGCAGACCAAAATAGAGGTTTGTTGTTGTTGGATTTGTGTGCTTCAGCACTTGAGCATGGTGTTTATACGCAGCCAAGGATTGTTTATGGGGTAAGAGAAGCTTCACTCTGTAACACCACTGTAAGTGCAAGTGGAGGGTTTTTGTAGTCCCAACCACTATTTTTAGCTCTGCATCTATATCATATCAATAATTTAATTACATTTTACTTACTTATCCACTTTATTGTTTTGAAGTGAGACCTGAAGTTAAAAGAAGCAGTAACTGTAATATGCAAAAATATTGCCTAAATAGCTTTTCCTAAAATACTGCTGGTTCTGTGGTGTTGATGCCTGCAGTGCGCCATAGGAGCATCAATTTATACACATCAAATGTGTATGTGTTTAGTAACGGTTCAGGCAGAGAGTGTGACCAGAGCAACAATACCCCACAAAATGATAATAAAGTCAGATGACATTCTGTGAGAAGTTGACGAGTTACAAGCTACCCACTGTCTGGAACCGTGTGCTTTCTGCTTCACAGCGATATACTTTATAGTCTGATTAAGATTGCAATCATCCATTTCGGTCATCGGTTCAAAGCACCATTAGCCATCTGTGCGCACGTTTGTGATACGTGGATTCATCTGCTTTACATGAGTTTATTTGTTGTTTGTATAGCTTTATTGGCTGTTTAGCGCTGTGTGTGTTTTCAATTGGTTGAGGTAGTCACCACACATCCTCACGCTCCTTCTCTCACACACATTCATAAACTCACATGGTTGCATGTGTCCTCGGATGACCGGATCATTTTGCCTGACGGCAGCATTCTTCATGGGCTCCCTTTGGGATTTTGTCCAGGGTTTGGCTGAAATTTTGCAACACAACACACATTTTTAACAATTTTTCACCAGAACCTTTTATTTTTGCACATTCTCATCAGCTTTATGACTTTTAGCTGTTCTAGGTTGTAGGGTAGGCTGTTTGAAAATGTGGGATATGGATAGGCATTAGTTTCTTCTAGATAGACGCGCACATGCCAGAACTTTCTATTCCCTCTGCAGTGTCTGGGAGCCTAGTCCAGTAAGAAGCTCTTTGTATTTCCCTTGTTCTTTTTAGCTGATATTTTGATTGGGTCTGTCGAATGATATGAGTTAAGTGCCAAAACAAACACAGTGACTTGTTGCAGGTCGAGCTTTTCATTCTCACATTCGCTCTAGAGAAGAGGGCGGCCGACTCTTAGGTCAGCTCTTAAATCTGATGAACCCCAGAAGGCCCATAAAGACACTCGAGGGAAATACAACAAACAATTATGATATAAGTGATAGCACTTATTTAAGGGGATGAATCACTTTGACTTGATATGGTTGCTTCCAAATGACATAATGTGTCTTTATCATGATTGGTGTAGTGTATGTTGGAGCAGAATTTGTTGAGAACCTCAGACAAAGACAAAACAGAACTTTCTTAAATGTCGAGTGTGTGTGTGTGTGTGTGTGTGTGTGTGTGTGTGTGTGTGTGTGTGTGTGTGTGTGTGTGTGTGTGTGTGTGTGTGTGTGTGTGTGTGTGTGTGTGTGTGTGTGTGTGTGTTACAGAGAAGCCTACAACAAATAGACTATGTATGATGTCGCTGATTTTGTAATTTGGCTGAATAGTGCTTATTGTGTTAGTGTTATTTTTCTTTCTCTTGGGCGGGTTTCCTCTCCTCCCTATCTTCTATTCATCTTCCCTCTGCTACGTAGCTGTGACCCCACCTGTCTTTTAAACGCCACCTGACGCATCCAGGTCACATTAACTGTCAGATGTTCACACTCTCAGGTCAATCTGTGGCCTCATTAAGGGGCCACATTCTCCACGGTTCTGCACCTTGTTTATTTTGTGTCTCTGTGCAGTATTTGTCCCGTTGAGAGCTGCTCATTTACCCCAAATTGAGGTGTCAATTTCCATTGAGAAACTGAGTCAAACCTACATATGGAAGCAGTTTATGATTTATTTACCACTCCTAGGGATGGGTTGTATTTAATGACTTGTGTACATGCCATGTTTTTTAAGTAGTTCTCCCCTCAAAACTGGCATTGTTTTACCAACAGACTATGCAGACAGTCTTTACAACATATGCCAGTTTCCTCAAAAAGAATGACTTTAGATAATGGAAAATAGTAATTGGTATTCCTTTCTGTTTAATGAGTTGTTTATTTCTGTTTATTAGGCTGCTACTCGCTGTGTTCAATGCTCCATAATGTTGGCCTGTTCATTCCTTCTGTTGTGGTGCTTCTGTCGTCAGAAGAATGGCATTTCTCCATTGATCACATTTCGGAGAACGAAATAATTTTGTGTTTATTGGAATAACACTTAGCACTAAGGCCGTATTATGATGGAAATAAATGGGGCATTTCTAAGTGTTGTCATGCATTTTCGGTATGAATAGTGCTGCACGGACAAGGCTGCATTGCTAAAATCCATTTCCTTCCTGTCTGATTTTTTTGATCAGGAAATAAATATATTTTGCAATCACTTGTTCAGGAAAAAAATAAAAGTGATCATTCTTTCATTTACATTTACATTTAGGGCATTTAGCAGACGCTTTTGTCACTCAGAGTTCATCAGTTGTGAGTGTGTCTGTATGAGTAAATAATGCTGTCCAGCAAGCTAACAAGCTCTAATCGTGTTGTGCTTATTGTTGCATAATGCTCCAGAATTAACTCAAAAGTTTTGTTTTTTTCTTCAGAAAGACATTAGTGAAGGGATTTGAGCCCTTGTTAAAGGATCAAGCCCCTGCTCCAGCTTTACTGACATGAAATAGTTGTTGTTTTTTTGTTTTTGTTTTTTTTACATCAGTTGCAGTTTAAATAGAACGAAAACACATCAGACAAGAAATACAATAATCAAACCTAAAAGGGAGAGCTTAAATCCAGCTCAAATAAAGCAATTGCATTTCTCAGTGGCATGGACATTTAACATGACTTTATTTTTCCAAGGGTATTAGCTTATTAAAATATAGTAAACTCTGCAGATTTAGAGTTCAGGAAGCGAAGTAGAAAAAGGCTTTTCCCCTCTCAACTCTGTGCAGAGGAAGCCAACTGGAAGCCAAGATTGCTGGATATCTGAGTAAGGAGATTATATCTATATATATATATATATATATATATATATATATGAGGGAACTTTACCAAGTATGGCCTTGTACGCAAAGCTATACAGAGGTTGTCTATGTAGACCCATAGACCCTGCACTGATGCAGAGCAAATGGGAGATTGTTAGATGAAAGGAGTGACTGAGGAGGAGGGGAAAGCAAAAAAGGAACACTGTCTGGAAGTGATGGTTTGTCCCATTCAGGATTGAATAATGAGACATTAACACATACATAATAATAATAATAAATGCAATGTGCCCTCAATGGCCTCCCCCCTCCCCTACTCACATTCACTGTCACTTCTTTGTAAATATGTGAAAAGGGAAGAAAAAAAAATAACACAGAGGAACGGCAAATTCACTGCTGGATGAGCTCATAGGTTTTTAGAGGACTCTCCCTGTCAGATAGCTGTAAATAAATGTCATGTCAGTCAGAGACATCCAGCACATCTCGGGAGACTTCACCAAATTTACTGATCCTGTCATCTGACTGAATTATTCACCCACGTTGGATCTCAGTGGTCCCATTGGGGGGGCTTAAGTTATTATCAAGAGTATCCCCCCCCCTCCACCTGACTTCCTTCCCCTAATTGAACCTCTGTCACCCCCCTCCTGTCAGCACATGTTGCGGTGCATCTGTTGGACACTCCCAACGCGGCATTGTTCTTGGTCAGTGTGGGAACTGGGTCACAGAACAGAGAGTCCAGCTCTTTGCTGTTCCCTGTTCTCTGCGTTGCCAGAACCCGTAAGCACACAACTAGTCCAGAACCAGGAAAAATACAGGCCGTATAGTGTGTGAGAGTGATGGTACACAGAGAGTGAACGACGTGCCGAGGAAAGAAAGGATGAGGGGAAAAAAGGGCCGAACAAGCAAATGTGAGAGAATGACTTGAGGCAACAAAGAATAGACGAAGAGGAAATGGACAAATAAGTGCCTTTTGAGCTCACTTGTTGATGTTGTTACAGTCGTGTGAGCTTGTGCCAGATTCATCAGCTCCTCGATGTCTGTTGCTAGATAGCGTTTTGTAAAGGTGTTCTGGAACAGCATCTCTTGATTTGTCATTTTTACACAAAAGCAGATGCTTGAACAAAGTCAACCTCAGAGAATCGGTGTGATTTGTGATGGAATCAAACTGCTGGCCCGATGCCTGAGTTACTCATTTTCCTTTTTCTCTCTTTGCTCAAGAATGTCGGTTCTAACATGTAAAGGGGCTGTTGCGATTCCTGTTGATCACAGTCCGAGGGGAGGGGGGGGGGGAAATGAGATGAAAGACATAAAGATGTTTTGTTGCCAATGTTTAGAGTCAGTGGGATATACGTAAGCAGTGGAGGATTTAGAGATCTAGTGGTGGATCCTGTTTCAAAGGAGTAGTGGTCTGCTTTGTGTCCTTGTGGCATCATGGCCTGGTGATAAACGGCCATAGATCGGGGGATTCCTTAGTTGTGTGGGTGTGTGTGTGTGTTTGTTAGTCAGCATTTAAGAGCAGTGCAGAGGAAGGTACCCCCAGTGGTGTTTTCTTCTGTCTTTGTGGGCAGAGCTCAGGGTTGCTGGGGGGGTGTGTGAGTAAGAGGGACCAGATGTTTGAGAAGCATTTCAGCGTGACTCATCAGCACAGGCCTAGTGCAACCCTGTCCCACTCAGTCCCAGGCCTACAGAGGTCCTCATCCATCAGTTTCAACTTCATCTGGATCCTGACAGGGACTGCAGTTATTACTGCAAAAGCTTGTGCATTTACATGAACTCGTAACCTGGTTACCGTAATACTTGTGTATTCATGTAAATTTCATCAGAACATTGGACACAAGCACAATTTGATTAGCAGAACTAGATTACTCATCTGTCTTTCCAATGACTCATTTAATCAGTAGTATTTATATTATTAGTGCATTTGTTAGGTTTGTTTGCACATACAGCAAAACATGGATTGAAAGGAGTGTGTTTGTGGGGGAAAAAGCAGCATCACTAGCTGTAGGGAACATTAAAACTTGTTTTTCTTGAAATGATAGAAAAACCGCTTACTGCAACAAAAAGTCAGACTCCACATTCTAATTAATGTGACTATTAAATAACCATGCCAGATGCATGTTACTTGATAGTCTTCCGAATGATTTGTTTTGTTTCCTCTTTTACCAGTGCTGACGAATGTTCTGGCAGCAGTAAAAGTGATTGCATCTGATGTGATGTCTCTTAAAGACTCCAGCGTGCTTCGTGCTGATGTAAGATGACAGATGTCTGTCAAGGCAGATCTGAGACTTGACGTAGGACTGTTGGAATCCTGGCTGCTGTGTGTCAAAGGTGCTGATTTGATGATAGTCCTCTGCAGGAAAGATCATTTGGAGGTTTTGCGTGTACTGCTTAAAAGGTCATTCTTGGGTCATCTGGATGCGTTTTGTCTTGAATCTAGATTACAAAGCATCCTCATTTGTTTGGGTATTCAAAGGGAAGTGCCAGAACTATGGACATCTGAGGTATCATTTCAGATGTCAGAAAAATGTCATTTGATTTAAGAAACGTCTTGGCCTTCATCATTGTGCATGTATAGATTGTGTTTTAATATGAGATCAGATGAGTATTTTGTGGATATAGTGGAGTTTTACAACCTGTGTATATCATCTCCTCTGGCTTCATTGAATTCAATTGTATAATTGGAAACATGATAAAGTGTTCATCTTAAATCATAAAATGTACTGACATTGTAAAAGTGCCCTTTACAATTAGGCAGACCAAGTTTGGAATTCAAACACTGAGAACAGAGAAAACCTTCAAGGAAATGTTCTTTTTCTTTTTATGGGGACCGGGTCGTTCTTGCGGCTGTGTGTTTTTTTTGTCTTGTTTTTTTTTTTTTGTCATATAGCCCCACTTTGATTTGCTGGTTCTGGATCAGAATTCAAGTCAAGCTGGGTTTGTCATAAAACCTTTTTTCGAGCGCTGTCTGAATCTGACTCCCAATATGCTGGTGGGAGTTGCGGAGCAAAGGATGCAAGGGAGGGTTTGATTGGATGCAGGTGTTGAGCTCTGATGTAGAAACAGTGTCAGGGTGTGGGTGGAATTGAGAAACAGTTGGCCAGGTCACAAGGTCAGTGGTCTTGAAAGACATAAAGATGCATAATATGGATGTATTTCAAAGAATAATGTGTGGAAAAGACATAGATACACCAGTAATGTATGGCAATATCACATGTCAAAAGTCTGAACCTACAACCGCCAATAAGTGAGAGAATTCACAAATCATAGATGAACAAAGCAGGATACTGTCTGGCTTAGATTTCAGTTTATTTGTATCCCAAGCCCATTGTTGTCTCATAAATCATATTATATGCTGCAGCTCAGCTGACAGCAGAATTAGTGCTCGGACTCGGAGGTGAAATAAAACACATATGTAACTGAGATGCTTGCAGGGGGACATATTTAGGCCAGTGTGTTCATTTTCCCAGTCTATACTAAACAATCACTCAGCACAGAGCGCCGTGTCTATGGGCATCTTTACAGCCCCCCTCCCTCCTCACCCTCTACCCCACCGACCCACCCGGAGATGCTGTTTCTTCTTGGACATCTGTCCACGGTTGGCAGTTGCTGATGTTGTTGGTGGCCGTGAAGCCGGGAGGAAGTTCCAGCCACTCCAAAGTCCAAATGTTTCTTTTCTCATTTCCCTGTTTTGGTTGTTTGTTGTTTTCCAGATCTGAAAGAAGAGGAGGTTTTTCTCTGGGAATGATAAGAACCACATTTGTGTGGCTCTCCTTTTTGTAAAACACAGAAAAACCTGTCTTATGTGTGTGGATTTTTGTTTCTTCTCAATTAAGGAACATGTGTTATGTGGGATTCAAGAGTACTTTGATTACAGCGAGGTTGAAGTACACAACAATTTTAATGCACACTGAGCCGTGTGCTCATTGTATCGTCAGTTTCACAGCTAAGTTTAACTGAGGCCTCCTGATTGATGCATTACTCTGAGACTGTTGCCAAGGCTACATATGGGAATTTAGAGGCAACGTATTTTGAACAACTCATACTTTCTTTAATCCCTCTTTATTCAATTTTAAATTGTTTCAAATTACGTGAAAGGAGAAGAATCCTCAGACAAGCACAGATGAGGGCAGGGCAGCAAAGCCTTGTTTATCCAGATCGTTATTGTCTTTCAGTCTGGGAACCATGAATATTTTTTGTATTAAGCTGCAGTTGTTGTTCATGTTTGTGTCTTTACCCTCCCATTGCTGTGTTTCCTTAATGTCCTGGATCCATTACTGAACGCATTACAGCATCAGCAAAATATTTACTTTTTTCTTTCCCTATTTTCTCGAGGCCATGTTAGCTTGCAAAGCCTGCAGAGAATTCAACATGCTTTTGGCTTTTCAGCCCTCTTCTCTCAAGCACTATGATAGTCCTTTAATCCTTCTTGTCTGCTCTGCTCCTTGGACCTTTAGCACGGTGATGGCCAACCAGCCGGTGCTGATTATGTAAGGGTCCCAATCGCTAAAACGTTGAGGTCGACAGTAACTAATGCACTTAAAATCTGCTGATGGCCCCTGTTACTGATGAGTTGAGCCCACTACGTCAAAACTAATATATTGGGCTGTATTTTGAGTGAGTCATCCCGGCTCTTAGCGAGGCAGTTAAGCACTCACGGCAAGACTGTAAAGTTCCCCCAGTGTTGGGGGACTTGTCTGCTCCCAGAAAACATCCTTAAATCTTCTCACCATGTGATACTTTTTCTACCAACAATCTTTATGTTGTTCAAGCGGAACACGTTTCTGCTTCATAAAAGCTTTCATTGTAATAATTCTGTGATTGTTATTGTTTTTGCATTATTGCCAAATAGTGTATTGATGATTCTGTCCTATTACCTGAATGAGGAGTAATGGTGCTCAATAGTACTTTATACAAACTTACATTCTTGTGGAAATTATAGTCCAAAGATCAATACTGTATGCTTATAGGGGAAACTTTTCTACTACAAGGCTGAAGTGGATCCTCTTTAGACACTTTCCTGGATGTACATCTCTTCAGCGTAGATTTATTTAGATTGTTTCCCCCCTGAGCCATGATTAAAGCCAAGCATGACAGTATTACACCCAAATAGTGGAGAAGAGTTACTCCGACAAAGCGAGTCGTGGGACAGGATGTGGACCCGAGAAGTTCCTGTGTAATCGCAGAGATCTCACACACCATTCCAACTCTGCTTTTGTGGTGCCTCTGTGTGCTGCTCCTCACAGCTGAGAATGCAAACCGCTCTCAAATGGAGGTTGGGAATCTAATTGAGTTAGACAAGTGTTTACGATCTCAAGTATCAAACATAAAATCCTTTGAATTACGGTAATTATGCACTTGCAGTACAGACAAATGACGACGGTTGAGTTACATGCACACATATACCTTCGCGTGCATGCGACTCCGGACAGATGCACACTTGGCAAAGCTGCGTTTCATTCCTGATAAGACAACAGTGTGATGAAGTGCGGGGTTAAGGACGTATCTCTATGGATGTCTGCCATGATGACAGACTTGACAGCTGGCAGGACATTCGGGTTCTCACTGCTCTCAATGAGGTGACTAATGGAGCATTGTTATCATGGATTTAGCCCCTGAGGGATGATCCCTACGTCAAGTATATATAATAGTTTGACATTTTGGGAAATACATTAATTCACTGTTGTCAGGGTAGTAGTATAGCTAACTGTTTCATCCTGCTCCCAGTTTTTATGCTAAGCTAACTGGCTGCTAGCTCTAGCTTTATAATTTGTGCACATAATAGTGTTATTGGTCTTCTCTTCCAACTCTCTAAGCACATAAGCATATATTGCAACATATTGAATTATTTCTAACTGTCTGATTACTGATTTTACGAACCCTCCCATGCTCTAATTGATCAGGGATCTTTCATGGGTCCTCAAACACAGTGATTCATTTGGCTCAGTTCAAAGAGACTTCTGGTATCGGCCTCGATCCATGTCTGTGCTCGAAAAGTCCTTTTTGTCTGATCGGGTGAGTCAGACATGCCTTTTATACTAATAGCTTCCATCGGGATGGCCGGGCCTGGCACATTCTGGTGATGAAGCAGCAGATTTTGTGGTGAAATTGGCAAAGTCTCTTGGATGACGAGGCAAGTCGGCGGTCTGGGGGGGGAGAGGGGGAGTTAACTGAACCTTTGGGGCCCGTCACTAACCCAGAACTTCAAAGTAAAGGTTGGGACATAGTGTGGGTCTCCGGGATTGGAAGGGTTAGGGGGCAACAAACATCTGTAATTGAGGTTTGTGAGGTTTTGATTTTTCTGTTGGCTTGCATATTCTTCCACGTCTGTTGAGCATGTCCCAGTCAGTCCCAGTACCAAGTGCAGCTGGAAGAGGAATGAGCTGGAGATGAGGACCACCCATAACAGAGAAGAGAAGACACACAATGACAACATGCATATAAAAGTTGTCAAGAGACACTGAAAGAGTGTGTTCCTTCCAAGGCCATGAAAATGGGAAGAATATAAATGAGACTGTGCTGTCAGTTCATGTTGGAACGCCCCCCGCCACCCAGTAACATCTTGTTGGTAAGCTCTGGGCCGCACTTAATGGTAGTAGTGTGGTCTCTGACCTCTGTCTGAGTGAACTGGGATGCGCCAAGTCATATTCGTCTTGTTGACATCAACCTACCAGATAAAATGACATTCACTGGTGGCTCATGTTAATCTGTGGTGTCGCATCAGATTTGCACTGACTTAAATGTTGTGCATAAGCACAAAGCCCAGTGAAGGTTTCCCTCCATTCGTCTTTTTCTGTGTCTGTGTTGACAGGAGGTTTGTATGTCACATGGGAATCATGCTGTCCAAATTACCAGCAGTACTCTTCTAATCCCAGAGCGTGTATGTGTGCGCGCGCGTATACACTTTTTATGAGGTCACACATACTCACACACACATGCTGCCCTCTGTGTGTGTTGTGGTTCCAGTCTATCTATAGGAATAGCCTCACAACAAACTATAGGAATCCCCAACAACGCTCCAGCTGCACTGCGCCTCTCTGTAATTAGTACGTCAAAACCACAGAGCCCTAATGTCGTCCGGCTTACTTTCAGCGCTGTTGGAGATTCGGGTCCCCCCTGCCATGCTTCACTCTCCGTCCTCTGCCAATTTCTTTCTCTAAATATGACTTAAATTAAATGAACCCAAATAAAAGTGAAATCTTAACTAGCATACTGTGTTATGGAGGAAAACAAAACTTGTTAAAATATAATTGAATTGAATCAACCACAAAGTTCCTCAGTAAATCAAGTTTTAAACAGAGGGTGGGACGCGGAGCAGTTAGAACAGCAGGACTGAAATGTATCATTCATAGCACTCGCATGACCCGGTCCCTTCCACTAAGATACTTGTTGTGTTTGTGTGACACCTTGCTTGTACACACCGATGGCTGTAATCAAAAAAAGAACATAAACCGATTAGATAGGACGTAAATGAGGCGTTCTGCTGTTTGTTTTTAGTATATAGTTTCCAATGTGTGCGCTGTGGGGCATTGAAGAGCCTGGTTGTTGCTTTTCAAACAGCGCTGGCTGAACCTGACGTGGGGGACGTTCATCCAGCTCACTTTTATGTGGAAATAGCAGCAGATTGAACAACAAAAATCTTGAGAGTATTGAAAACATCAGCTGTGGTTGACTATGCTTTTGTCCTCTCCCTTCTTGTCTGTCCTAGGTGCTGCGCGGGGCTCAGCTCATAGCGGTGGCATCAGCTGATGGCGGGGCCACGGCGGTAGAAGGCTCCCCCCTCCCACCCGACATCCAGGTGCAGTACGTCCAACTCGCCCCAGTCGCAGATCACACAGCTGCCGTACAGGTAAAACAACACGCAAACACAAGCCCTTTCATGCGTGTACACAAACACGGCTTAGTGACAGAGTTGCATTCCATGTGCTGGAGCATGTATCCATCATCTGAGGTGAAACAGACCCCAGTACTAATCTAAATCAGTCCTCCTACGTGTGTTTGTTTTTGAAGCAATCCATAATAAATAACTGTTCCTGTACCTCATTCCCTCTCTCTGAAGTACATACTGTAGTTCAGGAATCAGTCTTTCAGTGATACCATCAATCTGTGCTGTGAACGTGAGGTCAGAAAAAAAACATCCACAAATGTGAAGATGGATATCTACATAAACAGAATGACAGCTGCAAACGTATAATCCAACAGTCCATTTTTAGTGCATTTTCCAGTACACCAGCTTTACAAGCTCTCGAATCGGTCCCTGCAACTTCACAGATGTGCTCTCTGGCATCACAAAGTGACAAATCTGCACGCCTTGACTTTTTGCGACACTTCATGCGATACATGTGTTTGAACTCACTTGTAGTTGTGGAAACGAGAGAGCGGAGTGGGGGTTTGGGGAGGGGTGAGTCATTGGGCTCGTCCCAGATGAGCCGGTGGCGATGATAAAAAAAGCTGTGGTCGAGTTAGTTTCCAGCAGACTTCAAAGAATATACAGGAAGTCGCAGAAATATTACCTATAAAAGCTTGTAACTGTAGAATAACTTTGGAATATTGTTGGATTTCATATAATGTGCGGAATTAATTTTATTATCATTTTTTATTAAGTATATCAAATGTGAGAAAATATTGCAGAAATAAATCTTCCCTCACCTTTTTTGGCCCTCAGGCACTCGTGCCTGAAACACCAGGAATAGACAAAAATCTAAATCCAAGTGGCGGCTAGCTTGACTGCATTGTAATTTTGCTGCTACTTTACATGTGAGTGAGGTTTTGGTGGCATGCATTTATTTACTCCTTCATCACAATACTAATCTGCCAAACAAAGCTTTTAACGCAGGCTGTGTGCCAGCAGCAGATCTCATAGAGCAATTCCCTGCGCTTCTCCTTTAGATTTTTGTTCTATGGAAGTAAATACACGGTGAGACGGAGTCACAAAAGTCCATTTACAGCTAATTCCAAGCATTGTCATTCCAAACACGCAACTAAACACCACACCACCTCAAGTCATAAACAATTTATGCAAATCCAAAAGGGATTTGATTCAACTTGCAGGAACTATCCTGCAAAGCTCAGCCAGGCAGTAGCGCCACAGCAACCTGCATTCTCAGTGAAGCTTGGTGATTACATTTTTCTTACTGCAGCAGTCGTTGGAAGTCCTAGGTTGCTTTAAGTCACACACACAGTCTTGTGCCTTTTTAAAAAAAAAAACATTTTTAAACTGAACTGAAATCAGTGTTTTTAATTGTTTTTACTGATGACTCAACCTGTAGAATATCATGCCCATCCCAGTGTTGGAACGCTTCCATGGCCAGTCACCTCACATTGCCTTTCGCCTGTTTTTTTCCCCCCAAATCTGCAAACAGTGGGTCATTGTGCTTGTGTCAAAGCCCCAAACACCTTCTTTGTGCTTACGAAAGGAGCGGCAGTGTATATTGTGAAAATATGTGTGAACAAATTCACGTAAAATGTCAGCGTTTCATAAATCATGACAGAGAACTAATTAAGTGAAAAACTCATCATCTCTAAAGCCGAAAATTCATGCTTTTGTAAAGGAGAAGTCTTTAATTGTTGTTTTTTAATTGTCCTTATTCTTAATTATCAAACTCAATCTACCTAAAAATTAAAAGGGAGCTTGTCTATTGTATATATTACTGAATTTTTAGGAATACATGCATGTTTTCTTAAATTAGGCTCCAACTAGCCTGTATCCTGTAATATTTCATTCATAATTACCGTAATTTTAAAAATTAAAATATGCGTGTAATGTCTGCAATTTGGCTGAACTACTTGAAGACTGCTTTTCCCCCTTGTTGTCATAATTTCACTCAAATAAGAATGCACTCAGCTTTAAGCCATTATGGCGGCGGGTGGACAAACAGTAATTTAACACAATAAAGTAGAGTGGGTAGAGTGTAAAAACGAAGAGCAGTAATGAGTAGGTAAGCCTAAAATCTCTTGATGATTGAGCATTTTGAGCAACAGACGCATGTGTATTCAGGATAGTACACAGGCACACGGCATCGTGGCCTTTCAAGTGGTCGGATTAACTCTGGAAGGAACATAAAAGAACCACACATTTTCATTGTTCCTCAAAAATGCTGAATATCACATTTTCTCCTTACTGCTTTTTTCCCTTAAGTCCCGTGCCAAACTGGGTACCTTCTAGTCCCGATAACAGAGAGAACTTCAAATACTTTACGGCTGTGTAAATCACCAGCCCCATCCTGATATGGTCTGCAGACAGCCCTGCACTAGGTTTTTTTGGCTTCTCCTAGTTAAAAGTTTGGCTCTCTGAGCGAGACCCCGTCTTGTTGTCCTTGTGTTGTCTCTAGTTGTCTAGGCATTTGATTCCTTGCCCCTGTGATTGTCGAGTTGATTACAGCATCCTAATTGTTTTGGGTGTGGATCACACACAAACTGAGCATGCAGAATGTTTGCCACCCCATCTACTGCGTTCCAAGGTCTGCGCTCCACGTTGCTCAGCGCAGCGAACAATCAAGCTGTTTGTTTATCCAACTGATTCGTTTGAAGGGCTTTTTTTTTTTTCACCAATGCTTGATTCTACACAGATCTTGACAGAAATCAACAAGGCAGAGGTCTGATCAGTCATCGGCGTTCTGTTCAGCGGAGTTTGAGTTCAGTAAGGTCGCAGGGACATGCTCAATGAGGGAGGGAAACAGCTTGTTAACAATGTGGTGTTTATTGCTCAAACTATACTTAAGCTCGTCAGAAGCAGATTTGTCATTGGACGTCGGTGCCAAAATAAGTAAGGTGTCAAGTGTACATCCAGTTCATCCCATGTTCAAGTGGACTCTTTTACCTTTAAAAAAGACCCTATATCCATCCCACCAATAATCACGGCACAACACATCTTATGCATACAATTAAAACACAAGAATGTAAATAAAGACACAGAATAGCATTAACCAGTTACGACTCCAAACAATAGAACTGAATCTGTAAAGACAGATGGCAAAGAACCATTGAATAGCCTATGTGGGAACATACATACTTGGCCTGTCTGGGACAGAGTGGGTTATGATCACAATTGGGTTTTTGATGTCCTAATGTGTAAACATCGCCAGCTTTCAGTTCAAAGTTCATAGGAAGGTTAGAGCTGTTGTGTCCCCCCCCCCTCCTCCCCTCTTCCTCTTTTCAGTAAAGTGTTGAATCGAGAGAATTGCTCTCATCCGTTTCCAGACATGTGGTAGCATTTAGACGAGTTGAGAAATTACTTAGGCTTTTGTATTTATTTCTCTCTGCATTTTTCCCTCTCTTTATTTAATAGATTCCATTACCCAAAGTAGATGAAGTATGGGGGCAACACACTGCATTCCAATGGGCATTTCTGCCAGTTGGCGATAATGTTTTGATGCAGCCGGGTTCATCTCCAGCTCAGGTCTAAAGTCCGGACTACAGAGCACCAATAGCTTGGTTTAACCGCACTTCTTACAAAGAGAGTATTCAAATGGAAGAAAGAAGGCAGACGGTTCAAGTTCATGTCCAGTGTTTCAAATTCTCAGTGAAAAACATGGGTCCATATGAGTTTTACTTGGCCTCTGCAATGTGTCAGCCTCGTGTGTTGTTGCATTGTGTGTGCTGCTGTGCTGCAGCTGGGCTGGAGGGAGGCTTCAATGTTGCAGGTGTGCTTGAGGGAACCTTTGGCGTGCATTCGAGGAAGCAGTGAGTCACTCTTCATGGTCATCATCCAGGCACTGAGTCATGAACCTCTCATCTTTTGAAGGGGTTTCACCCACACAATACCTCGCTCTGTCTGACACCGGCCATAGAGACAGAGAGCATTAAAACACAAATAACTCATCACTTCTCACAAGTCTCTCTCCACCTGTCACTCTGCCTCTCTTCCACATAATGTTTTCCTCTTTCTTCCCTCTGATATATCTCCTCCCTCATCTCGTGTCATTCCTCTGCTCCTTCCATCTTTCTCCATTCACTGCGGTTGTTTCCAACAATGACACAGGGGGCAGGGTTGCTACAGGATGATTTGGTCTCCATCTGTCTGTTCACAGGAAACACACGGCCCTTTTGAGAATTACTCTGATTAGCTCAAGCAGGATGCTGAGGAGTTGAAAGTCTTCCCGATGATCACCTCTTCCCTTTCCCCTCTCTCAGGCTGCCGAGCTAGCCCCGGCCCTGCAGGCGGACATGGAGGTGAAAGAGGCCATCCAGGGTGCCATCCAGGGAGAGAACGGCGAAGTGGTCCAGATCGTTACCTCTGTGGCCACCTGAGAGCCCCCGTCTGGATCAACGCAGCCCCAGAACTCTGCTCCACAGCCTGGCCTGATGAGTCCCAGTGGTCAACAAACGCACACTGACGAGCGATTTTAAATGAACACTGAAGGTCACTAATGAAACACAGGGAAGAAGCTTCTTTTTTTCGGCGGGTTCCCCCTGTAAACTCCGCAATTTGTTGCCAATCAGATGTTGCAACGGGGACATGCTAGCGGAGAACTTTAAAAGGCCGTGATAATCCAAAATCAACCGTGGTCTTTCTGGTGTTTTCATCACCAGGACCTCCGCAGAGTACACAGTGGGATTATTGTCTATACAGGGAGGATGCTACTTATTCAGACCGTCACCCTGCCTCTTCATCAGCACTTGTTTACGTCAACTTTGGAAAAAACAGCGGAGTTATTTGGAGTTAAGTCGCTTGGCTAACCCCGAAACCCCCATGAGGGTTTGCTAAACCCCCTGAATCCCACCTCAAACAAACCAGTGCTGTGCTCCTTCTCTCGTCACATCTTGTCACGACGGACTGCAGTGGAAAGTAGATTTAGACGAAGCTTCTCTGGGTTGTGATTCATTTGGTTTCCTGTCACTCTCCATGATTCAGTCCCTGCTTTGTCTCCCAGCTGTGAGCCCTGCCTTGATTTACTCAACAAGAAGTTTTCATATTGCTTTAGCCGCACAGCTTTTTTTTTTTATGTTTGTTTGATTTATCTAATTGTTACATGCCGAACATTTTGAGGGGGTTTTAATTTTGAAGGTAGAACATCAATAAAATAGAAGATCTGGTGCCAGTTGTAGACGGAACAAGTCGCTTGTAGAAAACCAAGAAAACCTTGAAGTTGTTTATTCCCCCCCAAGTTTTGTCTCTGTGAAATAAAACATGTTTGTGGTTGCCATAAAATTGTGTTTTCATTTTAGTTTCTCAATGTTTTTTCTCTTAATTTCGAACCCTGGCCATCAAAATGGCTTTAAAGATGCTTTGCTTTCATCCATTGTGACAGAGACAATTGGAGAGCGTGAAATGATGGTTGGGTTTTGAGGTCTTGTTTCGTGTTGAGCGAACTGACTGTATTTACTCTTTGTTGAAGTAAATATGTATTTTATCAACTGCCTTAACCAGAATTAGTATACTGTATTGTCAGCAATTCTGGCAAAATAAACTTTTACATGGTCTGAGCAAGTTTTTTGTCAAGAGACAAATGAATATGTTGGCCTCATTATGGCAGATTTGCACTGTAATTCATTCTACTCTGCCCACTGCGTGGTCATGTGTTTTTTTTTGTTGTTGTGCGTGCTTCACTAATGATGAATATCTCTGCAGTCAGCAATAAAAGAGATAAGCGAGACAGTGTTATGGTTTGGAGAAGTTTCCCATGCTCGGTGTGATGTCATGGTGTATTTTGGAGGGAGGGGAAAGAACCTAGCGACAAAATGAACTTGATAAACCAACATGGACCGTCTTGGCTGTTTCCTCTCGTTTCCTTTCAGTCTGTTGTTGCCATGGCTAACGCTTTTTTTTACAGTACCTCTTCATCATGTCCATTCCCTTAACCCACTCTCTTCCATACTCTCCTCCCACTCCACTTGTTTACCTCTTTCTCCTTGAGAAGTCAATGCACTCCTCTTTAAAAGCATGCATAAACCTGGGGACTAAAATATAGTATGGCATCCATTTAAAACTATCTTGATGTAGCCGAGTTGAAATGTTGCCCTCCCCACCCCAGTGACCCCTCCATTAAATTGTGGACTTGAAGGGAAACGACTCGGCTCGTAACGGCCCTCTGCTCTTCACTTTTACAACCCTGGGCTCCATCCAGGAGCTGGAGTGGTTGCCATAGCGACGGCCCCTCTCACTGGCTGCCTCTAAGATAACCTGCTGAAAAACAGAAATGAGTGATGGATGGAGAGATGAGATTGTCTGGAAGCAGACTGCATGTTTGAGGAGAAGGAGCGGAGTGACGGACGGAGAGCAGCCGGCGTGTCTTTCCCCTTCCCTCTCTCAGCAGCTCCTGTGTTCTCCCGCAGCGACGGCGGCTCCGCTGGCATCTGACCTCTGCAACTCGCCAAAACTTTTAACTAGGCTAGAGGAGTTATCTCAGGATGTGTAAAGATGAGTGAACATATCTGCTGGAGCAAAAACGTCCAAACATGTGTCTCCAGGAATCGTAAATCAGCAATTGTTAATCTTGGGAAAACAGAGCTCCCCACAGACAGGATTTATCTTTCTCATGCCAGCGGACAGATTACACCACAGCAGTGGTGTCACAGTCTACAGTTTATACACACTGGGTTTTTCCCTCTGTTGCTGAATAATCCAAAAGGTCACAAGCAAGACATGCACACTTTTTCCTTTGGAAACATCTCTGTTTTGATGATTTCCTGTTGAGTCTGAGCATTTAGCTTCATGGACATTATATTATGGGGATTCTGGCGGGAAGCAACACGGCTGTTTAATGCAGCATTAAATGGAAAAGGCTGCTGGATGTCAGTTTTTGGGATGTTGAACGTCCAAAAATTGTAGCGAGGTGCTATTGATCTTTCTTGAGCATCCATTCTCATTAATGCGATTACTCAGGTACGCTTGGAGGGAATTTCCTCACATCTTAAGGATGACCTGCATTGCCCCTTCATGAAGAGTCCAGACCAGTTTTTCTTTATTGATTTGGATCCCATGGTACTTGTACGAGTCCTCCCTCTTCATTTCCTCTCCCTGGCTAACAACCAGGACAGGGCTCGACCCGTTCCTCTGGTTCTGGACCACAAGCTCATTGGTTTTTGCTGATTTTGATCTTCAGATGAATGTTGCATCACGTGGGACCGTCTCAGTCTCCTCTGTTCTCTCAATATGGTGATAACATCCATTTAGCCAAAAAATACACTTAATAACTTTTTATTAAATTCCTTCAAAGTTGTCACTACATATAATATGGATATAATATAGTCTGTAAAATATTTTAGCAGTCAATATCTTGATATTGCAGTACAAATAATATAATAGATAATAAAGGAAGGTGATCGAAGACGTCCTCTCAGAATTGACGGATGAACAATTCAAATATATTCCAATATTTCGACGTGGACTTCTCCATCCAACAGTAAAACAGGATTTATTATTCCAATACTTTAGTTTAATCTATATTTTACTGGGAGATGCGTAAAGTTCAGCATCCAAGACTAAAATGTTATTATTTTAGCTCCTCCTCCTCACTCCTGGGAGTGATTTGGTGATTCATTCATTTACCACTTACTCGTACTTTTTTAAGTATTTTTTTATTGGAGTATAAAAGGTTCAGAAAACATGTTATTTGTTTGGTAATTGTTACCAGTGGTAGGAGATGTAGTAATAGTGTCCATTGTGCATATATCTGTATCCTACATCTGCTGCAATGACTAATACATATTTGTGTAAGTACTGCATGCGTATTTAATCTCCTCATTAAACCTCCTGTCATGGCTTTTCTTTCTAAGGAACCCCGGATCAAGGAGCACGAGCCTTTAAAAAAAAGGGTTTGAAACAGTGGAAAGATGAAGTTGAATGTAAGGAAAGAGAAAAAAAGCAGCTACAAATCTTGAAAGGTTGAATGCATGAATGAATGGTGAAAGAGAAAATGTGAAAAGTGATGCATCAAATACACACAGACACTCTGCAATGAAGAACTTGCTTCTGCTATCACTCTCCTGGAACAGAAATATATGACACACATACTCAAAGACACTTATGTTAAATAAAGTGAAGACACGTGTGAGCAAGCACCTATATATCACTTGTAAAAGGAGTGAATATGTTCCATTCTTGGTTGATTCTGGCGCCACACGCTCTGTTTTTAAAGACAATTGCTCTCCAAAGCACCCTCACCTGTCTGCTTGAATGCTTATCATTCTGTTCTACTTCCAAATGTCACTGTGTGAGGATTCAATATTACAATACTGCAAAAAAATGTGTCTGCTCTCCTCTCCCAAGTGTACAGGTCAAGGATACGCTGCCCGCCGCGGCTTCAGGACCCCTCCAACACCCACCCAGGATGACTCCACCCAGAACCAACCATCACCGGCATCCGTTGAGACATCCGGGCCTCTGTGGGGCACATTATGTTGTTCCTGTGGTTGGACGACCGACAAAATAAATATTGATAAATTAACATTTTATTGTGTAATTAAATTATATCGATGTCCGAAAAGCAAAACGGATTTTGTGATTGTCTGTTTTGTTAACACATAATATAGTTATATAGTCCAAAACTATAGAAGTCCAAGTGTATTGTGCATTGGGTATCCTTAACAAATAGCATTCTGCAAGAAAAAACGTGTTTTTTTAGTAAAAAAAAATTCAGATAGAAGGTTTTGCGTTTCAGCCATCAATATATAAACTAAAATGGGGGAAATGTAATGGAAAATTGCAACTTCTGCAACATGTAACCTAACTACTTAAGCTGAATGTGATAGCCAGTTTGCTGCAGGGAGACGGTTGACTCCCTACATGATAACAAAAGATGATTACCGTTATATCTTTCATAATTGCCATAATGTGGAAATCTCACCCAGCATCACTGTGAATGTTGTTTCTCTTGCAAGATTCAATGCAGCCAAAGCTTATGTTCCAGATCAAGAACTGAGTATTTTATTATTTTATGCATCGTGAAGTGTGAGGAGAGGGTTCGCAGAGAGGTTCGCAGAGGGGTTCGCAGAGAGGGTTCGCAGAGAGTTTCGCAGAGTGCAGCCGAAGCTGTTCGGATGGGAGGTTCTCCTTCAGTCCAGGGACCAGATGTGGGAGAGGAGGGGTACTAACTCATCCGGACGAAGGGCTACAAAACGCTTGACGGTCAAACAACCTCTACAAGTTGACAGACCTCAGACCTGCGGCTGAATCGCTTCTAATATTAGCGTCGAAGGTAAGTTGACTCCCCCCCTCCCCCCTCCCTTTATTAGCCGTCCGCGTTGCGAAGTGCGCATTACGTCGCTGAACTGAAGGTGAACTTAGACGTGATGACGTGTAGGCGGTAACTTCTGACGGGCTCGCGAGCTGCTTCCCGATATCCGCTGCGCTTTATTTGAATTTTAACGGACCCGGTATTAACGTGACAAAACGATCCGACTGGGTCTAAATGTTGGGAACCGCTTTTTCACGGTGTGTGCGTCAGATGACAGGTTAACAAAAACAAACAAAAAAACCGTCTTAATGCGAAGAGTGAAACAGGTGTATGAAGCCAAAGAGGAACCCCAACCATAACAATAAAAAGGCCTTTAAAGGTTCCCAGAAAAAGAGAGTTCGCCTTCTGGATTACTATTTATATTTAATAGGCAATGAGTTAAAGGTGGAGAAGTACTCAAGCCTCCTGCTTCCCATGCAACTGAACGTGGCCCTCCTTGGGGAGTTACTACCTGTGCACAGCTATGGAGTACGGTGAGCTTCCCTTGTATTTTCTAGTAATGTACAAACAAGACATTATATGATTTATGTAAGGGAGATATAATTGTTTGGTGTATGTGTGTTAAGGTTGCATTTCAATACTTCCATACTATTAAGATTTAGTATGTCCGAATACAGAGGCTAGCATGTCAAATGTCCTACTTCATCCGGTCCATTGCACTATTCTGACCCACAATCCTTTGCAGCAGATATTTGAGCATAAGGATCAAAGGTCAATGTAATGTTATGATGGAGAAGTATGTCCCAGTTGAATGCATATTTCCTGCAACAGCATCTAATTTGGGTATCAAATCCCACGTTATCGAGAGCCTCGTCTTTACTGTAAGCTGCAGGAAATGTAATAAGATCTATAGTGCTTCTGTCCATATAACAAGATTACAAGGTTTGACACAGCGCCATACTTTTGTCACGAATAGCAAGCTGCGTTTCCAGGGAGCACATTGACCTGGTTGTCAATACCTTGAACACAGTACCTGACACTGTCTCGTCGCTGCCTCCGCTGTCTCTTTCCTTATCGTGGAATGCTCTTTGGCAAATGGCAGATGGCAACCCACTGAAAAAGCTCAGATTAATAACGTCTGTGTAAATATGCGTCGGGGGTTAGGGTGGCGTGAAAGACCTGTATTGTTCTCGCAGTATAGGTCGGAGACGGATATGACCGCATCTTGCCGTGTGTTTTTGTTCGCACTTTGTGAGTTTGAACACGCTAGAATGGTCCTTTGTTTTCCGAGACATTAGGGACCGAGAGAGGCCGTCCGGCTTGGACCGGGCCCCGACTCTGATTCCATGGGAGAGCGACTGCTTGTTTGTTAATGCCAGAAAGGTCTCACGTGATGAAAGGAAACTCCAATTAGCTTTTTATTGAGCCGAAGTGTAAGTGTTCTGTGCCAGGCCGTGTTTGATTTACCTCCTCTTATCTTTCTCCTGATTATAAATATAATTATTCCAGATGTGGCATGCGGTAAAAGACTTCGTCTGGAGCCATAAATGGTTGATAACTCGCAGCATGTTTTCCCTCCGGTCGAGCCGTGCCAGGAAAACAGCCACTCAGAGGTTTCTGGATCTGTTAAACGCCAGTGTCTGACACTGCATCCCACCATCTCTGCTTATATTCACACATTAACCGATCAGGTTTCAAGAGCGTCACCCGTGTGTGTGTGTGCGTGTGCGTGCGCAGCTCACATTAATTTAAGTTTGTTTGTGTGTTTGCAGGGGGGAGAGACGTGTTTTATTGTGAGTGTTTATGAGGCTTCATAAAGTAAGCTGCTTGCCTCACACTGGTATATTGGCATAGAGCAGAATGCCTCCCAGGAGCATGTGCCCTGTACTTTGAGCACTTAGAGTCTCCGGCCAAGTCATTCGCTGGCTTACCTAAAGACACCGCCTACCGTCGAAAAGTCCCGTTCAGCTTTTAAAACGCGTCTCTGGCTAGACAATGTGGATGACGGCAGCGTAGAGAGATGAGTTTTCATATTCATAGAAAGCCGGGGCACGGAGAGATCAATAGGACGGGACTGATTCAGCGTGTGTGTCTGTATAAGGAGGTGATGGAGGCCTTTTTCTGACGCTGCGGATGGTTGGGAGGAGAGATGGATTTAGACACATTTGAATGGGGTGAAAGCATTACACAAGCAGATTGGCAAGAAGGGGAGGACAGCTAAAGATTAGAAAGTGAATTACAGTTTCAGCTCAAGAGTCATCCGAGGTCCAGAAACCTGCAAGTAAACTACGGATGGCAGGTGTTTGCTGAACAGTTGACGGATGTTTAGCACAGACACTTTCATAACAGCAAATCGACCATTTCAATTCTCTGTCAAGGTAATGCAGCTGTTGTCATTGTCAGCTAATCAAAGATACAATACATGATGGAAAGTCACTTAGATGCATCTATTGAGGGTTTTTTTTGCCTTTTAACAGATATAAATGGGGCAGCTCAGCCTGTTTTTTCTTTTATAAATCAATTGTTTCTTATCACTTGTGGTATTGTAGAGTGGCGAGTGAAAGGACAGATGGGCAGGAGAGTGGGAGCAGCAGATAAAAATGATGAATTGGAATAATCTCGCAAGAAGTCTGGTTATATTTTCCGATGTTTCTGGAAATTGTTTGAAAAAGTGGGGTCATACTATATATTATAAGGCGTAGACTTCACGTTTAATGGTGTGATCAGAGTGATCTCATTTCTTTTAGAGTGTTGCATTAAGGTTTTCACGTTGCCAGGCTAGCAAAAATCCTCACTTCTCACTCTCTCTGTCTCCAGTATCCCAGTTTGATCTATTGGAATTATTTACCTGCTTATATAATTTACTGCCACAAATGAAATTAATTGCTAAAGAACCCCCCAAAAAAGTTCCTATGCTACCAAATCGACCTACTTCAGCAGAACATGCAATTCTTTTTGTTTCAGAAGTAAGAAATCCTTGTTCAAAATCACATAAAACTGCAACCCTTGAACACAACCTGCTCAGTAGAGTAGAGCAGGAATGAGTCCAAAAATCTGGAAATGAGTTAGCAGTTTTGCACTTCTGGTTCCCTCGTCTCAAAAGTTGATGGGTTCTTTGGTTAGAGGTCTGAAATCAGGTTTGTGGTTCCCACAAGCTCAAGAGAGTTTTGGGGCTATGACCTAAGATATGTCGGTAAATAACCCATTTGTGAATTTGGAAGCTATTATGTGCCTCACAAAAACAGGGTTGCTAACAAGTGGCTGAATGAGACTGCAGAGATTTTCAGATACGTTCAATGTCATCACACCAGACGCAGCCTTGACAGCCTTGTTGTGGTGATGATGTTGAAGAGGTGCAACCGTGGTGTAGTTTCTTTATACGTTGGCTGGTGATTGTATTTATGCTTTGAAACTCATAAAAGTGGTGTTCATTTGTGAAGATTATTTGCCAAAGAAAACGTGTAAGTATCGTAAATGTGTGTTTACCACGGGGATTATTTTCTGCAAAAATCCAATGGAAAAAAAAATCCCATTGGCTCTTTGTTGAGGGAACCATGGCGATGCTAAATTCCACGTTGGCCCACAAAAATAATGTCATCATCGCAGTGCTCTATAGGCCTTTTTCACTGCATGACCTGTCATAGTTGGATAGGATGTTAGTAATAACACTTACAATGGCTCTGTTCTATTCTGTTATGGAAGTGTGACGGTGAGAGAGCATGCACGATTGCAGGATGCTGAAATCAAAAGGAGCTAAATGGGATTCAGCCATGATTCCTTTTATTTTACATCTGTGCCCTAAAGGTACCAAACATGCAGTTTAAGATGGCTCAAAATGTCCCAGTAAGTGAAGTTAGTTTAGTTTTTGACATGTCATAGCAGGTTAAACACAGGTAACTGATATCAAATCCCATTATATTTAGTGTCCCACAGTCATTCCAGTGAGCCAGCATGCACAATACCAGGGCCCTGACCCACATTAATGGAACAGGGCCATAATTAATATTATTAATCGCACCTGTCTTCACCCTGCTATGACATGCCAAAATGTCTGCTGTGAAAAAGTTCTGCAGTATGTCATACAGTTCACTTCCTTTGTAAAGGCACACTTAAACAATGACCACGCCCCTTTGACCATCACAACCAACCTGTTGTGGGAGCTAACTTTACCAATAGTTCCCTGAACGCACCTCCTCCCAAGCAGTGAGCAAACATCAATTTACGTTTGGTTAATTAGTTCTATTATATATATATATATATATATATATATATATAATATTTCAGATAACAGCTGATGCTCTGATATCTGTGAATATCGGTTGTTGATGATGACATTGTTTAGGATCAGCCATGCGTCTTCTGCCCAACGCATACTGTCCATCTCTCACTACTTTCATGCCTCCTCTGCATCCAGTCAAGTCATGTCATTCCCTTTGTTTCCCATAATGGCCTCCAGAAAAGTGTGTGGCAGAAACCGAGAGAGGAGAAAACTAGAAGCAGATCCTCATTAAATCTCTCGCACAGAAATAAATCACATGCACGTTTTAGCTGGAAAGCACAGGATGCAGGATGTGATGCGAACCTCTCGACTCGGGCTTCTTCTGGCCGAGCCGACGGTGTTCGGGTTCCAATCAGGGTCCTGCTCTGTAAAAAGACACGGACCGGGGGCTCACGGTTATGATGAAATGAGGGGCGTGGAGGATGAGAGGAGAGAAAAAGCAGGGGGCTTCGTTGCCTTCCAGCTCTGACAATTATCTTTGCAATCAACGCTGAGCAAGAACCTTTTTCTCCCGAGGATCCGCCCCGCCTGCACCACTCGGCTATGACCGTGCTCAGCCCGAGAGCATGAGGTGAATGTTGTCGTACCCAGCTGTGTCTTGGCTCGGCAAGAGTTCAGTGCAATTAGAGAGTGAGAGACAAGATCAGGAAACACCCAAAGGCTGTGTTGTCACTGCTGAGTAACATGATGAAGTGAGTGTGGCTGGCAGTGGCCCTCAGAAGGCCCGAAGAGAGATCTGATGTAAACTTGAAGGATTAACAATAAAACTCCAGAGCTTGCACTGAGTGAACTCGCCGAAATGAACACAACGGTGGAGTCAGCCAGTTGTTGTGAGGGCAAAAGGCTGTGAAACATCAGTGAGATAGTTTCAGACTGTTGCTGCGAATCTGCGACTGTGAAGGGAATTACATTTGACTGGGTTGTAGTGATTGTGGCGCTTATTGTCACATTTAGTGGTAATGTGTTTTGCTTTGCTGCAGTGTGGCTTAAGTGATACCGTAGGTGTGTGTGTGTGTGTGTGTGTGTGTGTGTGTGTGTGTGTGTGTGTGTGTGTGTGTGTGTGTGTGTGTGTGTGTGTGTGTGTGTGTGTGTGTGAGAGTGTGTGTGAGAGTGTGTGTGAGAGTGTGTGTGAGAGTGTGTGTGAGAGTGTGTGTGTGAGTGTGTGTGTGTGTGTGTGTGAGACTCGGGACTATTCTCCACCATCTGGTTCAGCTCTTCTTTGGTCACATGATCAGTGGGTAGAGGAGTTCGGTTACAATACAAACACACACAGACACATTCTTAAATGTCGAATTGAAGATTTCCTGTTTTTGTGTTTTGTGTAATTTTCTTACCATGCTTGAGAGCACGCCAAAAACATTCCCTTCTTTTGGGGAATATTTTGTGAGAAATATTGGTCGAGGCACTTTCTCCTTTTCTTGAATTGACAAACCTCTAAACTACCCCCTCCTTCAAGTTCTCACTACCATTCTTGTTTTCGCATATTTGCGCAATGTCCTCAAAGAGACAGTGTGTAGGAATTACTCCCATCTAGTGGTGGAATTTGTATTTTGCATTCAAACAAATAGTGCTCTCTAGCGCGTCGCTTTGTTATGTAACAGTATCTTCCAGGTGATGAGGTTCGATGTTTCAAACAAACGTGTGTGAGCATGTAGAAGTTATTACTTATCACTGAATCACTGTAAATGCAAAAGAAATTCTTCGCTTAGGAGGATAAATCAGGTAATTATACCCTTATGAGGACATATTTATGAATGAAGATATTGATTTTAGCTAATAAATTACTTAAAAAGTTACACACTGTCCCTTTAATGGGTGAAAATGCACCAAATTAAATCTCACCACAACACGGGAAGGACAGATTTGTTATGAATATATGGAGAAGCTTGAGTCGTATTCAATTTATCAAGGATTCTCTCAATTGAGTCTCGTATATCAAACCAATATTTCCAACTGCGGTACCACATACAGCGTGGACCGCCTCTCATCACTCATCCTGTCATCCTCATCGCCTCCCCAACACACATCCACACAAAAACCTCAGTGATTAAAAGAAACTGAAATGATCACGATGGATACATCCCCACGTGAAATCAGATTGTGGTTCGTTGGGGTTGTAATTGTGGAACGCATTTCTCCCAAAATTGGGTCACACATCTTGCTGCTGATCTTGTAGAGGCGTAAGGATCAATTGCTGTCAGAGAGATGTTGGAGATGAATGAGGAGTGAAGATTACTGAGCTGGCGCTCCCTCTCTTTGTCTTTTGGCTCGGAGACATTCCTAGTTTACGATGCAGAGTGCTACCTGAAGACACATTGACAGAAACATGACATTGGATTCCTAAGAATGTGTGTATGTGCACTGTACCCTGTGTGTTTGTGTGTGTGACGGAGGTTTACACTGTCTATTGTTGTGTCTGATCATTTTACATAATTACATCCTGAGAGTATTGCATTTTGGGAGCTCGCCAAATCAAAATCCCCCCACCTAAGATAACTAATTTACACATTATGTTGTTTTTAAAGGTTGTGGACTATTTCTCAGCTGGGTGCGGTAGCTTCCCGGAGATTTAGCTGGTTACCTGGCAACCTCACGGTGGATATAGTTGGATGGAGCCAGCCTGTTTCCCCCTGCTTCTTGTCTCTAGGCTAAACTAAGTTAACCACCCGGTGACTGCAGTGTGCTATTTATCCTTATATATTTTATATCACACAATATGGCGTCGATGCTCTCATTTTACTCCTGGCAAGAAGGACGAAAACAGCAGATTTCCCAGAATCTAACATTTCTACTTTCAACAACACTTTCTAAGCAAACACACATTTTACGTAACTAGCATTTAGTTTGAAGGCCAAAAACAAAATAAAGCATTCCACAGTTTTTTGCTCCCCAGACAGATTACAGTATTTATGTGAACTGTCTGAATGTTTGATGCAAGTGCTCTTTTGCTAATAAAAAAAAAATGTGAAGATAAAGAAACTAAAACACGTTTAAAAACCTGGAAACTGAACAAAAATGGAAGCAGCTTTCACGTTCCATCCTTGTGTACCTTAGCAGGATGATCTGTTACCGACTGAACACGACTCCTACTGAAGAGTATTCTTTCCCTAAACCTCCTTACAAATGCTTCACATTTTCTAATAGGGTTAGCAGCGTTGAGAGTCTGTGTGTGAACAGTAGTTTTGGCTGTTATTTATAATGGAGGGCACTCACATCTATGTGTTATATGATATGTGATCCATGTCGTTACTGACCAGGGGCCTCCACTCTGAGACGACACCCAGGCCCAAGAAGTCACTGCTTTCGCTGAGTGAATGTGTTTTGATTAGACATTAGATCTCGGTCATTACTGATCCATCTCTCTATTAGTGCTGTGTATCATTTCATCTCTCTCTCTCTGCTGTGATTGCTTCCATATGCTCCGGCCCGCAGGCTTCGCAGGCCCACACAGGGCTGTTGTATCTGACGGGGGAGGGTTTAGGAGCCCCTATAATGGGCTTAGACAGGAGACATGGGAGTCCCCCAGGATGCATCAGTGGAGGGGACACAGAAGCCTGCTGATGAAGAGGTGGATGGGTGCTTGATGGGATAATATGGTGGCGGTTAGGGGAGGATTGAGGGGCACGCTGGGCAGATTGAGGAAAGAAGGGCGGACACATCTTCAGGCTAGTTTCGTACTGATGAAAGAATTTTGGATCGCCGAGATGGGCAGAACAGATGCTTCCAGCTAGATCACCACATGTATATGTTAACATCTGCTGCATACACACTGGAGGTATTGTAAGTGTGTGTGTGTGTGTGTTTCCAGTTAGCAGTGTGTATATTCATTTTTTTTTTTTTTTTCACTTCTTGGAAAAAAAGGTGGATTACTCAGCGATTAGGGTGCGTTTGATGGCGTTTCGCTGCTCGGGTGAATTAAGCCTCCACCTGATGGTTCTTACAGACAGGATATGTTTCATATATCCATAATAAGCACAGGGGAGCTTTGGTTGTCAGCTCGACCCCAGGTGGAGCGTACATCTGCCTAAATGGTCTGTGTCAAGAAAATCACAGGAGAAATGGGGATAACAGCTGTGAGTGTCCACGAAAACACAAGAAACGGTCTCACCACCATTTTCCCACTAAAAATGGCTCGCTCGTATGATCGAATGACAGACAGAGTGTTTGGCAGTTTGCTCGTCTCTCTGGCTGTCGTGGTGGTGGTGGGAAGCCAGAGGCGTCAGTGGTGAAAGAGACCCCCAAACTTCAGAGGACAAGGAGAACAACAGGCCTGCAAGAGAGATGCATTTGAATTGCCATATTTTGATTTGTGGCATCTTTTTTTTTTTTTTGGGGGGGGGGGGGAAAGAGAGAGTTTCACTTTTTCCAAAAACCCTGAGCCAGTTTTTCATTTTGTTTTTCATTTATAAGTAATCCTACAGGGTTTGAAGGGAAGTGTTAGAGAGGTGCAAAGAATTACATATCCATAATCCGCAATCAGTGCTCCTTTTTTCTTGTAATTACTGTCTTTCATAACTCATTTGTTGGCACTGCTTTTTCTTTTGTTTTGCGTGCTACTATTTTGTCAGGTTACATAGTTAACTCTGGGGATATCACATATATTTTTGATTGCAGTCCTGCAGAAATTGCTCAGGAAAACGTTCCACTCCGTGAGCACCTCGGCTCTCAGATAACAATGCTCAGAAATGATCCAGCCAGCCGAGACAAGCGTGTGAACACCGTCACCCAAAACTGACTGAAAAGAGGCTAAAGATATTTGGTTTCTTGGCTGCGAAGGAAAAAAACACAAGTCAGAGGACTGTATCTTGTACTGCCTCAGTTCAGGGTAAACTGAGAATACTGTTCTCCATGATTTGATAAGAACCAAGTGCTACACAGCCTTTGGCAGCGGCCCTTTTGGCTCCAGCGTCACTATTTTGCATTGGCCCGGAGCTGGAGAGCGGCAGTGCATCCTGATGTGCAGCTAGTGTTTGTGCTGAACCAAATCTATTCTGTCGGCTCCAGAGATACATCCCCGTGTTTGTCCGGGGAAAGTTAAATCGTGCAGTCCGTAAGACCCTGAAAGAGGAGGCCTGTGGGCCTTTTTTTTTTTAAAAGGAACCACTTTCCAATGCAACACACCGAGCGGCCAATCCACCGTGATTCAAACCATGTGCATGAAACGGGATCATGCTTTTTCAGAACACAGTCTATAAAGAATAGTGTCTGTAATGTGGCATCTGCAGTTGTCTTGTCATTATGAATTTAGTTTCAATCAGCGTGGCCCGAGGGTCCGACCGGGATGCTCTCATTTTGCGGAGGGGCGGGGGACCCATTATGCATATTTAGACGGCAAGACCACAATCATTGTAAACAAACGGCGTCTGTTTGTTTCAGTGCATAAACCTGTTGGAGGCAATCCGATCGTGTGTGGACGTGTGTGCACACAACGCAGTTATTTATTATTCACCCCTGTGAAGCTCTCCATCTGCCGCGCCGTCCTCTGGCATCAGTGAGCCTCGTTATCAGCGATATGCTCCTCGCCAACGAGTCAGTACGCCCAGCAAGACGCTGAAAAACAACTTTATGTTCGCCTCCCTCACTCACCAATTAGTGCTCTATGTTATACATTTCATGTGTCTTTGGGCTAATCAATTCTGGCTATGACGCGTGTTTTACCCTAACCCTTGTTTACCAGCATTCATAAACCCCAACCCCCATCCTCTTTTACCCCAAGATGCACACTGTGGCTTCCCCTGTGTACATATTGCATAGATTGCCTCAACTACTGTACTGTAATTGCCCACAATGTCTTCCACATGTGCTTGTTGTGTTCTACCACCGTTGCTTTCTCCCCAGGGCTGTTGAGAAACCGAGATGTCCACTCGTGAGCATGAGCACCCTGTTGCCCACGTAATGTTCTCATTGCTTTGAGCTGATATTTTTAAATGTGTCTGTCCGTAGAGGAGGGGGGTCTCTCTCCTCGGAAGCTAATCACCACACTCAGAAAAGTGCAAGCAGATGATATTATTTACTGTTTTTTATGTTTACTGTACATAGTCGGTGGTATGGTGCTGCACACGAGCACTGGCCTCGAGGCCCCTTAAGAATGATGTTACACTCAGCACCTAAAGGTCCCAAAAGGTCCCTCTCATAATAGTGTAATACAAATGTAAGATATAAATATTTTGTTTTCCTTCATCGCATGAAATCGTTTCAACAAATTCAGACCTAACTTTAGATATAAAGTTCATTTGTTTTGTTATTTTTTATGTTTTTATGCCCTTTTTGTCAAAAGAACCCCTGATGCACCTAAATCACCACTTTAGCCAAAAGAAGAGAGGAGGCTGTCTTTTAATCAAGAAAAAAAAACACATACAGCAAAACACACACACACACACACACACACACACACACACACACACACACACACACACACACACACACACACACACACACACACACACACACACTCTTTATATCAACCCCAACACACCAAGACCATGTTTGGGGTGTTCAGCTTTTTTATTGCCATGCATTTTGCAAGGTAAAGAGAACCAGGCGAAACGTTATGTGATGAAGATCCGCTGGCTCTGGTGCTTTATGGGGGGTCATCACACCTAAAACCTGTTTGAAGTCAGAGGCTTAGATCTATTAGGTATTCACAGGAAAGCATTATAATATGTCTGTAAAAAAGGATTGGTTATACTGGGAGTCAATGGGACCAAATCGGGTGTTACATATGTGAATATCTCCTACTCTATACAACATGCAATAGAGGGGATCATGGAATTTGAAAAATAATAATAAATACAAATCCTGGCCAAGTTTCATACAATTAGCCTTAAAACTGACCGATATATTGAGATTTAAAAACTGAATACACGTTTGGTCCCCTAAGGGTTTCCCAATTTGCTTTATGACCAAAACAAGATGCAGCTCTTACGTTTCGCTGTGTCGAAGCCAGCGTTGAATCCAGTTTAATAAAGTCCCTCCAGGAAGAAAAGACAGATGACAATTCCACCGGCTATGTCACTCGTACCAAGCAACATGCGATCCAGGTTCACCAGTCTAAATCCATTTGAACGTTTGGATTTATGTCCTGATTTCATTTTCTCAAACTTGACAAGAGATAAATTGCAGCTCGTCACCATCCAGCTGGGCTGAGTTCAGTTAAGCTAGGTTGCCATACTGGTCTGTGGTAGTCAATGTCAGCAATATATCACCCGTCGCTGGATGCGAGAGAGATTTTTTTTCACCAAAGGGGATTCAGAGGACGTCTCACAGGCAGCTGTGTCTATCCTTCCCTCGCTCGTTTCCAAAATCTCATAATCACGAATCTGACTTTTACCAAATATTTAGTAAACTGTAAAAAACCCTGGCGTCTGTTATCATATTCCTTTTTTATTTACTGCTCCCCTGGATATGTAATTGTCCTGAAGTCAAGCCGTCTCTAAATGAAAACAGTGATTGGAGCCCTTCTGAAGAACATAGTTCCCTCGCCCCCGATGATGGAGTGGGCACAGACTCAGAGTAAACAGTGGGAGCCATCGTTTGGAGCCACTGTGTTTCCATTGGCACCCTCACACTTTGTGGGGCTCTTGACTTTGATTGACGCAGCGTGGTTGTTATCGATTCATCGTTCCAAAACGTTCTTCTATACTGATGTTGAACATGAAATCATGTTTATTTAATAAACTGCTGCTACGCACCTAGCATGTCCACACATTAGCCTTTTTTTGGGGGGGACTTCACGGCGATGCACGGTTTCTTATCTCTGCAATGAATGGATCGGGTTGGTCTGTTAAGTGGAATTGCTTTGTTGGGACCTTCTTAGCAAGTATTTACTAGTAAATAAGGTTCCCTCCAGTTGTGTGTGTGCCCTTCTTCCTCTGCCCAGCTGCACTGCTGTCATTTAATCAGACTTCATTGAGTGCCTTAGTGAGCCAGAGTTGTGTAATTCCCCCTAAGTGTGTAACAACTGACTGTTTGTTTTTCTCCTCTCTTGATAGGAGCATGTGACCCCCCCCCCCCCCCCCCCCCCCCCCAGCAGCAGAGAGCAGCTGCAGGACGAGATACAACACTAACAGCAACTCAAACAGTAAGTGCAGAGTTATTTCAGTGAAGATTAATGACCGTGTTGCATTGCATTATCCTTACTAAATGCTGTAAGTGATGTATGTGCATGCATCACCGATGTGTAGAGAGGAAGTCTGAATACGGATGTGTAATCATGAATTATCATGAAATCTGATTTAAAACATTCTTCTAATGAATAGTTTAAAGTGTTACATATATAGGGAGACCGTCTTGCAAACACAAGAACACTCAACATGTACATTTAAGTTTTAAATATTCACCGTGTGCAAGAAAAGTGGCTCGCTCCTTTTGTGAAGGACGGCGGTTGTAGTCATCTTGGATTCACAGCAGTTATGAGTTCCAACAGGGAGGCAGTCATGGAAAAAACATGTTAAAATAGAAACTTCTCAACGTCCACTGATTCTAACGATCCACTTCTCCGTCTGTTCCAAACAATCATTGATTCACTATAAATCGCTGAACAATCGACTTCCAGCAAAGCTTCAGATTTACGAGGAGGCAAAAGTGTGACGGGAAAGCAGCGTTGTGTTCAGGAACATGTGTGAGCGAAGGGTGGAGGAGTGGATTATGCTGCATCATGTTTGATGCTTAGTCGTTCCCAACACAAGAACTATGAGAACTTGTCCACAGCACATTTAGAGCACGTCGTTTTGAATACTACAAAGAGAGTCGGGCACGTTTCCCAGATTTCTTTTTTTTTTTTTTTTAAACGCAACAAATCTTTGTGTTCAAAGGGCGTTTAAATAGTCACACATTACACGTCAGCATATGCACGGGACATTATATCAAATGCACAATGTATTAGTTAAAGTTAGAAAAACACACATTTAGTCAGGTTGGGTTATGGAATACATCAAATGTTGTCTTTGTGAACAGGTATATACGTTTCTAATCACCGTGATTTATTCATAAATCACCTCATATAAAATGCTAAGGAGAGAGGATGTGAGAGTGCTCAGGCAGAGGGGAGAATATAAGATTTACTGGGCAGGAGCCGACATGACAGATGAATTTCCAGCCTATGATGGGAACATAATACACACATCTCACAGCACAGAGACGTCTCCCTTAATTCAACCTATCATGACCATCACACAGGAACACGGCCAAAGCAGCGCGGCTGTGAATCTTGCTCTTCTTTCTCTTGAATGCTCATAATTTGGCTTTTTGTTCTTCATCCCTGACTCTGCTGTTCGCGTCGCTCACAATGTTCCACGGGGATTTTTTTCTGAAGCCCTTGTTGGATTTTGCCAGCAGGCAGCTTTTCACACACTGTCAGCGCAGCTCACAGCTCTCCTGAGCGGAGGAAGGCAGTCTGGTGTGTTCAACAGTGGTGGCCCGATCTGATCCAGCCACTAGGGGGCAGTGGTATAGTAATGGTGATGTGGTGACATTGTTTAGATAAAAAAAAAACACTGATGATGATCTGCTTACATGAAATGGTATACACTTCTGTACATGTTTTAAAACCACTGTTAACATGATGTACTGATTGGCAAGTGTTTGGAAACAATCATCGACGTGCTGTCACGGGTAACCGGTGTTGAACTCCACCTTTGAATCCGATTTTATGATTAGCCCTCAAAGAGCTGTTTGTATGCTAATCATCCCCCAATCTCTAAATTGCTACCAGGTAGGATGTGTCCCTCTTCTGCTGCGGGAAAAAAACCCCCAACAGATAGCCCGCAGATTGCAGTTGAATACATAATTGATGAAATTAACCTGGAGGAAATCCGCAGAATATGAGCACCAGGTTTCAGATCAGTTTCTGGATCTACTTCCTTCCAGCCTCCAGGTCTCTCTCTGTCTTTCTCACACACAGTTAACAGAGTATTGACAGCGTAGTATAAAGCATCCTGTGTAAAAACGTCTGATGTGAGTTTATCCCTGAAGTCAATTTGGTGCATTTTGATGCATTTGGAGTTTCTCGGGCGTCTGTTATCCATCGCAGAAAGGTTTTAAAGGAGGGAAAGTGTCCAAAGTACCTCCAATGGTGTGTTGTCTGGCGGCTTCAGATGGATGGCAGATGAAGAGAATGAAATGTTCTGAGACGACAAAAACCATCAGGATCCTTTAACTCGTCCATGTTTCTGGTTATTTTCATTATACTTTCCGATCACATTTACATAGCAAATCATTTAACAACACAAGTTTGTTCCCTTCCTCGAAAATGAGTAGAGGAAGGAGGCCAGACTTCAATCCCCTTTTTTTTCCCCTTCACCAGCTTTTAATTATCATACCGCGAACGCCAACAACAATATTTTTTTGGTTTGCGATTCAGATTCCAAAAACCCAAACACGATATCGTGGCAACAGTATTCCAGTTTTTTTTTACATTTGGGGCAGCTGTGGCTCAGAGGTAGAGCGAGTCGTCCTCCGATCGGCGGTTTGAATCCCGGCTCCTCCACTGCCTGCCGAAGTGGTCCAAGGGCAAGATACTGAACCCCAAATTGCCCCTGAAGGCTCTGCCATCAGTGTATTAAACATACTGAATGTAGTGTAAGCGCCTTGAGTAGCTAGCTAGAAAAGCGCTATAAAAATGCAGGTCCATCTCCATAAAAACTAGAAATGAAACGCCAGAATAAAGTGTACATTTTGTACCACCTTGTCATTTCAAATGCTTGATTTTAAAAAGAAAATTGTATTTCTATTAACAAAACAAGTACAAACCTCTGATACCAGCGAAGGTTTTCATGCCGTTGGGCCCTGAGCCCCGATATTCATATTCATTCATATTTTAATAATGTATAGCAAATATACGGCAGTGGGAAATAAAGCTGAAGCACCGCAAGCATTATAACCGTTGTCCAACAGGCGTGCACGGTGACATTCCTGTTACAGGTAGGCTGTAAATGCTGCATGGTGGTGGTCTTTTTAAAAAGGGCGAGTTTCACTTCTGTTCCTCAGCGGATCGCCGCCCCGACGTGTGCAGTGATTTACGAGCCGCGTTCCAAACGCTGGGTTAGGAGTTCCTGTCTGGGGGCTGACATCCACCCGCTGATTGCCACTATTTGTCCATGTGCATGTGGGTGTGTGTTGCATGTGTGCTTTTAAAAATGGCAGCGGGGGCCGCTGCTTTATTAAAGCCAATATGAGCACGTCTCTCTCAGCCGGTCGGAGGGGGGGGTGGCGGGGCGTTTTCCTGTCTGCGCGGTGAGACCGGTGTCCTCTCAGGTCTCTCTGCTTTCTCTCCTGGTAACTGGATACTGTTGCACTCTGCTGGGTGCTGATGGATTGTATTTTAAACAGAGCAATATGAACTGGGAAACCAAACGGCTTCAAGTGCATCACTGAAATGTAACCACACACACACTTAAGTAAGCTACTAATTGCTCTGATTTTGGAAGCTTAAAATCTTAACGAGGAAAAGTAAGCAAAGGCGGAAAAGAAAAGGGCCGTTTTCTCGGATTTGTCATGCTAATGTACTCGGCTTTGGGTCTTTTTTTTTTCCTCTGTTGAGATTAACTTCATCCTGTTTATCTTGGGGCGAGGTCGGACATGTTGTTGCTTGGACAGGTCTGTGTTGTGTGCTCTCGGGCCGTGATGGATCTCTGCCATCGTTCACTGACAGACTACTGTGGACGCTGTATCGGCCCGTGACTAATGCATACGTTTGTGTGAGTCATCGCCGGATGAGTTTGCCTGCGTGGATGTCTTTTAATGTAAATACTGTGCATCGGTTGGATGGAGGGGAAAAAAAGCATTCCAGTGGTGCGTTTTGTACGTGAAAGCACTCGGTCCCCTTTTAGGTCAGTGCACAGCAGCAATGTGACGCTCCTATAGAACATGGCAGGTGTTCGGAGGGAGGAGTGTCTGGGATCGTCCCGTTGGCATGCGCCTGCTGTCTCTCGTCTTCCTCCCCCTTCATATGGGTGTTTGTGTTTCTGAATGTGGACCACCCAAAGCCTTTTGAGCAATAACAATAACAGGTCCACTTCCTTCCAGTGATATGGCACTGGTTCCAGGCGAGGGCTGTAGATGAGATGGACGCTATCGGTCCACATCACAGCAACAGCAGCCACACAGTTTAGTGGACTTGTCACAGCTGTGCAGAAGGTCGTTCCTCCTCGTCCCGGTGCCTTTATCTGAGAGACCCCCGAATATACAGTCGCATTCCTGTATTTGGAGTAGTCCGGTGTTCTTGAAATGCAGCCATAGAGAGGATTTTCATATCAAGATGTTCAAGCTTGATGTTGCAATTAGTCTTTTAGTTTTTCTAAATCCCGTTGCAACATGTGGGGAAAGAGATCTTCTTTTAATCTTAAAGTTGTTGTTTGTTTTTGTACTTTCTTTTTTTGCCTCCTAACTTCTGCGTTAACAAATTCTTCTGGCTAGACGGCATTTTTGTTTTTGTGATTCTTTTTATTTTTGCTATTCTTTCTCGTGCTGGCGAGTTAAAATACACTGCGGTAATTAATATGATAATATGTGTGTGGTGGCATAATGTTTTCCAGGCATCACTGTGTGATATATTAAATTGAGTTTCAGTGAGGTTTCAGCTGGAAACACTGAGGAGAGACCAGAGTACAGTATGTCTCTGTCAGTGCTTGGAGGGTTAAGGGAGGAGGGGGGGGATAATATTTGAGAGAAGAGCACTTTACCCGCAGCAAGAACTATTCTTATTTGCTCAGATAACTGTGAAAATTTCGCTCCGTTCAAGTGCAATGTTTGCTGTTGGGGAGCAGAATTAATGGTGTTTGGGTTCGGCTCCAAGACACTTCTCGACACGCTAACACACGCGGTACGGGAAACTACGGTATACTTCAGCATCACCTTGATGATTTTATTACATCACGCAGTTTGGCCTCAGGAATCAGGTGTCGCTAATGCATTTCATCAAAAGGGAATCTCTAGCGTCTTGTGCTTTGTTTTTTCAGATCCCTCCTCAAAGTGGCTTCTCGACGCCCCGGCTCTTACAGCGTGTTAATGTGCGAGGGGCTGATTCACGATGTTAAATGACAGTGGAGCTCTCATCTGTGGTTAAACCGGGTGCAGCATACGACTCGGATGCCCATGGCTGCCAGTCCCCCAGAATGTCTAGACGGGGTAAACACCAGGCTTTATAGACCTGCCGACTGACAATCTCTGATGATTGGTTTTGTGGGATGTGAGAGGCCGGGTCAGTTAAAATGATTGACAGCTAGTGGCATTCTTTTGTGTGTGGTGGTGGGGTGTATTATCTGGAGCAGTGGCTTCTTCCCCTTTATGTCTGATGTAAAGCACCTTCAGTGAGGAGAATGGGAGGCCTCCACCTGCTCAAGCTGTTAGGAAACGATGAGCACAAATGCCGCTCATAACAGTGAGGTGGATGGGGGACGGTGACATGAAAGGCATTCATCTCTGCGGTGCGTCTGGCTCATGAGAAGCACCGTTCCCACAGCCAACAATAACATCCATAAAAACAGCTGGTGGATCCTACTGGCCGGCCCTGGGACCTTCAGAGGAAAAGAAAGTGTTGCTTTTGATTTGCTTCAAGATGATCAGATCCCACCGCGCTGCTGGGAGTGTGTGTGTGGTTGTTGCAAACTGGGGTATGGTTATACTTCTTGTTTATAATTATTCTTGTTGTTATTTATGTGTTTGGCTTTTGAAGCTGATGTGAGCTTTGGCAAGGCCCGGTCCCCCCTGGGGGGTCCAGTGCTGTGATGTGGTTCACAGCCCTGGCACTGGATGATGGGTATTATACTTTCATTATTACACAGATACAGCTACACACACGTTCACATACACTTCCATGCTCACACAAACGCTGGTTTAATCCATCCACACTGGCTTCTCTTACTCTTTTATTTTGCTCAGTTGCTAATAATTATCATTGGAATGATCTTTGATCCCAATGCCTCCTCACACAGGATATTTAGTTTATTTGTTTATTCTTTAGTCTTTTTTACATAGCTTTCTAAGAAAGAGTGAGTATTATTTGCCCCATCTGCATGGTGAGTGGTGCCACTTGCAATATCCCCCTTAAGAGAGAGGATTTTAATGGCCAATGATTGGAATCTATCTGCCTTTGATTAAAGCAAGCTGCTGAAACACTAGACGGTTCAAACAATATGGTGTTAGAATGAAGAAAGCTTTCTGCACCCCATCCATCGACACACTCAAACTCCTCCCTACATGTATCGTTTATGGATGGGAGCAGCTTGAATGTGCAACTTAATCTTTTCCTTATTATTATTATTCACTTATTGCTGGGTGCATGTGCATGATTTTGCTGTGTGAAGATATGAGTTGCAATAGTACATTTAAATGGAAATGTGCCACGGCAATGCTTTGGTTAATCGCTACCAAAGCAAAGCAATAGCTTAGATCCGGATCAGGGTTGCACCATATTGCCAAAGGCATCCCAACTCTTTTGCTCCTGCACCCTCAGGATGTGCTCTCTCGTCTTGTTTCCCAGGGATTAAATCGTTCTCAGACAAGGAAAGACCTATCACAGTTCAGGTTTGGTTTCAGAGAAATCTCCTCTCTCCTTGTCCTCGCTGGAGCGTCGTATGCCAACCTCACTCTCCGTTATGCTGACGGGAAGAGGAAGTGAGAGGTGTTATGAAGAAAACGGCGCATGTGTGTGCATCAGTGGCCGCACTTGTGCTATACTGGGAATAGCATTCTTAAGTTAGCACATTGCGGTGACAGCGATATAAGTGTGATTTTTCTGCAGCTGAGGGTTAGCAGGTTCATTGCACATTGCTGCTTATAGTCGGGCCCGAAGGGTGTGGAGTTGGCAGCCTTTACTGCTTTTCAATGTAGCTTGGCACGAACAGTCAAACCATAGGCCCGTCTCAGGTTGATGAAGATGAACTCATAAGAACAGTGAGGGCAGAAAGGAGGGATTGGAGGATTCACATACCATGACATTCACCTTTGCCAAGTTTTTTTCATTTTCTTTATTATATTGTCCTGCAGCAGATTCCCTTCTGCTCGTGGATATATACTGTCCAAATCTGAGCAATATGCCTTTTGTCCACAAGGGGGTGGACATTCAGCACATGAGTTTCAACAAGTGGTGACCAGATACACAGTGAATCCTCTCTGAAAGGGATTCAGCTGACCGTGTCTTTGTGCTGTGGTTTTGTTTCACTCCTGCATGAACACAAAAAGAAAAACTCCTTGACAGGGGAGGAGTTGAAACTCAAGAGGACCCGATCATTACCTGTAAGGACCTGGTTATTACCCCCATCAGCGTCAAAGTTGTCCGGGTAATGTCTTCAAGAGTCCTCCAACCCTGAAGTAACTTGTGAATATAACAAATATGAGTGTGACAAATGTCATTTAGGATGGATTTGGGGGGGAAATGGCAGAGTAAGAAGGATATCAATTCATAACAGCTTGCAGCTTCCCAGAGCCAAATGCACTTATGCTGCATGACAGCAGGAAGGGAAGTTAGGATTAAGTTGGAATTTCACATTGTTACAAATATTGAGAGGACCAGCAGTTTTGATTCTCAAAAGTGTTTTATTTTTTATTTCTTCACTTTTATATAATTTTGTTCATGCAAGCATAATGTCCAATTATTTCCCCCCCTCTGACAACCTTGCAAATAATAGCACCATTATTTCCAGCTGTACTATAGACATAATGGTAATAAATAATGATAATAGTGATGTAAACATCTTAAGTAGAGTCTCAACAGCGATGGATACTTTGTGTCATTTCCTGGTAGTATTTCTGTCTAAATGTTGCCAGGGTCATGAAGGCCTCTAATCAGTTTGTGTACGTTATACGGGAGCCATGGCAACACGCACAACAGAAAAGATTTAATGGCCCCCCTGCATACGCTGTTTAAGCATATTTCATATCACTGGGCTGATAACGGATGTTCTCTTGAACACACCACCTCACTGTTTTTACATTTGTATACGGTTACATTTTCCGGGAAAAAGAATATCCAAAATGTGTTTCACACGTGCCATGATACGTCATATTTATGTCACATAAAGAGTTTTGTGTGTGATCTGCTATCAGTCAAGTCGACGTCAAATAGTCCCCGCGTGGGTGCAGAGGACGTGTCTGAGGATTTATTAGACCCCGCAAGTCCTGCTCACTCAGCCCCGATGCACTTATCCAACATCTTCAGACGCACCGCGCAGCTTCTCTCTCTCATTCTCCCACCAGTTATCTCTCCGCAAGGATCCCGCCACACCACCGCAGTATTATCATCTGCATGTGTATGATCCCCAAAACATTTGAGCGCTATTGTTTCTGGAACCGCAGTCCTTCTTTTGTCCCTTGTCTGTCAGTCCATTGTCACACTTTCCAACTTTGACTCTCAAGGGGAATTTATGGGCTTGTATTGGCCCGGTTGAAGCTTGTGTTGGCTTAGGTATTAGGATTATGCTGGCAGTACACTGGACCATCAGTTCAAATAAGGGACATTTCTCGCGGTATGTTAAGGTGGGCTGTTTAATCTCTTACAGAGAAATCTTCAAGAAAAATGATCATATTCTCCAGTAACATCCTGTACCAATAGAGTTGAAAATTAATATTTCCCATGTATTTATTGTCATATTTATCATCCAATGCTCTAAATGTCAGGATGTGTTGTTTCTTAGGTGACCCTCTATGACCTTTTTTTGTTCATGACATCATTTCCTGAAGCTTCACATGATTAACTCGAGGCATGTGCTCACTTATAAAACACACACACGCTGGAGTTTCTGTTAGCAGGCCGCCACATTTGCTGATTTCATACCCATGAAGGAAAATGCCATCGGAGTTGACCAAAGATACACAGCAGTGTGTCATACTTGTCCCGCCTTAGCATTTTCACTGTAAAGGCACGCTGGTATGTTTGTAATAAGCCTAATCTGTCTTCATTTGTGTTTGAACTTGCTGAACTCCATTTCCAGATTCAAGCTCCACTGATTCACACGTCAGAATGCCTGGACGGCTGCCATTCCTAATTTTCCTCGGCTTTTCCAGTCATGGTCCCCATTTTAAGCTGCTTTTATAGCATGATCTCTGTTAGGTAGAAAAATAATCCCTTTTTAGAATAACATCTGAGCTTTGACTGACCTCTTACTACCTGTCAGAGATGCAGAGTAGCAGCGTGTGTGCTGTATTTTCAGAGATCGAGTCATCTGTCCATGACTACAGTATCTGTCGTCCGCCCGTCAGCGCTGGATCAACACAGATGCCTTGGCACGTGTATTTGCATTCATGCCCGTGTATTCTCTGTCTTACTGATAGCTGGATCTCTGACCCCGACTGCGTTTGCTAAAGCACTTGCATTTGCAGCTGCTGCGAAGGTCACCGGCGAACACTGGGTGTTGCTTGACCCTGACCTGGGTGTGTTAAACCACTCAGAGCTGTTGTTATTTAAGAGCAAAGGGAAGGGACGATATAGGGAGGGGGAGGGGGGGGGCAGAGTTTAAACGAAGAAAAAGGAAGGGACTCTATAAATCAGGAAAAGTGAGAGTGACCTTTTTGCGGAGGTCAAAATGAAATAGAATGACCTCTTTGTGATCATTGGCTGTCTATGGAGAAAATGTCGGACATATTTGCGAGTGGACTGCAGAGGGTAGGTCGCCTACTTTGTTTGTTTTGGAGTGTTAAAGGAACAGTACCGTCTCTATGCTCCGGCGGATGGAATTTGGAGTCAGGTTGGTGGCTCAGGAAGATCCAATCATTCCATTGTTATCTGGGAGAACGATGGTGATGTAGTTGTCCTTGGAGACAGAAGGGGCACTGAGTGCACCTGGACACGCCGCTCATTCCACCGCTACGGCGGTCCAACAGCTCGTAGCGTTTTGAACAAATATTCCTGGAGCACCAAGACGGCGGATTCTGTAAGAGAGGCAGACTTACCCACGAGGGATCCCTACCTGCCAGTGCAGGAAAAACCCATGCCATAATGCTGAAGGTGGATGGGTGAGTGAGTGCAATATTTTTTGTCATCTGTCAAATTTTGGAATAGCAATCACTGAAGTAAGAAATTTGGAGCGGATTCACGCCAGATGATTTTTTTTTTTTTACAAAGCAAGGGAAATGGAAAGAAAAGAGAAAATAAAGAGGATTCAACAGGGACATGAATGTGTGAGGACTTCTGTGGACTGAAGGACTGTGTTTGCCTGCGTAACCATGTAACTGTTGAGCATTAAGAGCGAATATCCATTTACCCGTCATCATATATAAAAAAAAAACCTGGGCAGCCACACCGCTGCGGCCCAGTCTGGTGGGGTAAATGTCTCGGCACATGGGTGTTAAGTAACGGAGGGTTCTCATGGAAAGTGTCAGCACCACTTGCCTTCCTTCCTCCAACTGGCTTAAATGCTGATGCATATAAAAGTCCATGTATGCAATTAAATAATGGAATGCCTTTTTCAGTAACATTCATTGGTTTCATTCATTCCTTTAGTGCTACCGCTGTCCGTCACTTTGACTTTATGACTGGCGAGGGAGGCGGCCACTGAAGTCGGGGTTGTTCTCGGGGGAGCGGAGCAGAGGAGTGATGAGGGGGAGTGATGCTGTCACAGATGTGGGTTTGGCTGGTCAGGGATCATTCGGTCAGGAGAATGAAGACAACAAAGCGTATTGTTGTGATGGGACCCGGCAGATTAATAAATCATCTGTATCATTGCCCACAACACATCAACTCGTGCCAGTTCTTAGTCTTAAACAATGACAGCCCTTTAATAATGCTCCTCTGACATGGTTGCAAGTCTGGATGTGCAGAAAGACCTACCACGCACAAGAACCCTGTTGGGGGGTCAAAGAAATCCATCGTTGTCATCAAAACCATCAGTTCATGTCTTTTTCTGTGAACCCCACTGTGTCATAAATTAGTGACACGCTCATTCAATGTGAGGTCGTTGTTTTGTTGTCACATGCACTTACTAAGCACATACGTCGCACACAAATAAAGGCGGTATCGCCACATGAACACAATAAACACCATTTGTCCGCCTCCAATTCTGATGCAGGTCCAAACCGGGGCCACATTGATGTGATCTTAGCTTTTGAAAGTGATCACAGGCCCGAGTTAAACCCCGGAGGTTTTCACCGTCGCTTTTGTGCGTTTCACAAATCGGTTGTGGAGGAAGGAACCAAGGAACCGTTCTCGGAGGTTATTCCAGCGCTGACATGGCTGGCTGGGACCAGTGTAGTCTGGATTGTGTAGAGAAATCCTACTGAAGTGTCCGTGGGGCTCATTCATTGAGGACGCAGCGGGATGCAATCAGAAATATTTTACAGAGAACACATGCATGTGCATATTTGTAAGTGTTTATCTCGCCTCCCAACTGACGCAACCGGCGATCTCAGATTTCAAGGCCGAGATCGTTTTATTCCAAAACAGAGTGTGTGTGTGTGTGTGTGTGTGTGTGTGTGTGTGTGTGTGTGTGTGTGTGTGTGTGTGTGTGTGTGTGTGTGTGTGTGTGTGTGAGAGAGAGAGAGAGTGTGGGGTGAACTTTCTGCTTTGTACTTGCACATTCCCGGCTCCGTGTACACATTTTATATAAGCATGCGTTCACAAATGTGTGTCTCTGGTCTCAATAGTTGGTAACACTGACATCAGCCACAGTAAACCGCCTGTGGCAAAGTAAGAGGCTGGGTGGAAAATGAGGACTTGTACTATCAAAGTCAGGGTGTGTTTTCATTTGATTTGGACGGGTGTCAATTCCGTCGTATCGGTGACGGATGAGCATGCTATCTCTTACGGCACCGCTGTGTTCATTCCAGCTTTCCGCTTGTAATCACAGCTCGTCTTGTGTCGGCTTCAGATGCTGACTTTATTATGAAGGTAAGTCAAGTCAGGATTTGTATAGTGTGTATTGTTGTGTGTAAAACCATAACCTGTGTCAGCATTGGTTTAGAAGATCTTCCAGCATATAGAAGGCACTTCCAATGAAGGAAATTGTGTCTTAAGGTTGTGATGGCTAACGTATATATTCTATATGTGTTGCATGCTATGCTGTGCTTTGCTCATACAGTGTGATTGTACAGTGTGTGTGTGTATGAGAGAGACAGAGAGAGTGTGATGAGGGTCTTTGCTGATATATCTAAACAGACCTGATATTACAGCCCCAGCAGTCATCAGATGTGCATCTCTCCGACAAGCCGAAGTGTCAGCCTTTGAAGATTATGACATGCGATGCAATAACATGAATCTTTTTCCATGTTATTACAGTTTTCGTTTGGAGTATTGGGGCTCTGCACATGGAAGCTATTACCCTGAGGGCTTATGACTGCTTTTCCATAGAGAGAAACTGGGTCGCAGCCCCTCATGCCCAGGGGCTTATTTTCCCCTGAAGCCCCCTGTCTTCTCCGTGGAGGAGAGGAAGGCCTGGTTTCCTTTTGAGGCTAACCATAACGAGTGTGAAACCTGGCCCACAAGAAGTCATGTGTTGTCCTGGAAGAAAACGTCAAGCGTTTGCAGTGTAGGATTATTGTATGCATTAACATTATTAATGGACGCGAGGCAGGCCGCCAGTCCGCCATCAATTTAAATTCACCTCACAGAGGAATGAAGTTCAATTCTTTTTGACGTTTTTTCTCTGATGGATCATATCTTTCCATCCCTAGCTGGCCTTCACACAACAATTGATATGCAGCTTTGCCATGATGGAACATCCAACACCTCTTGCCTCCCAATTAAGAACCATCGGTGTTCTTCCTTGCCCATCCAGAGACGACACTCCAAACTCCTCCCGGCTGCTGGAACCAGTGGTCCAGACGCAGCAGGCCTGCAAAGGAGAGGAGAGTCATAGGAAGCCCATCTGGACTCCATCAAGACTAGGTAAACAGAGCCAGATCCTACATGGAGCAGCGGAGCCAGGCCTTGGCTCCCACCCACCATCACCAAAGACTCAAGGCAATGGCTCCAGATAAAAATGATACACTGTCATTAACTGAAACCGTGTGCAAAACATGCAAATCTGCACACAGCTTGGTGCGCCCTCCGTCAGCCTTATGTCATTTTGGCTTCGTCCTCCAGTAGAGTCCAGGAGAAGAAGAGAGGAGTTATAAATCTTTACCAAGGCCTGGTCATGTTCTTCTTTTTTCCTTTTTTGTGATCCGTTAAAACAGCTTAAATAATGTCTTCAACCAGACACTAGCGGTGCAGTCCCCACCGTGTAAAAAAGATGAGTTCTAATTATTAATTGAAGAGGGTTAATGAATACTAGTGGGAGACAAGTTTGTTGTTGATACATGAAGAAATCTTCTGCAGTCAGATCCAGACGAGAGAATCTGAAAATGACCTTTAAAATAAAAAGACTGTATGAGATCACAGATTATTCTGTCCCCTGCAGTACCGTGTGGACATGACCTCTTAACACCCCGCATGTGTGTTTTGAAGATCGTCTGCTCGGTTGATTTAATGCCGCTACTTTGGAATGCATCTATTGGGTGTCTCCACTTGAATCTCCTTGTAGAGTACCGAGCTGTGAGCTAATATTAAAAAAGGAACGCTGAAGGAAAATGAAGTGAAACAGCAAGTTTCCACACGTGTTTGGATTATAACCCTCTTACACTTCACGACTGCAGGCACAGAAACAACAGCCTTGTTCCTTCGGCACTTCATCTCCCAGCAGCCAGTCAGCACTGCGTATTTCTTCCCGCGAGCGTCTCTCTTTTGCCTTTTTATGTTCCGGCATCGACGTTTGTGGACCTAACGCGGCCTTGTTGTCGCACACTGCGAGGTCAGGTTCTTCCACTAGCGCGCTGCAAACTCTACACTTCATTACTTTAGTGTTTTATTGACCCGAGATGTTTTCTGTCTCTCAAATAGAGAGATTAACTGTCCTGGCCTCGCGTTTCGCTACACATTTGATCTTTTGTTCTATGTGGCGATCAGCCTTGGAAAGAGGACTGGCGGCCATAAAGAAAGTAACTGCTCTGCGTCCTGTTTCTGGAGAGATTTATTGTAATAATCAGGTTGTAAGCGGTCACGGTCGGGGCAGCTACATATGGAAATACGAAATGGTAATAATGATAATAGGCCTCCTTTATAAACACTGACGTTTGGCCCGGTCTCTCATTGAAACCAGTAGGAACCCCAGCGGTCCGTGTTGCAGACATCATTAGCGATCCGCGCTTGAAGATGCAGGATGGTTTGGATTGAGGGGAGAAGTTGTCATCTGGAGGAGGCCCGTGTTCTTGATGAGCTCTTCCATCGGGAGCCTGCTTCCAAGCATTGGAAACAATTTGGGGTTTAGCGGCAGACTGAAGCATAGCCCGGCCTCTGCTTGTTCCCCCGCTACATCGGCTTTCCTAGCATGAAGTCAGACTGCTCTAATTTCCACAGTAATATGTGACTGGAAAACATAACCACTGCATTGCTCTGCATATGACTCACATTTTAAATCAACTTTTCTGGAAATTAAATGTTTGGACCATTCCCCATTTTTTAACAAGGACATTTCTCACCTGTTCATGTGTTTGTAACCCTATCAACCAGACAATAATGTAAATGTATTAATATTGTGTGTTATAGTTATGTGCAACTATATCGTGACTTGGTTAGGCAACTAAAACTACTAAAACAGTATGTTACGCTTAATAAGAAGATGAATGTTTAATTCAGTTTTTCGAGAAGACACACACTCTTGTTTCCTGCATGAAAGTCAGATGTCCTGCAGACATCCGGAGCCTTCTTCTGCCTCATTTTATAATATAAGGCACACAATGCTTCCTGCATTAGTATATGCATGTCATTCATATGAATGCTGTGCTGATAGTCCTTACTTGTCTTTACCTCTTTTAGAAGAAGAGGTGACACTAACTTAAACAACAGCAATAATGAAGACCTCGTCCCCCAAGGTTTTTGACATTAAAACAGGCATTTGGAAAGAATGCTGTGTATGACAGCAGAAAAGTGTGGAAGACAGACGGTGAGTATAAGCGAGATGCTATCTGGCTGAGGATGTGCGCCTGCATCCATGTGTGTATTTCATTTCCCTGTGCTGTGGGGATTCTATTACCTTTCAGCAGGGAGAGCATTAATGCGGCTTATGAACACCATGTGTCTGTCTTCCCTGTGTACATGGGCAACGTTTATTAGATCTTGCCTGTTGAAAATGAAGACCGCACCATGTGAGGGTCGGCCATTGTTTGAAATCGACCAAAACTGAGTCCGTCTGCTTTACTGGTTGTGAGCATGGGAACGTTCACTCCCACTGCGGAGCCAGGCTATACTATACCTGATACAAAATACACACACACACACACACACACACACCCGCTGGATGCTTTGCATCTGGTGAGGTTGATTGTTGATTTTTTATTCAGAGCAGATTCATTGGCAGAGAATGGGCGTGGCCTAGTGTCAAGGCTACTTTAAATCGGGTCTGCTTGATATTTGACACACGAGAGTGTGTTTCACATGACGTAAGCACCTCCAGTTAACCTTAAAGTGGGTCATTTTATGCCCCTTTGGTCCATATAGGAGGTACCGTACGAGCTGTCAAGGGAAAAAAGTTCCACCTTCAATCTGCCATCCAGACGACACAGACTGACACTGACATTTATAAAGAAATAAGCATCAATGGGTCAGTGATTATCCTGAGCCTTTATTACAGAGCAAGAACTAGGGGGGATTTAAACGTCAACAGAGCAGGAGTATAGCTTGTTGATGATTTATATTTAACCCATTTTGAATGATTGCTTGCCTCTGTGTAGCAGCAGGTAAACCTCTTCTGTATATTTGAAAAAGTGATAAGTGTTGGGAAACCCACCCCATAATTTGCGCACGTCTTAAGTGCACCATAAGCCTCTGTCCCTCACCACATTCCTGTGCCACCCAGACTCCCAAATTACTGTAAACTAAACCAAAGCCACACCATGGCAACGGAAGGGTGTCAATTTGGACAGGAAAGAATTTATTTGAACGTGACTAGAGTTTCTCTAGCTCAGCTCCCTGGTGGGGATGTGGAGAGCGTCTGTCTCTGGTTACTCCGTCCCTCGACGTATGTGCCACATGCACCCCAAACAATAGCCGATTCATCCGTCTCTCGGCCTGTTACTACTCCACAGTCACCAGGAAGCCACCAGGAATTAAATGCACCTCACACAGTCCCGAAAGTGAGAATATTTTCAAATAAACATAAACATACAGTGCATGCACACATAAAAAAAAAACCTTTAATCATTTGTTAAATGAAGTGTTGTATACATTTCCCAACAGAGATGCAAAATCAATGACCAGAAAAGAAACATTAACAAACAGGATGTGTCTAATGCTTGGAAAAGGTAACTTTGGAGTTTATTTTTCTCCTATCATGGGAATATACCACACCCTTACCTTACCTTACCCTTGGGTGGCGTCCCATCAAATCATTATTAACCGGTCCGGGTATCAGCCGGATGAGACCAACTGTAAAATGATCAAAAATAGTGGCCCAAGCGTTGACCATGAACTTCACATCCCACCTGAGACCTTGATGGCATTTCATTTCACATATCTCTGTCTACTCTCTAAGTGCATACAAACTACCCGTATGCTTCCAATGAGTTCCATGCAAAGAAGACATAAGTGTATATCAGCAGATAGGGTTGAGGTATATGAATCAACGGAAATAAAGTTTTGTTGATGCATCCCTACATACGTTCGTATATGAATATCGCCTGCGGTCTCCCTCTGAGTACCTGGTATGACCTGAGACTCCTGATCCTTATCGGGTCTCATATTTCTGTGTCTGCTGAAACATCTGGGAGGCTCCGCGATGGCGCTGTGACCCAAAATGTCATTTACTTCCAACAAGGAAGCCAGCTAGGTTTATTATTTCTTCTCCACAACCTACTAGCATGACGCACTGTGAAGTTGTTGTTTTTTTTTTTACTTTGGTAGCATAGAGGAGTAATTGATTCACAGCGTCTTGCCCGTACACATACTGTAGGCTCTGTAGAAGCCGGGGCTCAGGTCGCACTCCAGAATAATAAAACCATAGTGGGGTGATGTGTGTGTGTGTGTGAACCCTACTGGACAGTCCCCCCTTTCTCTCTATTCTTCCTCCCCCCCCCCACAATGATTCCTCCCCAGGTCAGAGAGTGGAGGTGATGATGGGCCCCACAGTTCCCCCAGTAGGCCTTTCTTACTGGTCACACTCTGAATGCTTGTCTGTTCCCTGACATCTCCATCTCTCATCACCACACCATCAATCCCATGCCTCTTTAACCATCCCTGCAGAGACAGGGCTCCACTTTGTCCCAAAAGCCCACCCCACTTCCTCACTGGTCCCCCTGCCTCATGGCCCCCCGCTGTGCATGGGGCGTGACAGCTACCTGACAGCAGAGGCCCCTAAATGACAGACATTTTAGCCGAAGCCCCCCCTCTATCCCCCAACGCATCAAAATACCATTGCGAGAAGCATCCGCATCCCCCCAACAGATCCAAATACCACGTGTCTGTCCAAGAGTGAGAGACCATCCCCCCCTGCTCTGTATATCCATAATGAAGCCCCTCCACCTTGCTTTCATCCACATCAAGGTCCCCTGACCCAGTAAACGCCTGCAGGATCAAGGCCTCCTCGGGGGAATGGAGGTGGATGTTATCATAGCATTCCAGCCCATGTGAAAATATGCCAATTAGCATAGCTGGAGAATGTTATTTTGCTAGCCTCTTTCACTAAGCCCCCCCACCCTAAAGGCAGGCGGAGCTCATGTGGCAGGCTCCTGGCTGTCACTGGAATTGCCATTGATGCTGAAAAATGTGATTTTTTCTGATTAAGCTGCTCCTAAATGTATCGCACAATGTGGCAGAAATATTCATTCTACGGGAGGTGGCACCCAACCAATCCTGTCGGTGTCAAATATGACCGGTATGCCTCAACAACAGTTCCAGTCTTCTACTTCTGTAAGAGCTGTTCCCTGTGTTTCTTGGCTCTGTGGCGTTGTGGCTCACAATGCAGTGATGTCAGTTGACTGGTGATATGCTTTGATAGTAAGTTGATCTGGCTAGCCGGGCTTAATACACTGTGGGGTGTGTGTGTGTGTGTGTGTGTGTGTGTGTGTGTGTGTGTTTTGGTGTCACCATGTGTATTCTCTTTTTAAACTCCAGACAGGTTTATTGGGTGTTTGTACTGCAGAGTAAACATTGAGTCTGATGCCTGTTTGTATAATTTTCCTGCTGTCTATTATGGGAAAAGCAGGCAGTTTAGACAAAAATCTTTTTTTTTTTCAGACAAACCATGACAGCGTCGGTCAGACATCCTGTTAAAATGAGGGCACCTATTGTCCATCCATGTTAATGCTTTATTTAACCAAGTGGTTCGCAGGACTGATACTAATCCAGGGACGTTGCTCTCTGGGGGTGTGGTGATGTACGCAGGGTGGGGGCGAATGGTAAAACAAACACAGGACTTTCAACCAGGGGACCGGTGTTCGTGTCCTCAAGTGTTGTTTTAAAGTCAAGCCAGTGATGTTTTTGACGTGTTTTCCATACGTTTTTCCGATGTTTGACTTAGTTTACATACTTATTTTAAGCCCTACTTTTATGGTTTCCTTAAGCTAACTAGGTGGTTTGGTTCCCTTAACCTTTTTTTTTTTAATTTGTTCAATTTAATATGTTTACTACCAAGCATGGCCAGGCATCAGTATGTGAGAGTCGGGATATGAAAGTATTTGTCTCGTGTGTTTTTTGTGGACTGACAGGAAACCCATACAGGGTTGTGGTGGTGATCAGTTGTGTTGCTACTGTAGTAGCAGTAGTGAGTCATCGTACAACCTTTGACCTTTCATACCTTCCCTGCAGTAATACAGATGGGCCGAGGCCAAGAAGCCTTACAATGCTTGATCTCCAGTGATCCTCATGAATGAAATACAATGGAAAAACATTCATATATATACATCACAAGCAGATGTCGATCCCATTAAACTTTTGACTCCAGAGACCACGATTTTTCTTTTGTTGAGACGGCAGAGATTTAAATGAAGAGCCACAGAAAGCGGAGCTCACAATGTGCGCTAGACCTCTACTCAACCGCACGTCCCGACCACGAACAATGCGCCGTAACTCAAAAGCGTTGTTTGAGACACGAGGCACACTCTAAACGCTGGCTCCGGGTCCAACCTGACCACCATACCGAATGCCTTCAGCTCCCTCAGAGATACAGTACATGCCTCTGTCCGGTTCCAGCACATACTCTTCCTTCAGCAAATAACCACTTGAGTACATTCGCAGTGTACTTTGACTCTGACCAGATTGTCTCTTCCCAGCTACTTTCCATTGAATTCCTCTCCTGTAGTCGGAATAAAAACAGGCATTCCCATCTCGTAGGGCTTTATTATGTTATTGTAGAAAAACGTCATAAATTACATTTCTTGGCAGAACTCGTTGTAACTCGAAAAAAAGGAGCCTCTGCGTTTAGTGTTGTTTTTTTAATGTTTCAGTGCCTGACAAACAGTTCTGCCTTGGCGGGGGTAAACCATTATGTCCAGTAGCCAGGAGGGGGCCGGAAGAGGTTAGAGAGGGATGTTGGGTTGAGCGTGTGTTTGCCGCTTTAGGGTGGAATAGCGGCCTCACTTGCCAAAGGGTGCCGTGGTCCAACAAGAATGTGATACCACACTGCTCTGCTCTCTATAAATCAATGGGCTAGCTGGTTTGGACCGCAAGTCCTAATGATTTATTTGTAAGTAGCACTACCGCTAAGTATTATAAAATGAGATTTTTGCCTATGTCGACAACTGTTTGCAAATTCTTTCAAATTTTCATTCACACAATTGTGTGTATTTACACGTGAAAGCTTCGATCTCAGGCAGGTTAACAGTAGTGTTGTATGCGTCTGGATTTTCATTCACTCTGCCCCTCTATTCCTGGGGGACCTGTGGTTCAGTTTAGGCCTCTGGTTCTGCTGTTGTAAGGATATACGATAGGATAGGTGGTGGTGTCGCTGTTTGGGGTGTTTGTGTTTCGGTGCAGAATGCTGCGATGTTTTTGTTCCTGAAGAAGTGTGATTTTGGCCTCAGGCTGTCATGGCTACTGGTTTCAAGCGGGACGTTAGTTTGAATTACAGCCTGATCTTGATTTAGGGCCTTGATGCTTCCTGCAGATTTACCATACACATAAACAGTTCCTGGTCTGGATAACTCTGTTTAAAGACTTGACTGCTGTGAATCAAACAAGGGTCGCTTTAGATATTTGTTTTGACTTGCTCATCTCGGCGATATCTGATCCGATCAAGCATGATAGCCGTGTTTCTGGAGGATATAAAGAATGTAGACGTTATTATTTTTGGATCGCAGTTAAATGAAGGAAGCTCAAATAAATGAATCTCGAAGCATTGAATGGAAAATACATATCATTTATGACCTCATGCAAACTAGTTTTCCCCCTATATGGCTTACATTCGTAGTCCCATGAACTATAAGCAGATGGTATTTTCACATAAAATTTGAATCCGGACCTTTGCCTGTAGAGATTGTTTATGTTTCAGTGTGTGTTCAAACAGACTAATAATGTCAAATGATGTGAAAACATCACCTCTACTGTGATAAAGACTGAATGATCTAACTCTAACTCTTTTACCTCGAGGGTGAATAAAAAGGCTCCTTATCATAATTAACATGGATTATTTGGCAGAAGTATTTGATTCTTTCTCTCAACAGAATAGCCCGAAGTAGCCGTGATAATGGGCTTCTTTCTCGTTTATCGATTGGCAACGTCAAATCTACATATTTAGAGCTTCGTTCTCAATGTGTTTGCTATTACGCTTGAACGTTAAAGAGAAACTTGCATGTTAGCTGTGCAATGGAGCAGTGTTAAAGACTTGTGGGTCACTACTAGGTCTTGGAATGCGTGTTCATGGTGCAGGTGGGACCGCAGTACACCAGGGCCTTGTACTCAAATGAACAAAAAAGCTGGATTCTGACCTAATTAGAAACAGGAATAACAGTATGTCATACTGGTTTGGTCATGATTTAAGCAGTTCAGCAAGTACTGGGATCCTCCAGTTATATCTTGGTCAAACCTCGGGATCAGTGGAAGAGGATTGGATTTTCTATCATGGCTCCTGTTCAGAGCGACACACCCCGCATGCACTTGTGACTGATTTATAAGAGAGAAAAGTGAAATCCGATGCCCCGGGTGGCTTTGAAGCATGGACAATGTTTCAGGTTGTGCACACACTGTAATCCCTTATGTGAAACCTTGGCTCATAGAGTGTACCCTAATGACACTACCAGTGTTTTTTGGTTAGCTCCTAAACCTGTTGGCGGGATGGCACGTTTTCTCTGGGTCCTGTGTGAGGGTCAAGACTGCATGGTTTTCTATATATGTGTGCACAAAGGAGAGATAGTGGGATAGCATCAGCAGAGAAGTGTATCTTTGTGTGCCAGAAAAGAATGTGGAATTAATCAAGGGACTTGCTCAGTGAGCTATTGTCTGCTTTCATTGCCTCTCTAAATCCTCTCTCTCTAATCACCTTTCCGTCTTTATATAACCTGCCACTAAACCAACCATCACAAGGGTGTCTGGGTTTACATGACAGCCAAACTTCTGCCTCGGAGACTCAAAGCCAAAACCATTCAACGGCTCCCTATGAGGCCATTAAACCCCTCCATCGCCCTCTTTCTCAGTACATTTTCTTCCAGTGTGGTCTGGAGCTATGAAACATGCTGATCAGTTTGCTTGTTTCTGGCGTATGTGTGAGTATTTAAAGCCAGGGCAGACTTTTCATTTCAAGTCTTGTCATTGTTTTACATTTGGGAGCACCTACTGTACCATGAAAATTGAGGTGACATCCATAAAATCCTGCTTGGTTTTTTTAACTGATTTAGATAACTCGGTGAAAAGCGGTTTATCACGCACATTTCCAATAACAGTTCAATGTTTACACTCCGCGTACTGTCAGTAGAGAAAAAAACGTCCAACAAATGTCTCTCTCCTATTTCGTGCATCACAGCCGACCATCAAGTCACTCGATCCTTGTTAGCATACGGAGACGGTTTGCATGAAAGTGGATTTGTCTGGGGAATACAATGGCCTAAACAATGCCATTCGCTCTGGTTGCTTTGCTGCAATTCACTCCATGTGCCAGTTTCAAAACGGAATATTACCAAGATGAATGTTTCAAACGCATTGAGAGATTCTCTGTTAATGGTATTGAATATCATGCAGGTGGTTTTCCTGGAGTAGATTCATTCTTGGTGTCTCACATGTTTGAGACTGAAGAAATCCAATTTTTTTTTAGAAAAGCATTGAACCATGTCTTGCATTTCTGCACTGTCGGTACAGAGTACAGTCATCTGTAAAGAGGAGAACGGGAATGTTGAAAGTGAGGTTTTGACCATGTGGAATATTCATATCATGCCTCAGAAGTCTCAAATTGAGATGGGCTGGATACATCCTCCAAACAAACAAGACATGGCTCCACTAGTTGTGTGAAAACATCCAATTGACCGTCCAAGGCTGCGGTTTGAAGACCAATGGAAATGATCTATAAAAAGCCTGGCCATAGTTGTTGAAAAAGGAGAGAAGCAAGGCTGTGATCCAGTGACCGGGTGTAGCAACACTGCAAAGGGCTATAAAATTGCAGGAAAATGGGGAGTTGAAGTGATGAATAAACACACAGCCAACAAAGCAAGAACTGATAGCACCTTCTAAGCTCCTATCAGTTTGGTTCTCACATGTCAGAACTAGAAGATCAGTCATCAATATCCATATCAGAAAGGCCTCGATGTTTGTGGTCCTCATTGTTCACAATAGATAAACAACATCATATAAAACAACCTTCTGTAACCTCAGTTTTCATAAGCTCTGACACTGACATTAACCAATATAGTGAATCCATGTAACGACATTAATGTAAGTACAACTTTTACTGGTACATTCTAATCAACAGATTGATAGATGAATGCCAAAATCTAAAAGAGGTACCAATGTCCTGTAAACACTGTCAGGTAACTTTGAATAGGCAGTTCAATCCAATTAATAAGGCAAGTTTATTTTACACATGTACCAGCAAGATATCTGTAGAAAATAAATGACAGTGTATACTGTCTATCTAATTATAGTTTTCAGGCCTAACACTCATTTAAGAGTTTGTTTCTTACTGATGAATGTTTCCTAGTCCATATATTACTTCATGACAGTTTTACATTCTATCCGTCATTGGTCTTGTCATTGCACCTATAGTTGGCCTGACTTCAACAGACATCAAAGACAGGATGTCAGTCACTGGTGCATCTTAATTTTCAAGCTACCCACCTTGTTATCTCTACATATCAGACTGCCAAGAAAATTTCAAAATCAAACATAGCTTCTCTCGATTAAACAATGAAAAAAAAACGGTGAAAGATTCAAATATAATTCATAGGGGAAGTTCTCTATCCTGCGTGACACTTTCCCCATTTATCGAAGGGAACGGGCTGCTATTTAGTTTAGAGATAATTAAAACTTTCCCAGGGAGTCGGTAGAATGAGATATGCTCTGTTGATTGTGGAAGCCAGCGTTCAAAAAGCAAGTAAAACTAAAATCTTGTTGACACATATGGTTTCTTTCTCTGCGGCTGTGGATTGTAAATCACTGAGACTTTGTCAGCCCTTGTCTGGCGTACACATTACCATTCATTGTTGTTTGTGTGCATAGAACTGCTGCACCTTGTCGCGATACGTATCAGCACGCCACTGACTCATTCCTCATGGCTGACTTTGGTTTATGCACTTGTGAACGGCAGCGATAGTGTCAAGGTTGAGAAGCCCAGCAGAGAGAAGACTGTTTTTTGTGTGTGTGTGTGTGTTTGTGTGTGTGTTTGTCTGTCTTGGCAACCCTGGAGAAGGAGAGTAGCAGCAGCAGCAGCAACAGCAGCAGGAGATGCAGCACAGGCCAACCACTCTGCCAATCTCTCCGTCTCTCTCTCTTCTGGAAACCTTTCCACCCTTTATTAGATCTGATTTACACTTTTTTTGCAAACTATCAAACAACACAGGTTCCTGACATTCTGCATGCTTTGGCACAATGGAGGATGTAGCGCGAGCGCTCAAAGTGGCTAACCGAATAAAAGTGCTACAAACACAATGGGAGCAGCAGAAGAACTCGAGCCTGCACCGACCTCATGCTTTCATTGCCGTGCCAGAGAACTGTCTCGATCCAGGGAGAGACCGTTTTTCATTCAATTACGTGTTCCATGTGTGCGTTCCAAGGCTTCATGCACAGCAGCTTCTGAGCAGGCCCAATTTTTCACACACATCCTCATCTCCAACACTTGCACGTTGCCTATCAAAACAGGGCTGCACAGGGTCCGTTTGGCACGTATGCACGCTTCACATACGTCGAGTGTACCTGTGCGCTCACTGCGTTTGATGTTTGCCGGGGTATACGTTCAGGCACGTGCCATGCTGTTTGCCCCCCTCTGCAGTGCTGTCATAGAAAAGGAATGTGAACAGGTGTGTGGGGTACATGCAGAAGGGTAGTTCAAAGATGATCTGGAGTTAATGATGTCCTCTGTAATGTGGCCCTGAGTCAATTACAATGTGTATTGTGTAACTGTCTATCGCAGGTCACGATTGGTCTTATTCAACAGTTCTTGTTTTGTGAAATTGAGGTTTTCATGGGGGCAGGCCGGCCTACGGCTCCCGAAAAAGATCCGGTTGTTGGCAACGCGGGAGTTAGTTCTTTCCTTGAGGCTGGTTGTTTGCACGCCATAGCTTGCCATACCCACAATAGCAACATGTTTGGCAGAGAAAACCTGCACTGACTACAGATGCCTGCTGGTTGACAGATATGCTGTATTTGATTGCAGGAGTGGAAAGATGCTGCGCCGTGCCAGCAAACCCATTAAAGAAGAAGACGGCAAGCTTGTAAACGTGAATGTCAACAATGCTAGATTTGAATAAAATCGGCTTTTGCAAATGTTTTATGAGGAAGGAAATGCACTCGACATGTTTCCTTTTTCTTTTTCTTTTTTACCTCAAGGTTATGCGGTGTGTTTTGCAGAGTACCTCTGAATACAAACATAACTTTTGTTACAAGAAATCTCCGGCGGGCACCGTTAAGGATGAGTGATGGATGGACTTTGGATCAGGAACCCATAGAGATGCTGCCATCTATGGCAGGCAGTAAGAGGCTGACCTGGATTTTCGATCATTCAAATAAATGTTTAAAGTTTTGTGTGTGTATGTTTCCTAATTTATTGGCTCAAGTTTTGAAGTCATTTCCTCTGAAGTTAACCGAATTGTATAGAGCTGTTTACCCGCAGCACCTACCTGTTCTTTATTTATTTTTTTAACACTACAAATCAAAACTTGTTCGTGACTGCCCGGATCAGTTGATGCTACTTGTTTACTTTTTTTTTGCTTTAGTGTGTGTCTACGTCAATTGGCTGTAAAGTAAATTGGCGCACGGGAACAAAAAAGATTTACATGTAGCTTTATGATGGCTGTTCCTGCTCAGTCCTGTCCTAAATGATCACAGTTTCCACATATGCCTATTTCATATGCCTCCTTTTAAACATGTTCATCTCTGCTGCAAAAACCTGTCAAATGTTTATGACTGCTCAAGATTCCACCCGCTTCATGTCGAGAAGATAGGAGACCATTCGGAGAGAGAGATCAGCTTATGAGGCTTCGGCTTTTATCACGGCAAAGTAAAGATCTGGTCTCACTGATCTTTACGGTCTGCTATGAAGACGTAATCCGTGTACGTAATCTGCTAAGTGCAATAAAAGCTCATTTTGCTTTTATTTCAGTGACGGATGAGGTAAATCTGATTTCGCTCGAATGGGTACTGTAGATCTGTGTAAATGGCCTGAGGATGACCCAGTTTATTGGCAGCATCTGGCTACAGCTGCATAACACATTTTCCTTTTGTCCTCCAGATCCAGTTTTGACCCTCGTCTCCACTGATTTGCCAAAGACCAAAGGCCACACAGGTATGGATCAGCCCCTTCAAAATGTTGCTAATGTGTTGCTAACACACACACACACACACATTCCCACCCCTCCGTCCATCTGTCTGGTTGCAGTTAATGTGCGGTTATCATTTTAATCCACAAATCTCCCCACCTCCCACGGCGTGTGAATCTGATGCTGTGATTTTAATTGCTTGGTCTTCACTTTAATTTCATGCAAGAGCGCTTCACTATGCGAGCCACGCCACTGATTTTTCTCTGCAGGGTCTGGCAGCTTGTTTATGTATGGATATGAGTTTTATTGGTCTGGACGGTGCACAAACGATAAGTGAGCAGCGAGTGATCTGCTTTCACTGAAGCTCAATCAGGCCTGTAAACAGAGCAGGGCTGGGACAGCAGGCTAATGAAACAGAGACTTAGTCCATTTTCTGCTGCTTTGATCCACATTACAGGCCCTGCTGGACCACAGCGTGCTCCCTCACTGTCCTGCCCCCCCCCCAACTTCACCCTCACAGCTAATTGGTTCAAGTCTCCCAACTCTATTTCTGTTGCAGGACAATGACCAGAAGATTAGTGAGCAGCACTCTTGGTCTCATGCTATGCAAGGCTTCCACTCGTGTGTTTTCATAGACGGATTTGCATTTGCGCTTGTGTGTGTGTAGTGCGGATGCTTGTCTAAGCGTGTGTGTCTTGTGAAAAGGCCTTGTTTAGAGAAGCAGGCGAGCCCTGGAGGCTTGTCAATCCCTGGCGCGCGGTTTCGCAGCGTGGCCAGTGAGTTTTCCTGGAAACATTCAGGCAGGCAGGCGGAGCGTGGCGCTGCAGAGGTGGGCCGGGGATCGATAGTGTAATCCTGGCTCGCACCCGAGGCTGCCCTGTCCTGTAACGCAGTCCAGAAGAGCTACTTGTGAGATGGATAAATCAAGGAGTTTGATCTCCACCGCAACTATTCTGAGCTTCATCGGTGAAGCAGACAGGAAACTCCAGGTTGACGGGGGAAGCAGGAAGGGAGGACAAGAGTGAGGAGGGGGAGAGAGCAGCAGAGACGGGCAGACGGATAGATAGATACTTAAACACCTACTGATATGAAGGTTTCAGTAAATCTGGTGGGGGGTTTTTGTTTTTTGGACTGGGCCCGAGAGGAGGATGTGAAGAGGGCGGCTTGGAGGGAGAGCAAGAGAGACCAGAGTGAGGTGTGGAGGCAAGTCTGGGTCTGAGTGGAAACTTGAATGGAGTGGAAACTGGGCATGAGGCCACTCAGCAGATCCACCTGAACCCTGCCAGAGCAATCAGCTATCAGGAGTTTAGAGAGGGAACCATTTGCCCCCTAAGTAAATTCAACAGGGGTTTGTAGGGATTTGGACTGCTTTTTGAGCTCTAATGCAGGGATATTTTGGTAAGTGAAGTCCTCTTGTTTTCTGAAGAGGCTGCCAGAGTCTGTCTGCCTTTTAATGGGATCACAGCAGACACCCCAGGAACCCCCGCCAGCTGAAGTGATTCCACTCTCTACTTCCAGCTGTGTAAACACTCACTCACGCACACACTCACGCACACACACATGCACACACACACACACACACACACACATGCACACACACACGCACACATGCACGCACACACACACGCGCACATGCACGCACACAAACACACACACACACACACACATGCACGCGCACAAACACACACACACACACACATGCATGCACGCAAGCACGCGTACACACACAGACACAGACACATGCACACACACGCACGCACACACACACACACATGCACACGCACACACACACACGCACGCATACACGCACATGCACGCACACAGACACACACATGCACGTGCACACACACACACACACACACACATGCACGCATACACACACACACGCACACATGCACACACGCACACACACACATGCACGCACACAGATACACACACACATGCATGCATACACACACGCACGCACAGACACACAAGCACACACACACACAATCAAGCACACAAACAAATGCACGCACAGACACACACAGACACACATGCACGTGCACACACATGCTTACAAATCCATCCACATGCACACACACAAACACACACACACACACACATAAGCATACACACGCACTCAAACACACACATGCACATATGCACACACACACCTACAAATCCATTGACAGACACACAGACACACACACACACACACACACACACACACACACACACACACACACACACACACACGTACTATCACTTCTAATAAAAAAAGCTTGCTGGCTCCCATCAAGGGAAATGCTCACTTTCCCTTTTGCTCTCAAATGAAAACAAAGCTCATTTTTCTCCTTTTGAGAAAGTTCTTGGCCTTGTTAAAAACAATGACTTACTTGAAAGATGTAAACAAATTTAACAACAGCTGGTGTTGTCTTTTCTCAGGCTGGGAACTTTCCAAGGAGAATTACATTGCCCTTCCTCTGTATTGCTTTTGTATTTCATACTCTCATAAATCCTTTATTTAGCTTTTTCTGTCAACAGTTATTCTGTTTGCAACTTTCATTTTCCCTCCCTTGTAGTTCGGTCCGTACTGAACCTTATTAGAACTTGATAAAGTGACACGTAGGCTGTATCTCACATCGCCCACTTTTTGCAAATTGATGTTGAAAGTGTTTGTGCTTACGCAGTGCGTGGTTACCAACCTTTTTGGTTCTTGGTCATTTTAGGACGCGTCTTTCCTCAGCCAACGTGGTCTATAGAGTACGTTTGTGCAAGGAGGGAGGAGAGGAAACAGTCAGGCAGTAGCTGTACTGTTAAAGGCATTTGGACTTTAAAGCACCATTGTTTATGTAACCAGGAGAAAGTGGAGACTCCCTCATGGCCCTTTTGAGAAGCAGATGCCGGAGATTTTTGCCTCCGCATTTTATGGCTTATTTGCTACCGAGGAGATTCTGAGATTCTTATGGGACTAAATCTTTCCTCCCTTTGCACACGACACAACGTTCTCACAGCAAAAAGAGGGTTTCACTTATTAGTCTCATCATACTTGTGTTCATCTCTGTCTGAATATCTGTCCACTTTTACGCCTTTAACTTTTTATGAAGTGTTTGTGACGCCACGGCAAGTACAGTTCCACTCTCCAGTAGAAATCCAACCGCAGCGATGCCTGGCTACATATTTAGCTACAACGACCCGTCTGCAAAAATAATTCACTCTTTCTCTTTAAAGGTGTTTAACTCTCATTCCGAACATCTTCTTCATGGATTTCACTTCTCCCTTGACATATGGTTTTCATATCTGGCAGGTGGGGGAATAGAAACCGTGATGTCACAGCCGCCCTCGTAGTAGGCAATCAACGAGAGCAGCAACGCTAATATGCGTGTACGCAGTGTGATTTGTGTATTAAAGACAGACTAGCGATGCAGATACAATACAGTGACACCGCCACGGCGATGACTGCAGTGTATCGCTACTCAGCTGTTTTCAATTTACCACCAAGGCTGCCCACACCGCACGTCATTTTTCACGAAACGAGGAACACATCCTGCCGTTTGGGTGAGATATTCCACATGGTAAGTCGGATCGCTAGTTTTTAGGAGGCGACAGCGGGAACACTCACAGCGGCAGCGATGGGTCACCGTTGTCTCTGCGAGCCGCCGCGCTGAACGGCTGTAGGAGCAGAACGGCAATCACGCCGAGCTCAGAGGAGCAGCCGCGTTGACAGAAGTGTCATAACCAGGTAGTCCTATAAAAAACCTGTCTCGCAGATCTTGTGAGCATATGCTTGTGTGAAGCCATGGGTGAAATTACAGCTGGAGGATGAGTGTGTTTTTAATAACTAACCAGCTGTGCCTTGCAGCGGGAGGAAGGTTCAATGCAACGCGTCAATCTCCCAACAGACATACTGGTATTTTTACTGGATTCTTTGACGTATTGTTCCTGCTATGAATGAACATTTTTCTCATTTTTAGCAGGTTTATTCAGGCAAATTTCTACAGATCCCAGAATAGTGGAGGCAGCAAAACAAACTATTGCTTTAATAAAGAAGTCAGGCCGTTTTCCATAAGTCTGTCATCAGATTTTATTCTGTATGTGGCACGTGTCGTTACTCGCCGCAATATTTCAAGCTGATTCGCTGACCGTCGTCTTGTTTTATAGATGTCACGCTCACTGATGAATCAAAACTTCTTCAATTATAAAGCACTGCAGTGCTCAAACAAAAGAAGGGAAAAAGGAACTACAATAGAGAAGAAAAATCAGAGTGATGACAAATACTACTGTACTAATAATGATAGAAGTAAAGGCATATGGCACACAGAGCTTATTGAGACAGACCAGACAGTGAACAGCTAATGAGTTGGTTTTAAGATGAATGTTGAACTCACAAGATGTTTGGCAGAAGAGAATTACATAGATTTTTATGTGAAGCTACTGTAAGAAATATCCAGTTTGCATTAGCTTTAACTAATACAACATTTTTTTTCATGGGAATGCCGCCACACCCAGCTTTTGATAGAATGCAAATATATAAATATTGCAATATTTTCATCGGCGGGCCAATAAGTATTGTATTAACTCCGTCGGTGATAGATAGACAGACATTTTTCAAATGAAAATCTTCAAGATTATCACTTTAAATGAAAATAACAGTTTTATAGGACAAAATACTTCAGTAAGTCAATAAATCAGACAGAAAATGAATCAGTTTGAGAAACAATACATTGTTCATAGCCAAACATTCTGACATGAATTTATAGTGAAAATAATTCATAGTTGCGGCCGTAGGAACCGGGGATTGCAAAAACGTCAAATGATACTCAGCTTTATGGTTTTCTGTGGTGCAGGCACACGATGTGGTGTCTAATATACAGCATGCATTTGTAGCATTCACACGTGTAGATGTCAGCCTGAAAGGTCCGTGGGATTTATCAGCCCCGTAGAAGTCCTGCAGCACTCGATTTGCTCGGCCCGGTGACAGTCCGGGCTTCCACAGTGGCCCAGTGGCTCACTAGCCCTCTGGATTAGCACTGAGCTGAGAGGCATCGAGTGATATACTGTGTGTGTAAAAGTAAAGAGCGTTAAGTGGAACACAAGCCAGCAGCAGTAAAAGCCACAGCGTATCTGGCAAGACGTGTCTTTTTTTTTGCTCCGGCATATCCATCCTTGGTGCTTGTGTGTGTGTGTGTGTGTGTGTCCCAATTCCTCAACCTGGAGTCCTTGTGTTTAGATTTAATTCCGTTCATTCTGTAAGGATGCTGGCTGGCTTTCAGCAGGAACTGTTAAGCGGTAAATCACCCAATGAAATGTGTGTCCTACGTGGCCGACATGAACGTATACATTACTGTAAAAGACGTACATTACTGGCTGATCAAAGTCCTGCATGCGTTAGAGGCTTCTCAAGGGACATGCATGAAGTGAAAGTGTGTGTGTGTGTGCGCAGGTTTGTTTGCTTTTGCAGGTATGTATAAGAGTGTGTGTGTGTGTAAGAGAGAGAGAGGGGGGGAGAAAAACAACGGTGGCCTAATTCGCGGAGATAGTGGAGTCATTAAGCCGTGTCCCGGTAATGGAGACGAATGCAGGATTAGGCGGACGTAATGACGTGCACTCGTCTGGAATGCTGCAGTAGCAGCGATCGCCGTGGAAAATGGAGTGAAATGGAATTTCTTTGACAAGCTTTCATTCATAATCATAAATGGACACTAATGTGGAAAAATAGGGGAAGAGGAGCTGACTTAGGGAAAACGAGGATGTGGTCTAGGAAAATTATCTAACTTATCAAATATGATAAATGAACGACCTTTGGTGCAGATTGCGTCACCGGTTCTTTTTAAACGCGTGAAAATATCTATACAATGAGATTTTTTACAACACCATGTGTGAACAGTTGAGGCCTAATTGCTGGACCCTGAACTTTATTTATTGTTGCCTCCATCAACACTGAATGGCTCTGAGGTATTGATATGATACAGGACTAACCTGGGCGGCTATGCGTTTTCCATAGTGACGCTATAGTGGCGTGTGTGCAGGACTGGCCTCTGCCTTCACTTAAACAGCAGTCACTGATCATTTCCTTGGCTGGGTGAGTGAGGGTCGGAGCATCAGGAGGAAAATGAATGACCAATTTGTGTTTTTCTAGGAATCAGGGTTTTGGTGAGGACTCATACACCCCCCCATTTACCCCTTGGCCTGCCCCCTTTTGGACTGGACCCCTGTCAGTGGTCAGACTGGTGCCCCCACGCTGGGATTCACTGGATGCATTTATGAACGGAGTTCTCTTCTCCAGCCTTCCGTGACTTCTCGCCGTTGCATTTCCATGTTTGTGTCCTCGTTTCGCTTCCCGTGTTCTCCCTCCTTCCTGCTTTTTCTTCCTACGAATGGCTTCATACTCCTCTTCTCCACCCTCCACCTTTTTTTTTGTTGGGAAAGCACTTAAAGAGGACTGGGCCATCTATCAAACAGGCCATTAAAAAGAGCTGCACCTCTCACAGCAAAGCAATAAATCAACTCGTTTCTTGTTTCCTTGGGTTATTGTCAATAGAGCTGTGGAAAAAACGAAAGATGTTGTACGAGCAACAATCCAACACTGTCAAGGAACTATTTATACATAGATTATTAACACAGCTCATAAACGTTTTGTTTTATTAGTCTTCTCGAAGGGTGTTTTCCCTTCAATTTGCTGAAACTGTCAGTTGTCTGATTGGTTTTTGGGTGGAGGTCCTGCTACCAGCCCTGCAACACAGTGCCAGGCACAACATGCGGTAAAAGACTTGTGTGAGGAATACACCTTGAGCAATGAAACGTTGGTGAAATGCCCAATTTGCTGTAGTAAAACTACCATTATTTAAAAATGGTTAAACACACCTTGCAGTATATAAAATGCCGCGCCACCTAAAAGCATTTAACAGCAGTGAGCTGAGCTGCAGTCGAGCTTTAGCAATTCATAAATCCACATTTATGAATCTCTGGATTTGTGCATCATTGCCAGTTTTACCACCCTATCCATTTCCTGCACTCGATCTGGCTCATGACATTGCTATGACTAGAACTGCTATGTCTAATAATAATACACCTAAAGGTTTATATTTTTGAAGCTATTTCCGACGTACGCTCTGGTTGGTTTTCTCTCTGCTGACATCCTATAGGAACGGAAAACAAACAGTGCTGGTGCGTGGGGCGCTTTGCTCCAAATATTACTGCTGAGATTTAAAGTTGGGACTATCCCGGTGCCACACTATCTGTTCTTGTCTACATTTTAATATGTGCTCTTTAAATTAGTAGCATTGCGGTCCATTCCCAACACTGGGAACACTTCTCTGTGTTTTTGTCACGAGGATGCAAATATTACACAGCGAATAAGTGTTCCATTTTTTTGTTGTCGATTTTTGCTTCTTCTTTTTTTTTGCTTATTTAATGTCATGGAAAAATAATTTGACTCCAAATTCTAAGGAGCTTCAAAGCTATAACTGCATCTCTGAAGATGAGTATATTAATGAGCATAAATAAGCAAATAAGTTAGCTTAAAAAGCATGATAACATGAAAGGATGAACATCCACTTTGCTTGAAAAATCCTTCTGATGTTTTGCAGTTTTGTGGTTGTCACCGAAGCAAACTACAGTGTAAATGTACGTTATATAATATTCAAATTTCCCCTCGAGACCCCTTGAGATGCAGCATCTCGTTTTCAAGGGGGGCCTCACAAAACCTCCAGCTAAATCTACAATCTTATCCTGAATCCAAAAACACATCTGCAACAGAAATCAAATGATCATTGTGATTCTACACATTTATTTCTTATTCAGTGGTGAGAAACATTTCACTGATGTCGTGTTACAGGATTTCTTGTGTAAGTCTGCGCAGCTCATATATACTCATCTTCCTGCCAACATAGGAACGTTTAGATTTATGTAGCTCCTCCTCAGTGACCAACACACTGACATGGACGGTCTCTGCTGCATAATGTTGGAAAAAAAAAAAAAAGTTTAAATTAAACTCTTCACAGGCTCAATTTATGAGTTTCAGCTTTTTCAGATGCTATTTTATTACATCAGGAGAGAATCCAGTGGGAATCCAGGCATTATTAAAACTGTTAACAGTGTGTTTGTCAAAAGATAGAAATAGTATTATGAGGCCGATGTCTTTCTTGTTTAAGTGATGTCATCTCTCAGTTGTCACGGGGGATCTGTCCTCCTCCGGTGCTCTTGAGAGAGCGATGGGGTGGAACACATTTATAGACGCTATACATCATTGGCCTGTTTCACTGCATTACCCAAACTGAATATTTGTCTTCTACACATGCTTGCACATTTATTCCCCTGCAGACGTCCGTGTGCAGATACACCGAGACAACGTGTCTCTGCGTTTGGGGCAGATCGGGATACGGATCGGATCCGGAGCGGCGTACTGAAGCGTGGTTTGCGTCGTGTTGTTTTGGTCTGTTGGATGAACACGGTCTTCTCTCATCCAGGGCCGCTGGGTGTTGTATTTCTCAGTTGTCTCTCCAATGCTCAGTTCTCATGTCTCTGTTTCTCATTTGCATGCTGATTGAGTGAGGAGACAATTGGGTCTCTTATTTATTGAACATTTCGTTCCGATCGTATCGTCCCGTTTCATTGTTTACTGTGCCGACACCGCAACAGCGCAGGGGCCCCGTGTCTCTCCGGTGTTAATCATTCGACTGCTGGATCCGGTCCTGTATGGGCCCATGTGGTTTCACTAGGATGGATCAGGAGTATTATCTCTGTTCTGTTGCCTGTGCAAAAATGAATTCAATACTTCTATTGTATTGCACCGGGGCCTGGTGAGGGATATGTCTTGGACGCTTGGTTGAGATGACAGCGCCAGGTTGTCATACGGTGGTCTTCCTCCTTTATTTCATTTCATGTCTTCCACTCAGGCACCAAATGCAAGCTCCTTGTACGACGTCATGTTCTCCCCGTATGTCACTGCGTTGTCAGTATTTCCCTCCAACAGTCTCACCAAAGACAAATTGATCTGACTTGACAAATGAAGGGATTGGCTGATTTAAGTGTGGGTATCCATTTACTGTGATCCCCCGCTCCGTCTCTAACTGATGCCAGTTCTTCTCGTACCAGCCTGTCTGTCGGCCGTGAGCCTGAATGCAACGCAGTCACAAGACGGAATATCCTCTGACACCGAGGCGTTTTATTGGCTGTGATGGACTATTTATGTTACTGTGATTGGCACACAGTTTAAGACTTGAATTTTGCCAAAACAACCATTACCCGTTTCCCCATTCCTCTGCTCAGCTGTCAGTGTGCCTATCTGTACTGTGTTTGTACTTGAAAGATACTTCATTAGGCAAGACATCTTTGCACAATATATTTTCTTTTCAGATCAGTTGATATCGAAAAATATCAACATTTCAGTTGAGTTTTAAGAGTTCCCCTTTCTAACCACTCTCTTTAAAAAAAAGTAGGTCCCATGCTATTCTGCCGATGGACAGTAGGTGGCAGCACCTTGGAAATAAGTGAGGCGATATGCCCACAAAAACAGCGAAGAAGAATGAGAGCTGGCAAACATGGTAGGTAACGTTGCGTTTCAAATGAAACCTTTGGAACTGTTTAAGGAGAAATGCACTAACCGTGTGTTTAGACAGCAGGGATGCAGATAATGTCGGTGAGAAGCTCTGAATGTAAATTGTGGAGTTCGGTTGAACTTGACCTCCACAGGGTAGCACTGACCACAATCTTCAAACGATGAATCTGGTAGAAATCCGAGTTAATATGTGCTTGTTATTATCAATGTAGATTACATAATTGTGGGTTACGATATATGGTTTAATGACCATGTGATTCCATTGAAAGACCCCGACACATTTGTGCCTACCATCATTTAAAAAGCTCTTTTTCTCTTTCTCTTCCTTGTCCCTCTTCAGAACGTGCGGTCTGCCTCCTGCAGGCACGCACGCTGCAACCCGCGCTGACTACTGTATAGAGGTTGCACCGGTCTTTAAACTCTCGTTCCCCCTGATGTCATGCTTTTGGGTTGTGACAAGTAGCAGTCCCTCTTCCCAGCAGAGCTGTAGTGCACGCTAACCGGAGTGAGGTCACCACAGTAAAACAACACAGAAAGTTTCCTAAGGTCGTAAAGGCTGGCCGCTGAGCGTTCGGAGCACTAGAGTAATACGTCCTGGATAATTGGCGGGATAATTTCCGTATAGCAGCAGCTGAGGTCAGTCATGGGCCTCCCCCCCCTCACTGTCCACAGTGTACACATACGGTCTGAACCCCTCATCTGCCCCTCCTCCCATCGCCATAGCCTCTAATTGTAGTTTTCCCTAACCCGTTTGCCCCAACATTTGGCCAAACTCGCCGTCCCAGCGATCTCCCGTGGAGACTCGGCCCCCTCTCCAATATAACGTCTCGTCACTGGCTGTTTGTTAAAGTGGGTTCAGGACTGACCTCTTGTCCCAAACGGACTCTTTGACCGGAACTGTTTTAATCAGCAACGTGTACACAGGCGTACAAACAATACACACATACTGAACTCATAAAACACATGTAAAGTAGAAACACAGATGCACTAAGGGAGACAGTTTTAGAGTTGACTTGATACTGCAAAAAAGTCAACACAAGTGTAATAATTCTGAAAGCTGAAATTGACATTTCATCCCCATGTTGAACGACTTAGCTCAGTGTTAGCAAACAGCTCTTTATTAACCCAAACGTGCAGTGATTCAGAGTGTTTCTAGCTCTCTGATGGATTTAAGGCCAATATTCACTTCCCTGTGTGTTTGCATCATCTTATTAGAAACACTTCTTATCTTACGCTCCACCAGGAAGTCACTGAGTTTATCGGTGATCGGAGGGAGTGTACCGAGTGCTGTGTTCTGCTGCAGCTGGAAACAAAACACAATTACATTCAACACTCGAAACGTAGCATGGAGCCGAAGAGAATGTGTGATTATTGTCTTTATAAGTCATCCCGTTATGTCATTTTATCCCTCGTTGATATGAATATATCGATCAGTGCAGTTCAATAGAAGCAAATGGCTTTAACAAGCGTCACATGGACACTACAGATCATCATAGATGTATCAGATAACCCTTTGCAGTTCTCCGTTTGATACATTGCTTAATTGTTTCCTTGTTTTTCTTCACGGCTTCTCCTCTCTGATGCATTTCTGTCCAGTTCACCTTCTTCCGCTCCTAAATCGTCTCTCCGCTGCAGCGTGGATCTCCGTTATCATTTTTATTTATCACCTCTCTAGTTGCGCTAGACTAACGGTGTCAGCTCCAGCTCTCTCTCCATCCAGCCAGCTCAGCGCGTTGGAGCTCTGTGGGTGGGAGGCAGTTGCATGCGAGGCACACTCTGGGCCGCGTGCTGTGGGCTTTTCTCCCCTTAAAACCTTCTGTTGCTTTTCTCTTTCGCTCGCTCCCAATTTTCTTTTTTCCTCCTCCTCTTTTTTTTTTGTTTTTTGTCTCAGTTCCTGCAGTGGGGGGAAAAACTTACGGTGCGGTTTATTTGTTCTGGTTTGGTGTCGGTTCTCACATGTCCCTGGCAGGCTTTCATACCTCCATGACAGTAGCCTGGTTTTTGCGAAAGGATTATCATGATATCATGTACGTGTGTGTGTGTGTGTGTGTGTCCGTCAAGCTGTTCACACCGATGCCGTTGCAGCACTACTTTAATTACAGAAAATATATATTCGTTCCTTATGTGTGCGCAGAAACAGCCCGTCACTGTTAATATTGGAGCGGCGAAGTGCTTGACTGCCAGTGCGTTTCCCTGCCACGGCGCTTTGGTCTCCAGCATCCAGAGACTCATCTTTCTCCTCCCCTCTCCCTCACCCCGTTTGTGTGTGCTTCTTGTTTGTGTCGCTCCCCGGAGGGGAAAAAAAACCCACGCCGACCTTGCAGGAAGGAGCGTGAGGCCTACACTTCAGCTGGCGATTTAAGGGAAATGAATGGGTGGGGGGGTTAAAATGAGGGGAGTGCTTTGGGAGACGGAGGTTTAGCGAAAGGAGGAGCGGGAGCCAAAGCTGTTTCCATCTCACTGTTTCTGCTAATCCTAAACTGCAGCCACTGGAAGACGGTGACCTCCTCCTCACATGTGTTCACCATTAATCCAGCCGTAGTGAGAGAAGGCCTGTTTTCACCCAGAGAGAAAGAAGAGACTGGAGAGGAGTTGCCCCCTCGCGCTTCATGTTCTAATATTTACGACCGTGTGTGTCCCTGTGCCTTTAAATGTAATACTACAAATTAGTTCTGAAAGAGAACACATGATTGTTATCCTTCATATACTCTTTGCCCTTTGCGCCCCACAAATCATTTTAATTACGCCGCGGAATGAATAACGTTGAATCAATTTTGAAATATTACTCGTAAAGCTCAGGCGTCCTCCAGAAAAACAGAAGGATTGTGATTACAGGCGTACGAGAGTTTTCTGAGGACAAACCAAGACGGAGTGCCGTTTTTCAGCTGTCGGGAGAAACAAACTTGTATTATTGGTAAATAGAAGCGGTTGAGTCATTCCCTTTTCTTTTCCAACCGCGGTTTGAGATTAGATATTCCATTTCATGTCCACAAAATGTTCTGTTGTTAATTAAAGGACCAGGGATTTGTTGCTTGGGTCAGCAAACGTTTTGACACGTTGGATCTATTTAGTGCATAATGACCAGCCCTCCTGCACCATCGTCTCTTGCTGGAAAACACATACATGTGGTGATTTGTGCTCTTCGTGCCATTTTTGGGATTCTTTTCTTTATCTCTCCGTACGGTTTCACCAATACTGCTCCGCGTTGCGATACTGAGCCACATGGAGAAATGGAAGCAGGCGCGTTGACATCCAGCTCCTCGGCGGGATGTACGAGATGGATGTAGAGCGGGTGAGGGATGATGCTATCCCCGTTCCAGTGTTGGGAGGCACATAAAACATATTACAGAAAGGCTGTAAAAAAGAGCCAACATTGGTGTCCAAATTTAAAACATGTCCCAGGTCTCAGCTGTCGTTTGCAAGAGGGGATTTTTACCCCCCCTTCTTTTTTCTCTTCTCCAGAGCTTTGGCAGAGAAAAAGAGTAGAACAACAGAGGAGAGGGGAAACTGGCAGTACGTTCCCAACATGCAAACCGTGTTAGTCTGAGACATCGTGTGCTGTGTGGGTTTTTTTAGTGTTAAAGATTGAGCATAAAAATGATTCAAAACAGGGGAATATAATACCGTATGATGCCATTCAAAGGCAAGTGGCCAATGTGATTTACATTAGTGCATATGGTATCTTTTAGAGAGTGTATAAAAGCAGTTTTTTTCAGCTGAGCCCTCATGCAGACCTTTTCAAAGCTGAAGGGTTTTTCAAAAATATATATTTCTTATTATTTCTGTAGCCTCCCCAGTACATTTGAGGTGAACTGCATGCCAGTTGTGTGAGAAATCGATAAAATGCAACAGCATCTCTCTAGCTGCATAATCCAGAGAAATTGTTCTTATAAAGACTGATTTTCCAAAGTGACCTGTTCATTGTTTCTTGTAAGACACACTGCTGTTGTGTTTTTAAATATATTTGCTTCTTTGAGCTGCACAGACTAAACTCCATTTATATCCATTGTATTGTGGTTGAGGCAGTAATAGATGCCAAACATGAATAAAACCGTACATAAATGCATGGCTGTAACTTGGGTGAAACAGCCCTTTAAAAACTGAATGGAAGCCTGTCAGACTGCAGGCGTGATGTGGATGTGATGACATTTGTAGTTTCACACATATTTGATATGTGACGGCCAACTGTGTGCAGAGATACATGTGGATTGTATGTCTGTGTGAATGAAATGCGTGTAAACAGGAGAATCTCGCAGCAGCACCGACATTAACATTAATGACTCATAAATGACGCTGAGAACATATTAAATCTATATTTTTACAGGCTAAACATTCAACACCTGAAGTGTGGTTGGTTTTAATTGCCTTCCTGATCATCAAACCCCACATTCAGCTTCACTCGAGCCCCATGAAAGACCCATATAGACATCGAACGTCCAGTAGTGCAGAGAGGTTCAAGTAGCAGTCCAAATATACAGCGGTATTCTCAAACAACGCGGGTCTGCCAACTACAACACTGCTATTTATTTATGTATTTATCTGGATTTCCTGTATACTTGTCGAGATGTTGGGCGCTGTGGGCCGGGCTATCTGAGGCCCGTTTGACATGGCGAGGCCGGGCTGCACCGTGTTGCATTAAGGCCGGGTTATTTATCCTGGGGCTCATAATGATGCCGCTGTCCCCGGTCCCTGAGACGGCTCTGTTCTCCCAGTCACCTCCAGCCCTCCGTAGGATGCTGGGCTTGGCAGGTTCCCACCGGTGCTCCCACCAGGAATGTTGCACCGTGGATGCATAGGTCAGGGGTGGGGCCGGGGGGTTTACTTTGTGTGTGTCTGAGTTTAAGTCTGCATAATCCAGGTAGTGCAAAGCATTTGTGTTGAGTGGTTCTTTTTGCATTCAAGGTGTTTGCCGCTCACGTAAGGAAAAAGCCGGTTGTGTCATTGCGTTTCTCGACTCTAGTTCATCAAACTTTTGAAGGTACCTCATTTGACCCGAGGAAAACGTTCCACTTCTGTTTCCGTGCATAAAAGAATATGCAATTAAAGGCAAAGCAGTGGATTTTATTTGCTATTTTGGCTAATGATGAACCTCTTAAGCCCTTAACACTAAACGAAGATGGTGAACATCACATCTGCTAAACGTCAGTATTTTAGTGTTGTCATTATCAGCATGCTAGCGTTAGCATTTATCTCAAAGCACCACTGTGTCTAAGGAACCAGGTCTCTCAGAGATGCTTGCACGTCTGGAAGCTCTTAGTCTTGCTCGGACTAATTATTTATTAAATAGTATTTATAATACCACAGCCCTGGAGCTGAGACACCTGAATGGAATGCGGCCATTACTGATGTTATTGGTTACTCCTGTGCTTTTTAAAAAAATGTCGACTGTGAGAAAAGCGTGGGCCTTTTTTATCATTACCAATGTGTCGAATCCTACATGTCAATCTCATCGTGAAGTCATTTTTCTTTAGCAACCAGGTTTTGCAACAAAATGTTTGTAATTATCTACCCCCCAAATATGACATTCTGTAATTCTCTGCACATGTTAAATGTTCTTTACTTCCATTTGCATTAAGTACAGATCCTCTTGAGGTACGTTTTGGCTTGAATAATTCCGATTCACTCGGAGGAGAAGTAATGAATGAATAGCGGCAGCTTATATCACCATGAATCGTGCATCATTTGCAACCGATATCTGCCCCGTCTCGGGGTTCCATTCACAAATGATATTGCGCTTTTGATATTGCAGCTCGAAAACACACATAAGGTTTTGCAGCTGAGTGCAATTTGCCCTTCTTTTTGCGTCTGATTGCAATTATCTATGTGACTTGAGGCCAATTTGTCGGTTTTGAGCGGTGAGACTCAGGCTGAGCCAGAGGCCTTTTCAGGATGGGGCTTGCCAGAGTGCCACTTCCATCCAAACCTCCTGGGAAAAATGTAAGCCCAGGATTTATGAAAGGAAGGAGTGAGAGAGAAATACTAATTCTTTTTTTAAAAATATAATAACCTCATGTGTTTTGCCACATGCCACCGGTGATGCATGAGGAAATGTTGATTTGTGAGTTGGGTGGCACATTTAGCTTGCTTTTGTTGACATGCAGCATGGTGGATATTCTCACTGAGATGACGTGTATAACGTTCCCCTTCAGGTCCGATCAGCATGCCTCGCTGTTGCACGCTGTCACATGCAGACATGGCGGTGGTTTGTGGCGTGTTACTTGTTATATTGTTATTCCGAACGCGTTTCCTCGTTGACCTTGTGGATCACGTCAGCCAGCCCTGTCGGCGGCTGCGTCATGTTGGACCGCCGCCGTGCATGTCCCGACCATTCACATTGATTGATGCAGGCCTAAACGGGCCTCCTTTTGGCACATATTCTGAGTGGAGTGTTTGACAGGTGGTCAGAATATGAACGTATACAGTATTGCTGCGTTTTCATCCATACGAATGAAGCGATTTTGTTTCCGTCATTCAAACTGTAAGGCTCGAAACCAAATCAGCATTTTTAAAATCTTGGAAAGTTCACAACATTTTTTTAATTAAAGAACACCTTGGAAAAACAGTGATTTGCACTCCTGTGCCAGGTGTGTTTTACTACAACAAATATGCTGCTGGAAGAATTTTAACATCATTAGCTGAGTAACCTACTGCCAGGCCAAAATAGACAGCGGGATGGAAACAGGGGGGAGCAGTGTGCTACCAAAAACCTCCTTCCTCTTTAATTTGTACTGAGAATATTTCCTAACTGACGGTTGCTTTCAGGTGTGTAAGCAAGTTGAATTTTAAAAAAAAGAAAAAAGAAGCTAAGTCAACATTTTGACACAAACGTGATTCTGCAGTGGCCCGCATAATTTGGGGAATGAGAGGTATGAGGAATATAAATGTAGAAGTTATTTTTCTAAATAGAAAAAGGTTGCCCAGCTTTGCCCACATGCTCTCTCAATATGTACATATGGTTTGGCATAAATGGCTCATGCCAAAATTCATCTCATACCTGCATTCCCTCTCTCCCTCTGCCTACTGTCCAGTTCTTCCTCTGCAGAGGTCCACTTTTAAAGGCAGACTATCCACTCTGCAGAACTACCCTTATTTGGGGTTAAAGGAATCGTTAGACGTCTTTGAAAAACATGCTAATTGATGTTCTCCTTGAAAACCCAAGAATGCTGTTACGGAGTTTTAGTCTGGAAGAAAGGATTAACTAAAATGCTATGTGAAACTGGAAACAGACAGTCTTTCCCTCACCAACGATATCTGATCCCACAGTTGAACAAATCAAAAGAAGGATTCCTCCGATCGATTCCCCAACTTTAATGAATCTGGACGGACAGTTTCGGGACATCGCGGTCGGATGGCATTTAGTCTTTGTTTCGTCTGTTGTAGCTACAGGCACTTTGAACACAAGTAACAGACGGGTGAAAGGCAGATTTCAACTTCTTTTTTGTTGTTTTGTAGGTTTATTTATTATTCAGTGAATCAGTTGGTGACATTTGAAGGGAGGAGTTGACCTAATCAGAGCTCTGCTCGAAGTCTTATTTGCATTATTTATTTTGAATATCCACTTTGCTTCTCAATAGCTTCCAAAAAGCCTGCTTATTTGGTTCCGGATGAGATTCCGTCATAGGCCAATTATAGCTATTAATCGTAGTTTGCAATTGTAATAATAAGCATATGGTGACATTTTACAGCCACTTGCACACGGAAAATCGGGTTAACAAAACAACTCGCAATTTCCACCCGGGGTACGTCCAATATTCTTCTATAAATTATATAATATATAAATATATTGGTCACGCTAGTTGAAGAAAAAATATTGCATGTTTTCATGCATTTAGTGAGTGATGCTGCATGCTGTTTGCACTGTAAGATAAATAGAATCATTCTGGCCCGACGTGCAGTATTCCCCTGCAGCAAACATACGTATAGCTCTCCCTAAACTCACGATTAATGATTTGGTCACAGTTTGGTTTACTTATTTTCCCTGGTGGTACCTTCTTGTAGTGAGCTGTGTTTTGACACGGCCTCTGCGGGAGCACAAGTAAGCTGTAAAAACACTCCCACCACATCACAGCAGTGCATCTTATGAATATCACAAATTTTGAATTTGGACTACTCCCCTGAAACCTTTTTGAGGTTTTTTGTTGTTGTCCTTTAAACTTGATTCCTCCATGAGTGAATTTGCCAAATTGCTAACCTAATTTATTTTGTTCTATTTTCGTTTTTTATAGACTTTAATATTGTTTACCTGACATTCACTTTAGTATCGGCATGTCTTTTAAAAGCATGTAAAATCAGGGTTTTTGTCCCATAATTGCCCAAACGCATAAACTTTGATGAACTGAAATAAGAAGCTGTATGTGTTGTGCTAAATACTGCATATAAGACTGAGTGTCTGCAATTTGTACAGTAACATTTTGTTAAATAGGACCCGTTTATGTGAGCGGGAATGAATCCCTTATTGCTGTGCCTGTAAATTGCCTTGTAAATGGCAGCAGGACACAAGCAACCTTTGCTATAACTTGTGTCAGCAGAGAGAGAGAGACAGAAAGAGAGAAGTGGATGCCATCCTCATGATCCAGCATAAACTACATACCAATATTAACGTTCTTCTTGTTCTCATATGCATTCTCCCTGCACATTTCTTTGCAGTCCAAATCTGGCCCTTCCTTCCAGAGTGCAATACACTTAATGCGTGCACACATGGCTGAACAGTAGCTGTTTGTGTTGCTGAATAATCCTTAATCAACAATCCAAACCAAAGCGTAGACTCTCATTATCCCAGGGAGCGTGCCAGCTTGGCACACACTGAACTCAGCCTGTCTGTTTTAAACAGGAACCTACTGAAACATCGCAGAAGAGGCTCTGACGGCCGCACGCACGCACACACACATTCATGCACGAAACACACATATGAACCAGATACGCAGACAAATCTGCATGAGCAGGATGCACATGGGGCGCAGAAGTACACAACAGTGCAAGCCAGAACATGAGCATGCTGTCAAGGCAAGTAAAAGTCATAAACCTTACTAACTGACTTACCATCAGCACTGGGACGCACACACATGCAGTGCATGCATCATTTGAATATAATAGTGGGGTATTGTGGCGAAGATGAATGATGTGCAGGGGGATTATTAGCCAAAGACCTTAACAGAGTGCTGGATACTACGGAGAGCCATCTTTCTTTCATTAGGGAGTATAGGGAGACGTGCCCTCGGGGCATTAATTACACTGAGACTGGGATCTGTGTGGGCCCTACAGTAGGCACCACACATGGCATTGAGTAACACATGGCTGCAGATCCTCATTATTGGGGCTTTCCTCTTCAGACCTTTCATCACTCCCCATCATGCAATCCACAGAGGGAATCCTGAGCTCGTTTTTTTTACCACCAACCAATGCATTTGTTTTCTCTCTAAGCCTCTCCTGATCTTTCTCGCCTTATTTCTTTGTTTCTATCAAACCCGCGTGCAGTTAAATTAGTTGAGTGACATGCTTCACAGCTCGGAGCTGACTTCCTGCCACCCGGGGGGAGGAGCTGTCCGTTACAGTGACTGACGTGACTTTTAAAAAATATTATTTCATATCAGGCCGGAGAGGTTAGAGGGAGACATACGCTGTCTGGGAGTGATGGATGAGCCTCTTTTAAAAGGCCATCAGGGAAATAATAGACAGCCCATCGAGCCTTGACGGCTGAAAGCTAAGCCGGGACGATCTTCACCCTCCCTCTCATCTTCTGGACTGTCAGACTGAAAAATGCCAGCAATTAGAAAGTATGGTAATGTAAAGGTAGTTGCACGTGTGATGTGAAGTAGCTGCGCTGGTCAGAGAGGTCAATGAGCAGCAGGGGGGAAGGTCAGACTCAGGCCACATGGAGCCAAATCCAAAAAGGAGATGGATAGACTACTTTAGATATATAAACTCCATGACCGCAGCCAGAGGAAGGTAAATTCCTGGATTGTTTTTCTTCCACAAAAGAGGATTAAATAAACTAACGATTCATGTTTCCCGTATTTCTCTCCGTCACCATCAGAGGAAACAAAGGTCTTTGATGGGTCGAACGATGTCACCGTTCGCAACCCATGACGTAATCTTGGACACATCTCCTGTTTTGGTGCACAAAATCCTTGATTTGGTTCTCCACACACAACACATTTATGTGGTTATGCACACACACACAGCTCATTACTTAATTTATACAAACCAAATCATGAGATCATGCTTTTTTGTTGTTGTTGCGTGGATTAAAACCATACACACACAAATGTATAACAATACTGCTCTATTAAAGTCTTGTGGGACAGTGGTTGGCTTTCCAGTAGAGACAGACATGGTGAGAGTCCAATAGAATAGGAGACCGTGGAGACTAAGAGGCAGCATTTACTTGCTTTAAATGGCTTATTTGATTAAGGCATTTGACTTAGTGCTTCGTCTGACGCCAGACCTGGGACTTGTAATGGAGAATGAGTCAGAGCTGGAGAGAGAGAGAGAGAGAGAGAGAGAGAGAACACGAAGAAGAAAGCGATGGAGAGAGACGGAGAGAAGTCCCAGTTCTTAGTCAACACAAACACTGTCAGACAGGCAAACCGTAGCCTAACCATATAGTTCTGCTTCTTATTTACTCATAGTTTTAGGTCCAGGCTGCAATTTGCTCGAGTTCATTGTCATGAATAAAACTCGGCGTGTGCATATGCGTCTGGTTGGGCTTGGTATTTTTCAAAACAAACATAATGACAGTAAAACCATAGCCTTGACCGTACGGCTCTGTTTTTTATTTATTCATTACCCACGGTCTTCCTTCTGGCCCACAACCTGCTAAAGCTAATTTGGCTAAACGGGCCGCCGATTGCGTGGAGAAGCAGAATATGCGGCGAGGAGCAACGGAGACGATCCATACTTTTTGTTTTTCGAGTCGAGCAGTGGAGGAAAGTTCACAATTCAGCAAAAACGCATGCCATCAAACAGTGACATCAGTGTGGTGAAACCATAACTCATTGGTTTTGAAAACATCTAGCTGGATCTGCGGGTGCTTTTCTAGTGGTTATTAAAGAGAGACAAATAGCAGTGGCGTGCTGTCCACACTCTCACGGGGAAAAGCACCAGTACAGAGGGTCTCTAGTACTCACTTTTTTTTTTCCACTTTTAAATCGCTCTGCAGTGGAAACTGTGCTGTGAAACGCTTAATCCGAGCTGCAGTATGTATACTGAACCGGTAGAATGCACACCGCAACGCAACATGCAGGTCCTTGTCTCTAAAGATGTGTGTGTGTGGAATCCGATTTATCGCGTGCTTCCTTGGGAGTGATGTGTTTTGGACTGAGCTCATAATTTGTCTATTAGTGGGCACGAGGGTGTTTTTAACAGCAGTGTGATATTTTGTTTTCACAGTGACGGGTGTGATTAAGTGCATCGATAAGTCGCACCTTTCTCACTTTTTCAACAGTCTAACATGAAACACGCCTCACCTCGGGCTTGCGGGCAGCGTATCAAGCAGGAATGACAACATGGGTGAAAACCACAAAAACATGAAGAAGCATAAGCAGAGTGTTTATATCTGGTGTGATACCAGTAGAAGGTATTTAGATCTGTGCTCTGGGGGAAAGCGGGGGGAAGCAAGAAGGAAAACGAGGTTTAGGATGGATCCTGTGGTGTCCTGTCCATTGCCAGTTGCCCCGACCACTGGCATGTGTTTCTCTGTCCCTTTGCCCAGAACAGCCATGTTAGTTTGTTCATCTCTCCAAACGAACAATTGGCACCGTTGACTTGGGGAGAGGTGGGAAGGAGAGGAGGAAAAACATAGGGGCGCCTTGTTTGGGGAGGGTGGTGGTGTGGGGGGATTTTTTTCCTTCAGCTCCATTTTCCTCCAGCACCACAGTGATTGCTACCACATTGATGATGGTTAGTTCGAGGCAGAGTGTACTCTAGAGCCCGCTGGCCAGACCCTCCGCCACCACAGCATCACTGCCTCATCCGTCTCTCATCCCCACTTGGGCCTTAGTCCATCACCGAGTCCTCCTTGAATCCTGACCTCCACCAGGGGTCTTGGACGAGTCCTTCAGTCGTTTTTATTTATCTGCAACTGTCTTTTCAAGTGTCCACAAAGCTGGAGCTTTACTCCAGGAATGCAAGAGATATTCTTTTGCATAAATGTGTGGAGCCAAATCATTTGTTTCCCTTTATCCGAAACCCAGATCCCTCCACGTTCTCCCATCTCATCCCATAATATGAACTATCGAGATAACGGCAATGTGCTCGACTCCTTTTTCCAGCCTCTTCAGGCTCGCCGGGTCTGCGTTTTGTAACGGCAACATTATACTCCTGTCTCCTGCAATTTAATCCAGAAATTGGAAGCTGTAAATTGCAGTGCGAGTCCAGGTATATGATGCAACTCATTCGTAAAGTAAACCAAACCAGATTAAACGTCACCCCTTTTGACCCGCGTTTGTGTCTCCTGTCTTTGTCTGTGCCATTCTCATGGACTCTTGTGTGGCCTTTTTTCTCTCTCTCTCTCACGGAAACCGCTGTTCTTATATGTAAACACTGTAACAATATTAGAACGTTTCCTTGACAGTTTGGCACATTTGATCGGCTGTATGGACAACGTATTCCCCCTCGACGCACACATGGCCTCTGGGTCTTTATGAGCAGAATGTGGATCAATTCCAAACCTCCTATTTTACATATCAACTGTAACGTGGTATTGTTTTACCATAGAAAGGAAAACGAGAAGCTTTCCTAACGGGGGCCTCCGAGGAAGTGAAAACCCTGGCCTTGGTGGTGTGCTACTTCTATACAGACACAGTATATACTATACCATGGCGCTACGTGACGTTTATGAGAGAGTTTACTGCAACAACAATCAAGGAACATTGTTAGCACCCAATTAGCGCCGTAAAAGCACTTAGCCTCGCTCTTTTTCTTCCTCCATAGACTTCTAAACGTTTCTTTCATTGCCTTTCTTTCAAATCAACGTTGCTCGTGTTCCAGGACGTCGAGGGATTTGTCACACGCGCCCTCAGTGCTGCAATATAAGTTAATTGTTCGTCAAATTCAAATAGAAGGATACATTTAATGTCGTAGGAATCCATTTTTGATGGAGTGAATGTTTTCGTACGAGGAGGCCGTATCTGCCAAAGATGAGGAAAGTCCGGTAAAAACAGCTTTTCCTCTCGGAAATGAAAACACGGGGCAAATGTTTATGGGCCACGGTTGAAGAAGGAGATCATGGTTTTTTCGGCTGGAGAGCGACGCGCTGCCAGCGACCGCTCTCTCTCTCCCCCCCCCCCCCCCCGTCTACACTTCCACCTCACTTTAGACATAGCTCACTTCTAATGAAAACAACGGTGGCGATGAGCAGCGCGAAGAGAATCGCGGTGAGATCAGCGACTGTAATATATACAGAAATGTTTGCCAGAACTTGATGCAATGCAGACTGCTTGTTTGAAGAGCAGAATTTGACCTTTTAATCAGAAGATCTGCCATAAATCTAGCCAACGCTGGAGCGATATTGCTTTGATACAACGGGGGGAAAAGCATGGCGCTTGTTCTACAATATATCTTCCTGAGGTTAGGAAAGCAAAGCTTCTCGTAATGTTTCTGGGACGTCCTCCAGCTCATACTGAGACGCTATAGCGCTGAAGAGGACACTATGGCGGTGTTTCTACATTATAACGGAGGGTGGTGGGATATTTGTTCTCCTTAACCAGAGAACGGGAGCGACAAACTGGATTTATCTTTGTTTCCTGGGCTCATATGCTGAGCTATTATTAAAAATTAAGCAACTCTGGTTAGTTCTGCTGGGAAGGAAATGATGATGAAAGCAGGTCCAGAGCTGCAGATTGGACTCTTTATTTAACGGACAAGTCCAGTGGATGTCCCTTGAAATGGATTGCTGTAAGGAGGTATTTCCTGCAGGCGGACAGACTGCTTAGTGTGAGTGATGTGAAGGGCTTTAAAGGGTCCGACAGGCTTCTGCGCTCTTCTGTATCTTAAGACGGCTAAATCCCGCAGTTATCTCGCCGTTTTCCATGTTCTCAACGGGGTCAATTGGCGCCCAGTCTAAACCGCACTCTGCTTCAATTTACAGCCCTCGTTAAGGGACATGGGTTTGTTTTTCTCACATTAATATTTTTTCAATCCCCTCTGATACCGCAGCTTTTCTTGTTTTCTCTCGCTCGGCTCCGCCGAGAAAACGCTGCAACTGCTTATTATTTTTCTTGTCAGTGAAAGTGTTGACGATTCTTCTGATAAGCTGATTGTAGTCTTTAAAATGCAATTTCCTCAGTGCACAAGGTGACCTTCAGATTTATTTACAGTCCCAAAACCCAAAGATATTCAATTTACAATCAAATGAAAGGAAAAGAAACAAGTGATTATCGTTGATTGCTCTCTGAGACTAATCGACAAAATGTTCCTGCTTGAAAGTTGTTTTGCGTCATCATTTCACATTTTCCTTTCTTTTCCTCTTTTAAACTTCCTTTCCCTGTGCATGGTTGCCTCTGTGCCCTCCAACAACTTCTTCTTCTTCATGTTCTGCCAGAAAGTGATGAGACAACGTCAGTGTGAAAGAATGAAGAGCTTTTGTTTTTTTTAAAACCCATTTGGTCTAAATGAGAAAAACTGTGGGTGAGAGTAAAGAAGGACTGCATGTACAGTGCAGCTGCTGTGTTTAAGTGTGTGTTTGTGCTTTTTGAGTGTCTACATATGGTTCAGTAGACGTGAGCGTATGCGACTGTATCTGCATCTTGGCCCCCGGGGGCCGACCCGAGCGGCGACATGATTGATGACTTGTGTACTGTAGGGAAAGTCTTTTTAAATTAAAGCAAAATGGAGTTCAGAATGTATGACTTCATCAGAGCCGATCAGCTCAATGTGAGGTTAATGAAATGTGGCAAACTTCTCTTTTGGGCTCAGACCAGGCCATTTATTCCACAATGAGGTCTCCGCTCGACCGTGTCAGTGCACTCGGCCGCCGTCGCTGGGAGTGAGGAGACTGGATGATCTGCTGTAACTGAGCTCATTGTGGTGCTTTCAAGAGAGGAAGGCCACACTTTATCCACATCCAGGGCTGTACAGGGTCATCGGTCTGGGGTCAGAACTGTCCACACTGAAGGAATACTATTGTGTATATGTGAAAACATATTTATTTTATTAAAGTAGCAAGATAGTAGATGTTTGAGAACTTTTATATATATTTTGATATTCAAATGCCAGCATTGTTTATGGTTAACAGGCTTGTTTTTAGGACCAATTCTTGCTGGTAACGATTATTTTCATCATCAATTAATCTGCAAATAATCTTTTGTGATTAATCGTTATGTAAAATTTACACCACAGCCAAAAATGTCTAGTCAAAACAATATTTAACTTTTTTTTACTCAGTTTACAATGATGCAGTACAATATATGACAATGTTTTCACTTCTGGAAATGAGTATGTTTTGTTTATCAATAGTGACATTACACATGTGTGAGATGATGTGTGAGTGGAGGGGGCGGGACTGTTCTTCTTTTATTCAAAAGTCACAGACGAGACTGGAGAGATGACGGAAACACTGAGGCGGGATGAAGTCACATTTGAGTTTATTACAATGATTGAATTTGACATGTGTTTTTCAAAGAGAAGTGTCGGTTATTATTGGAACGTTTAACCTTGTATCAGTTTGGGAACCAGAATTTCAAAGCTTTCACACAAATGACGGCCTCTAATTTGCATAGCAATGATTTGGCTTTGACAGCCACTTGATGGTTATTATCAAGGTTCAATCTTTTTCTTATCTTAACTTCTGGAGACTACGGAGGCCTCTCTGCAGCATTCTCTGATCAGATATGGAAATGTTTTCCCTCGTATTATCCCTCCAACCATGCACACTGCTGACATCTCTTTATTAGATTACACTCTGGACGTGCTTGGCAGGATGATTTTATTCATGTTGATGAGAGCTTTTTTCTAAAGTGAAGAACATCGGTGAGGACGGTCTTTCTATGGGGTCAGGTCAGTCTCATTAATAATGAAGGATTCATAAATGTGTTTTGTGATTTATATATAAATGACTCTCTTCTCTCGTCTTGTAAATTCAAGTTTAACAGTTTGTATATAAATGTAACAACGTCCAAATACATTTTTGATGAAAATTGCAAATCTTTTTTTTATTTCATATATTTATGGATTTATATTACATTTATTTAAAACAAAACACATTTGTGTGTGGATCAGAAATGTATTTGTGAGAAGAGAGTCATTTGAATCACAAAATACATTTGTGAATCCTTCTCTGTGCATTCATTATTAATGAGACTGAACTGACCCCATATGTTTCGCCCTCGTCAGCAACCGAGTAATGAACTCAATCATGTGTACACGTAACGCCGCCCTCCCACCTGCTCTGAACCTGCTGGGACACGGGGGCTCGTGGAAGGCACAGGAAGCCCGATTGGACCTCAGGGGGTCCTCACTGCGTATTCAAGTCCTTCCTGAACCGCCTCAGGTTTGCGCTCCGTTTGATCGGCAACTCGGTGTCGCTGTCGGGGCCTCCGACTGCCACTTTTTATGAGCATGTGTTTGCATTTTTAATGGGTGTGAGTGTACTTGATATGCACGCTCGTGCTGGAAAAGTGAACAAAGCCAACGCGGTTTTATAGAGAGAAGAAGGGGAAAGAAGTTGGGAGGCGAGATTTCTCACCTTACTGTTGAATGTACTTAGACGGATCATACATCTGTGGTTTTGAATGGTTCCTGTGTGTTTTAAAGTGTGTGTGTGTGTGTGTGTGTGTTATATCAGAGCCTTGGCCTGAGGGGAAGCTTAGGCCTCATTGCATCTCACAACTCCAAGGTACAGTATGCAAGTCTGTGTGTGTGTGTGTGTGTGTCATATTACATGTGCATATTGCGTATGCGCCTGTCAGCTGCAGCGTGAGGATGTTTGTGCTTTCCCAGAGGTTTTTTTTTTAAAGGGATATTGTTGGCCCACAGAGAGAAATCAAGAGTCATGAAATGGCTGAAACCATGTAGAGTTCGGGGAGTACAAGCTGATCTAAAACAGAGCGAAGAAGAATCTGAGACAACCCAGATAAGTCCCTCTGAGAGATTGAGAGAAAGTCACAGCCAGACCGACAGGCGTATCCTCTGTCACCGTCTCCAAAGCGCGGAGCTCGCTGCATTTAGATTTAATATTATGCACCTTTTTTTTTTTTTCTTCTTTTTTTTTTTGACCCTCAACAGGTTCTCTGTATGAAACCGGCCACAATGAGGAGACTGTATGTGTCCGCGGGTGTGAAAACATTCCTGTTATCACTGTGGAAAACTCTCCCAGCTGTCATCAGATGGGGGGAAATATTATGAGTCTGTCTGCCGGCAAGTGTGTGTTACTCTGGGACAATCCTGCTATGTTTATTTTCTGAAACGGTAGACGTTCAGCTTCCACATCACACGGACCGGGATCCCTCAGCCGCCGCGCCGACCTCACTACTGTTTCCGCGTGTGGACGGCGTTCGGGGATGGCGAGGCGGTGTGTGTGTGTGTGGCGTCGGAGCGAGATGGGAGAGAGGGAGAAGAAAGTAAAAGGTTTTGTTTTCACTGGGGTGTGTATGAAGCGGAGGGGAATGACTTTCTGGATTAGCGGGGGATCAGACGAGGATGAATATAATTACAACAACATGGAAAAACCGAATGTTAAAACCACAAAATTGACAAGATCGCTGTTGTTTGTTTAGTCTAAACCAGCGGAGGGATCGGTCACCGTGCACGTCTGTGAAGGTTCTCAGTCATCCGGGTCATGGTGATCCGGAGGAGCCAGAACCGAAAGCCGGTCTCGCAGGCATCATCAAGTCATAAATCCATATTTTTTCAAACAGCATATAATTCCCTTTCAGATTCGATTGCTTTCCATTGTTTACCTCGAAGGTTTCAGACATCTGTTATCAAAATAATACAATCAACAAACAATACCATGGCTGTTTACTCATTTGATAAATATTTAAATTGTAAAAGTGATCTCCAGGCAACGTGAGCTGATTTCCCAGCTCGGGAGTTTGATTGTGACTTTTTTGTGTTTTTTTATTATTTGCTCATCTGTTGCTGTGGAATTTTCCTTTGTTAGGCTGAATCTGATAGATCAAAGGGACACAAGTTGGAGTCCGTCCAGTCCCAGTATTTAGAAGATTAATGGTAGACAGAAGGAAAGTGGTTATGGATATGCTCTGTAATTGTTAAATGACGAATTTTTTTTTGAGGAAAAAGGGGAAAGATAGTGGAAAATCGAATGTCAGAAGCACAGCCTCTGCTGGTTTCTGTCCCTGCTTTGTTGATGTTGGGGTTTTGTGGTGAAGGATGGCGTCAGCAACAAGCAGCAGGGCTGCTCTCTGGCCCCCCGACGTATGGGTGATCTATCTGGTCCCATCAAAACAAAACAACAGTGTCGACTGCCCCGTGCACACATGGAAATCATTGGGTCACACTTAGACGTAACACGTGCACACACACACACTCACACACACATACAGGGGCGTACACATAAAAGCAGCAGAGAAAAAGGTAAACAGAGCTTCCAGATGACTATCCACCCGAGGCTCTCGGGTTACAGGAACATTTTTCCTAAGCAGCATTTTCATCTTGGTTTTTTTCCTCTTTATGGCTTCTTGTCTATTAGGAGAGCCGTCACATGTTTCCATCAGGCCACAGAGTCACAAGAGGTCAGTCGACATTTTCAACAAACACATGCACATAATCTCTACATGGGGGGGGGGGGGGGGGGGGGGGAGGTTATTAATCAAAACAAACAAAACAATCAGGTGTGAACAGGTAAGGGCTACCGTACTGTATGAGGAGCCCAGTGCCCCTCAAATCAAACAAAGACTCCGCTCCAGTGTTGATGCCGTAGATCCAGAACCTTTATGAGTGTGCTGAAAGGCCTGCTGGGGGGGTTGGGGGGGGTTACACCGGCGGCCGGCGGAGGCAACTGGGCAGATGACCTGTGGGAAGCGAGGAGTAATAACGAGCGCTGCAGATGAGAACGCCTTTGAAGGGAGAGGGCGTGACCCTGCTATGTGAGCTGGAGCCATGGGTGACGGATGCCGGTGGTTTCTTTCATGTTATGTATGCAGCACCTTCATTTTTTTTTTTTTTTGCATTCAGCATACCTCTGAGGAACAACCACACATACCTTGAGCCACATTACAATCAGGTTCACCTGGATTGGCCTTAAGTCCTGTTTTCTCTTTACCTTTATGTCATATGCACTCAGACACAACGCCTCCAGGGACAGAAAATCAAGTCCCCTCAAGTTTACTCTTCAAGTCCAAACAACCACCGTCATTTGTCTTTCTTTCCTCTGCTCAACGTTTCATTTTTGTTCTCCTTTTATTATGACTCCAGCAAAAAAAAGACCTGATTGCCCGCAAATTCTATGTCCAAGCAGCCAGGAGTCCGCATCTTCAATTTCAAACCCCGCTCCTTGTAATTGTTCCACTATCAAAATCAAGTGCCCATCCCTCTGATCACAGCCAGCGTTTTAACAGTATCCATGTGTCCTGAAAAGCACTCTGCGGCTGCACGTTCCCGTACACTCAAGCTGTATATGCGCACTCTACACACACTTGGAGTCATTAGGGTAGAATCACCACAGGCCTTTAAAAAGTTGGCTACCGAGCCGGTAACAGGGAAAGAGCCCGGAAAGTGCTCAAAGAGAACCACGTTTTATTAACTGCACGTCTCATACCTTTTCATTTGTCTTCATGAACATCTTTGCATCTCACAAACACACGGAGACTAAATACTATATGATAAATGTTGGTTCCTATTGCATTCATCAACCAAACCTCCAGCAGTGTTTACTCTGATGGTTGGAACGGCTGAAATGTGATTCGGTAATGAATCAGTAATAGAAAATACAAAGGGAAATCTAATAGCAGCTCCATAATTGTTTTCCTTTTATAGAGGCATTCTGGTGCATAATTCAAGGGATTTTAAGTGCTATTAAGAGGACTTTGTTTACTGTGAAACACGGTGATGAAGGTTGTTTTTTTTAATCAGGAAACACAATAACTTTGAGTGTTTAAGTGGTTTGCTGTCGGTTCTTTTCCGAAATCCTGTTTTTCCGTGAAATTGGTAAAAAAAAAAAAAAAGCGAAATCATTAGCCTTAACTAAATGCTATATCCATGACTGATCACCACAATTAATGGTCGAGGCCAATTATTTACCAAACTTTGCATATTTTCTGCCCCGAGTCTGTGTGTCTTTCCCCTTGTCCTTGGCAGTCATTATGTCCACATGTTGTCGATTAAGCTCCTGGGGGAGGAGATGGGAAGGCTTTCAGAGGTTGACACCAGAGGAACTTTTACCTGACTTTAACAGCCTCTTTTACATGCCTGCCTTAAGAAATTGTTTGTTTAATCAAGTGTAATTGCCTTTAACTTTTCCTGCTCAGTGTGCGAGGAGGCACTGGGGCTGTAAACGCATCGTCTCCGACTGCGACGGCTGCCTCGGAGCTCTCTGGATGTTTTGCCCGCGGCTGACCTATTTAAAGGCCAGACGTTCTTTTAACGGTGTAGCTGCACATGGAGATCTGCAAACTCACCATAGAGTCAAAAATAACGTCTTCTCCCAAATAAGTTGCAAATGAATGTGGATTCTTATTTACTGAGAATTAACTTTTAATTCCTTTATATCGGTTGTAGGTCTCAATACTGTTATTTCAGTGCTGCTATTAACGTATGACTGCAGTTACATCACACACATCACACCTTTGATTATTATACTTACTTTGTTCAATTTCTTCCATTATTGTTATTTCATTATTTAAAATAGATTATGCATTCAAACTCCAAAGCTTTTACACGTCCATTTAAAAAAATTAGATATCAAACTTTAAAATAAATTTCACTACACTGTCTTTCAAGACATTTTCTTATGAAATAAAACTGTTAAAGATCTTATAGATATTCAATAAGATGAACTCAATGTACACTTCCCCTGTACACTGACACACACGTGTACACACACTTCCTGCTGAGTAAATATTCATGGTCATTCCGGTAAATTCTAATGCTATTTATCCTTTCTCTTTTAATTAATTTCACTTAAATTCCTGGCAATTAGCACCTTTTAGTGTCAATGTGTTTTTATCACCTCTGCGAAAAACTCCAGGACTCAGAGCTCAGGACTGTGGGAGCCTAACGGAAAATGACAGTGTGCCACAAAAAACAGTGAATATCAAATGGAAATACAGACTTTCTTGTTTTCTTTTTTCATGTGTGTCTCTCTTTTCTTTTATTTCTCCTTTACTCCAATGCCTTCATGCTATTTCGTTTCTGAACATGTTTCTGGCAGCGGCTGGCTTTCTGACTGGAACAGATGTTGTACTTGGATTGTAGTGGCATTGTTCTGGTGTGACTGCAGCAGTTTGTGTGAGTACGTTCAGCGGTTTTGGTGAAAGTGAGTCTTCTTCCCCTTCGCTTTCTCCTCCTGGTGATTAGGCCTGAAAGGTCAAAGGTAGCCCACCCTGTCTGTGGAAGCACCCTGCTCCAGACTGTGGATGCTTCCATGTGTGGGCGTGGGAATCCCTGCCTAAGTCAACGCCTCCCGGCATAATCACAGCGTACTGTATGGCCAGGAGATGATGGTCAGTTGACTCTTTGATCTTCCGCTTATCTGGGATGCAGATGTTTCCCCTTATAATAAATAAATCTCAAATCCCTTTCAACAGACAGATAAAAAAAACCCCGTCAGATACTAAAAATAAAAGCTTGCAGGATGAATCAATGAGTCGATCCCTTGCTATTAAATGGCATCTGCTACACAGTTTTATTGATTGCACGTCTTCCAGGCTCTCTGGTCACATTGTGAAGCCGCATTGCTCACTTGTCATATATATTCTCATGCATGAATCTGTGGGATTTAAAGGAATAGTTTGACATTTTGGGAAAACGTCCCGAGTTAAATGAGAAGAAGCTCTGAAGCTCACTGATTTTCATTGTTGGTGTAACGAGTATTTATTTGAGTGATTGGCAGGAGAAGGCATAGTTTGGAGGAGAAAATCAGACTGGATCAAGCTGATGAAAAGCAACGACTGCTGCTCACTGGATAGGTCTTAATTTTTTTTTACCGTTCTCTGTAAAATGTAGTAAATCCCAATAGATCTACAGTTTCTGAACTAGTCTTGCAAAATTCTCTGCAAAAAAAAGCATTTGTTGACCTATTCCTTTAAATTATGATGGAATGGGACAAGTTGAAGAGAGACATTAAATCAAGCCAAAGAAGAAGATGTTTACAACGGCAGTGTTAAACACTCCGCAAAACTACATCAACAGCAACCGTGATGGTAAAATAATTGTATAATATCCATCATTCTGTATTTCTGTCTTTATACTTTATTATCGTACGCAGACATTCAGTCTATCCTTGATTAGAGCAAAGCTTTTATACCATGCAGCATCCACAGTACTTTGACTGCAGTCAGATAGACCACAGACTATACAGCGTGCTGCATGTGGTGTGTGTGTCATTGTACTGTAAACTATGATAGGCTGAACAAATCGCCAGATATGAGCACCGTGCCTGACAGCCTGTCAGCTTTGATGGTATTCAAAAAGGGTGAGGATACCCACTCAGGTGGTTGGTGTGTTGGCTGATAGAGAAGAGGTCAAAGGCCGCAGAGTTGGAGTCTGAGCGTACGATCCTTTTGTGAGATTTATTAGCAGCAGATAAGGCTGATAGCCATCTGCAGCCACGCTCACTTCGCTCAGCCAGCCAACGCTGATCTGCTGCCAAAGCACACAGAATAATACATTCCTTAATGTGTCTGGCACGAGAGAGAGAGAGAGAGGGAGAGAGACAGAGAGAGAGAGAGAGAGAGAGAGAGAGAGAGAGAGAGAGAGAGAGAGGGAGGGAGAGAACATGTGAGAGATTTGCGGGGGTCATTTTATGGATCTTTATATAAATCTGTTTCTGCTTTGTGTTCTGAAAACAACTTCATCTCCATTTTCAGGTTGGAAGGTGAGTCAACTACTACTAGTGTGTGTGTGTGTGTGTGTGTGTGTGTGTGTGTGTGTGTGTGTGTGTGTGTGTGTGTGCGCATGTGTCAACAGACTGACAAATAAAGTACCTCATTATCCTACAAGCCTGGACCTTTATGGGGAGGAGGAAGCTGTGAGGAGGAGAGGATAGGCATCATAGCATCATAATCACAGATAATAGCGGAGCTGCTAATGAGACTGCGAGTCTGAAATCTGCTCCCTGAGCTCACCGGAGGTGACCTAGCACGGTAGCAACACCCACACACACACATTACGTCAATTACATTCTGCATTACAAGGAAGCAGTAATGCTGCAAGTTAATGGGGAACATTCTGCTTGTGTGTCGCCTGCAAACACCTGACGATACGCACACACACATACACACACACACACACACACACACTCATGCATCTTAAAATAGCGGTGGTCCGCGGCTCGCTGTGAGGCTGCTCTCTGCCAGACCGGTCTGCTCTGATGGGAAGCGTACAGAGCAGGTTCTCTGTTGTCTCCCCCTTCTATCAGCTCCTCTTTATTTTCTAAATGCAGCCGAAGACATTCATGGATGTCAGCGTGGCCCTTCATCTCAGCAAAGAGGCGGGAACAAGGCCAGTAAAGGCACTTTGAGGCCCGACTCTTTCCAGGTTAGGTGGCTCCGCGGTCCTTTTTGTCCGATGGGAATAATTTGACAATGTTTGGTATCAAACTGCAGAATGAACTTTCCGCATCGGTGAACTCTATCCCAAACAAAACCGATAGATTTGCACTTTTTTCCACAACATCTACGTTGTGAGTCATGTGTTCGATTCCAACAAAATGCCTCGCATTAACTCCATGTGGTGTTTAGTGGCACAGAAACACTCGGGCCTGTTCGTGTTCTTAATCCCCCCGGGCTCAGTGTCTCTTCTGCATATCGTTGAAGTGGAGTAACACGATACTGGAATAAACGCCGTGGATGTTTTTGAGTTGTTTTTTTGTTTTTTTTTTGCTGCAGCTTTGGAGCAAAATTTCATTTAAATGTAAGAAAAGTTTGTTGGCTACTCCGTAGTTCAAGGAGAAGCAGTCAGACTGGGAAACCATCGCAATTTATACGCTTGTATTGGCAAACCCGTTTATAACACATGAATAAGTAGCTAGTTTATAAACTCTCAGAGTGAGTGCTGAACTTACTATTGGTTATTTTATTGCTCCTGGACTAGAAACGCTCCCCCCAGCTCCAACCTTAAACCCCCGCTGGCCACACAGTTCTCCTGTCCATCTGTGTGCGTTGATGTGGTCGGGAGCGAAACAATGAACAGAATGGTGGGAAAAGTAGATTATCATCGATATGGATGAACCGCAACTTTCATCCTTCTTTCAATCTGTGTCATAATAGTTTTCACCCACACAATGTTTTTCATGCTTTGTCATATCGGGTATTCGGTACACATGAAACAGAACGAGTTGGAACCCCTGAGGTTTCTCCGCTGATGGATTGGGTTGGCGGTGGGACAGAGCACAGCTGGGAGGGCTTTAAAAGTGGGGGCATTTAACAATACGGCCTCTCTTTCTCCAAAAAGGTTTTCATTAGTCTGCTCTGGAAAAATATGGCAAAGTTCTTTTTTCTGACAAATTTGCTAGGTCAGAAAGTCATGCTTTCGCTAAGCCCACTGGAAACTATCATGGCCTCTTAACCATATTATCATTTCTAAAAGGATGTCTGAGCCTCTTGGAAGCTTGGAAGGGGAAAACACAGATTATAGACCTCATTGCCACCATTCTGCTGCAGGAGTTCTCTTCTAATGTGTTTAACTGAATGGTTCCTACTTGATGCAGCACATTTACATTACAGCTTTTCTTTTTTTTATTATGAAGTGAGAAGACTGCGATCACAAACTCTCTCCAACACGCTCGAGAGGGGAAAGGATTTATAAGGGTTGTAGTAATGGCTCTACATGTGATGCACAGGATGATGAGGATGGGAGCTTCTGTGGCAAAAAGCAAGACCGCCATTGAAACACCACCTCCCACTTTAGCAGAAATCAGAGGAAAAGCTGCAAATCTTAATCATTTAAATAGCTGAATAGCTTGAAAAATCCCTTAAATGCATCAGTAGTCCTTAAAAAGTGTGGTCAATCGAGCAGCTTTATTCAAAAAGTGCTCCACCTGTCACCTGACATTGTCCATGTAAAGATGTTGCTGTTACATCTCCCCTTTTATAACCTGTTTAAAACATAGTTACACACACACACACACCACGGAAATGCCTTCTCGTTACATGGAGATTCCTCCGAATCGGACTCAATAATCCCTCTAGATGTTAATGTCACATTCACGTCATTCATCATCGGTGTGTGTGATTCCGTGTATGTTCATCCTATAACACAGGCTGTGGTCCAGCGGATATGTGGGGAGAAAAGGGCTCAAGCGTTGGTTAGAAACAGACAGAAGATAAAGGGTTCACAATGCAGTAGTGAACGGGGGCTTTGTTAGTTTTGGCAGATAGATGAGTACACCAACAGAGCATCCCTCACACGTCATTCCCCAGCTGTACCTTAACTCCTTTTGTCCGCTTTATATAATCAATATGATAATTATTTGAAGAACTGTATCTTTAAGAATTATTTTGAAGTATGGGCGCTGGGGTGAAAAAAACACACTATCTTTTCCTATTTTCACACATAAACACAGACTAATCCCTTTATTTTACTCATTTTTTCCCATAAAATTGCTAAAATATCTAAATATATATAGAAAACAAAGAGTTGCTTGAGGTGACACACGTCTCATACACAATAAAGGCTTCGGACACAGCAGGGAGTGCGTTAAAGACACAATCTTTTTTCATTTCACGGAGACATTTAGCAGGCGCTTTAGAAATAACATGACTGATCTCCAAGTCAGCAGTGAAGGTTATATAGCAGCAGCTGATCCTAAACAGGGAACGGGAGCGTCCAATCGGCGTTGGACGGCAAACATGCACTGTGTGGGAATGACAGGATATTGTTTAATATGTAAATCATTTTGTCCTCCACTTACATGTGTTTGTTTGTGCGAGTGTGGATTTAATATCCAGCGAAGCCCGGGGTGGACAGAAACGAGGGAGGGGAGAGAGGAATTCAGGGCTTTACAGATAGAGCGGCGGGGCTCCACTTTTCAGACAGGTGGACAGGTAGCAACAGAGGCCTCTTTGTCCACAGCTTAATCAGGCAGGCAGGTGTGCCGCTCAGCCCGGCAGCACAGCGCACTCCTTGACTCCATGCCTCCTCCCGGCTATCTCTCTCCTCATGCAGCCTTATTACCGGGGCTCAGTGTGGCCCCTGCAGTCATGGCCGGTTATATTAAGTTTGCTTCAATATTGATGGATTAGAAAAATAATACTTTATGCCATTGGAACGCTCGCTACAGCATGAGGTAGCGCTTGAACGCGAGATGTGCCATGTGCTCATGCGGCCATGGAAATTAATGGAGCCGCGTTGAGTGCACTAGCGTTTTATGATGCACACGTGACAGTGAGGTAGCATTTTCTGTCGGCGAAATAATGTCGTCATGTGAAAGTGAAGGAGCGAGTAACCTTTCCGTTTAAGAGACTCATGCAGAGGCCAGCAGAGAGAACGAAGGTGCAGTGGACGGGTGAGATATGGTTTGTAGATGTATTGCACTTTAAGCAGGCGATTGTGCCAAGCCGGGTCCGGGTTGATAAATCTGTCAGCGGCGTGGCCCGGGCTACACAGATCCAGGTTACTGTAGGACTTGACTCTGCTGCTCCCCAGCTGGCTTGGAGCTCTTCCAGAACCTCATACTATATTCTGGACTCGTTCCAAGCCCCTGGTCTATCCTTAGCCAGCCTCAGCCCACACCCCTGCCACTACCAGCCGGACGTCCTCTTGGCACCGCGCCCTGCAGCGACTCATTCTGTGGATGGTTCAGCTTCAGTCCGGCCTCGCCTGCCTGAGAAAAATCCATAAGAATGTCCGAGTGATATTGATAATTACCTTCCAACAACTTTTCAGTCTCCCCTCGCTAGCTTCTACAAATCTTTACAGACTCTCAGCCAGCTGATGCCCAACTATAATCCGCTCCATGTGTCGTAACTCAAAACAGTTTACCACTGTCCTCCGTTGCATGACCTTGACACCACCTCTTAGAGCCAGATCCTGGGGGCTGTGGCTCTAAATTCTGCGATGTGTCGGTTAGAGTCTGGTCACACTCTTATTTAACCTGTGGTGAGGTTCTGAGCCTATTACTGTCCAAGTGGCCCACGAGGCCACGCCGCGGTGCGGCTCATTGTGTTCTGGTGGTTTGCAGAGACCTTGGTCCTCACATAGGGGGATTTGATGGCAGTGCGTGTTGTTTGTCTGTCCGCGGACACATGCACGCTCTCGGGTCAGCGGGCTGTGTTTCGGAACAGTTAATACACTGTGGTAATTTGCGTTTCATTTTTTTATTTTTATTTTTTTTCTGTCCCCAAACTTGTCCAACAGTGATGCAATGGAGATGCAATGCTCCCGTCGGAGCCCGTAAGCTCCGTGCTGCGTGTGAGCAGATGTTGCAGGCGTGTACGGCTCATTTGCAGCGCAGAGAGGTCCGCTTGTTTCGAGTATTATCTAAGAGAAAAGACAGCTCGGTGGCGGGGTGTGAAACTGACAGGACGCAGGCAACTCTCAACATGTTCGCCTCGCTTTAACCCTGCACTCGTGTTACCTCCAAGATAACTTCCTCAGTTTAAAGTTTGCTCTCATATAATTAATTGAATGTTAAGATTTCCACGAGTCGGTATCAGTCACAGACACTGCACCCTGACTGTCCGACAGTTTCTTGGCTGAGACCGGATCTGCTGTATACGCTAAATGGAGTGGGTCTTAACATTATTAACATTACTGACATGATATGCAATTGAAGGAAAAGTTATGTTTTTAGAGTTTTTATTTGTTGTAATAGAGTTTTTATTTGTTCTTCTTGGACAGAGCGGACAATAACATTTTCTTTTTAACTACCATATAACATAAACGATTGTGTTGCAAGTGGCAGCTTTCATGGATATGATTGATCTTCTCTTGCTTGTGCACAAAACAGATAATAACTTCACACCACTCTTCTTTGTTAGACAGCAGGAGTCGACTGTTTCAGGTATCCGGTTGCAATTTTGCACTTCTGCTCGGTGTATTTTTAGCAGTGTTTAGATGATTGCTATGAGAAGGGTTCTCAGGTTTTCTGTGGTGTGTACACAGGCTGGATGGCGATGTCTGGAAATGCAGATGCTTAACAGGAGGCCGCCATTGCGACAGTAGGAACTATTAGAGAAACAAAAAGCCTAAAGAAGAGATCTCTGCTTCGGTATTGACAGGCCTGAGTCACATGGGAAACGCCCTCCTCCATCTTCACTCTTTGATTATCCATCACTACATTAGATGATGACGGTCATTAACCCATCAGGAGTCGTGGCGGTTTCCTTTCCGCTGACCAAAGCATAAGAGATGTGTCAGCGCTCCGAGGAAACATCTGAGCAGGCTTGTGAGAAACATCTGCTGCGACGAGAACAAATTGCTTGTTTCTTTTGCAAGGATTTTCACATTAGTCTGCGTCAAAACCCAAACACAACACTGCGAGGAGGATAATAGAGAGGCACGCTGCCACCCCGACCAGCAAATGAAACGCTAATACTCGGGGATTATCTCTGAACTCTCGCGCACATTACACCCACGGGGCTTTTCAGACTTTTATAGCCTTGATGATGATCTTTGTCATATAACGCAATAAATGAAATGGTAAAAGTAGAGGGTGAAAAATGTTGCATGTGCTTTTTGTCACCCTGCCCAGGCACGTTGTTTGTTCATAGACGTATATTTGAGCAATAAATCAGCGAGCTCAGATGTCAGCAGGAGATGTAGTGTTTGTATTAAACGCACTAAATGCATTCCACGTTGTCCCGCGTTCAGGTTCAGAAAGGATTAAACGTAAACACATGAATGAGAGATTATTACAGCCTGTAAAAAAATTGAAGATGCCGTTACTTCATTAACTTGAAATGCTTTTGTGCACGTCACTGACGAGTCCCACCGATTCAACATTTAACAAGGCCCCCCTTGTCTTTCTGATTCTGTCGTTAACTTGACTTTTTTTACACGAGCTACTATTTCGCAAGCAATCGACTTTCCTCGCGGCAAAGTATGCGACTAAAGGGGGCAGGCTGATGGGAGGCGGTAATTGAACGGGTGACTGTGACTGGGTAAGGAAAAGATAGAGTCGGTGAGTGAGGGAAACAAAGAAACGGGTCAGGGAGAGTCAGCGAATGTCAGCACATCCAAATCAGATGCCGGGCCTCACCCATGACCTTGGCACGGTTGGATGTTTGCAGTTCTGAAAACAGGACACATGTTGGGGAGGAGGAGAGAGAATGTCTAACCCTGAAACTATGTCAGGCACTGTGATTTACAGTTCTGATTGTTTTTTCCCCGTGCCCTCAGTCATTTAGATGTTATGTTTGTGCTTATTTTAAATGAGTAAAGCTGACTTTGGATGCATTTAAATGAGCTCCAGTCAGCTGTAATTTGGGGACCCCTCCTGTGTGTGAATGTGTGAGAGCTTTATTGTTCCTCCCCTGCAGTTTGAGTTTGAAGTATTTATTGACGTTGGGTTTCATTTGTAGTGCGTTCCATGTCGTGTGATATTTCTAGACGTTCACTGTTATTGTTGGTCCTAAGTATTGAGATTTGGGAGGTTCTTCAGCTCTGAGGAACGATTGTAAAGGTTTTTCCTGAGAAGCTCCATGACGACTACTGTGTAAACTTGTTATCGTATACTACCCTGGGCTGCATCTTTATAGAGCTTTAAAGTCACAATGATGTGACCATGTCGTCCAACTCTCCGTGTCATAATGTATACTGCTTTAAGCTGCCAAGCATTGTTCAAACCCACAGAAGTTTATTTTAACACTTTAATGTGTTAATGAAATCTACACATAAGTGCTCCAAACAATACACAACACATCTATATTCCAGCTGATGTTATGTGAAATATTTTAGCCTCAGAGAAGATATAGAATAAACAGTACAAAGTTTTACTTTAATGGTATGTACTTGTAAAATTATTATCAATTACAATTGATCCATTTGACTTACAGAAAATCCTTTTATTTCTAATGATCTGAACTTGAAAATATACGGTATGTCTCTTTGACTATTTATTTCTTATATATTGCATGTGACCTGTTAATCAATTTCCAAGTAATAAGAGGATCCAATAGATTTTGAAATGTCATAATGGCGCTTAATCCTTGTTAACACTTCATGGACTATGTCGTAACAAAAGAGATACAAGATACAAGACCGGGAGCATTATAATTGCCTTATTCAACCTTATTATTGATGATGTAATCTACATTTGTTTTGATTGTGATTTACTATTATTGTTGCTATTGGATTTGCTTTATCCAAATGATCATCAGAATAGAGTAGATGCCACTCTTGTGTCACTCTTGACAAGAAAGCTAATGCTCTGGGAATTAAGCTGAAAAAAGTCAGCCAAGTAATTGTATAATGTAAATTAAAACAAAATCCCGTTAATGCTTGTGTTCTTTGCGGTCACATTACATCTCGGAGCAACTCTTGAAATGGTTTCAGCAATGCTTGAGTGCATTTCCATCTTGATTTTGATTTGGTTAAGCACTGATTGTATTCAAATCATTTAAGCCAAGTGATGAGGCCCGTTTTAAATGGTGTAAACATCTCAACTTGATACTTATCAAAGCAAATATAGTAAATTACCAATTGTTGCAAATTGATTTTTAATACCGAAGCTAATTTAGCGTCTTTCCAAAAATGCCAATGAGCTCCCCGGAAAATGTTCCAGTAAATAAATTAATAACGAGAGGTTGATGATCTCTAATCAAAATACGGTGCCATTTACACTAATGGAACAATGCAGCACAAAAGGCCCTATTCACCTCTTTTCATGTGTAAACTGAAATGAAACGAACGGTTAAATTAAAACAATCAGGGGAACATTGAACCGATTACTGATTTAGGATTTAGTCAAGCTTTTGGTTCTCAAATGCCAAAGTGTATAAAGATGCGGCCGATCCACGTGATCGATCGACATTTCAGTTCCATGCCTGCCGCGTTACATTCCTCAATGCTTTGGATCAGATCTCCAACACACGCAGAGTCCATATGAGCAAGATTTTCCAATTTATAGCTCATGTTTTACATCCGTAACCAAGGCCCTCGGAGAGGCATATTCATGGTTCTGTGCAGAGGTCAGGTTCCAGCCTTTATTGCTTAGGTAAAGAAAACACGCTGAAGAATGTTTCAGGCCTGAATGATTGTCAGCTCTTACAGCGGTGCGTAGACAAAACAGGAAGGCCCCTGATGTTTTTTTATTAGTGGGAATCACTAACAGTGCCAGAGACTTCTTATAAAACATACTGTATAACCCTGCGTGATCCCTCGCTCTGATTGGATGGCGCGTTGTCATCACCCATCGAATGTTCTGTGGTTTAACTCTTAATGTGGACGGGGCCCTATACGCTACTGTTCACATCGCGTGGCGAGCGAGGAGTCTGAGGAGTGTGTGAGATCCTCCTCTGCGTGCCGGTGAAGTATTTTGCATTTCAGTGGGGGTATTACTTCGCAGTGGTTGCCGGCGTTTGTGTCGGTAGAGGTTTTCCAGTTGGGATTGTTTGACATCAAGTTGCCTGACAGGCAGGTCAAACTACAGACGGGCAACATAGAGGGCCGTCCCACACAGCAGCTGGGTCCACGGCACAGCTTGGCACCGGTGATGAGGTCATAGGAACGTTACCGAGATGTTTAAGCACAATGATGGGTTATTAAACAGTGTCTCTCCCATCCCTTCATTTTCTAGTGGTCAAGACCATTTAGAAGTAATAGAGGGTATTAGGAGGATAATGGTTATGTCTATACAGCCAAAATTAAAATGTGTCTCTGCTGCAGACAGCAGCATTAAATGTGCATAAATGATTCCTTTTAAAAAGTGTTTACTGTAGTCATTCCTTTAACTAATGGGCACTAATGTGTAAATGATGTTGCCAATGATTCCAGCTGTGTGCAGCGACAGTGTTGGAAGACAAAAGGACATCGGCACACAATTAGCTCTGAAAATGTGTGTGGAAGCCAGTTGTGTCTCTGTTATCTACAGCCACATCTGTTGAGCACTTGTCTGGAACAACAAGACTTTTTCAAGAAGTGTGGAATTCATCGATTAATCGTGATATCTTTACGTTTGATTATTGTCGTTTTAAGTGGGTGATATCAGTCATAAGCAATGGACTGCAGAGCTTTGACCGCTCAGCGACTGGTGAGCTGAATAAAGATCGTCTGCGGAGACTGGCTTAAATGACATTAGCTGTATTTAATCTAATTTTCTCGCTATGTGGAAAGAAAATATTTAATGTGATAACAGGTAGCCTACTGTCTTTGCTAGTTATACATCTCAATTTCACCAAGTGTAGAGCCAAGACGGAGTCAGCTACTCTGCTTGACTCCATAAGAAATACACCCGGACCCAAACACACTACCCTGAAGTAAAGTCATGTCGTTTTTCAAATTGCATTTTCCAGGCTTGGAAAGATTATGAAAAATGATCAAATGCAGAATGTTTTTTTGTGGAAAAGCCATACAGTTTAATCGCATTCTCTTTTTCATTGCTGTTGAATTATTTCACCTTGTTTTGAAATAGTCCAGACCTGTTGGACGGAAACACTGCTTGCACAATTACTCTGACAGATGTAAAATAACAAAGAACACACGCAACACAACAGATCAAGGCCCTCCTACCGGAGTGCCATGAATAGGTGGTGAAATTCCATGTTTGGAGGCAGGAGGTCATGCTTGTTATTTTTTGAGAGGATCAGTCTTAGTGTTACTGAGGCCTTACTGATGTCTTTTATATAGTGCAGACAGGTCCCCCTGGTTTTACAAGAGCCCTAAGCACCGAGACCGCAGTTGTCAGCTCGGCCCCTCCAGAGTGGCGGGCCTCTGAGACGGGGGGGCTCTGAAGGCCTTGCACGCTGCTGACATCTACACCAGAAGGATGGATTCTTTATACGCTTGAATTTGAATTATTAATGTCTCCGTGTTGAGTTTGATGATGTAACGGACAGTAGAGCTTATGTCTCTAGAAGCCTAATTATCTCCCAAAATGTTAAGATTGCGACAGATGAGAGTTTCACTGTGAACATATCTGTGTTGCATTGACTTTATGGGAAACTGTGAGAAAATCAAATGTCTTCCTGGTTGTTCGATGATTTTTTTTCACACCAGACATTTTGACTAGGAGAGCGCAGGTGTTACTAATATAACATTAACGATGGCTCTGCTCTATACAAGCGCAGTAAACGGTGTCCGTGTGTGTGCCAATACCAGGACAGCCAAACGGCCACATGGAATACCACAATTATTCATTTTTTTTTATTATTCCACCTCGTTTTCTACTGTGCCACGCCAAAATGTCTACGGAGAAAAAAAGAAACAACCTAGTGGAAGTGGTGACATAAGAAGTAAATAATTTGTTCAGACACCTACTTCCAGCAGTGTTTTAGTGTCTGTACCAGGATCTGTTTTTGTGGCTGGATTTGACTTTTTCAACTACATCTTCCACTAAAATATCATTTCCTCCTATTATTTTTCCCACAGTAGGATTTACTTGACTTAATGTACAGTAAGCCCTTTACTCTGGAGCAGCTTACTATAAATGTCTCAAAATGTGCTGTTCAGTAACTGACCTGGGGTCTCTGTTAACGTCACTTGTGTATTAAAAACTAACTTTCACCTGCTCTAATCAACAAGGACATGTTCAGCTGGAAGCAAAGAAACAAACACTCCCTCCTTTTGACTTATAACAATGACGACATCTCTAATGATAACAATTACGATCCCTCAGTAGATTCATTCCACTCCGCATCCAGATGACTGGCTGACGCTCAGGTGGACTGATTGCATGTAACAGCCCTTAAATCAAGTCCAACAGGGCAGATAAGATCATGTAGCTCCTGCTGCGCCGCCTGAGTCTGTTCGATAGTCAACTGGAGGCGGCGATGCTATCGGGCTGCGGTGGAAAAGGCTCTGTGGTTTGGCAACGATTGAGAGGATCGTGTCTCTTTCCTGTGCAAACACACCTGCTCATCAGCTATTTTAATTCCTTCTCGTTTCTCAAATGAGACACAGACGGCGGCGTGTGTGCACCGCCACGCATGTGCACGCACACAGAACGACGCGCGATAATTGCCAGAGTCCCGGCTGATTACAGTGCTGCTGAATGCGGCAGAGGTGGTAGTTGTCGGTCTTTGTCCCGCTTTGAGGTGGAGGCATCGCTGGGACTTGTGGGTGGGCTTGGGAGATTGTCATGCTTGGCAGATGGTAATTTGGGGTTGAGCCTGTGGTTGGTATCGGGGTGAGGATTTAAGTTATGGCTGGTCCTGGTTTGACGGGACGGAAGTCAGAAGTAGGGGAACTGCAGCTCTCGGGGCCTCCCGACTGTTTGCAGATTAGAAAGCTCTGTGGTGTGCTCCACTTTCCTTTCTTCGTTCTTCCTGTTTGTTCCCCGAGATGCATTCAGAGGGGAAAAGCGGAGGAGGAGAGGGACGTAGAACAAAGAGTAGGGGATGCTAAGAGACAGACAGAGAGTCAGACGGAGGGGTAGAGAGGAGGAAACAGGACGGGGCAGGAACCAGGGAGAGGCAGTGTTTGAAGTTAAACAAAACTGGTCCGTATCCTGAGGAAGTGACTGTTGCCAGAGACGGGGATGAGCCGGGACTGTTCCTCGTGGTCTGTGAACAAACCTGATTACATGTGTGTGTGTGTGTTCACATGCATTCGAGTGTTTACATTTGATAATGACACCGTCCCACAAAACTAACCCCATATTCAGTGTGCAGCCTTCTCATGATTCCCTCTTCCCATCACATTTGTGCTCTCCGGGTAGCCCTAAGGGTTATAAATGACGCTCTCTAAAAAGGTCTGCATTCACCGCCCGTCTGCTCCATGCCCGGAGGGCTGTTTTTCTTTTTCCCCAGGTCCATAAATGAGGAGTTGATTGGGTGCTAACAAGGAGCACTTTATGGATTTCAGATAACATCGCTGTGCTTGAGTAATGGTGCAGCAGGGTCTCCAGGGTCATATTAGTTTGGAAAATTTGAGGTTATGCGTGTGTGTGTGAGGTCTTTTTTTCGTAAATCTATGTCTTCGAGGAGATTTTTTGGGGTTTTGGTAATGAGGACATTTGGGGAAAGTGACGATTTTAGCTGGTTTTCACTTCCTCGAAGGGCTGTTTGAGGGTTAAAACGTGGTCATAGTTCAGTTAAAGGGAGGTGTCTGCATCCCCTAAAGTGGGGGGGAGAGATTCGGGTTCGTTACCTGCTGTACTTGTGAAGTTATGCTTGCCGTTTCTGTATGTTAGTCTAACGTCAGGGAGCACGGAGCTTTCCTCGCCCCCGGCAAGATGGATGAACTCAAATGTACATGCATGCTTGTGGTTTGAGGTGCGTTTGCGTGTATGTGCGTATGTATACAAATACTTCTGGTGGGGACACTGAGGGTGTGCAGAGTGGTATTAGCTTAGCCGTAATGACACACGGAATACCGCAGCCACCCAGACAAAACGCGTCCAGCGTAACCGCCCGGGGCGCAACTCACTTTAGAGATTGCACATTAGTGTGAGTGTGGTTAGCGGGGTGTGTATGCAGCACTGACCACGCCAGTCTGCAGTGGGGTAGACGCTCCTGCAGCCCTGTTTTGGAGGGGCTCATCAACACAGCTGATGTAGCGCTGGCAATGAAAAGAGAGCGGGGAGGCAAAGAGGCAACACAGGAGATGTAAGACAGGATCAACACTCCTGAAAGACAGCTGTGGACAGTGAAGCATGCAATGACTGGCTACATTACGTATTCGCTAAGGATGATCCGTCTTGAAATGATTATCGACATCCTTGTGGATATTGAGAAACGCATCGGTGTGGTTTGGGTACGATGTGAGCGCTGAAACGGACCAAGAGTTGTCCAAGAGAACGTGACTTTTCACCAAAAAAACATTTTACGACTTAAGGCCTCGGCCCTCTCAGCAGAGAGCGTGATGAATGCGTCCGAGGCCGACTCTCCTCCCCTCCTTTTGCCTTCTGGGAGCTGTCATGCAGGTTTTGGAGGGCTTTCAAACCTAGGACCACATGCCTGATGGGCTGGACGAGAGCAAAAATGGTTTCAAAACCACATCTGATAACTGAATGCATCTGTTTAATAGCATGAATAATGCATGTGCAATGCTTTTGTGTGTGTGGATACTGTATGGATACTATATGCATCCTTGTGTGCATTTATATAAGAGCTATCTTGGGTTTAACCTCTCGATCAACATGTTTTTCCTTCACTCCCGAGGCTTTACTGCCTGCTGTGACTCAGAGACTTGGAGAGGATGAAAGATTATGTCCTGTGTGTTTAGCAGTTCACAGTCCAGCCAAACTGTTGCTCATTCATAGAAAAGAGACTTTCCGACCAACGTCTTTGGTTAGCATGTTCAAACTTCTCAGGCACATATTTATAGCCACGGACATAATATTTGGCACTTGGTGACTATAATGTTTTTAGTGTGTGTGTGTGTTTTGTTCAGGAAATAACGTTTCCTTTTCATGCACCCTAAGAGATGAATCTGTTTTGCTATTTGTCTGCTAGATCTCTGCCTGATTCTCTGGCTCGTATGGAGAGCGCAGCTGTTGAGGAGCTGGACTGTAAAGCGATTACACACCTATTAAGATGCATGGGTGTCTACACTTCTCAGGGCATCATAACTACAGAGATAGACGGACAAGGACAATGAACATCAGTATTTTTGTTCTGGTGTGCGCCTGGCTAGAGCCCGACTGCAGTCTGGTTTCTACTCTGTGTTTATGATTTTTGGCTGTGTGGGTTGTGTGTTTGTGTCTGGACAACAGCAGGGCCCAGAGGAGAAGCGTGATAGAGAGGTTAACCAAAGCGTAGCCAGAGGGCTGGAGTCTGGGTTTGTGGACCAGAATGTTTTTGATGGATTGCATTATCTGGACAGAGAGCCCAAAAAGCTCACGTGATGCAGCCAAGGGCTCCTCTGGGGGCTCGGAGATGTGTGTGTGCTGGTGAGGCCTGCTTGTGTTATGTTATGTGGCAAAGGGGAAGTGTCATGGACACTTAAAAGGTGTGGGGAGCTCCAGAGGAACATAAAAAAATTCGGAACACATTAGCAAAACGCCATCCTGGAACCGTTTTAGACTTCTCCTGTTTTCACTTTGCACAATAAGCAGAAACACACAGACACAGACTCGCGGTGACGTGAATATGTGTAGGAAGGCGAGGGCATCAGACTGTCTGAGTTAGAGGGATAATCAGATGTGTGTGTGTGTCTGTGTGGCAAAGATCCCATGAAGAACAACGGTCCATCCATCTCATTCCAGCGGTCCACGGGAGGTGCTAATGCAGCAGAAAGGTCACGAGACTATGCGGATGAAAAACCTGCAGGCCATTAAAAAAGCCTGCGATGCTCCAGACAGCCGTGAGTCACTGGTGGTTGATTTGAAGGTTACCGTTCTCATGACTCAAACATATCTGGCTTTGCTTGGGTGAGATGTTTGTTAATCATGCGATAGTGCCGTCGGAAAAGTCTGTAAACTGTGTGGTAGTTTGTGTCGTTTGATATGTTCCTTCAGTAAGCACGTTGTTTCGCGTGATTCATTATTGTTCGTGGCAATGCACCAGCGGCCCATTTGTTTTGGATGGTGAGTTTGAAAGGCACAGATTATACAGGTCCTGCTCTGCGCTCTGGATGAGAGAACAGAGGGAGGGTGGGACCGAGGAACCGGAGAATGAGAAGCAGGGACATCTGGTGTGGTTATTTATTTACCCAGAGAGGAAGTGACAAAACGGCTTTCCTTTCATCTGTTGGCTCTCCTGGTTTATTTGTCCAATCAATGCTTTAATCCAATTCCTTTTGTCTTTGTACCACTGTTTGCCTTTTTTCCATTCCGGTTTGTTTTTGTAATGACGATTTCAAACCGAATAAAGATGCCGCACATGTATTCGCTCTTTTGGGACAGGGTTACAAAGGCCTCAATAGCTTGAAATGAACAGAGATGAGACACAGACCTAAAACATCTTCCAAAGGAGGGCCATGAAGCAGCTATAAATCCTGTATCGGCTACAGGGACGTGTTGTGGTGAAGGTGTGCTGTTCATCTTCATTTTTTATCTTTAATGACCCTGATCCACTAAATTCACATTAAATGATCCAGCTGTCTGCTTAGCTTAGCATAAAGACTTGAACATCAACCTTAAGTGGAACTGCTCACAACTCATACACCAAGGACATGCGACTAGGGGTCACAAGTGTGTACTAGTCGGCTTTGAACCACAGACAAAAACCTGGCGACCCTGATGGATGTGGACAGCAGACACACACACACGGTGCTGTTTATACGACGTTGTGTGTCCGCCTGGTTCCACATATGGGCATGAATGCAGTCGTACGCTTTGGGCCACCCGCGTACCTCTGTGCAGACCCTAAAATTGTTACTTTAGTCACCTCACTTACTGTATTCTGTAAGTTGGTCCCAGAACTCCGAATCCATACCATTCAAAACAACCGTATTGCATTTATATGAACTACTTCCATGGAAAATGTCACTTTCTGCAGAGTAGTAAGTAGTAAGTAACCCCCCCTCAACAAGAAATGCCCGGCTTCATCAATGAAAAATCAGTTCAGTATAACTATACTGTAATCTTTCACCTGACATAGAGATCAAAATCGCATGTTGAAATCCTGGTTTTGCTCAAGACATTTGTGGCTGTCACAGTTGGGGAAAGCGCGGGTTGAACTCACAGCGTTAATGTTGGCCGCATTGAGTTGTTGTGACCCAGTTAGCCATGTCAGTGAGCCAGCACAGACCGGATCAAAAGGGCCCGACATGGACACGCCTCAGTGGAGAACAGCCATCATTAATGTTATTTGTTTCACCTGTGCTTTTTTTCCTGCTACAGCGTGTCAGAATGTCTGCTGTGAAAAAAGGCCATTAAGTCATTATCCTGTTGTGGTGGAAAAACATCATATTGGCAAAAACAATCTTCTTCCAGAACATGAAATATGTGTTTCATAATTGAATGCGCTTTTCATGAGAGTGACTGTGATTCCTTGCAGTATCATGAATTCAGTTTCGACGAATGGCTCTTCTGAATAGAGTTGTTATTGAAATATTCCTCGTATGATATCTGCTGAGTGGAAAACGCGTGCAGCTGTTACACAGCCTGTTAATCTCCTTTTTTTCTGTGTGCCTGGGGTCCATGTTTCTCTGCTGAACCGTGAACCCTGAGAGTCCCCCAGCTCTCACGTTGACTGTTTAGATTGAATATTGCACTATTTGGCCTTCACAATGCAGCCACACTCCAGCAGGGCTGTTCCCTACCGAATTCATTGAGAAATGTTTACCTTCACACTCTCACATGCAGGGGTGGTCCCAACGCATGAGGTTAATGGGCCTAATTTGCAGGTGCTCATCTGTTTTTGTACTCATGCAAAACTCAAATCTCAAAAACACAGAGGTGCCGAGGTGATGTCAAATTCTCACGCCAAACACTGTGCATGTGTTTACAAAAAAGAGAAGCATGAAACCAAGCTTTTAATTCGACAAAAGCTGGCTATTAGTGTGGAATTTTTTACTATCCACAGTGAAGACGGTTATAATTCATATGGAACATTTGGTATGTGACGCAATATGCGGCGCAGATGTTGAAGATCTTCTTTCGAACATGAGCGAATGCATTTCTCATGTCTTTCTGACTTGTATTCCGGAGAATGTATTTTAGTCTACTTCACAGAAGAACCCCATTTTGTGATTTACTTCTCAGAATAATGATTTTTATAAATGTGCTGTCAGTATGTGCTTTTTACGACGGCATATTAGGGCCACTGTAGGAAAAAAAAAAAAAAAAAAACAGCCGAGGTGGGCAATATTCTGAGATAAAAGTTGCAAATTTGCTAGTTTAAAGTGGCAAATTTGCTACTTTATTAAGATGCTAACAACCAGCATTTATGCTAGCTACCTTCCCATGAATGCCGCTTTTATCTTTCTAATTAATCTATCCCAATGTGTGACAACGCTTTGAGTTGTGTACACTCATTTTTATGGGATATAATTCTGCACTTCTGCTGGTCTTCTTATTAGATATACTTTAACCTGGAAACTCTCCATATTGCGGTCACACTTAGCACATGCATGTGATTTTAAAACATTTGCTTGAACAGTATCTGCATTATTTTATGTTATGATCACTAAGGGCTTTGCTTGCACTTCTGTGTCTACTCAGACTCACACGGTGCATTTAATGGATGGATAGGGTTGGACTCATGCTTTTGTTTAGGATAAAAATACCTTGCGGCTACTTTGTGAGGAGTCAGCAGTGAGAGGGCAGAGGGTTTACTTTGTTCGTGTCTGGGATTAGAAAATATGTGTATGCACATTTGCATGTCTGGTTTTGATGGTTTGTAGTCTGTGTGAATGCCTCCTAGTTGACAATTTGTTCTTAGTGTCCTGTGTTGGTGGATAATCAGTCCTTTGGTGAGTCTCATGTGTGATTGGTGCGAAGCCCGAGCTTAGTAAGCAATTATAGTGGAGAAGAGTCTGTTATTCTCTTCATTCTCTGGAAATTTGAATAACATTACCATTGCAAATACACACATTATGAACACACATGGCTGGTAAAAATAAGCTGTCGTGGAAGTTCGCAGAGACACAACAAATTACTCACAGTCCTTTATTTTCAGACTTCTTTTGTTCTTTGGGTGTTTCTTCCTTTTTTCTCTGTAAATCTGTTCAGGTTGGGACCACATGTGCACTGCCGGAGCTTTGAACCTGTGTAGGATTATGCATGTCTGTCTAACTGATGAAATCAGGCCATGGTGCTGACGGGGCATTTGACTCTTTCTACTTTGTAACCAAAAGCTGTTTTTAATCCAAATGTTCATGCAAATACAATTAAAAGTGAAAAACGAATGGAAATCATTTTGATAACATCTCCACATGATGAAGAATATAAGCAACTCTTGAGTCTGTCTGGTGATAATTGGCAAGGCAAGTTTATTGTTATATCACCATGCATACACAAGGCAATTCAAAGAGCTTTACAGTGACAGATAAATTGGTTAGGACTCTGTTAGCAGCACTTGCTGCAGCTGCCTGATTAATTTTTTTACTGAGACCCATGAATACATCCATACAATAATCTAACCTACTGAAGATAAACGCATGAATATGTTATTCTGTGTCTTGTTTTGACAGAAAACCCTTTCTTCTTGCTGCATTCTTGCTCTGTTTTCAAGGTGGTAATCGGCTGATTTAGTAAGAGACTTCATGTGGCTGAGCAAGGGGGAGCATGTAGATATTGAACAAAAGTGGCCCAAGAATGGAGCTTTGAGGAACACCACATGTGATCTTTGTTTGCTCAGCATTTTAAATACCAAATTAAACAAAGAGTTCCCAATCTTCTATGTAAGATTTGAACACAGTACCAGAAAGTCCCTCCTACTTCTCCAGTCTAACAAGCTGTAATGTGTTCAAAATCTTGAAGACATTGTTTTGGATCATGAAAGTGTCAATCTTCTGCTAAACAACAGTTTCTGTCAAACCTGCATAATCTAGGAGTTGAATCCATTGATTTGCTAGCTTCATTAAAGAAATTGGAGTTGGATCCACATATTGTTTGTCTGAGGCTGAGGGCAGAGTTGATGATGGTTTAAAAGCCTGGGTGAATAATGCACTGGTATTATCATTAATAAAACACCTTCTGATCTGCTTCACCTTTGCTAATTCAGGGATGGTCATTTGAAACAGAACACAGTAATGATCAGTAAGGTCACATCAGAATTTGCAGAGACAGTGTAACATGCAGAGAAAGTCCAAAGTTGTTCAGAATGTTCAAGAGCATTTCCATCTTTCAGATTAACAGTATTAGAGTATTAATTATTAGAGTATTATAATCACCCACAGTGAAAATCAATGCAGACAGTAGACCTATTGAATCGTTTCCTACTCTGTATGGGAGTTAAGGAGGAGGAGGATAGTAATGCAGGCCAGCCAGTCACATCATAAATCACTCTCATGTCAGAAATCTCTCTCGTGCCAATAGCCAATGATATCTATGAGTAATTTCCATTCCAGTGAGTTTAGTATCCAGGAACCACTGCTCAGAGATTATGAAAAAAGAGATAAGTATAGCAGAAAAAAAGAGAAGCAGTGAGAGCAAGCAAAAAAGCGTCTGCACTGTAAGAAAGCAGGAAACAGAACTATTGTCATGGAAATACAGTTGTGAAGTTGATTATGAATTTGCAATACAACATTTCTCACACTATCCCTGATATTCCCACCATGCCGTTAAAAATGTCAAAAGGCGAAAAATGTCAAAAGGCACCATGCAGTGTTTATGAGGTAGTTTTGTGTGTTCATTTGATCGTTAAAATATAAGTCTATTACTCCATTTTGTCTGCAGACAACATGAAATTTGACTAATAACATCTGCCATGAAAGCAGAATCCCAAATTGTACATGACAAATCAATTGTGAGAGGTTTTCCATCTTGATTATGGGTGCGTTACGTGTTTCCAGTTTATTTATTTTCCGACTTTCAACACATATTTTGGCAACAGACCAACTTTATAGTATATGATACGGTGGAAATGTTTGGTTTGGAATTTGGTTTGCCAGTCTTCTGCTTCATAGGCAGCAAATACTGTCGGTGAAAAGGCACACCATTCACTTTATATAGCAGTGTCCCTGTACGCTAACCAAGTCATCAGGTTCCTGTGACAAACAGTTCAATCCACGCTTCTGTGTTTAATTCTTTCCAGGAGATGAGAGAAGGCCTGTGGTGGTAAACCTCTCATAGTTTTAGAAAGAATAAACAGTAAACATTGTGAAGAAATAAATAAAACTGTAATAAAAGCTGGGATGTTTTAATTATGCGCTGGTTGTTATTTTTTTTCTTGAAAGTGGAAGGCTGCTCATATATCAAAGGCAATTCCAGAGGAAAACAAAAAATAAAGAGTTCACAAAATACCTCAGAAAATACCCCAATTTCTTTTCCAAGACATCAGATTGACGTTTTTTTACGACCCCTATTTACCCCAAATCTACTCTCTCTTTTGTTTATAGGTGGCCTTTCCTTTCGCACAAAGGCTGCCTGACAAATGACGCCACCGATGGTAAGTACCACACACACCCGCTCTAATCCTTCTGAAGTTTATAGCTACTTGTGACTCGCAAACAGCACACGCTTTGACATAGAGATCCCACATATATTGATATATGTCTACACGTTAAGGCGCGTCACTGACCACGACCAATAGGGGTTATAATGGCTGAGATGTAAATCCTGTTTTTCTCTGCTGACCATCGCGCTCCCAGGAAAAGACAACAGTCTTCCAAATGACACGGTTGTAGGCTTCCGATTACAGCCCTGTCACTTACTCTACCGGCGTGTAAACACACCATGGAGAGACAGACAGGGTGAGAGAGACAGTTGGAGAGAGAGAGAGAGAAAGAGGGGGAGATGTGCTGGGGTGCGTGGGTTGCTTTTTGTTTGCCTCCCGACGTCAGACCATTTGGTTAGATGTTAAACCAAAATGATGCCTTTAGTTAAGCCGTCTCACTGCAGAAGCCCTTCGGCTTTCATGGGCCTGAACATAAAGCATAAGTCATTTCATTATTGAGATGTGATTATGTTCTCTCTACTCTCTTTTCTTTCCTAGTTTTGTCTTGTTGAAAGCAGCAGCAGCAGTGATCCCAACAACACTCTCTTAGTCACACGCTACTCCCTCAAAAGATGTTTAAAGGGCTTTTTAAATGATGATTTTGGAATCACGGCAATCCAAATTATTATGACAATAGCTCCAGCCATGCGCAGCATCTTTGTGATCCTGTGGCCTGTGTGAAGACAGTCGCAGCGCTGGCTTGGTCTTGGCCTCCTGACCAAAAGTGTGATAATTTTAGACTCAAGTCTCTCACATGGTCTGGAGCGAGGACGGCATTTTGGAAATAAACGTGGAATTTAGCTTAATTGCAGTTTACAGATTTAGGAGGGGCAGCGTTCTCTTCTTTATTTTCTTGCATAAATAGAGAGTGACTGCAGGCCAAAGACATGAGGTTTCGAAGCCACAAAAGAGGTTAAAGAACGTCAGATGCAGCAGGGACACTTTTGAGCCTGGCTTCTCAACTCTGGCTAAGACTTAACCGTGCCCTGCCTCTCATGTAGGATCCTTCTCCCTACTCACTACATTCATAAGATTTATTATTCCCCCCAGGCTTGTAAGAACTAGACTGTTCGTTTTTTAAATGCTTTATGCACAGCCAAGTTACAGTGTTTGCTTTTTCAGATGCTAATTTTTGTCAGAGGAGTTGGAAGAGGTTTCTGCTGGGAAATTTCTCCTTTTTTTTTTGTTCAGCAAATGATCTATCCTCTGAGGTCCTCAAACTTTGACAGCTTCTCTCTGCACACTTTTTGGGATCCAGATATTTCCTATGACCTCATTACCGATGTGTATTTGCTCTCCGTCAGGTTAGAAAAATCTATTCCTCACTCCTTTCCGTCATGTTTGTTTTTGTGTTTTCATTTATTTCTGTGAAAATGAAACCTGTTTTCTAGACATTTGAGGCTATTTCTGGTTTTGCAGTAGCAGTGTGATTTATAGGTAAAAGGATAGCATGGGCTGTGATTCAGGGTGACACGACATGAACTGTCAACCGCTACAGCAGATAAGAGTCTCCTCACCTTTGCAGATACACTCAAAGACGTATGCAAGCACACGCACCCGTCGGAAGGAATGCAGCTTAAAGCCGAGATAAAAGCTGCACTCTGGAGACAAATGATGAGAAAAATGGCCGTTAATAGCATGCGCTGCTGGAAGGAATGCCATACAAACTGCAGCACGTCCACATTAGCTAGAGGCCAACACTGCAATAGGAGGTAGATCAAACTTAAGAAAACAAGACCTTGACATAGGGTCATATATACATATACATGCATATACATCACTGGAGAATAGGGCCAGTTAGACGGGCATCTTGGTGATGAAGAGGCTAGCCGGGGAAAAAATAAGTAAGTTTCAAGGAACGTGAGTTTTGCGATAGGATGAGCGTGGAAGCTTTTGAAGAGTCCCAAAGGATAAGCGTAAGACGGTGTGTGATTTGGGGCTGAGTGATTCAGGAGGTAATGGTGAGTGACTGGGCCCTCAGGAAAATGTTTTTTAGTCGAAAAACAGGAAGAAGCAAGAAGGATGGAAAGAATGAATAGTCATAGAAACGATTCATTTCACTGCAATTTCAGGTCAGCTAATGATGTGTGGCAGTTGAGTGGTATGAATAAAGTAATATTGTGGAAGTACATTTGTGAATGAGTCATTAAAGCTGCTTTCTCCGGTAGCGTATTAGCTGACCGCTAACTGCTCCGGCTCACATTTAGCTGAAACTTAAAGATGAGCACGTAGGGCTGTCTAAGAAGTTGTAAGTCAACTAACACGACTAAAATTATTTTGCAAACTCACTGATAAGTTGATATAATTGACATATCTGTAAAACTGCAAAAGCACCACTTTTATTCTTGTGTTTCTTCGGCTTGAAAAAAGCATAAACCCTAATCGACTTAGACCAAAATGACCTATTAATTCAGAGGGGGCAGCCCTAGAAGCTTGAATATCATGCTACTGTGAAATGGTTTCAGTGAATTCAGAGTTAGTGGATGGAAAAAAGGACCAATACTCAACCACTCCTTTTTCTCTGGAATAGGTAGATAACACAGGCCCTTCTCCTTGTAATTATGTGCATGTGAACAATAGAGATCCACACCAATCTATTTCAACACTCCCTGTCTCGGGTCTCAAGCCTCCCATCCATTATCTGTAACCACTTATTCCTATTCCAGGTCACGGGAGGGTTGGAGCTGCTCCCAGCTCACAGAGGGCTAACTGTTGACCTTTTCGGTATTTAATCCTTGATATTTCCCGTCAATTAAGTGTTCCAAACATTAAAAGGAAAATCCTCTGATTTTCAACATTATCTAGGCACGGTGGATATAATGTGAAAAAACGCCTGCAGTGTCTCTGGGGCGCAGCTGCAAAATCTGTTGCTGTTCTATACCACTTATGCTGTTTGTATACGGAAGAACCAAAGAGAGCTGCTTCAGCTTTGGTAGCTGTCGAGAGCTAAACATTGGCTGGTGGGGCCTTTGTTTGAATTGCCCTCCGACTGACTCATTGTGCTATAGTGAATGAAAGTGTGGGCGGTTTTGGTTTGATGCTGTCGCCGGCGATAACCCAGACACCGCGAACCACGAATGCGTGAAGGTTTTCATCGTGCTTGAGAACTTCTTCAGGACCCCGAAGAGTGAAGAGTCAGCGTATTGTCACATTTTCTCTGTGAATTAAGGATTTATTTTGACCAAACCACAGTTGCTGATAGTTGGAACAGTGGAAACTAACCCAGACATGTTTGAGTCTCATTTTGTTTCTGTCCAATTTGAATGAAGTGTGTTTTACAATGAGCTAACAAGGCAATTAAGCCTTTCTCAGTGTAAGAGCCAATTTAGAATTGTTTCGGTTTTGCTATAAGAATATTTCCTTCATTGACATTCTGTGATTACATTTGTCTTCATTCATCAGCTGTAATTGCTGTGTGATAGCTGAGCTCTGAGCGAACCTGTGGGACTCGCTCGCATGCATGAACATGCACTAAAAGCATGCCCGGCCATGGTTTGACAACAAAGCAAGAAGAAGCTCCGATAACAACACACACAGAGGGAGGGTGACTTCATTCTTTGCTCAGCTAGACATTACGCCACTGATTCTTTACATAGCTAATAGTTGTTTGCTGCTAGATAAATGTTCAGAATGTTAACTACTGATCCTTTAACCATAACAAGTCTACACCTATGCTAGCAGCTAATATTAGCATGCTGACGCTCACAATCACAATGCTAACTTGCTGATGTTTTCCAGGTATGTTTACCATGTTCACCACCATAATTTAGCATGTTACCATGCTAGCATTTGCTAATAAGCACTACAAAGTTGGGCCTGATGGGAATGAAAAGTTAAGAGATCAGTAAAGTCATCCCTTCCTCCAGTCCGTATTGGCGCGTACATGGCGGTGTTCTTGGCACAGACATCTTATTACAATATAATGTAATTTGTTTGAGAAATGGTTAGATCTTTCAAATCAGATACAGTGAAATGATACTCTGCCTCTCTCTGCCTCAACCTATCATTAGACCTTTGTAACCATCGTATCGTAATCCTTACCTGTCCTTCTCTTGACATCTGTTACTGCAGTCTAAGCCTCTTGTCATTCCAACATTTCATCCGTAGTATTTAATGTTTGCCATCCGGAGGAGGCTCCTTTCAGTGGACTCTGTTTAACCTGTCAGCGGGAATGGTGGGTGAAAACACTTGGGAGAAGGTGTTGGTGTGAGCCACTTTGGATACTGTGTTTGTTCTTCCTGCTCGCTCGCCCTCCTCTCTTTGAAAGCATGCTGGGTGATTGGCAGGCGAGAGTGATTCGAGGGGTCACAAGGCGTGCAGACCTGAAGCGTAGAACCCGGTGTCATGACCGGACCTGTAGGCTGACACTCCAGTCTAATGTTTGCCGGTGACTGACAAGTGGTTTATTAGTGTAGGAGGGGTGTGGTTCTCTGACCCAGATCACACCGCCGAGTGCAGAAACATTTGTGAGTAATAATCAATCGGTTACACTTTCCCTTTTCTGACACAGATGGATACCTCATATCTATGACATCATAAAAAAATACCTGGGATTTTTTTGAATACCCCTACTCTAAAGTATTCAATGACTAATCTAGTTTTGTGAAAATACATTCCGCTGAAATATTGATGCCCTTAAAACTGTAAATGTTGTGTTAAAGGACTTTGTTTTTTCAACTTTCCATTCCTTTGAGATTCAACATGATATTGATATTTAATATCGCATTTTAGTTCTTTTAAATCGAACAGTGGAACTTAATAGATACACATTTAAAAAAAGCACCTGTTGTTTCAAATTTGACACCCAAGTTCCCTTCACTAAAAGGTTTTTCACCATGCATCACTAAGATCTGATAACCTGCTGACACCAGCGGGTTTCAACAGAGCACAGGCATCTGATCCATCACACCAGGATCTTCCTCAGGCTCCATTCAGATAGAAAACAGGCAACAGCTTTTATATGTTGCTGTGCTGAGATCCTGCAGATCTGCAACAGCGTGATCAAGGATGTCCAGATGAGTAACTCTTTCCACAAGCTGCGTGAATGCAAGAATGTCAATTGCTCAAACTGAGCCCGTGGTTTTCTTTACGTCTCTGAAATAGGGGTTTATGAGGTTATTGTTGAGCGACGTGTTGACAAAAAAAATCCAGCTTTTTGGTTGTTGTTTTTTGTTGCCCTACAGTCTACGTAAGTTTAAAGGGAAGCCCAGCCCATGTCGTAAACTCTGTTGTAGGCTAATTAAGGTTTGAGATGACCCCTCCGGCTCTACCGGCACCCCAACCCAACCCCAACAATATCCAGAAGAATTCCACCACGTTACCCGGAGAATACGCTTAACTCATGCATAGTTTTACACTGAAGGTTAACCCTTAGCCGTAAACTTAAACAGGTAAATTATACTTCTCCGAAATTACAGTCTTTATGCAGCTTTGATTTTATGAACTGTAAGATGACCACAGTGAGTAATACAACAATGAGAGCTGCGTTCGAGTGAGCCGAATGTAGAAGAGGAATATAATGACTACCTAGACTATCTATTTGTTGACTTGGTGCCATTTTGTTTAGATATTTCAATGAATGACGTGCAGCCTATTCTATATAAAGCCGCTTAATCACTGGAAGTGAGTAACACAAAGTCAGTAGCCTCGTCTAGTCAGTGACCCTAACCTTTCATTACAAATGTTTAACCCCTGAAAATGTCAGTGTAGCGCATAAACAGCACAGGACCTTCTGTCTGACTCCATAGAAACATACAAGTGTATGTACAACTGCACATTGTGCAGCCCTCTCTCGTTTTTTTATTTTATTATTTCTGTCATTTCTAACTTATAAGATTCAATACACTGGTAGTAAATAATAAATAAACATGACTTTCATGCATTAAAAAAAAGAAGATATATACAAGAAACAAAATGGGACGAAAAGGTGTAGGTTGAAGCTTATAACACCCAGCCTTTAGTTGGACCCTTAAATTATGAGTTACCATGACTTCAACACAAGACATGATATGAGAACGATACCATCAACCCCAAGCTAGGGCTTGTTGAGAAATCCCTCTTAAACAGTTTTACCCGTCACTCCATATTGCTTCCAGGGTGAAGTGAGATCATCACCACCATCTGCCCATATTCAGTGACATACATGTAGGCGCACGGTCACAGATACAGTACATGCACATGCCCTCTTTATTCACACTGGCTCATTGTCCTGTCCACACCTCCAGCACTTCATAAATGAAAGGATTACTGCTTACGGCGAAGGCCCGTGGTCTGTCAAACAAAGCACTCACGCGTCATGTCTCTCTCTTGTCTTCTTCAATATTTGCCCTCAAGCCCGGTGATGACAGGACATTATTCAACCCAATAGGAAGCTACGGATTTTGTTTAAGGAAACCACAGAGGAACAAAATAAGGACAAAGAAAAGATTTGTTTGTTTTGCAAAACCTGATGAAGCTGAACAAAGCAATGAAACACTGCATTTTTTCAGGAACAAGACTAAGGGAGATGTTTACCAAATATTAGGGGTACAGTTTTAGGTGCCAAACACGAAGAATTATTTAGCAAAGATTACATAAACGCCACACTGTTGAAAATGTTCATATTTGATTTCATGTAATATGTATTTTAATGTGTTATTATGGGAGGAGGGAATGAAATAATAACCACTTTTGCTGATTTGCTGCTATTGCCACTACTGCTGACTCACCGCTGCAGCAAAGGTAACTACGGTGGCCCTGAAAGCTCAACTCAACTGCAATTCAGAACACATGCAAACATCTTCACTCACTTTCTGACATACAAACATATCAATTTGACAGCATTAAAAAGAGAAGAGCAGCAAGATGCTCACAACATAACACAAACTGTTTCCAGGTGAGACTGTGATGTGATGCTGTGACATGCAGCCATGGACCCACAAATGAATCTATCCTAACCTTTACCAGTCATTAACCTTAACCATCTTGCATTTCACAAATTGTGGGTCCCCATCTAGACACATTGATGGATGGATGATGGATAACTTTTTCAGTCCAAAGAGAATTCGCCAAGTTGCTTAAGATATTTTGTAAATGCTGCGCATGCTTCAAGTTCAAATGGGTTATATCACTTTCCCGCATTAACATATTCAGATGTGCCAGTCTCAGATGATGCAATCAGAAGCCGAATATCCTGCACATGGAGAAAATGTGTTGGTAGAAGGATGATATTTTGTTTCAGCATCATGTCAGCGAAAGTGGGCCAAATGATTAATTTGATTCTTGACTTGTTTACCCAAAGTCATACAAATTTAATTATCAACTACTCCCTCACTACTACTTTGAAGTAATTCTCTCCAACAGTAAAACAACAATTATTTGTCCTATAAACCATTAGTTGTCCCATAAAAGACCACGCACATAACACAAATAAGCAAAGTTCTGCTCATTTTTGATTCACCCATTGTCTTTTCTACTGTACGTCCACGGCATCGTGCCTTGAACTCGGTGCCATTATATAACCCCAGATGGTTCTCTGGCGCCTCTGCTCATCTGTAACATGTTCATGAGTCCAGCCGGCGTACACACCAGAGCATGCCGGTGGGCCTTTGATCTCTCTCCCTCCCCTTCTGGGCCTCCTCAAATGTTTGAGCCGCCTCATGCTTGTCAATGCATCTAGCTGGATCTCCCCCAGGTCTGATGGGAATGGAACGCTCTTGATCTAATTCACTGCATTTTTTTTTTTTTTGCAAACAGTATGTCACCCCAGGGAGAAGCCGTGGCACTTGTGTGGGCTCCTCAGGTAGAGCTGCAAGCATCCACGAGCACTTGTGCACAGCAGGTTTGTTGTCTCCCCCCTGAAGGCCTCACGTCCTGAGGAATGCCATTGGCTGCCAGCTCCTTTCACAGCCTTTCACATTTTGACTCCCAGTCATTCCCTCCAAAGGCAGAGGAGCCCTCATATCTCTGCCATGTGCTACACTGTGCAGGCTCACATGTTATGGCAAGGTGTCTTGGGGGCTGTGGCTTTTTTCCTAATGTGGGCCTTAACCATGAGACGGTTGTGAGATGTGTTTAGCTGTGTATATATACACACACATGTATTTTACATATGTATGTTTATACAGCCATGTCCATTTGCACAGATCTGTGTATGTGACCCAGGGGGCAAAGGACAGTAAAATATTGTGTTGCCTTTTGCTCTGCTCTTGTCGTGAGTCTCAGTGAGAGGAGGTTGGCTTGACTCTCTTGTTTTGGATAATTGTACGCTGCCGAGGTCTGTGGTCCCCTTCTCTGTCTCCCTGTGGCCTCGGCTCCAAGAGCCACATTTAGGTTGTACGTCGTTATCCTATCCTGTCTCATCCCCATCCTGTGCGACACACCCCCGCAACGCAGCAGGGGGAGCAGATAAAGTGAGAAGTCGTCCCGAAGACTTCTCCGTAGTGTTCAGAATCTTTGGTTGGGACCGTGTTGTGCACATAAAGCTGAATGTGTTGGTTCCATAAATGTTTTTTCGGGAATTTATGGAACCAAAAATATTTGAAACCATGCTGTAGCTTTAAAAGTACTACTTTATTTTTTTTTGCCGGTTCTTTTCTACTTTTCCATGGTTGTACTTTAGATCAGTGTTTCGTAAACCTGTGTTGGGACTCACTTCTTTAAAAATGACAACCCATCGGGACCCAATTCACAATAGGCCTCATCTATCTATCACACGTTTTGTGTGTAAGTGGATGACTCTGACCATTTTGACTGCCATAGTACCTCATATTATCTTGAATCAATCAAAGAGATATGCATTGGATACATCACTACGTTTTAAGCATGTGTTATTATAAACATATACACATTTTGCACATGGATGGATGGATTAATGGGGTCCGGTATCAGTGAGACAATGAAATAAAATCCAGGAAGGCTGGTTTTAGTTGTAGATCCATATGAAGAATCATCAGACACTGCGTAGAAAACAGAAGAATTCTGGAAAGTTATCCTGGCAGCAATCATTTTATCCTCAATAACCAAGCATGGCTCATATACCTTCCACATTACTATTCAACTTGTATTCAACTGTTAGTCAGAGCTCTCTGATTGAAGAATACAGGACAAATGTTGGACGTGGTCTTCATTCGACCAACTCCGGATGGACGGACTTACCATGAAGTATAGTGTAGTACATTGTTTGTATGAAAGTGATGGAACTATAGTCACTTTTTGTCGAAACAAATATTTCGACTTCGTCCTAAATGCAGGCTAAAAATCCTCTTCCACAATCAGGATCTGTTGTTACCCTTCTTTCTTGTCATGGGGCGTAAGCATCAGTAAAAGTCGCCCTTTCATGTGGTGCTCAAATCTAGGGTGGACCACGGTAAGCTCCCTTCAATGACTCCCTCTCACCACATTCCCCCGCCTCTTCACTCCACCCTTCTACCCCATAAGTTTACCTTCACTCTGTCGCTCACCACTCCTCCAGCTGTAGGAAGTGAACTCTCGTTTCATTTATAAGCCAAAAAGGTGGATATTGATGTCACTGTTTAACTGTCAGTCAAGTGGAGTCACAGTTAAACTCTTAAAATGGTGCAAACGCTGGATTCTGGAGACGCTACGACGCGGTGCGTGCTGTAGTGTGATGATGCACGGCTCTCAAGCCGCTGCCTGCATCGACTGGAACGCTTGTTTTCCTGCGGCGTATGATAGTAGGAGCAGGTGTTGCTGCAAGTAAGGGCCCATGGAAGAACTCTTGATTTCTCTGGCGCAGTCCCTAGTTTTCCTTTCTCCAACCCTCCCGCACATGTGCGCCTTCGCACTCCTTCATCTTCTTTTTTTGCCTTTTGGGTAAGTCACCCAGAGAAGAATGCATCGCCATGGGGCTTGAATTCCAGTCATTATCTGTTGAAATCACCCATGTAACACACATGCACGTTTCATAGCTGGAGGGCTTCATTTCTTTACCTATGGACAGTTTATCAAGGAGGCATTTTGAAGTAAATCCTAATTTGTCGTGAGTGTACCTGTATGAACTGATGTCTGTTTGTAGTTGTGTGAGTACGGGGAGGTCAGATGGATGATAAGGTCAGAATCATTGTGTAAACTTCAAGCTTTTATCCATAAAAGCACCTGCCTGCTGTTTGTGATAGTTAGACGTTGAAGAATGACAGAGCAGGTGTTCATCATTATTAGTAGGTGGCCTGGGCACCATCGAACATGAGATCTGGGTGTCGTGTGTGGTTGTGGGAACTGGGAAATTACTGTAAGGAGTGTGTGACTCAAACTTTGTGATCAGTCCTGGGAAAGAAGCCCAAAAATGCTTGTTTCTTCATTCAAATTTTAGAATCACTGACACATTTCTAGCCAGGAGGATCTCCTCGGCCGGATGATTCACTTTCCAGCGATTTCACTGCATCCCAGCAAACCATACTGGTGATGACTAAACGATTCTTCTTGTTGTGAATGTTTCCAATTCTCTTTTTCCCTCATTTCTCCGTCGTCATTTTATATTTCTTGTCATGCCCCCCTGCAGATTCTTGTAAGCCCCACTCTTGACTGGAATTGGGATTCAGAGTTTCCAGTGATTGTATACGTGTGGACACATCATCCCAACATTTCCCCTCACGTTTGGTCCTCTGGGATCACATCCGGTAAATGACTACATGCTGAGGAAACATCTGACATGGTTAGGGGTTATAATAAAGCTCTGACCTGGTCAATTTTTTAAAATTCTCTTTACATCCCAACAGGAATCAATACATCGAATGCTCTGACAAAAAAAAAGAAAAAAATACAGTTTCTCTGGCTGTTTTAGGACTGTAATAATCCTGTCCACTCATTTCCTTCGGCCTCAATGTAATTGGATGGGCTGCCTGCCTTCCTACCTACTTGCCAACCTGGGCACACACAAGTTTCTAGTTCGACAGAGTATTAACAATAGCCATGTTCATTATTGATGTTGATAATGATCTTTTTTTTTTCATCAGTGTCATGAAAATGTTTGCAGACATTCATGGATCTTATAAGATTCCCTGCTCTTTCCTCTATTTTCTATTAACCATTTTGCAGATTTCCATGAAATTTTGTGCTATTTATTGCGCCTCAAAGAAGTTTTCGGATGACTAATTATATAGGAAATGGACCATTGACATAGCACCTTTCTAGCTTACTAGCTACTCAGGGCTCTTTACACTACATTCAGTCACTTTCACCCTTTCACACATTCATGATTCACTGATGATAGAGGAGCTACCTACACATCAGAATCTAACTCATTCATATACATTCACATGCACAGCATCAGGGGCAAGTGGGGGTTCGCTATCTTGCCCAAGTAGACTGGAGGAGACGAACCGCCAATCTTCTGATTGGAGGACGACTCGCTCTACCTCTGAGCCACAGACGCCCCTATATAATGATGACTTTCCTTTGAGTGCCACCAGCAGGTCAAAGTTATCACTTTTAATATCTCGTTGTCTATTAGATGGGATTGGCAAGTTTTGTACAAACAAGCATGAGATGAATCAACACGTTGACAGCAAAGTTACAGCAGTTCGCCGGCTGGCCTACGAAGGTTTACACATTCTTATGCAGAGCATGTTTACAATCACACTAAGCCATGAAGACTGACAGCCGCAAACTGTATATTTGGGATACTGGCCCCGGATATGTGAACAGTTGTTGGGTCTTAGCACATTAGGATCCATGACAGAGCCGAACCCCTCTTTTGAAATAATGCTGAATTAGGGAGAGAGAAATGGGAATGTTTTAACTGGGCAAGCGGGAACTGGGAAGACTCTGGGGGAGTGAGGGATGGCCATCTAACAGAGAGAGAGGAAGCGGTGCCAGATTCTCAAAGACTACTCTATGACTCATAGGTCAAGGCCCCTGCGCCTGTAAACAGGATTCTTCTCATAATTTGAGCACTGACTCACATGCCGCTCTCATACACTTTGCTCTGCTTTTCTGGTACAATCTCCACGATTTTGATTCAAGTAGTGCTAATCTCCCGGGGAGAGCGGTGGGAGGGATCGGCAGAACGTCAGACATGAAGGAGAGGGATGGTAAACGTGTTGTCATCGGAGCCGGGAGACGGGGAATGCGTGTGAACAAAGTCGAGGATGAGGCCGATGACCACTGTGGTGACATCCCACGGGTGGCGGGGCCAGACCTGATGATTGTCATCATGATGACTCTCAAATGTAATCTAGTATCCAGGCACAAACTCCCTCAGGGCTGGGATGTGTTGTGAAAGCGGTTGTATGTCAAGGTCACGGTTAGTGTGTCAACGCTGCGCTGGTTTATCTCTTGATCAGGTTACAAGATGACCAAAGAGCTGGACTGGATATACTCTCCTCCTCTTGACCCCCCCTTACTTTCTATCTTTACTGTAAGTTCTCAGCACATGCTTGGCTGAAGATGATGAGGAAATCCTCCTGAATTTAGGACGGGCTCAAGTCTGAAGGCTTGCCTTCACCAGTCCATTTCAAATTTGGCCTCATGCCGCTTCTTTTCTTTGCACTCTCACATTTTCTTCCCAATGAGGTCACGACCTCCCGAGGAGACTCCCTATAGGTTTGCCTTTTTAACAGACACACTCGCCACCCAATAAGCGACGTGCATACCTTGCATTCTGGAAAGACGGTGTCAAGGTTATTAAAACCCTTAACGTGAAAAGTGTGTGAGCACATGTGTTGCAGCTGGGAAGGCCATATTACACCATGTCACATGCAGCGGTCAGGCATCCATGAGCTGACCTGTGCATTTCTCAGAATCTTCTATTTAATTACTTCAGTAGACCATAGATTTACAGTCTCACTTTAACAGTTCCTGAAACCGGACTACAGTTGAAACAGTATAGACTAGAAGGATTCCTACTTTCACCTAACAGGGAGCTCCCAACCAAACACACACACACACACACACACACACACACACACACACACACACACACACACACACACACACACACACACACACACACACACACTTTAATGATAGCAGGTGTGTCTCCCTCATCATACAGCTGCACACCAGAGCATGAGGGTGAGGTAGAGGATAGGAAGACATACTGATAAGCGGAGGAAGAGAGAGTAAGCAGCAGACAGACTGCAACAAGATTCAAGGGAAAGCAAGAATTAAAAAAAGAGAGTGTGGTTGCTTTTCTGATTGGCAGAATATCAAGAAAGCAAAAGTGGTTTTAGGAAAAACTTTAAAAGCTACTGGTGGAAAAAGAAACATGAGAAAAAAAAGGAGTCTGGTAAAGAGAGAAATCCGTGGAAATAATAAAGAGAGAATTTCGCGAGAAAGTAAAGATTTTAGTGCAGCAAACTGTTCTAATCTTTTCTCTCCTGAGGGCGTTTTTGGAAGCCTCTCTCATCAGTCTGGGCAGGACTCCGTTGTCCCTCCATGCCTCCCTCCCTCCCTCCCTCCCTCCCTCCTCCGTTCTTCCTCTGTCTTAGTTGACTGCAGTACAGCATAGCCGGAGCCACGCGATGACTACAGGTTGAGGAGTGAGTGAGAGAAAGGGAGATAAAGATCAAGGAGAGGACGGACCGACACACCTCACACATGGGAGTTTGGAGTCACTGTGCAGCCCGCAAAGGTGAGGTGAGGAAGAATATCGGATACCAGTACTGGGAGCTTTCCCATCTGCACGAGTGTGCATCGGTGTGCACGTCCATCTGTGTGTGTCTATATGTAAACACCGTCCGCCGGTGGGAGTGCGACCGTGATTACGGTTGAATTAGAGCAAGCGGCTGCATGCATGCGGAGCGCCTTCTTTGAATCCACAGCGATGAAGGCTGTCATTAATTAAAGTTGGCGTTTAAACAATCCTCATGTGGTCAGACTTTGAAATGTGACAGGTTTGCATTTCCAAGATCACAGTTTGGTGTGTGTGTGTGTGTGTGTGTGTGTGTGTGTGTGTGTGTGTGTGTGTGTGTGTGTGTGTGTGTGTGTGTGTGTGTGTGTGTGTGTGTGTGTGTGTGTGAAACATCTGGTGGAGAAGACACATTAGGAAAGTCATATATGCATCTGCACGTGTGTCGGCGTCTCTTTGTTTGTTTGGTTTGATTCCGGCTCTTTAGAGATCTGTGGACGTTAACAAATTGTTCAGCTTGTGTCAGCAGTGCACACCTAGTGTGGGGACGGAGAGACAGACGGACAGAGCCAAGGAGTCATCTGGCCACAATATGGGGCTGCCTGCACATTTTGCTGTCACATTTAAAATTGCTGGATTCCTTTTAGTAAAAGATTTGTATTTGCAACAGACATCAGATGGTGTGACAGTGATGAGAAGCAGAACACAGATGCTGTAAATTAATGCGAGAGCATCTGCAGAACGTGCAAGCATGCATGCATTACTTTCAATATGCTTTTTTTTTTTTTTAAATGCCAGGAAGTAGCTGCAGTGGTGGCATTGTCCTGCCCATACCTGCTTGCTATAATACGTTTTACACTTTGCTTGTACTTGCTCTTAGAGTATGTTTACACCTCAGATGTGTTTTCTCTTTGTTTCTCACACCCCCCCTCAGGTTGATTTACCTGTGCATTGTGGTTATCTTGCTTAGCTCCCAGCCCACTGATGACAGCTCAGAGCTAGGAGCTCCCTGGGTGTGGCTGGGGGACCTAAGGGTGGGGCTCAGGTAGAGCAGAGAGGGGGGTCACCCTGGAATGTTTGAGATTACTCACCCCCTACCCAGCCCAGGCTCCCTATCCTCCCACCAGGCACCCCCCCTTCCCCCCACACACCCACTTTGTCCTCTCTGCCCTGCGACTGGAACCTGCTCAGTCATGCCAGTCCGCCTCCCTGTGCCAGCCTAACTACCACACACATTAAAAGGTGGAAAATCGTCCTCAGAGCTGCCAGGTGTGGCTTTCCCCCCCCGTGAGTGTAATGCTGTATTTTGCCAGGTGTGGCATCAGCGTGTCTGACTAAAGGAAACAACAGTATCACAGTATGTGAGTGGGACTTCTGGGACACAAGGTCATTCGTTTTTTTTAAATTGGGTTTCTAGTGATTTATGTGTGCATTGCATACTTTCTGTCAGTGCTTGACATAATAAGCTTAGTTACTATGTTCCACCCCCAAGGGGATTTGGGATGTGTAGGTGTATATGACTGAGGAGCATCAGGAAGGCTATGAACCGTTTTGTTTAATCTCTTGCAATTACAAGTACATTAAAATACATTTACTTGTGCATGCATGCAATCAATTTTTTTGTTTTTTTTTGGAGTGCCAAGCTTCTCTAAAGCATCCATAGTAAAAGTCCATTCCAAGCTTATACACAATGCAATGTGCAATGCATGACTAGTGGCAGCACACTGACAACCTCACAGAAACAAAACTAGTACACATTTCTGTATTTGTCTGTTAGTCATCAAACAGAATCATGTGCCCGTTATCAAGAGACTAGACGGGTATTCCCTTGATACCTTTATAGGGGAACTGATTGATTTACGAGACCACAGGCGGCAGTGAGGTCAGGAATCCAGGTGGAAAACGTTGCAAGCCAGAGGTGCCAGAAGTTGCTCACTTGGCTGAGAGAAGCAGAAAGCTCATTGATAGCCACCAATAGCAAAACCTCACGCCATTAGCAAAAGGAGTGGGACAGACAGAGTGTCCCTGTCCAGCTGATACATGGAGCTCTTCAGAGGCATAGTTAATGTTACTGGAATGAAAACTATATCAGCACTGCAGACGTTTTTACCTCATATTACCTCTCCCCTTCCTGCTCCCGCCTCCATCCTACACTCTCTCCTCCCGGCCTCTGTGGGTTCAGTCTGGCAATGCTGTGTCTTTCATTAGTCAATTATGACCTCTGGCCACTTTTCTACAACTCCTCTTTAATCTTTTTGCTCATTTTTTTCTTTCTAAATTCTCTCTCTCTTTTTACATTATGTTATGAAGTGAGTGTTCTTTTCTATATTCTTGCCGTCACGATGAAAACCTTTTTTTTTAATGTCCAACTGCCAATTTATATTGGGTGGATTTTCAGTTTCAAAGGCCAGTCCATTCCAGAAAATATTTTTCCAAGTATGGCACATACTGGGCTCTGGTCTTTGCATGTGCCTGTAGAGGTGTTTGTTTTGTATGTGCATGTAGAGATGTGTGTGTGTGTGTGTGTGTGTGTGTGTGTGTGTGTGTGTGTGTACACTGCACAGAGCAAGATACACAGCGCATTCTCACATGTAGGAAAAGCCAACACATGCGAGTCCTCACTTGCTCCCCTTAGTTTATTAATGCATGCAGCAATAGTATTGTAGGCTGTATGCCTTTGGGGATTACATTTGTCAAACATTGACTTATACCTCAGCTAAAAATCCGGTGATACATTTCCAAAGATTCCTGTAGGATTTTCTGTGTCCAGGAAAGTTCAGGGATCACAGGCAGTAACCACAGGTTCACTCAAATGAAATACCTTGCCTATAGCATGGAAGCCAGCCAATAAAATATGTATTAATTCTAGACTTGTACGTGCAGGCTGATTAACATCTGTAATATGTTAGCCTGTCAAATGCCATTATGCAGGTAGGCACAGGCTTTTTGCAATGTAAATAACATATTCTTATAAATGACAATATTTAAAATAATTTTATAAATGAAAAGCTGTGAAACATCACATTAATACAGCTTTAAAACACCGGTCTACAATAACAGTGTATTTTTAAAGGATGAACAGCTGAAGGTAATCTTTGCTCATAGGGTGTTCTGTACAGCACGGGGCGCTGGGCAGCAGGTTGTGGGTTCATTCTCTGGCTAAAATGTTGGCTGTTTGTTCCTGACATCAGAGCATCCGGTCGACCAAATATGGTGTTCATCTAGTTAATTGCAGGAAATAAGAAACAAATGGCATTCGAACCCACAAACATAGCTGGAGTGCTAAGTCTCTGAAAGGCCCCGACTAAGCATTTCCTCCCAGATAAATGTTTCCTCTGCATAGCTGGAGCAACGGATCGGAACCGATTAACTCTGCTCTAGTTCTGGCTCTCCTAAATCCATTCAACAATTTATGCCAACAGTTGCTACCCTCATTTTTTATCTGCTGCTGATGCCAACCCCTGCATTTCAGTGTGAATGGGTCTTACTTTAGTGATCTGTGTGTCGAATGATTTTTCTACATGGGCCTGAGTTTATTTCCATTTCCCTGTCATGAGTTATTACACAGCTTGTTCTAAACCTTGCCGGTAATCTCTGTTTGAATTTGTTTAATGTGTCATTGCTTTGGTTAAGAGTATAGATCACTTCTAATACTGTAGGAGGGATACCCAGTTTCATTTTGTCCTTTTATGTTCTGGCTACTTCACATGGCGACGGATGATTTAAAACGGTTGAGTAGCCGTTGAGTTATGAGTGAAAAAATAGTTCATCCCTGAAAGAGGAATTGCATCTCTAATGTCAGGCTGGCTTTCATGTGTTCTCCCCATGTCCATGTGGGGCCATCGTATAAATAACAATTCAGTGTTTATCTTCTCACATGCTGATATTCTGACTAATATCATTTCAGAGTCATTGATTTTTTTTACTACAGCTGTATAATTTGGAAGTGATATGCTTTGAATTTGTGTTGTAATTTATGAAAACAGCAGCCCTGCCTTTAAGCCTGAGGCCATCTCTGCAGTTTCTCCGCATCTTTAGCAGAGAACCACGGGCGGAGGCGTGGAGATAATCATGTCCTGTCAACTGCCGTGACTCTTAACTCCGTTTGAAGGCACATAACTTACTTAATGAACCCAAATTCTTGCCCGGACCTTTAGCCAATCCACCTCTTGTAACAGTTCTGTGTTGATTATTATTATTGGCCGACAAAATATACACTCTACACCCAGTTCAGTTAGGGAAAAAAAGTTATAAAACGGAACTTCAGATTGCATCCGCACCTCAACCTGACTTAGATGGAAGCCATTTGAGATCAGCGTGGAGGGTCGTTGAGGATGCCAAGAATGGAAAAGGCAAGTTAACACACACACACACACACACACACACACACACACACACACACACACACACACCAGGAGTAAAGCACAGGAGGTTTAGGAGGAGATATCTCCCCAGGAGTGAAGTCACATTAGGGAGTGTGCTTAGTGAGCGGAGATACAACACAAAGTATGCAAGGGAACGACTTCTCCTTCATCTCGTCATCATCACAGCCTTCTTACAAAGCCTTTCTCTGAGTTGACTCAGGGGGTACAACAGTATTGCAGCATCATTGTGTTCACCTCTGGCATCCATTCATTCAGAGTGAATGAGAGAGAGACATGCAGTTGTGTACACAAACGTCTATCTTTAGTGCCTATTATGACTCAGGTTTCCTTCCGTGTGTGTGTGTGTGTGTGTGTGTGTGTGTGTGTGTGTGTGTGTGTGTGTACATGTGTAAATGTGTGGGCGTGTGCGTGTGTGGACTTGTGGTGGCACGGTTGCGTCTGTGTGTCTGTTGTGCGTGTATGCATGTGTTCGTCACAATAGTAAACGTTGCGGTGGTCGCGGCTCCGTGGACCAAATGAACCCAAACGTCACACGCACAAGCGCGCACACACACACACACACACACACACACACACACACACACACACACACACCTCGAGGTGACTCCCCATGGCAGGGGGCCCAGTGTGTCACAAAACCACACAGCTGTACATTCCCAGACTCTGAGAGTGGGATGAGATTAGCAAAGAGGAACACTTGCATCTGTAGGCGAGGGCTGCGTGTTCGTCTGATTTGTTTATCTGCGACGGCACATAAACAGGCTCTGTGACTCACGCCAGCTGAAGGTGTGCGGGGAGGAATACTCGCTCACTGACTGCGTTTTTCTGAGATCATGTGAATGTTCTCCAGCGAGTTCCCATAGGTCAGAGTTTTATAGCTGTGTGAATGGCTCTGTGTGCCTTGTGCCCATTTTAGCTACAGCAGTATATAATTTGAAGTCTTTACACTGAATGGCGTTTTGATTGGCAGCACATCGTGCATGGCTCAGTGCTCACATTCATATTATAATTTTTTTTATTGTACTATTTTATCACTATTGATTTGTTTGCCTGCTTGTTGTTTTGTAAAATCCCATTTTTTAAAAGTGGTTTTCATGCCCGCACAGTGTTGGAGCGCTGCCTCCTCTACTGTATGAAATGCAGCGTGCCAGACTTGCATGGACTTTGGCATCTGATGTGAAAGCTCACTGGCAGGCTCACTCTCATCCTCCAGTGCCATCCTCCCCGACGTGATGGGTTCGATAAGCAAATGAAATGTGTCATCACTGGGCTTTGTTGCATCACCGCTGGGTATCAATTTGTCCCATAATGTGCATGTCAAATACAGACAGCGGATTTTCCAGTCTGTTTTCCAGTGACATTGTGATTACTGTCGATGTGGTGCTGACTAGCATTCTAATGAGAGTCAGCATCTCCCGCAGCTCCAGACAGAGCCTCCGAGCGTTGAGGGGAACCACAATGCAACACAAAAGCATGGTGTTCTGCCATTTTTTGACAAAGCCAAACTGAGTATTGTGGAATAAACTGAGAATGGATAGATGGACAGTGTAAATGACGGTGGGGTGTTTGCAGAAGTTTCTTCTAATATTTTTATAATTTGTTTTTGTCCCGGCAGTCACTTTTCTTGAGAAGGCGGGTGTTAGCGTAGCAAAAACGTAGCTCTTGGGTGGAGTATCGCTTTTAAGCACATCATGGAGAAAGAATGACAGCCTGCAACATTTAGTTCTAGAGTGTTTTTTTAATAGGATGTGTGTGTGTGTGTGTGTGTGTGTGTGTGTGTGTGTGTGTGTGTGTGTGTGTGTGTGTGTGTGTGTGTGTGGGATGGATGAATGTGTGTAGTTTCCGCTTCAATGCTGTTAAGTGTCCATTAAAGGTTGAGTAGGTGATTCTATTCAGAAACACTTTCTGATATATTACATGAAATCCTCGTTAGATACCGATAGCAATGAATAAATTAAATGATCTGACATAAAAACATATCAGCTGTGGCCGTGGCAGGACTATAAAAGCCCCGTCCAATCAAAAAAGTTGGGCTGGAGAAAATATTTGGACGTCCTGCCTGTCTGCTAATGCTAACTTCCTGATTGTTCTCTACTGATCTCGAGTGCTCGTTTTGCGTTCTGGGGGAGTGGCTTTGAACAAAAGCCTGAACGGAGGGGGCGGGGCTTTTTCGGTTCAGCGATGCGTTCAAAGTCTGTAGTTTTTCCAAATGACCTACTCTGCCTTTAAAGTGCCATCGGATGGATAGTGAGAAGGGTGACGTCCGTTGGGCGTATTGTGGATGAGTCTGGTGTCGATAACACAATGAGTCCCCAATAACTGCCGATACCAAGAGTGTCCATGAGTGGTGTCAGAGAGCGAATGGCGGCAGATGCTACAGAGGAAAGGAACAGCAAACGGGGACGAGGCGGGGGGATCTGGTGAGCAATGATGTGCGCAGGGAGGGAAGAGGGGCAGGATGCCACCATCTGTTCGCCACATGCACACCCCACAGCAGTCACATAAATCTCAGTCGAGCTCAGCAATGCAAGGCTGCATTCCGCCAGGCTAAACGTGCACTGGCTAGCTAGCTCAACAGAAATGTGCAGCTCATCCATACATACAGATCCAAGTCATACATGCTGCATTCAAACTGTAGCCAAATTCATTAAAAATAAAACGGGTTGGATGGACCAGGACACCGGAACGATCTGGGAGAGTTGTGAGAAAGTGTATTGGAAGCAATAGAAATTGTGCTATTGATGGGTTATCAAGTTGCCAGCTTTTAGATAATTAAGATGGACTTCATAGAATGGTTAGGCAATCTTTTTTAAATGTGCTACTGTCACAGGAGATGCATGAATCATAGCTTCTTACAACTGGCTAGAAATCTGTAGGAAAAAGTACCGCAGCTAGGCAATGGTTGATTTAAAAGTTGTTTATAAAGGCAACGCTCTTCTGTTCTTCTGGTGTGGTCCGTTGGCCCTCCACCACACTACTAACAGTGGATGTGCAAATACACAGGGCACACACACACACACACACACACACACACACACACACACACACACGCACACACACACAGTTACAGGTCACCAGGGGTAAAGTCAAGTTCAGGCTGGGGGAGGTGTGTATGAGTTGGGTGTGCATATGCTGTAGGCGGGAGGCGTGTCTTTTTGAGGAGTTGTGTTATAACGCTGGTGTGTGTGACAGCTTCAGTGTCAACGTCACATCTCTTCACCCCTCTGCTGTCCAACGTAAAGAGTCATGCGCTGTCATAATCATTTCATAATCTGCACAGCCAAGGGAAGTGTGCTTTGTGTGTGTCGGTGTGGATATTTTAAAGATATTTTACTGAGAAGGTGACATAACATTATAGTTTTTTTTTTAATTCTCTTTACTGTTTGTGTATTTTGCAGATAAACTATGGCTTGCACTTTAAAACAAATATATTAGGAATAACTTATTACAGTTATTAATTGCAATTCAAATGAGTTGTGCAAAATTCACTGGCAGACTTAGTCCTCTTCTTTGCAGTCCAATTAATAGCGGCGCAGCATTGTTGATCGTCAGATCTCTGATGTGACTTGTAGTTGTCAGTGTGACCTTTGAACTTGAGCAACCATCTGAAGGTTTAACATTCAAAGAAATTTCCCTTCCTGCATAAAACTAAACGAGTGGTGTTGTAAAGACGTTTTTTCCACGTTATCCTGCACTTTGTCAATAACTTCATGTCTCTGATGTCAACTCATATTACACTTTACAGTGTTGTGGGAACAATGGCTTCGAGGGAAGAAGGTTATCAGCTTCTTCTTGTCATGTAAAGAAGCATTTTGTATTTTGTGAACTATGTTACATGTGTGATGTCTGCCTCCACGTTGGACCGTCTGTACCCACTTAAAATGGTCTAAGATGTGTAGAATGTGAAAGAAACTTGGCCATGAAAAAACTAATCTTTTCCATCATTTGGATGCAGACATACTTTTGGCTTTTTTGGTCTGATTTCATGGAACTTTAGATCGATTGAAATCATCGCTGGTGAAGAAATGATATAATAACATAGCGGCCAGGGATGAGTCACCACTAATTTCACGTTCCCTTTCAAACCCGCTGTTCAATTCTACCATTCAAGCTCTGCGGGTGAACGGCACAATTGGAAGCCCAGCCAATGAGAAAGCCCAGTCATGACATCACGGTCATGCAGTGTGGCAGATGGATATGGGGGGGGGGGGGAACACTCCAGAAACAACACTGGGAACGCTGCGAGCAGAAGCAGGAGTTCAACTCTTGTCCCGCGAGTCGCCCGGCGATGATCAGCAGAATCGGTTAGGGGGTGGTATCCAGCCAGAGCTGCTGCTTACGGCGCAGCAACACAGGGACGGTTGCTTTAGGATAAGGAAACCATGAAATAATCATAGCCCTGGGGTGTGCCATTGCTGTACGTCCATCATCAGTCCTTCATCAGCATACTTCTGCTATGAGGTTACGGGAACCACAGCCAAAGTGGCTGCTTGGCTTATCGTCTGTATATGAAGTAAATGGAGGAATGTCCTTTGGAATATAACTGAAGACTGTGGGGAACACTGCACAGGGGCTATGGATCTATCTATTGTTCCAGAAACTATTGGGAGCGAGCCGATTCATTTCCAGTTTTCCAAATACATTAATAAAATAGCCAGCTGATGAAAGCCTCGGCCTGCGAGGTTATTATCGGTCCAACTGGCTCTGCTCCAGCTACAAGGCTGGCCAGCTGCCTGGTTCGCCAATTAACGTGCGGTTTTAGCTTCTTCCTGCTAATTTAAAACCGTCTCACTGCTCATTTAAATTTGGTTAACTGTTATCACAGCGCACATCGGAAACAATTTGGTGAGTTGCTTGTCTCCGACTGCCGCGGTGATTTATGGCGCTCCGTATCGTCAGGATGGGGCTGAATATGCAACCAGTCACATGCTCCGCCAGCAGCTGCAGGACAGGGACAGCTGTGACTTCCTGAATCCCAACTACTGGAAAGTTGGAGCAATCTCATTCCGATATATCAAGCAGCTTAGCGTAAGTCCTTAAGAAAGCCGGATGCATTTTATGATCAAAGGTATCTTGCAAGTTTTTGAAAAGGGAAAGTGCTCAGGGTTATATTGAGCATATTTAAACATGTACTGCACAGCTGGAATCTCTTCCAGGTATTTTAGGATTCATTAGCAACCTATTGAGGGGCTTATTTAACGCACATGTGTAAATCTATGACTCTGTAGATAACATGACACTCACCACGAAAAGGAGTGAAGTGAAGAGCAAAGGACATGCCTCCCTCCGCCATATCAAATAAGATATTCAGAAACTATTTCACCAGCCTGCGTGTTAGGAGATGGTCATAACAAATGAATGAAAGAGACAGTGGTGTCGTACACAGATACCGTCCATCCTGTGTGTCTGCCAAAGCATAAAACTTGTTCATCCTCTCTCTCTTTATGTCTCTGTTTTTTTCTTTTTCTCTTCTACTTCTTCCTTTCATCCTCAGCCAGACGTTTTTTGGACATGTAAGATGTAAAAAAAAAAAAATGCAGGAAGGAGAAAAAGAAAGAAAGGACAGTTCTAAAGGAATATGGCTCGTATTAATCTGGAAATATTGCTTTACCTCATCTGAACTAAATTACTGGTCTGAACTCGCTGTCCTCAGAGAGCAGGCGGAGCGCCACCGGCAGCCCAGATGGGCAAGGAGTGGTCGGCAGATCTGTCGCCGTGACCACGGTGAGCACATGAACCCCTGGTCTGTTGAGCTCTATTGCTGTCCTTTTCATACAGCGGATCAAAAGTGCTCCTTTGTTGTTGTTGGGCTCGGGTTTTATACTCAGGGGCAGCATCTCTGGAGGGGAATGCAGACGTTTTGAGACTGTTTTCCCTCTTTCTTTGTCCTCGTGCTATCGTTGTGTCTTTTTGCATGTGTAATGTTACAAAGCCAAAAGGGGAAAAAAAAAAGTGAAGATAATAAGAGCTGATCTGTTGCTGTAAAATATCCTTTTTTAGTTCATGACAGCACTTGCACAATGCTATGGATCGGTGAAAGACACAGTCATGCTAGTGCCTGGTTGTTGGTTGAGATCCTAGCGTGCATTGCTGGAGGCCATGAAATCCAAAGAGTGGAGCGGGCTCATGGTGTGGCTAAATCTTGCCAAGGCTTGTGGTTTCCACTGGTAAGGAGCAGAGGCAGTTACGAGTGACTACAACTTCTCTCCCTGCGACTCCCAGGAATGTAAAGGTGTGATTGCACACGCTGCGAGTAAACACCGGCCCGTCTGCACTCTCGTTCACCCTTAACTGAGCCAAACTGACAATGAGACAGATGTGTGACTATTACACAATGTCAGTGGCCACTGGCAGTCGAGCAATGTCGCTATGGTTTCCCATAACTTCACCTGTCAGAGGCGAGGGTGAAAAGTGCTCAAACGGCGTACTTTCATCAGATGAGAAGACTTATTTAACGGTGCATGGCTCCGGGGAGGCTTTCTGTCTTTGGGACCTTTTGGTCAGAAGGAAGCGGTTTGCGGAGGAAGAGGAGGGAGGACGTGTGTTTTTGTTCTTACATTAACTCCAGTTTTTGTCCTTTTTTTAAAAAGAAAAGTGTTTACAAGAGAGAAGAAAGCGGTGATTTATTTCCGACAATGACCTCTCATGAAAGAAATCCTAAATAACCTTGCAGATGCCCCTGACCGAAACCAGCAGGAAGGTTACAGCAGGTGAACAGGATCATGAGTCAGTCACAATACCAACTGCTAAACACACGCAGTACAACACATCGTACGGCTGTACTGCAACCAGATGACGTAACAAAAGGAACTTAACTGAACATCGGATTAAGAACAAAACATGAACATAAAAAAGGGAGGATAAAGGCTCAGCAAAGAAAGAATACGTAACGGATTGAATTTCAGTTCATCCCAGTCAGAGTCTCATTATTTAGAGTATCTGCTCAGAGAAAAGGTTGATCTAATATTCATATTTTTAATATTTCTTAAGAGACACAATATTTTTTGAAAAATGTCCACGAACACAATGATGAACTTTTTTGATTTTGGTGGTCAAGGTCACTGTTTTGATGTAAATTCATGAGTTGCAGAAAGGAGACCTGGAAATGGAAACATTTATTGATACATGCTGTATTATGTCTAGGTCAAAGGTAAGAACCTGTTGTGTTCGGCATTAAGAGACAAGAGTGTCTTGTTTGTGTCCTTGTGTCACCTGGAGAAGCAGACACTCAATAAGTCAGATTAAATGTGAATCTAGTCATAAGATGACATGTATTAAGTGGCCTGTTAATTATTTACAGGCCACCTAAATATTTGTCAAATTTTTTCGATGATTTTACTGAATTATTGTCTAGCATCTCCACTGATTTTGACTGCCTAGTTATAACTGGTGACTTTAATTTTCATATTGATGATTTGAATGACAAGGGTGCAAAAGAACTTTTTAATATTCTAGACACATTTGACCTTTCTCAACATGTGAAAGAGGCTACTCATTGTAAGGGACACACCCTGGACCTGATTATCACAAAAGGTCTCCATGTTTCTGATGTTTTTGTGACTGATCCTTCATTGTCTGATCACTTCTGTGTTTTCTTTAATATTTCTTTCATTCCTGACACACAAACAGAATCAAATAAGGTCAAAAAGCGGTACATCAATGAACATGCCAATGTACTCTTTAAAAATGCCATCTCCTCATTACCACCTCTAAACCCATGTCATGCTGACGATCTTGTAAACATCTTTAATTCCAAAATTCTGAATGTCATAGATGTCATTGCACCTGCTACGGTTAAAACAATTTCTGGTAAGCAAAAGGCACCCTGGAGAAAAGCTGCTGTTGTAACAGCCCAGAGAAGAGAGTGCAGGAAGGCTGAACGAATCTGGCGGAGTACTAAACTTCATATTCACCATGACATCTATAAAGAGAGCCTCCGGGCCTACAATTTAGTCTTAAAAAGTGCGAGAGAAACATACTTCTCCAATATCATAAACAACAACACTAATAAGGCGAAAACCCTATTTGCAACTGTTGACAGACTGACCAACCCCCCAACACAAATACCAGCTAAACTCCATTCCACGCAGAAATGCAATGAGTTTGCATTCTTTTATACTAATAAAATTGAAGGCATCAGACGCGCCATCAATATCTCAAACAAAAAAGTTGGATCACCACCCTGTTCAGGCAAAAGTAACACAGCAATGATGGCAAGCTTTAATGCCATAGACTCTAAAACTCTAGTGGAAACGGTGACAAATCTAAAATCATCCACCTGCTGCCTTGATGCTTTACCTACCAACTTTTTTAAGAATGTTTTTGACTGCCTATCAATAGACGTATTGCAAATAGTTAATAACTCCATTCAATCAGGCAATTTCCCAAAGGCCTTCAAAACTGCAGTCATTAAACCTCTTCTAAAAAAGCGGAGCCTAGATGCCTCTATTATCAACAACTACAGACCAATTTCAAATCTACCCTTCATAAGTAAAATAATTGAGAAAGTTGTCCTCCAACAACTAAATCACTTCCTGGCTTCAACTGGCTGCCACAACAACTTCCAGTCAGGATTTCGACCTTTTCATAGCACCGAGACGGCCCTTATTAAAGTTGTAAATGACATCCGTCTTAACACAGACTCTGGCAAAACTTCAATATTAATGCTATTAGACCTCAGTGCTGCATTTGACACTGTCGACCACTCAATACTCTTGGACAGGTTGGAAAACTGGGTGGGGCTCTCAGGCACAGTCTTAAACTGGTTCAAGTCATATCTACAAGATAGGAACTATTTTGTTTCCATTGGCGACTTTGTATCAGAACCTACCAATGTAACGTGTGGAGTCCCCCAAGGTTCAATCTTGGGGCCAACTTTATTCAACATCTACATGCTCCCACTAGGACAAATCATGCAAAATAATAACATTGACCACCATTGCTATGCCGATGACACCCAAATCTATGTAGCACTATCACCAAACGACTATCGCCCCATAGATCTTCTGTGCCAGTGCATTGAGCAAGTCAAAGACTGGATGTGCCAAAACTTCCTACAACTAAATGAGGACAAAACTGAGATAATTGTTTTTGGTGCTAAAAAAGAAAGGTTTAAAGTAATTCAACACCTTCACTCTCTGTCCCTGAAAACCTCAAACAAAGCCAGAAATCTTGGGGTTATTATGGATTCTGATTTACATTTCGACAGTCACGTTAAATCAGTAACAAAATCAGCCTACTATCACCTAAAAAATGTAGCAAGACTTAGAGGGCTCATGTCAGCTCAAGACTTAGAAAAACTTGTACATGCCTTTATTACTAGTAGGCTAGACTACTGTAATGGTCTCCTTGCAGGTCTTCCGAAAAAAACTGTCAGGCAGCTACAGCTTGTTCAGAACGCTGCTGCTAGAGTTCTTACAAAGACCAAAAAATGTGAGCACATTACACCAATTCTTAAATCCTTACATTGGCTCCCTGTATGTCAGAGGATTGATTTCAAAATCCTCCTGCTCACATATAAATCACTACATGGTCTAGGACCGAAGTATATCACTGATATGCTCCCACTACATAAGCCTTCTAGACCACTAAGATCTTCTGAGACCAATCTGTTAGTGATTCCCAGAGTAAACAACAATCACGGGAGAGCATCATTTAGTCACTATGCAACAAATGGCTGGAATAAACTTCCTGAAGATGTAAGACTTGCCCCAACTCTGACCACTTTTAAAACTAGACTGAAAACTTTTATGTTCACCATAGCTTTCTGCTAAATCTTTTAATGTCTGCACTGTTTTTAATTATTGCAAATATGTTTTTATTCTATTTTCTTTCTGTAATGCATTTTTAAAATTTTTATTATTTTCTTTTAATTCTTTTTTTTCTTCTTTTTTTTCTTCTCACTTTGTTTTATGATGTGAAGCACTTTGAGTCTGCCTTGTGTATGAAATGTGCTATACAAATAAAGTTGCCTTGCCTTGCCTTGCCTTAATCGTACACTGTAGGCATCAGGTACAGAGAAAATGCCCTCACAACTGTGTTTTCAGAAAATGCGGTAACTCAAGAATTCATGTATTAATATGACATTTTCACACAAATGTCTAATAGGATAATAGGATGAAGTGCTGACATTTTGGATTAATATGGTTGTTAAGTGCAACTTTACTGGTTTAGGGAGGCATACGACCAAGAGGTGGTAATCCTAGTGATACATTGCTAAAACAGGGTTGTGGTACTTCTAAAATAGCTGATACGTCTCCCTAGGTGTTGCATTAGATGTGAAATATGTTGCCTGGACTTCCCCGGGTTCAGAACTGGCAACTCCTCTGGAAATCCCTCGGGTACAGTTCCATGGGTACGCCCACTCTTTGATGTGAATGTTCAGGGTAAGAGGGTGTGTGTGTACAGCAACAGTTCACTCATCACAATAACCAATAAAACGTCATCATAACACCAGTCTTAACTCAAGCATGTTATGTGTGTTCATGCAGTAAGACATTGTTGACAGTTATTGGACTCCGAGTAGAAATGGTCACACTAATCTAAGAACACATATGGATTGCTCAATAAAACGTGCAACTCACTTACACACAGTCTCTGAAAATGCATGTGTTGATGGAAAATAAAGCACCAGCGAGTTGACGCTGAATATTATATTTCAATCCTTTCACTTTTCTTTGTCTCGAGTAACTATATTTGCCTCCGGATGGATTTTTAATCAAATAACTTTAATACAATATTCAAGTTTCATGGAGCTTCAAATTGGTGTTACATTATTGTCAATTAACGTAGTTTTTTAATGTTGAGCTACATCTACCTGCACAGGTTCAACCTCACCGGCAGTGAGTATCGTAGGTCAGCAGAGCTGCTTACAATTTGACATTTTGTAGAATGAGCATTGATTTATCTATACATTAAATTGGGGGGCATTTGACCCTCCGCTGACAGTAGATGTCATCACATGAATTCATTTATTAGATTATTCCCCTCCTCTTTGGAGGCCCCCACCCTCCTTCTACCAGGTGGTACTCCTGAACTGGCGATACACACGGAGGCGTCCTGATCCATATCATCAGGGGTGGACATACGTCACTCAGGATACATTAAATATGTATTTCCCAGCATCGATACAGAAAGCGAGCAATTTTATCACATTTGCTCACTGATTGGCTAAGTTTGTATCCTCTGGTCACCGGTGAATAATACTGCAACAATCGTAATGTAATGTGATGTCACAGCTGTGTGCTGCTCTCCAACTCTCCCTGTGTAACAATAACAAGTTGGCACGTCCCTCCTCCGTAGGAGAGGTGCATTCTGGTTTTTGTCTCCTGTGTTTGTACATTCACCTGGCTTGCATATAGCCGACCTCTGACCTCAGGAAACGCATCCCCATGGGAGAGGGAAATGTGCCTTTTGAGAAGCCCACTCGTGGGCGGTGGAGTGGTTTTATATACAGACTGGCATTATCTGCATCTCCTGCTCCACTCAAAGGACAGGGCCACTAAATATACCCTGCGAGGCCTTCCCAGGCTCCTCTGGGCTGGTGAGATGCGGCCGCTGCTTGGGCCGAAGGCCAATGACATGGCTGCCGACCTCCACGGAAAGTATTTTTAAGGTCAATTACAGGGTACAGTGCCTTCAGATGGCGGCCTGCTGCTGAGGAGGCCTCATATTAAAGGTTTATGTGGAGAAGGACCAGAGAAGTCTGCCTTAGCTCACCCCAGCTCCCATTGTTACGACACACCCACTGAGACAGTGCACTCTGAAGGATTCATGGGGTGATGCGTGCAGTGTGTGTGTCTCTGTGGACCGAAGGACAGATTGACACAGAGGGTTTAAAAAAAAAAAAGGCCAGTCTTACAAACATGGATTTTTAAGTTGGAGAATCAAGGCACTGGTCCGTTATTGGACTCCTCCTGTTCTATATTTCTATATTTGATGTGATGCGACAGTCATTTAAGGTTATCTTGTGGCCAACACAGCAGATAATGGCAGGACTTGTCAAGTCGCTTCAGTGCAACAATTTATAAATGACATTCTGCAGAAACACATAAAACACTGGTCTCAAATTAGATGAGTCACAAACATTTGCTTAAAGCCTGTGACCTTTTCTTTTTGCTTTATAGGCTCGATATGGCTTCCTGCAAGCTTAACATTGCATAAAGCTTAAGGAGCTCATAATTAAAGGATAGGTTAACATTTTTCCTTGTCTGGCTTAAAAACTGCATTCACGTGCCCATATATATATGTTCATTGAATATATGGAGTTATTGGTGACTGTAATTATGTCTGTACCGGCTATGCATGATAAAGTTATTCCAAAGTAAAAGATTAAGCTCCAAATCCAGTCCTCCTTCTGTGCAAAAACTCTTTCTGAAGCTGAATCTAATAGAAGTATGAGTCAAATCAACAGTTACAGTTGTTTTAGTATGAAATACTAACGAAGGAAATATATGCATGGGAGAGCTCAAACACAGTTTGCCATAATAGATTATAAATGTGAAAGATACCCACTTGATTTGAATTACTAAGTTAATATTTTAATACCACAGTGTTTATTATGGTAGTCCTTCTAAAAAAAGATGTAGCACCATCAGTACAGATATGCAGATATATCATAACCACAGTGCAACAAGCACACTTTGAGGGCTTATCTCATCACTCCACTCCCACACAAGCCCCATTCTCATTGCATGGGGCCACACACACACAGACCCACACAGCTGACCAGCGCTCAATATAAATGAGCATGCAGCGAGTGGATTTTGGTCCTTTTCATGGTTCATTCCGACACGACTCCAGCCGGCCATAAATACAGGCCTGTCAAAATGTGTTCTACCCCACAGAGAGGGGAGTGGTGGAAGGTACAGTAGACGCCATTCACCTCTCTGTGTGTTTGGAAGGGGCAGAGGGGAAGGTGAGAGTTGGTGGCTTTGGTCTCCGTGAAGAGTGAAGTATTGATGGGACAACAGTGAGGGGAAGGATTGAAAGGCCTGTTTGTGCGGATGAGGGCCGGCCATCCCTGTGTTTGGTTTGCTGTGGCTCTGCTACAGATCAATGGCGGCTCTATCCAGCCTTCTCTATTTCAATCCAGACGCTTTAATAAAGACAAAATAAAGGCACCTGGAAGATGAAACCCAGAGAGGGAACATCTATATGTGTTTTAGTAGTGAACTTTATCACTTTATCACTGTGCCTCAGACATAAATGACACTTTGAGTCAGTACCCCTCCAGCTAGCTACAGATTAGCCAGGCTAGCAAGGCACAGCAGAGTGGGTATGCTGTTTCCACTGTGTGAACATGATGAGTAAATGGGCTGGTTTCCCAGATACAAAGTCCGTTTTTCCTGCTATGCTTAGTAAATGAATGCAGCAAGTATTGTGACTCACGTGTAGCAAAGTAAGGGTGGTAGATGAGCGTGACTTTCACGCAGGAGACCAGGGTTTGCCTCCCATTTCAGACATGCAATTAACAAGTGTTTTTAGAAAATTCAGTCTCTTCGGGGTCTTGAAGCTATTTGACCATTTTAACAGGAAAATAGTTTCCCACTAAGGACTAAGTGCATCTTTTCCCTTTTCTTCAACCCCCATCCCCCATCCCACCAAGCTCCTCCAAGACAACCCCCCCACACCTTGTTTCCCTGGGAACATCATCACTCCTGGTCCACATGGCTGGGCGAGTACACATCGTCAAGCTGCTAAGTCTACACTGGCTGGGGTGCCCCGTGTTTGCCCTGGGGGAGAGCATGCGTCCGTTGCCGCTGGGCTTTCTGGGTCAGAAATGGCACACCAGGGTGTGAAATTTCCAGAACTGAGTCTGGCCACTCAGCCCGGCAGCTCCAGAACCCAAAAGCTGCACAGACAGAGGGGAGGGAGAAGAAGTGTTAGACCACCATCACCTGTGTCTGAGGTGAAACCCACAGTCTCCTTTTACTGGGGCCCTCCCTTGTCCCAGTACGCACAAACGCACAATGCACACATTTGACGATTTTTCAAAATGCTGTATTGTTTATTCCTGCTGTAACGTCCTAATATTATTGTTTTTATTGGATATTTGAGGTGTGTAGCAGTCAGTGAGTCATGGAATACAGTCGCCACATGTAGTCACCCACAGTTTCCCTAATTGAGAGTTACAGGAGTGTTGGTGTGGGTGGCGATGGGGAGACCTGTCATTGGGGCCCTGGGCGTGTCAGCGGCACGACCTGGAACGACCTCGGTACTGAGCATCGCCATAGCAACTGTGGCAACATCAGGTTGCAGATGCAGAGAAACGGTGCTTTTTTTTCATAATTACTGAAACAAACACAGACCTGAGGCTTGATCATTCCTTTGGCAGCTAATAAGCAGCATTGTCAAGTCTCGTTGAAGAATGACTCTGTTGTGGCAACGAACCAGACTGCAACACTTTGATTCATGCCTTTTCCTTAGAAGTCCAGAATTGCTTCCTAAATGTTGCATCCCTGTATCTTCCAGAAGAAAACACAAGCTGCTTTGTAGATTTACGTGAATGTCGGAAAGCTTTACTCATCTTTTGGGAATTATATTTAGTAATCAATACATTTTGCACGTTGCCTCCAAAAGGTTGCACTTTTTTTCTTTTAATTAGTTTTTTGACCCAGGTGTGACTCCCTGGGGGGATGCTGGAATACTCTTAAGGTCATGAAACAACCTTGTGTTAGCATTGGCTTTTTATATGGCGTTTTCTGCCACAGAGGCAGTCCGTTTAAATGGTTGTCAAAGTGATGGGTTTAAAGGTAAAAGTGTGTTTTTAATGCCCTACATGAGCTAAATAAACTTGTTGAGACGAGTATAACACAAGCCATTGGCATCCTGATATGCTCAGGCCTCGGGGGTCACGTTTAAACAATCTCCATATTCATCATGGAAATGTTGAGTCGATCTTAGGTTCACTCACTTTGATACATCTCACAAAGGTTTTCTGTTTCAAGAACACAGAAAATCCCCTCTCTTTCCATCTGCCTTGACTCTGCTTTCAATTCAGGTCGTTAAGAGTGAAATTTCAATTTCACAACAACCTATGATTGAATCCTTAAGCCTAATATGATTCCAGCTGGTATCCAACTGTAAATTGTCTCACTACATCAACTTTAAGTCCTATTGTGTTTAAATTTACTCGTGATTTTACCAGAAACTATTTGTGCAGTTATTGGCGTTAGGAAGTATCATTCTGGGCTATAACATTGGACTTCCTTTTGGCACGACCCAGCCTGGTTGTTTTGCCAAATGTGTGCCTGACAGTCAGACCTTTTTCCTGTGGCTTTTGAAATCCAATCACAGAGGCGGTGTGTTTTGGCTTTTCCACAAGCTGAAGTTGCAGTGAGATGATGGTGTTGTTCTTCCTCCAGCCTGCTCTGTATAAAGGCTGTTTTAACCGAGCGTTGTTTAGAAATGAATCCCTATATCCCCTTACTTTGATATTGAATGTTGTCCTTTTAGGCTTTAGGCCGCCAAGAGGACATTTGGCAATGTCTGGCGTGATGCAGCCCTCTTTTATAAGCCTTCAGACCTCTCATTGAAATCTGGTGTTTGTAATAACCAGAGTTTTTGCACCAAGCCACACATGGCCTTCTCATTACACATGCAGTCTGGGTTTGTTTGGCTCTTTGGAATGAATTCAGTGTACAAAAACAGTGCTCAACAGAAATGATGTATGTGTGTTACAACAGATTAAATGCACGATTGAAATACAATGGGGAGAAATTCCTCATAAAAAAACAACCTCCATTAAAAATAAATAAATAAAAAGCAACACGGTACGGTAACCTCAGTTATGAACTCAAAAGAGGCACAAGAGGTACAAAACAGAAACAGGGTGTTGTGTCAGGAGGCTAGTGTCAAACGTTGCCTCATCTCTGTCTGTAAATGGACTGTATGTACATGACAGCTCAACTCAACCCCTAGTGGCCGGATAGAATATTGTGTCTTTGCAGTAAATTCCACCTCAGTCCTAAATCCCAGTTTTAAATCCTGAAACACAAATCGCATCGTTTGCTGTTGACTGTGGCTGACAGCCTGTCATTACTGCTCTAATTTTCCTTATTATATGGACGCTTAGTGCTATTTTTACCTATTTACCATCGTTACGGTAATGACAACACTTAATTACACAGTAAAGACAGCAAACAAACAGCAGCTTTCAGATGTTGGATTAGTTTTGTCTGTCACTTAAACGCCGGATTAAAGACACAAAAAGACCACAGGACGTCTGTCCGTGGCTCTGGTTTTGATGAACACTGTTGCCAAGCAATAAAGAGCGCCGAAATGAGTTTGTCTCATCCCTGGTAACGGTCCCGAGTCCCGACATCGGGCCTGAGCTTTCACAGGCTACAATGAAGGCAGCTCGTAACCCTAAGTGCTGTTTTGTGGACTAAATGTGACACGAATATGACAGAGAGGGTCTGTGTAGGTGTTAATGCTTGTGTGGGAGATCGCCAGAGATCTGTATGATCCCCACTTAACTCATCATGTGCTGCCAATAAAAAGTTGCTCACTTTGTTGTTATTGAATCCCATTGACTTTGTAGTCCTTTCTCCTTGGAATGGAGCGAAATCGTTTCCTGCAAACCTCTATTTCATGTTCAAGAACGCAGTATTTTTCTGTTCGTTCGCTTATTCCTGTTGAGCAATCGAGGAACTACGGCTGTATGTTGTGTAACTTTATGTAAAGTCAGGGCTGTCTTTTCTGTGAAAGTGCTTCAAGCAGGCGGACACCATATGCAGCAGCGGTGGACGTAGTGATGTGCTGCGGCGGTGTCTCCTTCTAATTCAGGGCCCAACCATCATTCTACAAACTGGAACCTTGCCCACAGCATTTGGCAGCGAATGAGCTCTCTCAGATTCCCCATTTTGAACATACATTTTTGCCATTTCGTGCCGACACAGTTTGACCTGCAGTGAACCCGTAACAGTAAGTCGCTTCGACTATACTGTTCTGTGTCTGTTTCTCTCTTAAGTGGACTGGATTGCCCTTTGGCGACACTTTTTTTTTTTTCCTAATTACAAGTTGATCTTTAAACATCACTTTTTTTAGTTTTTTTACTCTTCTTTTACTTTGCACCTCTTTGTCTGCGCCATGGCTCGGTTTAAACCTGGCAGAGCTAGGTTTGTGAGTGTGGTGGCATTCGGGGCAGGGTGCAGAGCTCGCCTGGGTTGAGCATACCCAGCCCGTCATAATTACAGACAGTAAACAGCTAGCGCTTTTATGCCTATTTTCACCATCGGATGGGTGCGAGAGTTCACTTTGGCGTAAGAAGAAAAAAAGGCTGCGAGGGGAGACGACGGTCTGGTGATGGACAAAAACTGTCATCCTTATTTTGGGTGTCGATGATGTTAGCCATTCGCAGGAGAGTTGGTGAGACAGGTTTGTAGACACACAGAGACAGACCCGGTCCCCACACCCTCCAACACAGCAGCCTTTTGATGTGACGGCTCATACAGGAAGTCTTAATAAGAACTCCCAACAAACCCTGGTTCAAAATGTCTCTTTTTACTTTTCTCTCTAAAACTGTCAACCATCTTTCTCCCTCACTCTCTGAGTGTGTCTGTCTTTTCCTGTCTGCCTGTCTGTCTGTCTGTCTGTCTCACACTCTTCACTTGGTCCAGTCTACACTGTACCTCTGTTACGTCACACACACTTTTACCTCTCTTCCTACATTCTCAGTGCTTTACTGGCAGAACTGTTCAGCTGAAACAACTCCGAGGTGACGCATTCGATGTAGAAAAAGAGAGTTTGTGGATTCGAACCATAGGCTATATACCATCTGTCTGTCTCTTCATCTCCTTCCTCATCTCTCCCTCTCTCTGTGCACTGCACAGCGCTGGCAGCCGCTGGGATGGGAGGTTTTCTTTGGCAGGCTGCTCCCCCTCTCTTGGCTGGGACAGGCCCCGGAGCTACTGGCTGGGAGTGTGGAAGGGAAGCGGGGAGGTAGTGAAGGAGGAGGGGAGGGAGGGAGGGAGGGAGGGAGGGAGGGAGGGAGGGAGGGAGGGAGGGAGAGAGTGCTTGGGAGGAGGGAGACTGGAGGGGTGGAGGCGTGGTCTGCAGCTGGTAATGAAGTCTTCTCTTTTCATCCTCAGAAGACAGAGTGTGAGCGGACGGGCCCGGGGTCTGCGCGGCTCCAGTGCTTCCTCCGCCTGTAAAGTGTGCCGAGCGGCCCTCCGCTCAGCGCTCGCTGCCCACAGCTGAGAGATACAAAGAGGCCGAGTCAGAGAGAGAGAGACCGCTCCAGTCATGAGGCTTTCCCTTGTATCGGCTCCACGGCATTACTCTTGAGGTAAGACTTCAGACTGTCTGCTTCTTGCGTTGCTGCCGCTGCCTGTCTCTCTCTCTCTCTCTCTCTGTCTCTCTCTCTCTCTCTCTCTCTCTCACTGCTCTCCTTTACTGTCTGTCTGCCTCTGTTGATTGTTGTGGTTGGGTGTGTGATTTTGGGGGCTGTCCGCTTTAGATCCCGCCCACTTTGAATGTGCGTGCGTGTGTGGCACACACACACACACACACACACACGTGTGTGCGCGTGTGCGTGCACATGCAGTGTGTGCACTAGCTGGTAGGCGTGTGTTTGTACATGTGTGAGCATGCACATGAATATACTTGGATTTGTATGTCTGCGTCTTTGCACATTTCCGACACTATTTATGTCTGAACGCCCTCTGAGTCAGCGTTCAATGAAAGGTTTATGTGAATGGCGACAAATGGCTCCTACTAGTCATGGAAGAGGGTCAGATCGGGGCTGAGACGTTCTGGGAGGAGGAGGAAGGGAAGTCAGTTATGAGATGGTAACCTTTAACAACTTCACTGAATTTGTTATTCCGATCATTCTGCTTTTTTTCTAGAATTGCTTTTCGTTCGGTACATTTAATATCACGGTGTTGACTTTTATTGCTGGTCTGGGCTGCAGGTATACTAACTTCATATTTCAAATGAGCTGTTAAATGAAGGCATGTGTGGGGATGTTTATTTGCTTTTTAATGGCAGATGGATGCAACTATTGGGCCTCATCGCTGTAAGTAAGAGAGGACAGGCGACACAGGCTGTACTCATCTGCTGACACCAGGCTTTGAAGTGATTTCAGTGGATCTGTCCTCCCCGCTGGGCAAATCAGATCCGGCCTGCGACCCACTCACTTTCATCCACATTCCCTTGGAAATCCATCCATCTGTATTCCTTCCCTCACCTCCTTCCTGCTCCCATTCACCCCACGAGTTCTTGCACCCTGATGCCTCTCGGTGAGGCCTTCACCTCCTATCAACACCTCCCCGTATACTCTCATAGACAGTATTCCTACTTTTTTTCCCTTCTCCATCCCCTCTAGTCAGACATGCTTCTAGGTCTTTCCGATACCTCTCCCGGAAAAAAAAAAAAAAAAAAAAAAAACCTAAGCGACTTTCCATTAGTTTTTCTGCTGGGCCACGAGAATTATGGTTTCCCAAATGAATAGTGTACAGGAGCCCGGCTTAATTGAAAAAACACAAGCATGGTCTGCCATGAAGGAGACGGTCCTTGTGTCACTGGTGAACTGTGCGAATGTACTTTCCAGAGCTGGAGAGAGAGAGAGAGAGAGAGAGAGAGAGACTGAGAGAGAGAGAGAAAGGAAAATACAAAAAGAGCATGAGATAGAGGACAGACAGAAGCTTGAAGCAAATAGTGGAAAATCAAACGGTCACTCAGACACATTGTGGGTACTATGCAATGCAGGAACCCGAAAGAAAAAGAAAGCAGTGCTGTGTGCCTGCATTTCCACTTTGTCCTTATCTGCTGTGTGTGTATAAAATGGGATTTTAGTGGGATAGAATGGCAGGAGAAGACCTCCATTAGACTGTTTGCTGGCCATTAAGCCCCTATAGAACCCACAGTTTAAAAACCTGCTGGATTGCAGTCCATTTAACAGCAGCATCTCTCTCGTGATTTTCTCAACGGGGAGTCATCGTAACATCGTTACTCCAATGAAGCAATCAGGATGTCTGCATTGCAATTAGACCACCAGTCTGGCTTTAGGGATGTTTGTGTTTAAGTTGCTGCGTTTCCCACGAGAGTCCCCATCAATATCGGCCTTGTTATCTCGTGTTGCGTCTGCCACCTCCCACTCTGCTTCTCTTCACCCCTCGCCGGCCGTCTCCCGCCCTCGCTGCTGTGTTTGTGTGACATGTTTGTGTGGCAACCCCATATGGTGATGATTGAGACCCTGCGATTGGTTCAGTTGGCACATTTGTCACACACATGTTTGCCAGCAGCTGCTGTTGCTAGGGCTGCAGGGGAAAGCATCTCCTATTGACTTCCTCACTGGGTGGCTCATCTGTTTGGTACGGTAACCCCTGACCCCCGCTACCACCTCCTGCCTCTCACACTACTGCCCGTTAATGTTACTCTAGACTACGTCCAAAATATATACGTATGCAGGCAGAATGACCTCACTGTAACCAGAGAGTAAGCGTAGACAGAGCGGTAGCACTCCAAGGAGAGACCCCTTCTTTTCTTTTTGCGATTAATACACATTTTCATCTTACCTCATTAAAGAATATTATTCATAACCCCTCAACCAGACTGGTAGTATTAAATCTAATTCTGTGTCTAACGGGCGTGATGATGGCTCTAAGGGTGGTTTATTATGAGCTCAGCAGGTACTGTCCAGACCAGTCACTGAGATTACATAAGACCAGGGAGGTAATTGATCCTTTTATTCCCACGTGGAGTAATGGGGTCACGACTTCTGCCCTCTCTGTCTCACTCCTGTCTTTCATTTGGCTTCGATGGTGAAAGCTAAACAGCAACCTCGACCTCAGGAGAAAATGTGTATGTCAGTGGTTTAATCTGCCCTTCATCACCGGTGTTGTGGTGTGAAATAACATTTTTCCCATAATCATAATTTGTGAATTGCATTCCAATAAAGTCAATGACGTTCAGCAGTCTATATAAAAGTTTTGCCTTATTTAAATGACCTTAAAGGCAACAAATTAACCTTATTGTCAGATTGAATGATCAAAGAAACACAAATTGTAATCCTACTAAGCTGTGAAAAGACTGCGATATCATATGTTCCTTAAAATCTTAAAAGAGAACTGGTTGAAAGTGTTCGTACCTGATTAGCATATGTTTTGAATGTGTTATTAATAATCTGATTCAGATTTAATTTGACAGGCTCTCCACATTTGCTCCCAGACTTGGCGGTGAAACCATCTTTTTTTCATATACAAACACAGCAGAAGGCCAAACCTTAATTTATTCGCCAATATAACTTGCAGTTAAAATACATAATTGAAGAGTTGCCTTCATGATTAAAAATCAACATTTTATGTGTCAACTGACCATAACCAAAATTATAGGTCTGTGTTCTTTAAACAGTATTTGAAACGCTCTCTATTTATATGAGTCTTGTCAGTTTAAGTCGAGCTGAAATGGAAAAAAAGCCCAAACAACATATGCCTAAAAAAATTGGAAAATATATCTATTTCTTCGTATTTTGTAACTCAAACTCCAATTTTTTTCCTCATGGAAATGGAAATATGACGCGTGCTTACATAACTTCAATCACTAATATGACATCTCACCATCAATCTCGGTCGTGAAGTAATCTTTTGAACGATCTTTTATTTGATCGTACGGAAGCTAGGTGCTCTTGAAAAGCTGTTTCAGCTCGACTTTAAGCGTGAGAGCAAGTAACCCTCACATGTTTTGTATTTCGGCGTTGGCGCTGCCATGTTTATATCTGCATCAAGGATCATGCCGCAAAATTTAATGAGCTATAGTCTGGCTGCTACAGTAAAACAAATTGTGGTGTAAATTAAATAGATATTTGTTTGGTAGAGCTGATGACGGAAACATCGATAGCTTTCTTTCTCATTATGCTTCTTGTGAGCAGGTTTCCATGGCCAACAAAGCCAAGTTAAGATACAGACAGTAGATAGTAGACAGTATGAAGAGTTCCCGAATCTGATGCCCCCTCCAGCTGGTGGCGCTCTTACCGACCACCTAGTCAGCCCGCACCTAGAGGCAGGCCTGTAAATAGGATTCGGAGAATGACTTTTCTTCAGACGAGCAGATTCACTGCAGTGCTGATGTAAAACACATGACTCGTGGGAGAGTCCCTCTGGTTCCATCGTTTCGCTGCTTCCCCACCTCCTCCTATACCTCCCTATGTGTGTCCTCCCCTTCAAACGGGTCACATTCAGCATATTTTCCATACCAGTGCGTCTCTGTTTGTCGGGTCACGCCTCCGATCTGACGAAAATCCGCTCGCAGGCTGGTCGTGTTTGTGCATAACTGTGTATGTAAATGTGTTGGTGCACACATTTTATGCATTCCCGACTATAAGTCCAAGTATTTTGTGTGCTATGCGTCTTCTGACAAATGATAGTGGAATCAGCTGCCATGTGTTTATTAGACACTTTATCCAACAGGCAGAAAATTGGCCCGAATACTTACCTTCTGCTGCGTGAATGCAGATCCAGCAGCTCTGATTGCTTCTGACAGTGACAACAAGAACAGGCTGCCTGAAAGGACTTTTTCTGAAGACCTCCTCCTGCATCTGTACAGAGAAGTCAGAAGAATGAGCCAAATCAAACAAGAAATGTCTCTGAGCTTCTCTGCAAACTTTTTGGAACGTAGAGGTGGTGGTGTTGGAAGTCGAGTATCGCAGCGGTTAGCGGTTATCTGTAGGATCCGTTTCTGAGCACGCAGTCGGCAAACGTTATATTTTAAACAGAGAATATTGATCCGAGCAAACGAAAATGTGTTGGCCGGCTGACAGCCGCGCGCTCGCTGGGATAATCAGAATCGCTTTCTGTCCGTCTGTGATTGGCTGGTTTTATGCTATGTATATATGGATGCTGGTCCAGCGTAAAGGCAGAGTTTAGCGTGCACGGGACACGTTCTTTTTGTGTTTCTGGTCAAAAATATAAAGAATGTGTTTGCTATTTATTTAAAAAAATAAATAACGCCATATATTGGTGGAACCTAGTGGACTTTTCATTCTGCTGGGATTCAAATAGACCAGTACAGACGTTGCTGTATTCATTCTGCTCGACGCTCGGGTCTGCAGTAGTGACATAGGTCTTTGGGGGGGGCGGCAAGGAAAATCACTAGTAAATTATAGCTCAGGCACATCCCCAGACGCCTTGGCCAGGGTCCGAGAGCTAAACAGCTTTAGGACTGCTTTCCCTTTCTCAAACCCTTTTCCGCTACATTCCTGCTCTTCCCCTTCTCCTCTGCGTTTCGCTCCAGATGTGGCATTGTTTGGACACATTTGTTTTGGGCTCGGGCCGGTAGACCTGCGCGGAGTCTGATGTCATGCTCTATTTAGAGGGAAAGCCATGAGAACTGGGTGTAAAAGAGCAGCGCTGTGGTCTCACTTCAAAGTCTCTGTCTAGGAGTACTGATGACTGTCATCCGTGGCGCTGCAATCTGTGTCATGGACAGATGACCGTATTCATTTTGAAGCGTTGACAGACGTGTCATTTTGAAAAGGTTCAGAGAGGAGGCACCACTTTTCACCCCAAAAAAAAAAAAAAAAAGAGAGGAAAATTCTGTTTTTATCTCGCATCGCCCACCGTGTTCACTGAAGTTATCTCAGATTTGGAATAATCAGCCGCTCATACAAAGAAACAACACTGGGTTTTATTTGAAGCGGCCGCTGTTTTTGCGATGTAATAGGGTGAAACTTGATATGAAAAAAAAAGACGATGTCCTCAGTTGACCCAACAAACACTACAGATTCTGTTATGGGTCAGAGGAGTCACATGCTGCCTAAACTTTCATGCCTCTCTAATTAGCTCTGTCTGTCAATGAACCTGGCACCTCATGCCATTGAAGAATGGGATAATGAATACCTTTCTCCCCGTGTTGCTCAGTGTGTGGGGTTTGTGTATGTACAGCATGTGTATAGCGCATTCTCGGTCACCATGGATACGGAAGAATGCATCGTCTTCCAGCCATAGTTGAGTTAGAAATGGCACCTTTTCTTCGGTAGCGGGGATGAGGGGATCTTTTCCTCGATGACTGAGCGTATTGTGCCTCTCTATTTAAACTGTCGGCATAGCGGAGAGTCAGCAGCAGCCGACTATCAGGCTCTACTGTTAGATTCCCCATGGGAGCTCTGCCTTCAGCACTGTTTGGCCTTCAAACACACATATTTGCCAGGTCGTCTCTAGTGTCCCTGGTTCAAACGGCTATAAGCTCAGACCCCGGCTGAATATTTCCGGTTCAAACGGGCATGTTTGCGAGATCTTCATCCCTCACTGTTCCAACTTTTCTTCGCTGCAGAGTGTTTGCTCAAGAAGTTCACAGTGGCTTCTCGGTTCTTTGGGAGCCGAAAGCTGAATGAGCGCATTTCCATCCGGTCACGTACACGTATACAGCGGAAGAGAAAAGGAAAGGAAGCATTTGGATAATATAGTTATCAGACTCTCTCTCTCTCTCTCTCTCTCTCTCTCTCTCTCTCTCTGACCTCCCAGTGATAAATCCTTCCAGGTTCGAAGGTAAAACTGTCAGCCTATGAAAACAGTGCCTTGAATGTTTTTAAAAGCACTGCTTGCCTCACCTGTGTGGTATGACGGCCTTGAAAATCCAGGTGAGCTGTTTTTTGTTCTCTCGGGCGTTGCTGGCGTTGCTGTCATTGCTGTCGTTTCGCTGTTTTTATTCTAAAGATATTTAAGAAGCTCCTCACCAAACAAACTGGCAACGCAGATTGAGTTTTCCCACTTTTGGCAGCGCGCATATAACTCTGTTCTCGTATTGATATCTGAATGCAGATGTTTTGGTCTCTGTTGGTCTCTCTCTCTTTCTCAGCTTGAAATTCAGACAGTTTGCACTCCTGCATGCACAGACGCACAAACAGCCTTTTTGGATAATTTATATTCCACACAAGAACGTAAACAATGAATGAAACTGAGGGAAATGTCGTCAGCACGTGTGTCACCGTCTCACCGCCACACTCCCAAACGCCCGGCAACCGGTGTTCCATCGAGCCGTACGCTGCCAAGAAAACGCATAGTTTTGGCAAAGGCATAACAACTCAGCCCCGGGGTCATAAGGTCAAGCACATCTAGGTGATCAGCGCTCCCTGCTGCAGATTCTGTTTATGACTATGTGTATACACACCATGCAGTCTGTTGGACAATTGTATACACCCCACACCCAGCCTCGAGCTCACACAGCTGGCACAGCCAAACATTCACAGAGTCTGTTTTAGAGAAAGGGTGTGTGTGTGTGTGTGTGTGTGTGTGTGTGTGTGTGTGTGTGTGTGTGTGTGTGTGTGAACTTCCTCGACCTAAAGGATATTCAACAGCCACCCACACACTAAAACTATCGCATACAAGCATACACATTCACTTATGCCGTTATGTAGGTCTAAACTGCGTGGGAATGTAAGCTCAGGCGATCAATTCTAATTTCTGGAAACAAATCTGCCGCATTGGACTTATTCATTCATGGCACAAATAATGGAGCAACTGCTTCATATTCAGTCAGTGCCAGAAGCTTCCTTTTTAAAGTGTCTTTCTTGATCTGCCTGCATCTCTTTAAAAAGCTCTCGACTGTCTCCATTTGCTCATTTTCCCTTTTCTCATCAAAGTGGATGGTAGTTGTGCAACAAACAGAGAAAGAGCAGCAGGTCTGATTATATAGTCACACAGTGGGGGGGGGGGGGGGGGGGGGGAGATGCGGCTTGTTCACACAAACTCTTCAAGTGCACATAAACACTTTTCAAGGTTAATACACTTACTTTTTATAGGGCTCAAACAGGTGGCTGGGCTGGAGGAACGGGCGGTGTGTATGGGTGAAGTGAAGGGGTGGAGTAATAACAAACTTCTGTATAAATGAAAGTTAAACATTGTAATTTGAGGGGAGTGTCAGACTGTCTGAAATTGACCTTAACTTTGCCTATTCTGTTTGTTTTTTTTCATTCAGTTTTGCTTTTTTTCATCAGATTCTCCTTTTTTTGCTTTTACATTTAGGGAAAGTTGCAAATCTAAAGGGATGAAAAAAGGTGTAATAAATCAGCTTATTCATGTCAAATTTACTGATTACAAAAACAGGAAAATGTATCCATCCAAGGAAAGAAAGAGTCTCATTTATAGATAAAACAGGCCTGGAGGCGAAGTTTGACTTCCTGTCTTCCCCAGTGGTAGAAATCCTGTTTCATGTCGCATCTTTTACTGAACCATCTTTACTTAACGGAATGGTCATCTCAGTCAACACAGCTGACTCTGAGTCTGTGTACGTGTGTGTGTGTGTGTGTATGTGTGTGTGTGTGTGTGTGTGTGTGTGTGTGTGTGTGTGTGTGTGTGTGTGTGTGTGTGTGTGTGTGTGTGTGTGTGTGTGCCATGTGTTTTGGTTTAAATGGCCCCTTGTGGTTTCTCATGGCTATCTGTTGGTTATATCTCTGCAGTAGAAAGTCGGTGCCCACCCCTCACGATTCAGCCTCAGAACAGTAGTGTATATCTCATTTCCGTGTTTGTGTGTAGCCCTAAACTGCCAAGGAAGAAGAAAGGGATTTGTTATGTGAACCATGTGTGACTGCTGACGCAGATGGGAGAGTTTAAAGCAGCGGGGATCTCAAAAGAGTGTGGCTTCATCTGCCAATCTGCTTCACTTTCCATCTGATGTCGGAGGCGAGATTGACAGTCTGCGAGATGCTATCAGCTCCCAGACGAGCACCGAGGCTGAAAATGACCACTGATACGGGGGAGATAAATGTGTTTCTAATCTGCATTAGCCCTCCAGGTTCTCCTTGAGGCCAGGAGAGGTAATTAACTTATTTTTGTCAAAACAATTCTACACAACATAGTCCCACTTTGTAGTAAAATGTAAGAAATCTAACTCTTCTCTTTTTTTTGGGGTAGACGGATGGCTTTTGAAAAGCCCCCGTCTATATCTAGTAAGTGGGCTTGTGCAGCTGGGCTAAACTAACAGAGCCTCTCCCAGTGAGCCACGCTGGTGTTCCGAGTAAATACAACAGATAGAGAGGGTACCGTGGTGGCGGATGTTTTCACAGATTATGGGAGTGATCCACTCACAGTGAGCTAACAATGGCCTCATCGGTGTGAGGTGCAAGCGGGTTTGTGCAGCTTTGGGTGGCGTGGTGTTAATGTATCCCTGGAAGGCCGTCCCGCTGCATGTTAACACAACATTAAAACATCTCGTGGCCGCAGCATTATCATAAAGATGTTGACTCTGGAAAGCTACGTATGTCTCCGATTTCTCCAAAAGTGTCTTCGTGCCATAGATGTGCATGGTAACTATATAAAAAAACATACATTTTGTTTCCCCTGCTGGCATAAAACAGGAAACCTGCATATTAACAGCAGTAGATAGAATGGAGGACGATTTAGTTTTAAAGTTAGCTACATTTAAAGATTTATCCTCAGTGTTTTGTTATACGTAGCACTTACTAAGAGGACATTACATGCAAACCGATCATTTACTTTTCAACTTCACCCTCATTGTCTTTGGCTGCCAGGCCCCATGAAGGAACTCTTCTATGATTCCCAGAGACCTTGGGCTAAATGAGAATGTTTTCGGCAGGTATGCTAACAACATAACTGCTCCGGAGCTCTGGAGCAGAAAGGCTTTCCCTGCTGCACGTCTGAAAAAGGCGACCTGAGGCTTTCAGAGTTCCAACAATAGAAAGCCTAATAGGCAGCTCATTGCCCGGACCACAAAGTCCTTCTTCTCTCAGGTACTTTTTATTTGAGAAGCTTTAAACACATCGAGGGAGCTTTAGTTGTCTTGCAGACACAGGCAGACGTCTGGGAGAGAGGCCAGGGAATCCCCGTCTCACTATCGGCAGAGATGTTATCGGCTTTTCTGTCTCCTTTCCATCTCTTTCTCTCTCGTCTCCACAAAAACACAGATCCTTAGTTTCTGCTACCGATGCTGCAGGGGGAAGCCACCTCAGTCGGGCCCTTTATAAATCCTCATGGCTCTGTGAGATGCTAGACTGCCACTGTGGTCCAGGCACCCTCCTTTGACTCAGCGAGGGGGGGGGGGGGGGGGGCAGACCAGAGGTATTACTATCAGGTTACCGTCTATACAGCGACGGCTGGGCCTGAGCCAGAGCTGCCACAGGGCTCGTCATATTCCCAGAGGCACTCACGTGCATTCTCCTTACGAAATAACACGCTTGGCCTCAGCTATTCTGTTTCACAGGAGTTCAGGATTATTGCTGACATTTTGTTTTCCATGATTTTCCTCGTGGGTGAGATGATGGGAAGGATAAGAATGAGCGGGGGTGGCAGTGTTTTGGTAAAGCAGTTGGATACATCTATTTCTGTTGGAGAGCAGCTTCTCCCAGTCGCACCATATGTCTCGCGTAAAGTATAGATATATATACGTGTGATCAGCAATTAGCCCGAGTGTGTGTGACTGCGGCTCGCGAAGCATCAATAAAGTATGCTTGAGAAGGAGCAATTTGAAGTGGTTTGATGTGCTGTAACTCACCAGAGCGCTCTGTGATTAGACTTCATTTTTCTCCTTTGGTTCGTCTTTATCACTTTCCCTCCTCATTTTTCTCCTCTTCTTCTCTAAATGCGAGCTCACACTCTTCAGTCTTTGTTCTGGCTCTCATTGTGACAATATCATGAAAGTTTGTGGGCAAAAGGGTCTTTGATGAAGCACACACGGGCCCGCAGGCAACTTCAAACGCGGCTGTCAGTCGGAGGTTTAACATTTTTATTCCTTAATCTGTGATTTATCCTAGACGGCTGGTTTTCAGCTGAGTTCCCAGGGCTCATTGGCCAGGCTGTGATGGAGGGCATTATGAACCCTTCAACAGAGCCGCTCTATGTCACTTATTATTCAATACCCAACACAGAGCTTCGAGTCATGATGGCCCTTGAGTGAGTTTTAATGAAAGATTTCCTGCTCGCTCCCTGCCAGATCGTCTACCACGCAATATCGGCCGCTCCTAAAGAGCTCACCAATTAAGGGCGATGGAATAGCTGCGGTGCTAAAAACAGAATATTCTAGGAAACGTAACAGTAGCTGTATCCGACTTTAGACCCCGGCATGGGTCAGCGAGAGCTAGACCAGTAAAACCCACAGGACCATGTCTCCCCCTCTCACTTCCCCAGTTTAGAACAGAGATGAGGTGATCCACATGGTGGAGGAAGTGTGTGTGTGTGTGTGTGTGTGTGTGTGTGTGTGTGTGTGTGTGTGTGTGTGTGTGTGTGTGTGTGTGTGTGTGTGCAGACACAGGAGGGAAAAGTCAGACTTTGGTTTCGGTCCAAGACAGGAAAACGCTGAAGTAAGCTCACCCGTCACCTTCCAGACTCCTGCGCACTGGCTTAATTACACCAAATGCAGTTGTGCGATTTATTCTTTTTTTACACCATTTTAACTGTATGCGTGCGTGCGTGCGCGCGTGCGTGCGTGCGTGCGTGCGTGCGTGCGTGCGTGCGTGCGTGTGTGTGTGTGTGTGTGCGTGTGTGTGCGTGTGTGTGTGTGTGTGTGTGTGTGTGTGAAAGCCACCACCAGTATGACGTGGTGGTGATGCTGAGGGGAAGGTCATGTGAGGAGAACTGTGCTCAGGATGTAATGATATATCGGGGCTTGTTTTCCTGCAGCAGATGTGTGTCTGACAGCTTGTTTTTTTCACCCCGTTCCCTGATTTGTGACAGGAGCCGAGACTCACCCGATTCATGCTGTACAGACAGAAACAGAAAAGCCCCCACAGGCAGAGGAAGGAGTTTGGTCTGTCCAATGATGTCAGTGTTTGGAGAGGATGAGTGTGTCGGTGGCGGCGGCGGTGGTGGTGGTGGTGGGGGGGGGGGGGGGGGGGGGGTAGATGAGTCTGGCAGAGGGGAAGAGACGAGTATGTGTGGGGGAGGTAACACGAGATCCCCCACGGAGATGCTAAACTCCTTTACAGACTGAAAGAGATGGAAGAGCACTCTTTACAAGGATGAAGAAAAAACGTTCCACTTTTAATCTGTGTGCAATCTAAAAATAACCTCCCCTCTCTGTCTACTGCCCACTGGGGCAGGCTTGTTAAAGAGTCTGTCTCCAAAGAGAGAGAGAGAGTCAAAGCGCTGTGGAGTACCAAACAAAAAGGAAGAGAGAAAAGGGGGGACGAGAAAAGAGGGAGGGATTAAGATGGAAAATGGAGCACAAGTGGGAGGGAAGAGTGAGGGCAAAAAAAGGCAAAGGAGGAAGAAGTGCTGGGAAAGATGTGGGACGGATGAATCTTCGGGAGAGTGAGAATGAGTTCAGTTGATCAGACTCCTATGTTGTCAACTGTTCCCTCTCACCACGCCAGTCAGCCAGTCGGGCTCGACGCAAATGCCATTACACACCTATTTGGCCCCACGAGCCTTTTTGTGAGTCTTGGTGCAGCAATAAAAAAAAGCCCCCCGTGCTTGGAAATATGGAATAACAGAGGAGCGTTTACGGGACCCGGTGGCATTCTGGCCCTTCTCTCAGAGCTTCACCTCACAAGCGGTGAATCACACACGCATTACATAGTCGCCCATTCTTCAAATGCTTCGCTGCTTTCCTGTCTCAGCGTCTGACTCACAGTTCGCTACTGTAGCAGAGCGACCAGCCACCCAGCCCGATGTGTCATCCTCAATCCTGTTGCCGTTGTTGTTTTTTCCCTTTAACGTGCTGGGAAATGAATGGAAATGGGTGAGTATTGGTTTGTTTTCAGTGTGTGAGGGGGGGGTTTTGGTGATTTTGCACCCACGGGTTTCTGAGGAGGGGCCGACAAAAGAGAGGAGCGGGTGCTAAAAATACTAGACACTGTCTCCGGGATGTTGGGATCCTCCCTTGGAAACTAAAACAATCTTTGGCCCTATTCAATAATATCCATCTTCCCAACTAGACTGCACACCCCCATGGTTTTTGACTTTCGGAACAGTTTGGAATAAATCTGGCACGGTTGCGACCAGGTGGCCTCAGTGTGGTCATCACATGGTGAATCTATTGAACCTTGCAGCAGCCTTCCTGACTCTTCAGACTCTTCTGTCCCTTCCTTTTTACACACTCACACACGGGTTATCAGGGGTGCCTCTTTTACGACCGTGATCTCATTTTTCCCACTTAAAGGAGGGGCGTGAACACCCTGCCATCATTATCTTTTTCTTCTTTTTTTTGAAACACTGGAACATCCGCTGGGCTGTCTGTGGAGAGATTGCATCACTGAGGGGATCCAGCTAAACCCTTGACCAACCAAACGCCATTCATAAATCCCTCCTAGATCATAGCCAAGTGCATACGACCTGGTGGTGTGTGGACTGCGATGACACATGCACACACACTGCTGTCCTGCACGTTCTCTGCTGGTGCTCACTGCTGCTTTCAGGGAGTAGCAGACGCCAATCTTGCCATAGAAAGAAAGGAAAATAGCATGCTCCATTTATATCCCCACAATAACTTTCACCGACCCCTTAAAAACACCAAAACAGTTAAATGTGTTTTCATTCTCTAAAAGTTGGGTCGATGCTTTTAAACATTTGAAATCCTCTCAAACTTTATGACCTCATATTTCATTTTAATTACCCTCCACTCCTCTATGCGTGATAGCGATGTGAATAAGGGATGCAGCGGATCTACTCTTTGGAGAAAATACGTAACTCAGATGGGAATATGTTCATTTGTTATTCTTTTTTCCTGGAACTGTTGCATGTATGTACTCCTCCACATAGTTTTCAGTGAACTTTAAATGTGCCTTTTTTTTTCCAAAAAAAAACAAGTCGTTGTAATTCTTAGTCTTGAAATCAATTTTGTAGCAGATGAAGAAGACATTTTTATATTTATGACAACCGCTTTATGTTACTGTATGTCTGTAATGTAATGCAATGTTAAAGCAGGCGATGCACATTTAAAATCCATCGTACATAGTCTTCAGTGAGTGGAAAATTGGATAAAAGGCTGGTAAAGTAAGCACATTATACCTGTGAACGGCTCTTATTCATTTCGCATTTGTACAGATTTAAATATTGAGAGATATTCGTAGATGGCGGCTCGTATTCCTGACTGCATCTTTGATCAAGATCGGGGTGTTTTGTTGACCAGTGTTACTCACACAGCCCCGAAAGACCCACAAGCTCTAGATTAATGGCTTTCCTGCTGCACCAGATGGAAGCCGTGCCAACACAAATGATTGGGCACGCGATGCTGGCATGACAAATTGAAGTCGGGGCAAAAGGGCAAAAGACAGACCGCAGTCCAGACAGGCAGTTTTTTCTGCATGAAGCCGCATGAAGGCAGCATTAGGACCACAATGCTGAGCTGAGAGGTCAAAGACGCGGGGGTTACAGACCCTAGCTTGTCCCCTCTGTCTCAGCCCTTTAATGGACTGTGAAAAAGGCTTCCAACCCCCAACAGCCCCGGCCAAATGGTTTATTCATCACAGTTGCTCATGGGTGCAATGCTAGCACATTTCATGCACATAGAGGTTGACACATAAATTACATTTTGTTCTCCTTACCTCGGCTTGAGCAAGCAGAAATGTTTTCATCTGATTGATGTCCGTAGTAAAGCAAAGAGGGCTGGCGAACGGCACAGTGCTCTCCCTGAAGTCATTTCGTTTGTGTTATTGATTGAGTGTTTACATGTTGTCAGAAATATGAATCATCATTACAACAGTATGCGGAGGGAAAAAAGATAAACAGTCAAAAAGATGAACAGCAGTTTCCAGTTCAAAACATGAGCTAAGTCTTTCACTCTTGTGTATCTTAGCCCCTGATTTATCCTAATTTCTGATTTCAGAAACCATTATTTTTGGTAATCCCCAACCGCCTCGGAGTCTTCAGTGACTCATATGTTGTATTCTCCCTCCGAGTCGAGCGCTGGCCATCGCCAACACAATAGTTCAGCGTTTGTTTCATGCTTTCCCAGTGACCGTCTGACAAGGCGTGACATTCTGGTAGTTCTACCCCCAGTTCTTTAGAGTAAATTGGCTAAATTAACGTGGAAAAACAGAGTCTTGAACTCATTACTCATTCACAGATTAGATATTTCAGACACACACATGTGCGTTTGTGGGCATGAATGCATGTGTGCGTTTGAAGGTCAAGAGGGGATCGTTGGTGGTTGTTTGTGCAGAGTGTGAGGAAGCAGAGTGACTGTGAGAACCCGAGTCTTGAAACACTCCGGGTTTCTTGTCTTTTCTCGGTCGCAGAGGAGCAAAGCGTTTGAGCAGATCTAGATGCGCAGCAGCTGTAAAAATAGGAAGGAAGGGGAAAGTATGATTCATGTGATGGAGGAGAGGATTACTCCAGATTGCTTATGCTGTTTTGCTGCACCATTTCGAGGATCCAAAAGTGATGTGCCCAAGTCGGGCCTTATCAACCTGCCCCCACTGTGACCCGGCGAGATGGAGTGTAGGAAAGACCGGTTCGATAAGGGGACAGCTGTGACCCGACAGGCTGACGGTCCCGGTGTTTGTTTTCTTTTTCATAATGAATAATGCGCTCATAGTTTTGCTAGTAGTGTGTTTAAAGACAGCAACTCTTGTGTGAGAAGCATCTAGCTTCATCTGATGGACTTGGAATAAATCACACCCATTCATCCAGTAGTCTCACCAGTTATCAAATCACCAGAAGGGGGGGAAAAAGCAGTGTTATCTTTTTTAATTTTTTATGTAACTAATACTCTGTCCCCCAGACTGGTTTATTTTCCATAAGACATGGGTTGAGAAGATATTCCAAAGTACACAGCATTCTCTTTGGGTCGCTCTTTGGCTTGGCCCGGCCGTCCGCCTCACACACAGGTATGTGAAGCCAGAGAGGTTGGGCATGGATGAATCACAGAAGCCACTTTCTCTATCCCGGGGCCTCCAGCACTGGTCTCCAGTGTGCCCGAGCGGGTCTGAGGGGAACAACGTGAGCTCTGCCAGGGGCTTTGGTTTGTTCCTCAGCCTCCAGTCAGCCACTGGCCTATAATAAGGTCTCCTGTTCAACGCAGCAAAGGCAATGGGGAGAGTGGAAAAGAATTTACAGTAGCACGGGTTGACTGAGTTTGTTGATCGACCAGAGATTAGTCCTGTAAACACAGGATTGGTTCCGTTAGATACTTTGCAAAGCCTTAAGAGAGCCCAATCAGCAGCCATGTTGATTCTGACAGACCGTATTGATTCAGTCTTGGAGAGAGTCGGGGGATCTTAATGTACCTTCTCATCAGGTCTTGACTGAATCAATTGAGCAAGTCTTGTCTTTTCTGGTTGAATCGGTGGCTGTGTTGTCTGCGTTGGCCGGACCCAGCGGTGATCCTGCTGAATCAGTGGACATGTTGTCTCCGTGGTGCTGTCCTTCTCCGGCATGGATTAGATCAATACTGGGGTTGTGCACTGTTGGGACAGCAGGGACTGGATCAGTACTGGTTCTGTTCCAGCCGCCGTGGGTCCGTGCTACGCTCTCTCTCTGTGGCCGTATGAATGGCTTCTTGCAGTGGCCGTACAGAGCGTCATTCTTCTCACCCTCATCTGAGGCTGACATCCGAGGGGGAAGCCCAGGGAGCCGACAGGCTAAATGTTTTTCTATCCCCCTGGTAGGAATGGACGTATCGGGTGCTGTTTTAATGTGTTTCAAGTAGAAAAACAAGGCAGTGTCCTACGGCCGAAGGCAGAAACGACAAGGACAGTAGTGAAAACAGACTGTGGCTCCGTCCGTTTGGCCTCCCCCCTTTGCAGTATACAGGGGGGGAAACCGAAAACATCCAGTCCAGTGACAGACTCATCATTAATGCTCCGGGTTTGTTAGTCTTAAGAGTTATTTGGCCACTTTGCCATTTCCCCAGGAATCTTAAATACCCCTGCCCCCGTGGCCCTCATTGGGTCCCTGTTCAAATAGTTGAACTCAGTAGGAGTCCACTATCCCTTAGCTGTCCTGTCCACTGTTGCCAGGTCTAAATGGGACAAAGTGAGCATTCCAGGAATAGCAGCACGACTCCAACCCCCAAACCCACCTGCTCCCCTCCCCCCTCAGACAGGGATTTTTGTTGCCCTGTACTCATTCTCCTCTGCACCTCGAACTGTTACTGCGAGGGTTCCCGTGCAGTTTTTCCACAGGTAACTACAGAACTCATATACCCATGAAGCATCTTTTGCTCATAGCTCAAAGTTGTCCTTTATCTATGATCCCTGCTCCTCTCTTTCCTTTCTTATGTAAGAAGACAGATGCCAGAGGTGTGACTGTGCCAGACAGGAGGATACAGTACAAATACTTAACACCGGCACGTTTCACCTCCCCAGTCTGGGGGCAGCTCTGACACAGCTCCTCTTTCAAGCCCCACGGAAAAGAGGGAATGAGCGTCCAGTCGCTCTCAGTGCAGAAAGTGGGATATTTTGAAATGCATTTTTTAAATAAATCCATCCTGAGGCTGGTAGGGGAGAAGCAAGGAGGAGCATTGGGGAGAGGATGAATAGGGTCCTGTGCTCAGCCCCTGGGTGGACTGAACCCCTCTGTTTGCGCTTTTTTCGGCCTTGGCACACTGGACTGCCTGTGAGGAGCGGGTCGGAAGCAGGAAGTGGTTGTGTAAGGCGATCCACAGATGCAGCACAGAGCCCCTTTTCAACGGCAGACCCCTTGGTCCCGTTAGGCACAGCGACACATCAGGTAGTCCTCCTGCTGCAGCCACAGCGAGATACAGGCCACGCCCCCATGGGATGAGCAGGAAGAGAGAGGGGAGAGGAAAGGACAGGGCAAGGGACAGAGAGAGGGGAAACAAAAACTGGGAATGGATGGAGGGGGAATGACATTGTGGGTTTCTGCAACTCTGGTCACTGATAAGATATAAAGATATTTACCAGAGCGCTGCTTAGGTCTCTGCCAAAATTTAACATGGCTTGTTGATTCTTATCCGTGAAATCTTCTATTTCTGCATAGCAAGTAATCGTGAAAACGATGGTGTGGTCTCTTTACTGAGAGACACAAGATCAAGCTACAGGTGTACAGCAGGTTCATTTTCTCCTGCCACATTATGGAGAAACCTGTTAAAACCTGTTTCTGTCGCAGAAAAGCTGCTGTGTTATCCCATTCTGGATTGTGAAGCAGAAATCAAAGCCCGGGAAGCTGGAATCCGTCCCCCATCAGTTTGACTTCCTTTCCACTTCCTTATATCTCCTCTCCATCCCTCTTTTGGATGTCCCGGGTGACCTAATTGTTCTAGATGAATTGCTGAGGTCTGTTATATCTCATTTCAGATGATTATTTATAGCTAGCTTTTGCAGCTGCAAATATAAAAAAAAAAGGCCCTCACTCCCAAATGTGTCCCGTTGACATAACAGTTTGTTTAAACACTGGGCAGTATTACAAGACAATCCAACTAGTCACTTCCCCCTTAATTTCTTCATTGTCTTGGTTATTTCCAAGCCATTACCATAAGGTGGTTTTGATCAGGATGCAGTGCTAAATAAACAAAAAGGATTAAGTGAGAGTCGTGCTGAAATGTCACTAAACTCACCCGGGCTTCGCTCGGTATGAATGAGGCTTTTGTTTGAAGTGGATTCATTGTTATTGTTTCCAAGCTGCTGAAGTGGACCAAAGTGTCAGGGCCCCCAAAATAGAAACCATTATATTATTTAATAGTGTTTGTTCGGGCAGGGCGGTTTCTGTGTGCGAGTCCCCATCAATGCCCAGAGTGGGAGCTTCAGAATGTGTTTTGGCTGTACTCTAGTAACATAGAAGATATTACTGGAAGCGAGTTTGCAGTTGGTATTGTTGTGACTTAGAATGAAATGTGATGGAGTGATCTGGTGAGATCTATGTCGCTGGCAAATCGTTTAGCTCCAGGGAGCCTTTGAAGGTCTGCCCGGGCCAGGGAACGCTTTGAGAACGGAGACACAACAGACAGGAACACAGACACAGACAGAATCCAGCTCCCTTACCATAGCGCTAATAAAAACCCAGCGGATGAAACGCATGCTTCACTACCGCCGAGGTCCTTCTGTTGTGTCACTGTGTATTTTTGAATAGCATGCCACACGTTGACACAGGCTACTTAGGAAAGCCTGAGGCGTAATTAGGTCCTTTGGACATTTCCTTGGGCTATTTAAAGGGCGGCAGTCAGGGTGAATTTGGAAAATGCTGGTACTGACTCACGCACATTGTGCCTGGAATTCCCTCTTTACCATTGGCCAGGGGACTACTGATTTTGGCATTGGTGTTAATGGGACTAAAGCATAAAAAGGGAGAGAAAAATCTTACTCAATGTTTTTTTTTTCTTTGCTGCCCTTTCCACCCAATCTACTCAGGTATGCCCCGAAAACACTCCAAATAACCTCAGCTCCTGATCTTATTCTTTGAGTTAGCTGTGCTGCTTCTAGCATTACGCACTCAACTGTCAATCATGCCTTTGCTCCACTGAGGTTCATCCTAAATCTTCTACCAATGTTTTTATTTCCTCCCAGCACCAACCCCCGCCTGCCCTTGAATATGTTGCTGCTAGGTCGAGATCCGCCTGTCGAGCAATACTATTAACCATCTGCACTTTCTGATGTTTACTGTGTTCAGTTTAAAATGACGATCCCTGCTAGCGTTAGCAAAGGTGAAGCAGAGGTGATCGGAAGAAAAACTCTGCCTTTGGCCTCTGTCAATGTCCTTTCAGTTCCAATGTTATGACTGTTATCGATGCCATTGCCCCGATTAAGACCAAAGTTGTTTCTGGAAGGAAAAAGTCACTATGCAGGAATGCCACACTGGTAAAAGCTCATAAAAGAGAGTGTAGACAGGCTGAACGCTGGTGGTGAAAATCTAAACTCCAGGTTTATTACGACATCTATAAAGAGAGTCTTTCCATCTATAACCAGGAATTAAAAAGGGCAAGGCAGTCCTTGTTCCTTGAGATGATCAATAAAAACAACAATAACGCCCAAGCCTTATTCACTGCTGTTGACAGACTGACAAACCGTCAGTCCCTCCTGAATCGCTGGCCATGAAGTCATGCAATGACTTTGCAGCTTTTTTCACTGGTAAAATTCTGAGGATAACACAAACAGTATGTGGCTCCACCTCCAGTTTCTTTAATGAATCTAGAAAATGTTCCACTCCTAGATTATGCAGCTCTGACAGAAACTGTTCATTACAGTCCTGCCGCCTTTTGATGCTGCCTACGAGCTGTCTTAAAAATGTTTTTATTGCATCAAAAACTATTATCAGTGCTGCATTCGACACGATTGATCACAACATACTGCTCGACAACTGGAGAAGTGGGTGGGACTTTCTGGTACAGTGCTAAAATGGTTCACATCTTACTTAAAAGATTGGTCTGATCTTTGTTTAATTTGGTAATTAAAAGTCTGAGCTGACAAAGATCATGTGGGGTTCCTCAAGGCTCCATTCCCGGACCACTTTTTTTCTAAATCTACATGCTTCCCCCTAGCTCAGATGCTGGATTATTACAACATGTCTTTCGGCTGATGCAGGGTTCCCAGGATCAGAACCAAGCAGGGTGAAGCAGCATTTGGTTTCACAACAACCTCCTCGAAAACTCATTCAAATCAGGGCTGAAAACGTTAACTCCATTACTACACTTTTAATTTCTTTGCTATTTATGTATTTGCCTCTGTAAAGCACTTTGAGTTGCCTTTTGTGTGCATGGTGCTTGCCTTGCCTCTCAGTTCCTGTGACCTAATGCCAAACTGAAGAGATTCGCTTTCATGCGTGGTCGGGGAAAGAAAAAAAAAACAACCATAATGAAAGAATGAAGGAAATAAGTAAAGCGGCGGGATGATGCATCTGGCACTGTGGTTTGAAGCTGAGGAACTTAAGAAGGTGTTCCTGATGATGGTTTTCAGGCCCTATTCTTTAGTCTGCCCCACTCCCCTGGTTTTGTTTTTGTTTCTTTCAGCATACATCACATGTTACCTGGTGCCAAGACTGCAGGAAATTACTCACTTCCTGTCACGAGTGTGCTCTCTCTTTTGATTTAAATATCGGTGGGCCAGTCTATGACCCCAGCAAAATCTGAAACACTTTTAATCATCCACTCGGGTAACATTATATCCACTCTATAAAAACCCCACTACCAAACTGCATGGCAGTCACACAACGTGTGCTGAAATTATACATGAAAGCATACATAAATACTGCACAACCACACTCGCAGAGATACACATATATACAATTATACCCAATTGAGTGTGCAAATGCACTCACAATCATTCAGTGCGTTCGTGTAAACCCGAGACGCTCTCCTCTGCTAATTGCAAACATTAACTTTGACTAACGGTTCATTCACAAATAGCACATTATCCACTGGCTCTGTCGGCTCACAGCGAAACTGTATGTCATGAGAATTAGGTTTTTTGATTTGGCATATGTTGTGCATTTACGTTTCCTCCCTTCCCAAGGTTTAAGGAAAACCCCTTTCACTGTCGCGTGTTGGAACTTGACTGTCTGTCGCCTTGTCTTGAGATATAAGCTTTGAATCCTCCCTCTAAGTCTTACAAGCAGAGGTCTTACCTGAAGGTGAAAGGTGGGGAGTTTGGCCTGCAGGTACGCTGCAGACCAAACAAAAACTTTATCCTGACATTCTCTGATGCATTTCGGGCCGCTCCCAACCTAACTCGAGTCACACTCAAAAAAAAAAAAGGTATTCTTCCCAAATCACTCCAGGGGAATAGAGCCTGTCACGCTTTTTCTTCCATACTTGTCATAAAATCGTCAGCCCTGAAGCGCCTCGAGTCACAGCTGTGTACATGAGAAACAAATCAAGCCTGGCAAGGCTGTCAGGTTTAAGACTAAACTGTATATGGTGTACACAGTGACCTGTTTATTAACACATGAAATGCTTCAAATTCCAGATGCTGGTAGGTTTGCATTGAGTTCTTCTTGCAGGAATTTCCCGTCCCTTGACAACGTTCCTGTGAAGCAGCGGCCTTGTGTTTTTTGTGACACTACAGCTTTAGTTCAGCTGCAGAAATAAGAGCATGTGTTTTGCTGAATAGGTGTTTTGCATTATGTGTGGGGATAAAGAAGCTTCTGTCAAAAAGATCTGCGGTTAGTGACACAAGGACACAGTGATCTACCCCCTAGCCTGCTCGTGCATGTTTACCTTAGGTGGGTTTGTTCATTGATTCATGGGAGGGAGGGCGACAGGTCAGTAAGAAAAGGTTAAGTCCCCCAAGGCCACTGACACTCAGGTTGTAGCTCTGCCTGTGCAGGCACAGTCTCCTCTCTGGACTTTCAGCTATGTGGTAGTGGGCCCGAACTCCTCTCACTGCCTCTGGCTTCCTTGTGGTGGAGGATATGTGAATGTTAATGGAGCGAAACATGCAGTTCCTGCTGAAATAAAAGGCTTCCTCTGTAATAAATCCTAAATTCATCAATGGGATAATGCTTCTGCTGAATGACTGGAAACATATATTAGATAAAAAAGTTTGTGATATATATAAACTACTTACTAAGCTAACATGCTATTGTAGCTATTGTGTGTGTGTGTGTGTGTGTGTGTGTGTGTGTGTGTGTGTGTGTGTGTGTGTGTGTGTGTGTGTGTGTGTGTGTGTGTGTGTGAGAGAGAGAGAGAATGTTTGAATAACATTTTACACATCAGATAAAATGGACTTTGTCCAGAATGTGTCTTTATAAGGATGTGTTTGGGATTTGCATTCTTGGCAGTCTTTCAACTTTTTTTTTTTTACTATTTTGAAAAACAATTATAAACTCAAGATTTACGATTTCCTTGTCGTGTTCGTGTTAGAAACATTGAAGATTGCCACATTCCATCCTCCACCTCGTGTTTGTGTGTGTGGGGGGTCCATCCACCACATCCAGATTCAATGTTTTTCACTCAGTGACCACCCTAAAATGGCACAGTTGTTCCCTTTTAACCAGTGTTTAATGACTGAGAGTCCTCTCATATTGATAGAGTGTCCTTTCCTTTCTTAATATCGAAATATTTGTAGCCAGGTGAGCTTTTTAAGTGGTGATCTTCTCAGCAAGTGCTAATATAAACTCTCATTTAAATGAGTGTAGCCTCAGACGTGATTACGATAACTACCGGTATGTTCGAGGTCACAGGGACTGTCATTAATTAATTCATGTCCCATTCCATCTAAAAGTTTCTTTTACATTTAATAAAATTTTGTTGATTTGAGAGGCAACCAAATACCGTGTCCCGAGCAGAAGAAGGGACAAGAAAATATTGATACGCTGGAAAAAAAAAGGAATGCAGGAGGAAAAGAACTCAGAAGAAAGATTTCTGTCCATTAAGGATAAGGTTATCATGTGGGAGTCAGGAAATTTTGCCTAGCTTGCAATTTCATTAATATCCTGTTCTACTCAGTCATGTTTGAAAGTCTGTCACACAAGTCTACTCTTTTCTTTTATATATACTGTATATATATCCACACACGTAATATTCCATTGACGTGCAGAAATAAGGGAAATTGTGTCAACAAAAATAACCTTGAAACACTTTAAAACAAAGATTCCATCATGTTTGTGGAATGCTGTGGTTAGCAATATGGAAACAGACCGAGTTCAGAATCCAGTGGTTAGAAAAAAAAATAAATACAAGAAGAAGAAAAAAAAACGCGTCTGAGAAAGAGGAAAAACCTGGGAGGGGGTAAGGGGAGCCTCTGGAATTACACACTAAAACCCCCTCAGACACACACACACGCATGCATGCACACAGACACAAACTGAGACACTCACACCACACACATGCACTCCTTCCATCATCTCCACTGTGCAGCTAACCACAGCGGGTTAAGGGTGGAGTTAGGGGCGGCTGAGGTAGGGAGGCACGAGTACAACAAGTCTCCTTCAGTACTCCGCTCGCCGGTTTCATTTGAAGTGCTCCGACGCCGGATTCCCCCCAGACATCGCTCAAATACTTTCGAATGGCTTCTGACAAAACGTCACCAGTGTGGAGGAGGGAGACGGATCACTCATTAATTATCTGCAAATCATAAATTGAGGAATCGAGTTTGCAACAACCCCTGACAGACCGCTGCTGTTCACACGTCCACATCCAGAGCTTGTGTATAAATAATTTTGCGGTGGCGTAGTTGTGAAAAGCATGCTGGGCCTCTCCACACATCGTTGACATATCTCTCCTCCTACTCTGCCTTTCAATGGACATGGGCGCGGAGATCTTAAAGGCAAAATTGCTTGGATAATGGATGTTTCCAAAAATACAGAAAAGTAGGCAGGCAGGCGCTGACCGAGGTTTTGGCGGAGCGCCACGGCATGAGGCCTGGGCCAGCCGTTCCTCGCTGAGCGTTCCCTTCGCCGGACCAGTCATGCCGGGGGAGAGGTGTGAGGAGAGCAGTCAGACTGCTTTATTCTGCCACTTGATCCTCCCCCCCCGCCTGCATCCCTCCGATTCCACAGCCTACTGACACACGACACTCATCCCTAGTCTCCCCCCCACACACTCTTTAATGGACTTCCCTGCAACTCTTGTCAGGATTACTCTTCCTCCTCTTCCTCCTCTCCTCTCCACCACCTCTGATCTCATCACCCTTCATCTCCATCTGTCTTCTCCCTCTCCGTGGTCTTTGAGACTGCCGCGTAGTGACATTTCACTGAACAAGCATCTGGAAAAGCTGCACAAGTTGGGAAAATTACATTCTAATGCCAGTTATTGATTTACATTATTATAAAGGGAGCCATTGTTTGTAGGAGTGGATCGCTCGGCCTGCTGCTGCCCTTCTCTTGGCTCTAATGATGCCTCGTGTCTCCGGAGGGTCATCGTCTTCAGGATGTAATTGCTTTGTGTGGTGTCTTACGGAAGTGTTAAATTGCTGGACTGTTGAGTTCGCCTATCATAGTAGCTATGGTCTGCTTTTGCCATTTCTTTGAGGCACCTTTGGGTGCTCTCCTGTTACAGAACACACTTCAACAGGGATGTTGAATAGCTCAGTAGAAAAGGGACGCAGAGCCTGTAGTCTTTTAAATTAACTGACTCCGAGAGATATGGAACTTATTGGGGGCTTTGGCCTCTCGGAAAACAGAAATTGCAAAAGCAATTATGAGCGCATTGATGTGATGAGTCAACAGAGATTTTCCTGGTGCTAACAGCACATTTTCACTCAAGCCAACACAACATACATCCTGCACCAAAATTACAGGGAAAGACTTTCAGGAAATTGAGTTTTCATTCAAGCACCTTTACCCACTTCCTCATCCCTGAGTGAAACCAAGATGTGCCCTTGTATGAATGAAAAACTCTTTCTCAACCTTTTTGTTCTAGTTATGAACTTGCACACACACACACACACACACACACACACACACACACACACACACACTAATGCACCTATACCACAAACACACCATTTCTTCAACACTCAGCAGTCTCGGGCATCAGGGTGGTGTTGTGGTGAAGGCATATGGGGCGCCACTGGTTGAGAGACTTAGTGATTTGACAGGAGGCCTTAAGAACACACACACACACACACACACACACACACACACACACACACAGCCTTAATTGACTTGTAAAACTCCACTAAAACGCACTTTTATGGAACAAATTTTAGGCCAGTCACACAGTATTTGATATCTACTTGTGCCCAGCTTGCAATTCTGTCACCACCACACTGTCTTTATATGCCGTCCGAGAGCAATTTCTACTTTTTCGAGACGAATCTGAATAAGCCGTAGCAAAGACACCACCAAATTGGCAGACTTTCATGCGTAAAGACTCTGTGTAAAGTGATTCTTGCAAGAGGATTCGTTCTCAAGGGAATGGTTATCGAGCTGCTCGGAGCTGTAAGGGTAGTGGACAAGGTATTTGTTAGGATATTAATAACCCCTTATTCTTTGTATAACTGACAGCTCAGGCTGTGGTGCAACTTCTGTAAGGGCTCTGTGATCCTCATACTGCTCCTTTTTGGTGCCGGAAGCATTCATCTTCAGCCCCTCAACCTCAACGGCCGGTCTGGGCAAATACAATTGAGGCTATGATGTATGATTGTGGCTGTTGACTCTGTGAAGGTGGACCAAGCGTTTTCCGGTGGAGATGCTGGCGGGGTCATTCACACCGGTTTCCCCCGCTGGTGGCAGAGAGAGAGAGAGAGCTGCAGACACTCCTGCTTTCAGATACTGTGGAGGTGTAGAGGGGATGTGATTTTTCACAACCAGGCCAAAACTCAGACGGGTCTCAGCCTCAAGCCTCACTTCCAATCCGCCAAATACCTCCGGGAGGTTTTACCAGAGGATGAGACAAGGAAACACATGGCAGAGAGTGATCCCTCTGGGTAAAAGTGGAGGGTCGTCTCTCACTATTCCATTCAGTGAGGTGGTTTCTGGTCTGTGGACAACAACACAGCCCTCAAGAAGCAATGCCCTAGGCCAAGCCATCTTATCTGATGCCTGCATCCTCATCCTCCCCTGTCTGCCTGTGATATTGGCTATGACTTTAAACACCGAATACATGTATGTTTTGGACCACATGTCAGCAGCAAGTGCCTCTAAAAGCGTCTTTAGTGCACTCCACTGTGGCTGTGAGCTCTCACTTACACTGTAAAGCAGTGAATACGCCATGCAGGTTATAGACATGTGCCATTAATAAGGCAACAAAGGCTGTCATTTCATTGTGAACAGCGCTGTGTTTTCTCTTGATTGTATCTGTCATTTTTACAAAGATCTGATTTTGGTGCAGTCTGTCAGCGTCTCCAAGATAATTAGCACTAATGTTATGTCAAACAATCTTATCATAACCTCAATGCTGAGATGATCAGATAAGACCTCTACCAGAGGAATCTTTCTCCACTTTTTCTCCTCAGAGCCTCCACAATAGAGCTAACTGCAGTCGGAGAAAGGTTGCTGTATTTCTTTTTTCAAGGGAACTTTGTCATTTATATTTACTGCAAGCTTGCAAGCATTGTTTTGGCTTTGGGGCGTCACCCTCGAGGTGTGCTGATGATCTAGTCTTTTTGCAAACAGAGAATACTTTCTGCAACTACTTTGCTCCTGAACCCATGTGCTAGCAACAGAAAAGAATGAAATAATTTTTTATACAGTCATTACATTACTGTGACTACAGCAATACAGCGATCTGTAACTGTATTCACTGTCCTTAATAAACCCATAAGAGCAGCCCTTACTCCGTCAGGAATGTGTCATGCTCAAGGACACTTTGGCAGTGTGGATGGTAGCCAAAACAGAGGCTTTAACCCAAACCCTTTTGGCTAAATGATGGTCTCTCCAGCCTCTTTGCCACCCCCAACATGTGGGGCTTTGGTAATAGCCAGACAGGGAGGTAGGATGGGAGTTTGGTTGCCAGGCCCTAGAAATTACATTTCGGTGCTAACGCCGAGTCTCATCTGGTCTGAAGTCAAACGAAGCAGAGGCGGAGGAGGGCCAAAGTAAACTAGGACCTGAGCAGCGGTGTCTGGGATGCCTGAGGAATGGCAACCAGCGTCAGTGTGCCCACAGTTCTCACTGTCTAATGGCTGACTGACTAATTCCTGATATTCCTCCATGATCTAAACCTGCAGCCCTCTGGAGCAATAGAACACTGTGGCATTGTTGTGTCCCGACTCTTAAGGAGTCTGTGATTCATTTACTGGCAGTGCTTTTTGGATCCACGTACTGTATTTTTTCTCATCATCGGTGCTGCAGCGAGCTTCATCATTTCAAGACCGAACCGTTTTCTTTGTGTGATTGTTTATGTCGAGGATTATGACTGTGATACTCGCGCAGCCATCAATTCTCTGTTGTGAAGACGGGATCCAACGCTCAGATGAAATGTTACTTACTTGATTTAATTGTCTTATTTGTTGTGAGGAATAAAGGATTTAAGTGTTAGTAGTATGTCCAAGGAGTATGAGTTTGGCAGTATTTTGAAATTCCCCATTGATTACACTGGTTCTTTGTGCAGTGACAGCACCATGGTGAAATGCTGCAATAGTGCTCTCTGCTGGTAGAAGCTAGGGACATTGTAATTTCATCTCATGCATGGATTTGAAAATGAATGGGGTTTGTTTGTTTTTTTTTGCTGAATTTAAAGATACATAATTCTTTTACGATTGCCAGATTTGATAAAGTCACATCATCACAACATTTCACAGTTGTTAATCCACACTTTTGCACATAAATACTGCACATCATCCAGTATGTATGTGTTTATATTTTCCGAACAGTAAACACTTGACTTGTATATAGACATCTTATTTCTTATTTATGTTATCTTCTCTGTCTGTTAAGTACATTGTGTGAGATGCAAAACCTGTCAAAGTCAAATCCCTTGTATGTGTGTGAATACTTGGCCAAATAAAGCTGATTCTGATTCAGATTTGTATTTAATTTAACAGCAACAGCTTGACATCTGATCCTCTGTTCTCTCTTTCCTTCCAGGTCGGCTTTTCTCTGGTGCCAGATCAGCGGTTCACGATGGATGTGAAGAGATGAGCCTGCAGCGAGCTGCCCTGTCCCTGCAGTACCTGCCACTGGGCATTTACTGATTCATACCACCCAGAAGACGATGCCCCTGTCTCCCAGATAGCACTTCTGAGGACCAGGCCTTCACAGCACGCATTGTGCACCATGGCAGGAGAGACTCAGCGGAAGCATGCTGTCAAAGAGCTGGCTGCTGAGTCCAAACTGCAGGATGAAGGGACAACGCTGGAGCAGCAGAGTGACAAATCCACAAAGGAGTCTTCTGAGCACTTTTCAAGCACAGGCACTGAGGCCAGAGCCAACAGCAGAGGGGACCAAGTTGAAAAACTAGATAAGGGAAGGGACTGTCCCCAGCAGCGCGAGGCTGTCATACGGCCACAGCAGACGGGGAAGATTGACTTCAGGTCACTGCAGAACCGATCCAAATTCGCCACTGACAGAACTTGGTCGAGTGGCAAAGGCAGCCCCCAGTCCCCGAGTGGCAAGGGCCGCAGCCGAGAGAAGGGGAAGCGATCAGGAAAGACGGAGCGCGCCAACCCGCAGCAGCTGTACAGACTTAGCATTACCAATCCACGCTCCAACCCCACCATCGGCATCGCCTACCCACAGCAGAAGGTCGCGCCACCCAAGAAGGTGGAGGCCGGTCGTGGCCCGGTCTCGGGCAGCTACAGATTCCACGTTCCCTGTATACCAGAGAGAGAGGCCGAACTGCAGCAAGAGGAGCTCAACTACAGCCGCTGCTTCCAGGAGACCGCCTCTAATCTTACCTCCCCAAGCTATACCTCACAGGCACTGGTCTCCTCGAGTGGAACGTCATCTCACCCACATCCGCCCATGTTGCAGCAGCAGCAGCCTTCCTCAATGGAGAACAACGGCGCTCAGCCTGGCGGCCAGCTGATCCTGGCTGACTTTCAGCTGAGTGGCTCTAATGTGTGGCCGTCTCCCGAACGGACTTTTGGTGCTAACTATGGGGTGTCATCACAAAAATCCACTGCCCTCACAGAAGCTAACAAGGCCTTCGTGCCCGCTCCATTTCAGTATGCATATCCTTTTCTGGAAGAATCGACCTCTGAATCTTTTCCCCGTGAACAGAACCCCCAATCCCAAGACTTTACAGACTCCTCGCAAGGTTCTGCTCACGTTAGCCAAAGCTCTTTTTCTTTTACGCCTGGGGAGGGACAAAACATTGCTAGGAACGGCACTCAGTTCAGTAATGAGCAGCAGCCGGAGGATAGAAGCTCTTACCCTCAACCCCCGCAGTTTGTTCAAGGGGTGGCATCCTCCATCCAGTGTCCTAGGAATATGAGTGAGGACTCAGCCAGTAGTGACAGCTCTGGCTCCGGCTCACAGCAGTCAGAGCAGGGGAAGAGCGCCCTGCCTGAGAGCACCGACACTATTGCACAGGCAGACAGCAGGGATGCAGCCATCACCTCGGGGAGTAAGAGGAACTGTCATCCCAAAGACACAGCTGCCAACCAAAGAACACTCATTCAAGGAAGTGTGCACCATGCAAGAAATATTTCTCAAGGTTCAGGCTCCCAAATGCACTTTCCCGGCAAAACATTTAACAACCCTCCAGTCGGCACCATGCACACAGGCTCAGTGGCTTTCGATAAAAACATCAACAATAAGGTTTTGAATAGGTTGCCGCACTCGTGGGAGGGGCCTAACAAGACGTATTCATCCGTTGATCAAAGCACGATTCAGTATGCTGATATGAATGACAAGTTTCAGTTTCAGAACCAGCCAACACTTGACCAAAGGGCAAATTCATCTAAAAGTAACAGAGTGTCGTGGCAGCAGAGGTCCATGGCCAACACAAACAGAATTGACTTATCGAGGCAAATGAGCAATCAAAAACTGGCGTACATGGTTTCCCCTTCCGACTGGCAGGATGACAGTAAATCACACAAACACAGCTCCCTGAAAAACCCCGGGGCGTTTCAGAGCGGCAGAACCAGCGATGGATTTTCGAACCAAAGACAGGAGACTGTAAAACACGGCAGTAATACAGTCTCAACTTTTAAAGTAGAGATGAGCCACGCACAAGTATGTGAATCCAAAAACAAGTCGGTATATTTTGGACTCCAGTCTCTTCCAGCAGCAGCGTCCAGAAACTACAGCTATCCTCCATTACAGGTCCCGCCTATGGGACTCATGATGGTGTCACCTTATGAATCTCCTTTGCCCTCACCTGTTCATAACGCAGCATCCAGTAGCACCTGCTCGTCCCTCTCCCCAGCGTCCACCAGCCCTGTCAACATCAGCTCAGAGGACAGTCAAATGTCAAAGTCGGCCCCCCCTCACTCATTCTATCACCAACCCCAAGCCAAAACACAGTTACCTTCAGATCACCTGAGCTCTCACCCTCACCAGTTCCACTCCGACGCTCCGCGAAACCTCCCGTACGTGCCGGAGAGAGCCAAAGACGACATGATGAGCTACCTGCAAAACAGCACGCATCCAAAGAGCACTATGGATGGAAACAAAGGTTACATGGACAGTTTTGGGGTGGAGCATCACCAGCCGCCGCCGCCGTACTCTGCACATCAGCTGTTAGCCACCTCATTAGCCACAGCGAATCTCGACCAGTTGGACGTGCTCCTGACATGCAAGCAGTGTGATCAGAACTTCAACAACCTGGCTTCCTTTCTAGGACATAAGCAATACTGTGCTCAGCATACATTTGCACAAAATGACCTCAAAGACATATCAAAGATGGAGGACAGCAGAAAGTTTCATGTTGAAACGGCAAAAGCGGTACCGTCTGTGTCAAATGTTTTAATACCACGCTGCCCGTCGGACCTTCACCTGTCTCTGTTGGGCCTCAATAAAAATGGAGAACTGATAACTGACAGTGAAGCGAAAGCTGACAACAAGGATGATCCAATGAAACTCAACTTGTTTTCTGGTCCCGGTCACCTTCCGGTCCCTCTCCCCGAGCTGGAAATGGAGGATGCCAAATTAGACAGCCTGATCACAGAAGCCCTGAATGGACTGGGATACCAATCAGACAACACGGAGATAGACAGTAGCTTTATTGACGCGTTCGCTGACGATGACCTCACCACTGTCAAAGCGACATCAAACAAACAATGCCTGAAAACCAAAGAATCCCTGGTCTTTGAGAGCAAAAACAAACAAGCAGTAGAGGATGACAGGTCTTTCACCCAGGGAAAGTATTTTTATGACTCTGATGTTGAGAACCCCGAGACGGATAAACAGTACGCAGAAAGCAAACTTGAGAAAATATCTCTGAATTTGGAACAGGATGAGAAAATTAACATAAAAAAAGAGGTCTCTCATAAAAATTCAAGGATCGCCTCGAGGGAGAAGACGAGGGAACAAGACAACAAAGTGAAAGAGGCGAGAAAGCTGTGCAAGAGCGAGGATGAAAACACGAGTACGCGGAGGTTTCTCTTATCCAGCAAGTTTTCCGAGCGCTGCGGCGTTAAAAGCTTTCAGGACAGCTCTGCGCTTCGAGGGTCAACGCCCTCGCAGGCCTCCACATCTCCAACCTCAAGAGCTGCGGTGAAAGAGAGCAAGAGGAAAAGCACCGGAGGGGGCACCTGGAGCAAAGAACTTATCCACAAAATAGTTCAGCAGAAAAATAAGCTCAACAAGCTGCACGTTAAAGGTACTAAAAACCTCCAGTTTTCCTTAGTGATGGAGAGGCTGACTCCCACTGTACAGAACCCTGCGTTCGGAGAATACGACTACGTCTCGGATTCGGACGACGAATGCGAGCCGGTTAAGATAGCGAGCCAAGGCCGACTGAATCAAAGCAGTCGGTGTAAATACACGTACACCAAAGAGTGCAAATGGCGAGCGAGGAGCGAGAGGGACCAGGCGGCGTGGCGACACGAGTCGAAGGAGTGTTTCGAGGTGAAAAAAAGCGAGGAGGTGTCCCTCTCGCCGGAGAAACACGGTTCTCACCAGAGACTCAGGAGGAGGGGGAGCAGGTCGTCCACGAGCAGCGAGCTGAGCACGTCCGTGAGTGTTTCCAGCGATAGCATCAACAGCCCCAAAAGCACTGATCGCACCGACTCCGACTGTGAAAAGAAAACAGACATCAAAAGGAAGGAGTCTCCGGAGCCCAAAACCTGTGAACGGTCCTCCCCACAGAAGTTATGGAAAGACTCCAGCACACTGGCACTGACGTCGACTAAATCCGTCAAGAAGAGTAATGCAGACAAAGTTATTCTGTCTGACAGCAAAGAGAGTACAGAGGAGCTGAAGAAGAGTCATCCGCATGCAGAAGTTGTCGATCCGTCCTCACAAAAAGCGAAAGACGCCATCAAAAGCATCGACAGGAACAGAAGCTCGCACAATCAGAAATCAAGAGAAAAGCTGGCGTCTCCCAGAAAAGAAACGGGCGTCGCGGGCGGTTCGGACAGGAAAGCCCTCCAGCGGGCCGACAGTCTGCGTCCCAGAGAAGAGCCGACGCAGTGTATCAGCACAGAAAGCAAGCCACTACAGTTTGATTCACACTCTCCCCCCATTCACAAAGACGCTGATTTCAGTATTGACAGGAACACAAAGGGCAAAAGAAGCGAGGGGCCTCCGGCCGCGCAGCCAGAGCTATCGGACCGGAGCACATTTGAGAAACAGAGTGACTGCATGGTGAAGGAGACCATTACTTTAGTCAATGACCTGGACGCACACAAGCCTGCATCTCTCTGCGCATCTCTGATGGCCGAGGTGTGCCTATCGCCAACCGAAAGCCAAGGCCCGCTGATACAAAAAGATCCGCTCCACCTCCTGCCCTACCCCTTGGACCAGGATCAGGGGCTCATGAAGTCCCCGCTTTCGTTCGACACCTCGTCAATGTTCGGGGACCTCACGGGGTTCGACAGCGGCCTCTACTCAGACATGCCGATTCAGAAAGACGGTTTCCATTCAATAGAGCACACGGCGGATAAAAAGGAAGAGTTTGTGTCGTCCTTCTCTTCCTTCCTGGAGCAGAGAGACCATGGCCTCTGGAACCTCATTGTCAGCCCCATACTACCAGATGAGATATCTCAGTACAAAAGCAGCTCTGAGAAACCAAACGACAAGAAAGCAGATTACAATCACGTTCCTTTGTCTCTGCCAGAGAAAATAATTGACTACAGTGCGAACCTCAACAGCTGCGTGTCAGAGGACGAGCTGGAGATAAAAAGAATAGTGAATGAGCTTGAAACCCAGCTGCAGACGACGAAGCTGGAGAGCCCGCCCTTACTCGCCCAGGACGTCCCCAAGCAGCTGAAGATGAGCAAGTTTTCCCCTTTGCGTCTGGATGACGAGTCAGAGAGCGGAGGCGGCGGTCTGGATCTGAGGTGCCCCATGCAAAACGCAGAAGTACCGGTGAGCAGTCTGCCCTCGGAGCCTTTCACCGAACCATGGTCCAGTCCGTTCCAGTTTGAGCTAATGGGCGAACACCACAGTCCCCACACTCCACTTCACAATAAACCGGGGCCGCTCGAAGATTTCGCCGACAAAGAGGATGGCGCGGCAAATTTTCTCACCGCAGTCTCACATATGGAAAGCCCACGGCTTCACCATGACCAGAAAACAGCGGAGAGAAACGCCGAACAGGAGCCTCCACTAGAGACGAAGGAAGAGATTTTAGAACAGAAAAGATACGCAGAAAACCTCATGAAAAGCCTGGAGGTGATCTCAGACTCCATATTCAAAAAAGAACCCGTTATATCAGAACACAGGGAGCCAGATATCACCGCCCTCACGAGTCAACAACATCACAAAATTGAATGTCAGAAGAGCGATGCAGTCGAGAGAGAAGATCACAGCGAAAAGGAAGCAATTACCGGGAAGGAGAATATATTATCACCTCCAAATATCAATGAGCGGAAGGACGATATTGAATTCGTTCTGAATGACTCACAGTCATCTCTCGCTAACAGCACTGACCCCATAGTCAATGGAAACCTGCCAATTTCATCACAGCCAAGTGAGCCCGCAGAAAACAGCGACAGCGAGGCGGCCACTGAAGTCGCACCAGAGGAGGATCTCACCAAGAATAACAATCTGATCGAGTGCTCTCCCTGCTCGAGTGTGGCGACACATGACCCTGACGTGGTTGAGGAGTCTGCCGGGAACAGCAATGCGGACGATTTGAATCAGTTATTTCAAAACAGTAGTGGCGGCCTAGAGCATTCAGCCACAGACGGCTGTGAGGAAGCAGAGGCCGTGATGGGAATCACCGGTCGATCTGTCAGCCCTCCTTTATCACCAGCTCTATCTGACGTCAGTCTGGATACCGGCAGGGACGTTTTGGGTGGGATTAAAACAGCGGTCGAAGAACAGTCCGCCGATGACCATGATGATGCTGAAGACGCTGGTTCATCACATGCTGGTGAATTAAAAGTGGAAAGCTCAGACAGCGTGGACGAGGAAATAACTGGAACAGCGAAACAGCATAATTTGATTGGACGTTCTCCCTCTAAAAGCTGCAGCCCCGCTCACACTGCAAGTCCAACAACTGAGCTGTCCGTGGCGATATTCACCACCGAAAAGCCCTGCAGTCCGATACTAATGGAAACCAATACAGAGCGCACCAATCATTGCTCACCCTTCCGAGACGCCGAGTCCATAGAGGGACAAAGTAATCTGTTGATCCCTTCACAGTCTGATGGCGTCATCGACGGCGATTCCTGCAAAGTTTCTCCTTTTAATGACTCGTTAAAATCTGAGAGAGGTCTCGCCTTTCCAAAACAAGAAGAGATTTTAAATGTTCAGGACATTAAAGAACACCTTCCCATCGATTTCATGGCGAGTCAACAAAACTCTCCATGCAGAGAAGAGGTGGAAGAAACTCCCTGTCTCTTCGCCCACGCCGTCGCACCGACCAGTCCTCTTTTACCGACCTCTCATCAAACGCCCATGCAGACATGGAACATGGAAGAGGTTTCATGCGATATGTCTGTTGACCAAAGCTCAATTCAAAATATGCCGTCCCCCATAAACGAGGAAGAAAAGGGCGACATCGAAGAGGCTTTAAACGGCGAATACCAACCGAGCACAATAGCTGAGATGACGTATTCTCTGATTAGCCCGCCACCCCTGGACTTGGGGATCATAGAGTGTAAAATCACCAGCTCTGAAGCCACCGTTCCCTCTCCGCTCCCGGTGACCAGCTCAGCAGAACCACCGGATGTGTCACCGGGTCTTGAAAAGGGCGATCCCATGTACGATTACAAGCTCAGCCCTCTCAACTACATCTCGGACGAACCGCCACAGCTGAATCAATACGACTACATACCGATTTCACCTGCCAGCAAACCCGAAGAGAATCCAGATATCAAGCAGAGTCCCGGAGAGGACTGTGAACCGTGTGACTTGAGCGTTAACCCTGCACTGATTTTTAACAAGAGTGAACCGGACACAACACTATCACTGAACCTAGACACTGCAGCTAAACTGAATCTATCAGATAAACCACTGGCCCTCCAGCAGAACATCAAATTCACGTGTTTTTCATTGGGTCTCCCACCGGAAATCAAAAGCAAAGATCCCTCAGCTGGTAATGTAACGCCAGACTTGGAGGTTTGTTACGGTCCAGTTGGACCTGAGCGTTTGCATATTCACACCGACCTGCTGAGAAAGGAGGAATCGGAGGGTTTAGATTCTCACGAGGCATCTGCTGAGGACGGTACGTTTATCAGCATTTCAGATGGTCCGCCCACTCCTAAACCACTTGTTGCCTGTGAAAATGAACAAATGCCTCTTCCACCAGACCCATCGGAGAAGCAACCAGCAATAGAGGCTGGCCGGCATTCAGCAACGCACCAAACACACAAAGAAGCAACACCTAAAAAGTCACAGAACAACGCTCAACAGGGGAAGGAGCTCTGTGAAATCTGCCTCATGTGTTTCAGGACCGTGCCAGGGCTAAAGAGACATAAGGCCATGAAACATTTGGTCAGAAGTGAAAAACACATTGCCTCGCAGAGCACAACATCAAGCCATCAGGGGAAGATGGTGATTTATGAAGCATCACAAACTACAGAGAAAGAACATAAAGATGATTTAGAAACATGTTACCCGACCAAAATAGACGGGTTGCCTGAGACAAGTAGCACTCTGGTATTTAAAGCAGCAGAGACGGGGCTGGAAGAAACGGAGACCAATGCAGTGGCAGCGGGCGATAAAGGCCATCACAGTCCTCTGCTGCCAACAAAACCAAAGAAGAGCAACAAAACAAAAAAGAACAGAAACACAGAGGTAAACATAAAGCCCGACCCTTTCTCTGATGAGCTCCTTGATGTATTAAAAGCAGACATACTTCAAGCTATAACTCCTGAATTCAAAAAAGGTGGACCACAGGAGCTCCGCAAATCTCAAGCAGACCAGGTGAAAATCAATGACGGAACTGTTACTGGAGCGGAACAATTCCCTCTCCCTTATACTTCAAACTCTGGCTCTGAAAATACGCTGCTATCTCCGGCCAAAGCCATAAATGTACTTAATGGAACTGCGGAGCCAAAGCAAATCACTGATCCGGAAGAAATTAAATGCACAAGCACGGCAGAGATGGCAAACGGTGCAGTTTGCACACATAATAACGTGGAAAGTGCTATATCTGTGGACAAGGTTATAATCGGAGAAAATGAAGAGCCCCAAAAGAGTCTGTGCCTTGCGGAGGAGACGTGTGAACAGAAAGGATCAGAGGAGAGCCTCGCCCGGGAGATTCTCAGAAAAGTGGCGGCCGTCGAGATAAAAAGTGAGAAAAACGGCGGCCCCTCAGACGAGGCACGTCCTCTCACCTATTTGAATTGTTCCCCTCTCAGTCCTCCCGGCATTAGCCCCGAACTCAAAGCCTTGCTTGACGACGACACGACGTTCTCACAGCTGTTCCCCAGAGATGAAGAGGCAAAAAGGAAAAAGTGCCCGAGGGTGTACAGCAAAAGAAACAAAAGGCAGAAGCTATCGCCCGATTTGAATGCAGCTCAGGACGGCCCTCCTCCAGAGGCCTTTGTGCAGAGTAAAGATCAGTACATCAACAAGCAAGCAGAGCAGACGCTCACCGACAATCCAACAAACCTCTGTGAATACGAAACCATATCGCCCGATGATGCCATCATGTTGAACATGTGCCACAACAGCACATTAAACAGCGATGTGAAGGAGCTGCCAGACGTTAAACAAAGCGATCAGCTGGAAGTTCATGAGAACGTCAAAGAGGTTGACAGCAGTCCCTCGAATCCGCTGGAGAGCACAGTGGATAAATCTTCAATTGAGTGGAGTGACTCCATTGACTTCATTGGCTTTGACGCAGGCTCAACGGTGACCTCCGACCCCAGCACCTGTAAGGCAGAAGAGCCAACTGCACCCTGTCCCGTGCCCCCACCCTCTGGCCCCTTCACCGCGGAGCCGTGCGTCACAAAGAGTGCCCAAACCTTCCACAGCATCGACATCCAAAACATCAAAACCACATTTCAACTTCCAGAGATCCAGTTCTTCGACTCTAAAAAAGATATCTCGGTGGCTCCTCCCGAGGCGACCGCTGACGTGGAGGACAAAGATGATGAAAAGTCCAAGAAAGTGACGGAGCGGCGAGGCAGGAAACGGCAAGATGGCGGAATAAAGGTCAAAGATAAGCAGTACAAGTGCAAAGTGTGCTTCACCTGGTTCCTCACCCTGGGCGAGCTGAACTTTCACAAACTCTCCCACAACCCCTCCCCGCCTCCCACCTGCTACATGTGTGTCCAGCGCAAGTTCAGCTCCAGGGAGCAACTCCGAGACCACCTGAGGGAGAAACACGCCAAGAACAAGACGGGCATCTGGACCTGTGGGATGTGCTTGAAGGAGATATCCGACGTGTGGATGTACAACGAACATTTGCGAGAGCACGCCACTCAGTTTGCCCGGAGGGGTCAGACCCAAGGCTCCATGCTGGGCATCCCGGGGTGCTTCATGCAGGAGACAGCTGTGAAGAACTTCATCACCTCGATCATGCAGCACCGCCCCAGCAAAGCCAACAGGGAACCCGTCAAAGCCACTAAAGAACAAGAGAAAACGGCGGCTGCAGACAGCAGCGTGGGAGAGGGGAAAACGTCCGATGGGGCCGAGTCAAAGCTTCACAAAGCTAAAAGCAGCAGCGGAGCAGCTGGGAAGCAGAGCACGTTTACCCCACTGGAGGTGCTGCACAAAACAGAGACGCCGAAAAGTGTGGAGATGCATCCCAACTGCAAAGACCCCTCGAGAGACTGCCACCACTGCGGGAAGCAATTCCCCAAACCGTTCAAACTCCAGAGACACTTAGTGGTCCACAACCTGGAAAGGATCTTCCTGTGTCACAAATGCCCCGTCTCTTATCAGGAGGCCCAGGAGCTCAAAGGCCACCTGAAGAGAGCCCACGAGGAGGTCGACGAGCTGGACTCGAAACACACCACCCTCTACACCTGCGAGCTTTGTGCCGATGTCATGCATGTGATTAAGAAGTCCTTCATATGCAGCACCTGCAACTACACCTTCTCCAAGAAGGAGCAGTTCGATCGGCACATGGAGAAGCACCTGTCGGGAGGGAACAAAATCTTCAAGTTCCGAGGCGTTTTCAGACCCGTCCGGGCATCCGCGCCCCCCCAGGAAGACGAATGCGATTCGCCCGTTAGCAAGAAGAGGAGAATCCTCTCCGACAGTCTGCAAGACAATAGCTCGGATAGCGGCATCGCCAGCGTCGGCTCACTCCACTTGAGTCAAAACTCCGAGTCCTCAAAGGCATCCGTGTCCACGGCGGACGACTCCACGCAGACCATCGCTGGCGAATACCACAGTGACACCAACAGTACAAATGTGAAGACGGAGGACATCGCCGAGGACTACTCCGATCTCCTTGTGGAGCTGGAGAAATGTATTCATATGGAGTCTAATACACCAAAGAATGAGGAAGCTGACCCAGCCACCTCACCTCGCCCCGATAAGGAGGGTCATGGAAAATCAATTACTGTACCGTGTGACGTGAAGGAGGAGAATGAGTCAGTGTGCATTAGAGCGGAGACGTCCTCGTGGTCAGCGCCGAAGGAGAGTAGTAGTGTAGGGGAGGAGAGTGTGAAGGCGGAGGAAGACTCTGCTGAAGGTGACATGGCGGAGAGAGAAAAAACGGATTCTCTTCCATCCAGCGAGGAGTCGTTTGTCAGCTTAAGGGAAAATCAAATCATTTCGAAGACAGCCGAGTCGAAGCACGAATCAGCTGCCGACGTGACGGAGCAGCAGAGGGGCGATGAGCAGTGGATTCACATGCCAAAAGCTTCCAATACTGACAGCAAACAACTGACTTTATCTCAAGGTGAGCAGGAAGGTAACGGTCAAATGAAAGACAAAGTTTCCCCGGCAAAAATAACTGACAACACCAAAAACGGCACTACAAGCAGCAGCACGAAGGCGACGGAGTTCCCGCCGGTCCTCCACTCCAAGGTTTCCCTCGGCACGGCGGCCTCAAACGAGGACAAAGAATCTGCCAGACCACAGAAGAAGAGGAAAGACATGAAATCCCCTCACAGCCTGCAACGGGTTTCGTCTCCAGCCACACAAGAAAACTTCGACTCCCGGGCCAAAAAGAAATTCCGTTCCAGCAAGTGTGCGAATCCCTCTCTGCAAAGGAAGTCCGACGGACCCAACGACTACCCGGTGCTGTCCTCGGTGCGGGACGATGTCGTTAGCAACAAAATAGTTTCCAAGTGCAAGGCTTCGAACCTGGGTTTGCAGTCGAAACGGAGCTTGCTCGATAGCTGTACACAAAAGAAGGCTGAGATTGTGACTCCTCTTAACGGGGATTACAAAGCCAAAAAGGGACCTCTGGGACGGCCTCTGCACCCCCCGATTTCTAAAGGGTCTTCAGTTCCCATTAACAATTATTTGAATAAATCTAGGCCAAAGATGGGGGTGAGGTCAATGGAAAGCCATTCCTACAGGACAGCAGAGTCCCAGAACCACCTCCTAAGTCAGCTGTTTGGCCAAAAACTCACTAGCTTTAAGATTCCTTTAAGGAAGGACACATCCGAATCGATCAACTGAGTTGGGGCGCGAGGGATCTGTGAATAAGAGACTGTAAATTTCACAGTTATAAATGTTTAAGACAATTCATGATGGTGAATGAGATTGCACAGCTCTTTTCTGTGAAATTCTATGTTTAAATACTTACGTAGTCACTTTATGTCTTCTTTGTACATGTGTTTTTCTTACACAAATGTGAGGACGAACGGCAGATATGAATTTTGGGTCAAAAAAATGAATATGCTAGTTGGGAAAATGATTGAACCTTTTTTTTTTCTGTTTCAGAGATTATATTTCATTTACCCAAAGGAAAGGAAAAAAAAGAATACTTGAAAATACAGTAAAATATTTTCCTCTAAGAAATGCATGTTCATTTTGCATTCGATCTTATTCGTTTCAGTCTTTCTGCCAAATGACATCATACCTGACTTAGACCATTGTTTGTGCACCTTTTTCGTACATGCTTCCAACATACTCATTTTGTATCATTTTTTTTTACTTTACTGTAACTGCATTGACATTCATCATATTAGCCTTTTGTATAAACATTACCTGGTGCTACATTGTGTTTTATTGTAATGTGAATGCCAATGTCCTTGGAAAGGAACATAACATCTGTAGCAGTTACAATACATTCATCCGACTGTTTTTACTGGTTCTAATAGCTCATGAAAAGATACTGTATAAAGCATCCACTTACTCTCATATGTAGGCTGACAGAACACAAAATTAGGAAAGCTTCCATTGTGTAAACTCAGGTGCATACAAGGACGTCACAGTCCCAAGACCTGTATTCGGAGTTCTTCCCATGCACTGATAATACCACACACAAATCACAAACTCAATCATCTGTGTCTGTTACACCAACTGTTTAATTATGAATAGTATTTACTATTACAACAAAGGTGCTTTATCTTGTTTATACTGTATGTATCTCATATTGTACAATATTGTAGGTAGACTGTTGTTTTTTCGGTGTAATGCTTCATGTCAAAGTTTTATTTTAATAATGTGCAAAAAAGAAACAGAGCGAGGAGAAAAGGGGAAATGCGGTGCCTCTTGCAAGTTGTAAAGTGGTTCACGAAGTGCCTCTTTTATAGTTGGTTATTAAAGATCGGTATTGGTCTCTACTTGCTCTTCTCTTCCTTTGTTCATGACATGTTTTTGCAAATGTTCAAACTTCCATCCCTGCGGACTGCATCTGTCACCGCATCAAACACGGCGAGCGGTGGAAGCCGCTTGTGTCTGGAGGCAGAAACAGGTGCGCAACAACAACAAAAGTCTGACTTCAGATCAGCACGTCACTCATGAAAGATACGCGTAAATGCATCTTTACTACGGGGAAACATTAAACGGAAAGCAGTCACATTCATCCACCCGTATGATACGGCGTTAAGCAGGCGGCGAGGAGCTCTCTCCTCCTGTCGTGTTGCTCTCTCACCACGTGGAGAATGGCTTCTGTTCCTACACGAATACTTTTCATCATCACATAGGAATAAAAAGCCATAGTACACATAGGTGGCGCTCATGTAGAAACACACGGGGAGGAGCGACGTTCTCACCCGATGATGATGAAACCTGAGGAAAAGGTAGACAGAGAGGGAAGAAAGAAGAGATTTATTTTCAGCTATTGTGAATAAAAAACACTTTATCTTGATAGTTAGCTGTGGACTGCATTTTAATCATAGATCTAAAATGCAGTATATGTTAAATATGAACTTGCATAATGTATCTTAAGTTGCTGTGAGGTTTATAATGCATTAGGATGGCTTATAACTACAGTCATGTCCATCATATGTCCTAAATGTCATAAAGGGTTATAAATGGTTATGAACATATTGGTGCTTTCTGTAAAAAAAATAAAATCTGAAAAGAGTCCGTGTGGAGAAAACAGGAAATAACTTCAACACAGTTGAATGGATGAATTTGGGATACTGGTTTGGCAGAGACCATATTTTTGGATTCATTGATGGCTACAGAATATGAGCGTGACTATCAGCGGATTACAGACCTGAATCCCCGCCACTTCTCTATTCCACTCCCCTCGGTGGATCAAAGTTTCTGCAGCAGGAGAGAATTCAAATTCATGGTGGCGTGCCGCCTGATGTGTTGCATCTTAACCTTTTGTTACAGTGCATTAAAATCCATGAGCAGCATGTTAAAGATGTAAATCCACCCTCCGCTACCTTGAGGCTGTCATGGAGGCATTTTGCCAAACTAATAACTCCTTTCATTTTAATTTGTTTACAGGGATCACCTTGGTGTTCAGAAATTGTTATAATCTTTTATATTAATTAGATAAAGCACTTAGAAGAGCAGACGCATTATGCTGGTGTCAACATTCTAGATATGGGCTTCATAGATAGAAATATTTATGATTAACTATCATATAACTTAAGCATCTTTTACATTCCTAAATAAAACCCAAATGCCTGAGAAAGCAACTTGATCCAAAAAAAAAAGATATACATAATAATCACAGTGTGTTTGGCATCCAATAACAAGCTTTTTCAATTCAATTTAATATTGTTGTTGTCGCTCTGTATGCCATTATTTGCTGAACATTGGCGAATCGCTTGGAAATACCTCGCTGCCTCCTGCTGAAACGCTTTCTGAGAATCCACGGGGAGATATCAAAGAGGTTCACCAAATGATGAATCGTTTTTTTTTGTGATTCTGGTGGAATGCCTTCCTTTTATTGAAAGCGCTGAATGAGAAGAATCCCCCTCGCATTCGCAGATTCACGCCGCACAAGCCAAATGAAAAGAGTCAGCGTGGGAATGCCATCACCATCTGCTGTTGTTGTTGTTGTTGCACTGTTTAATCAAGAGTCCGACAATATCCAAAAGATTACAATGTGAAGGGGTTTAAATATCGCTTAATTAAATCTGATTAAATATTCATGGAGACAGAGGGACTGAGAGTCTTGGGCCGTTGATGAGTGTGATGCTTGAAAGCTGAATGATTGATGACTTCGGGGACGTTTGAGCCGTCGAGACGTGTTCTTGAAGCGCCTGGGATTAACGTGTCAAACCTGACAATCATAAGGGAGTCGGAGAACACACCTTTTAAGTGTTTTATAGTTTAAACAGATTGATTTTCCTCCACCTGGTCGTTACCTGATCATCCGAGGTGCTCTTGTTCTCGCTGCACCTGTGGATCTCCTCCAGGTCCTCCCGGTCAGCAGCTGTGTGTCGATTAAGACAAAAAAAAAATGAAAGCCGAGGTTCTCAGTATGTTTTGTCACACTTTAGCACCGAATGTGTCGCACAGAGAGAGTAGGAGCCCCACACACCCTCCTGTCAGGCATCCTTTTATCATCTGATCTATGAGGAAATTCTCCTGAGGCGCAGTCATACCGGAGCATGACAGGAACGCTTTGCACTTTGAAGTAGAGTGACATTATCAGTAAGTATGGTCTTGAAATAGCATCTCTTTTCTCTCCCTCTCACTCCAGTCCCCCTGCATCTATTCTCCTCTGCCGCCACCCTTATTTCTCCTGCTCTCTCTTCTGACTCACCCCTTCTTCCCCTTTCCACTACTGCCTCTCCCCCGTTTTCTTCTCCTGTATTTTCTCCTCCTTCCCCTCTCAACTCTCCTCATTTCTACCCATTTTTTCCCCCCTCTTCCACCCCTCCCCGTTGCCCTCTCACCTTTCTGCCCACCCTCCTACCTTGTTTTCCCTCCCTTTTCTCATCTCTCCCCCCACGCCCTTTGCTCCCTCTCTCCTCGCCGCGGAGCGTGCTGCCGGCTGCCTCTCAGGGAGGTCGGGAGATCAGACGCAGATAGAGATGGGCTGCTGGTCAGCGTTAATGACACACAGGCTGAGGGGCCACCGAGGTCGCCTCTTTGGGGAATGTGAGGTTTCAGCCATCACACAGGGAGAGAGGGAGAGAGAGAGAGAGAGAGATATAACTAGATAGATTGATGGGGAGGGATATGTCGCATGAAGGGGAAGCAGTGACTGCATTTCCTCTCTGCACACACACACACACACACGGGGAGATTGTGATGAATTTCCTCTGGGATGAAATCTAAAATCATTTGTGTTCGACAGTGGAAACGTGTATGAATAATTCAACGTAAACACGTCCGCCTGGTGTGAACAAAGAGGACAAAAGAAATCTTTGAAATCAAGACATCAACCCAATTTTGCCTGACAACCATCAAAACACAGCCAAACCCCCCCTTTAAAAAGCTTCAAACGGGAGTGCTGGCAGGGATAAAACAGCACAGGTAAACCACAATCCCACAAGAATGCCACCCAAAATTGGAGTCAAAGGAACTGAGACGGTAGTGACATCAAAAAATGAAAAGATCAAAATAAATAACAGTAAGGAGAAGATAATATGGAAGAGGAAACATTAAAGTAAAGTCAAGGACCCTTTGGATTTCCTAATTAATGGCCTATCAGCAGGACGTTGCCGTACCCTCGCTGCCAACGGAGCGTTTATCTGCTCAACCATTTGTCATTCCGGTCGGCACCGGAGAGGGAACAGCCTGTACACAATGACTAAAAGTACCTGTTTGATGTTCCAGGTTTGCACGAGTAAATGGGGGTTGCTCTGCAGGGGCTAAGCAAACAAACGGAGAGGCTGCTGGCGTGTCTGCAGCGGTTGGAACGCTGCACCCAACAGCAGGTGTCTTCAGAGCCACGCGATGAATCACAGCTGATCTGATGGAAAGTTTCTTGCGCTCGTTTAGTTTGCGAGCTGAATTGGTTGTTTAATGTCCTAATAATAAATACCCCAAATAAATGCTATTTATTTCTCTTTCATGCAGAGCCAACCATGCATGTGAGAGTTCCCCACATTGCGCATAGACCAACATAGAGTACTTTATATATAAAGCAGGGATGCCTAGTGCCTCTGAGACTCTCTCCCTCCTCCCGCCTCTCTTTCTGATTACTTCTCCACCAATCCCCCCCCCCCCAAACCCCACCTCCACCTCCACAGTGTGCTCCCTCTGCATCTCCCCCCGCTGTCTCTGTGGTTATCACAGAGAATCTGAAGGATCTGCCCTGACATTTGATGTGGCACAAAATTGGATTTCCAGTGTCATTCTCCCCCCAAAGCCCCTCGTGGAGCGTAATCCATGCTGTGACTAATTGAGTGGCATGCCAACAGTCTGAGTGTGTAAATGGATGGCGGCGAGTGAAATGTGCCTGTGTGACTTCATTAGATTGTGGAAGGGGAAAGGGGACACACACACACACACACAGAGTGTCCAGGCTGTGCAGGATTCTCCAAAACAAAGACACATTTGATCATTTGTCAGTGTCACCTCTGGTTGTTTCCGATTGCCCCTGCATGCGCTGTTGTCTTGCCGCCCGGGATATTCGGAACTAATCTGTGCGACAGAAAATCCATTTTTCCTGCACAACAGAAGAACATCACCTATAGACCGGCTGAACTTGTGTGCCGGGCGACGTGAATTACCACACACGACAATGACATTATGACATTAGCCCCCTTGCAAATATAAGCAAGCCCTGCGATCTAAAGTGGGAAACGGAGGTGTCAGGGACGGATTCTACAGGATGACTCACCACAGCTATGTCACCTGTCTGACCACCAGTATCCCAGAAGGCTTTGCTTTACCCTGGCAAATCCCTTATGCAGACAGAGGAAGAGCTCAATAACAATGACGCCACAGAGGAGAGGAGAAAAAAAAGGCTTTTTTTTCTTTTCTCCACGTCGTTGGGTTATCTTTGCACAAAATCCCTACACTCTGATCTCAAATCTCTGTCATGCCCTCTGCTCCAGGGACCCCCAATCTGATTTGGATTTGAATAATTGAAGCCGGTTCCCTCCCCCGAGGACTCGATACAGCAGTTTTGTCTTCATTAAAAACTTTCCACTGATTCCCATGTGTGTGTGTCCGTGTGTACCCCCCCCACCCCCCACCACCACCATTATAGTGAGCACTCTTCTTCCACACCCCCGCTAAAATATACACACCCACACAAATTCACACAGACAGGCTAGGATATAGAAGTGTACACACACACACACACACACACGCGCGAGGTTTGCTTTTAAACAGGATAATTACTTTGAACAAACGAGACGCTAGCAGCAATTTAAGACGTAATGGCAGGCAGCAGGTAACAAAAAGACACTAATGAATGAACTCGGAGATGGATGATAACGTGGCATGCGTACCTGCAGGATTTCATTCATTCAGTCCCCCCCCCCACCCCCCCTCCTCTGTTTGTCTCTCACCCCTGTCTCTTTGTGGATGTGGTCGTCCCCGCCAGGCTGTTTCCAGAGGAGAGTCTTCTTCCCCCTATCGAGTCGGGGACCGGGGCTCAGCTGCAGAGACTGACATCATCCCTTTCAGAAAAGGTTTTCCCCTCCCGCTGTCTGCACCCTCTCTCTCTCTCTCTCTCTCTCTCTCTTTCTCCCTCTCTCTGTCTAGCTCTCCCTACCTCTTCCTCTCTCTCACCCAAACTTAACCACTCACTCTGTACAGTAGTATACTCCTCCCACCTCTCCCTCCCCTACTCCTGTTTTTTTTATTATCTCTCCTCCTATTCTCCCTTTCATTTGCTTCCACATATTGCTACTATTTTTCAAAGCCAACACACGTGAGAGACGTCGGCACTAAAACTGTGACTCTACACACAGTAACAAGTGCTAAACAAGGACTGTTCACAGCTGCCTGGGTTTCTGTTGTATTTCACACCCCCTACCCACAATCAACCGTGTAAATCTGAATCTGACATCCCAGAGGAAACTTATCCACAAGACATTTTCATTAGAGGTTTTATTAATAGATATGATTGCCTGCAGGTCTTTCACAATTAGCTCCCCTGCTTCACTTTTCCTCCAGCCTCTCCTTTCCATCCCCCTGTTCAAGATCAAGGATCGGAGGAGTACGTCAAGACTGAAGCCTAATGGGCAGCCTGCTTTCACCTATCCCATTCTTTTAGATGTGCAGGAATGAAAAAGGCAAGGGACGAGGCAGAGAGAGTCTCTTTGAGTCTATTGAGATGGATGCCTGCTGTGGTGCCTGCGGTGGTGGAGATCGGTGTTGCTGTCCATGGTGCTGATTACAGCTGAAGGAGACATCACTAAGGACAGCAGTGACCCTGCAGACCCACAGAAAATAGCCTTGAACAGAACAGGGAGGGGAAAAAAACCTGTTTCAGCTGCTGCAGAAAAACCTTAATAAATGCACGTGCACGAGCTTGCACACACACACGCACGCACACACACACACAAGCACACACGGGCAAACACAAACCACACATATAGAGACTTACATCTACCTCCCAGCCTCCTCCTCTGTGTCCCTCGGGCATTTCTCTGCGTCTCAACTCATTTAGGCTTACATTCATCATTGTAAGGTAACAGTGGCAGGTGGGATTAAAATGGATTAGCCCTATTAAAGAAATGTGTGGTGCATATTACACCCAGACACACACACACACACACACACTGTAGTCCACGTGCATTTCAATGTAGGCACAGCACTCTCCCCCGTCCTTAACCACAGCAGCAGCAGAGTGTATTAAAATGCACATCCATGTCTGCACACAGACGCAGATGTCCATGGTCATGGCATGAAAAACAGCGACGTAAAGGGCCAACGAGGCAGTTTGACGATGACATTCATGCAGGAGTAAGTATGGATGCTATGCATGTTGCTGCTTTTCCGCCACTCACACAGTGGACTCCCTTTTGTTGTCTTAACTCTCGTCTCCAGAGGTAGCTTTTAGAATCTCGCCTCCTTGTTTCCATAGTGACACTTTCCCTCCTTTGTGCAAGCGAGTATGTGTGTATTTCAGAGACACACGGAGAGGAGAAAGACAGGCGTAGGGAGGCAGAGAGGAGGGGGATGACAGCGAGATAACTTGGTTCACTTACATTTATTCACTACACAAAGAGAAAAGGGAAAAACACACACAGACAGTTTTCTGCATCAGGGAAAGCCTCCTCTGTTCACTTTTCATTGGCCGTCAGCAGTAAGCTGTTTGACTTCTTGACTAATGGCTCTGCAGCAGCTTGCCAAAAATAAAACCGTTGTTGCTTAAACAGTCGTACCAACAATAGTGTGTGCTAATTTTGTGCCTGAGTTCATTGTTCAAAATGGATAATGTGAGTTTTTAATTGATTAAACAATGTGCTCAGTGTAAATTGTGGGGCAAGGTTTAAAAAAAAGACTCAAAAATACATTCCCTGATACAATATGGACTAAATATTGACTAAATATTGAATTGAGGCATATTTCTTCATCATCTGGCTGAAATAATCCAAAGCCTTTCTCTACTGCATGCAGTCTTTTCTAACAGACCTTTTAAAAAAGGCATTTATAGTCTGAGATATGGGTTTGAATCACTTGCGGGGGCATATTTGAGGCTTTATTGTAGGCATCTGAAACCATTGAGCAATGTTCAGTCCTAACAAATGACTTAATCAGAGAAAAATATGGACGAGCGTTTGACAACTGCCGGACAAAAGCTCATGCAACCGTAATTTTTCGACCCATTATCTGTAAGTTATCGCACAGCTGTAGCCGATGTAAACTCAGGAAGCAGTAATGAAAAACATTCAGGATGACCTTCAAGGGTACAACTATTACCTAGATAAAATACTACCTAATCTAAAACGGTGGCCCCACTGCGTGTAATAAATTATTAATTATGGATATTAAATGACTGAATTTATCACTTTCACAACAACCTGGGTGGATCGAGGAGATTGATTGCAGGAAAACAGATGTGTGTGTGTGCGTGTGTTTGCCAATTTGAAAGCATATATATATATATATATATATATATATATATATATATATATATATATATATATATAAATATATATAAGGCTCAATAGGAATCTGCACGGAGAAAATACTTAGCCGATGAGCAAATTGCTTCTCCCCACGCCCTTCAGCATCTCAGCCAACAGCGTTCCACATCAGTGAAACAGTATCAGCAGCAAGGACACTGGAGGCTCGGCTGAGACGCAGGGTTGACTGCACATAAGGGGATTGTCTAAACTGAGACGTCTGCCATCTTGAGCTGTCACAACTCGTGTGTTTATAAGGACACACCTGACACGCTTAATGAAATGACGGATGAGGTAAATGAAGCCTCTAAGAAAGGCTGAACTTTTTGTTTCCCCTCTTAATCATTGCCCATCCTGGTAATGTGGCACATTTATAACCTGAAAGAGCTCCTGCAAACTTTTGGTGGTCTTCACACGACTTCTCAACAGTTTTATAAACGTACCTGCTCTCTACGGTTCCCGAATGCCCCAAATATAACTCACATGGCAGCAAACATGATCTGCATGCAATGGCAGAGTAGTATTAAATAGATTGGAGCTGTTCCCCGTGAGTGGTAAGTGGTTCTCGACACATTTTTTTTTCTGATATTGTAAGAAGAGCCAAAAGAACAGCCGGGAAAAGAATACAGAAAGTGGTGAAAGGAGGCTGTTCATGTCGGCGTTCTGTGGCTCTGAGGTGCTTCTCAGCGGCGGGTTGAAGTCGCCTTAAGCCCAGTAATGCTCAGCTGCTCCATCAGCGTGGAGTTATCTCCATAAAAAAGTCAGTCCATCACCCTGACAGTGAGGGCCGGAGCGGAGGTGTAGCACTCCATCCCTCACCATTTCAAATTACTGTAACCTGCCTGCCACACATTTTAGTGAGGCCATGTTACCTTGTAAGGATTTGTTATCACCGAGATATTGGAGTCGCTCGCCCATGTGATTTCACATCTGTGTGTGTGTGTGTGTGTGTGTGTGTGTGTGTGTGTGTGTGTGTGTGTGTGTGTGTGTGTGTGATCAAGAGTGTGCGTGACGTCCAGGCAAGTGGTACATGGCCATGGATGACTGTGTAGCCTTATCTCCACTTTTTCTATTTTGTCTTGAATCAATCCCCACAGTGTAACAATACCTATTTCTCTCTGTATAATTGGACTGGATGACAGGCGCATCTGAAGTCGGTGGATGAAAGCCCGCCTTGACAATGGTGTCTGGCCTGTGACATGACTGGAATGAGGAAGGGATAATGCTGCCACACACACACACACACACACACACACACATTTACTGTAGGCGCCTTAAGGAATAAATAAGCACAAAAGCGCCACACGCGTCTACTTGTTCACTCATTTATTACACAAATCAGAGCAGCGAGTAGAAAAGGCCGAGGGGATGAAACGATATCATCTGTACGGTGATCTTGATCCGCCCCGCGATAAATCTCATCTGTAGCCTCAGAAATTGGCTGCAGGTTGAATTTATTGCAGCAGACGACCAAATATTTGCTATCAAATTCTGCATTCTGTTCGCTCTGCATAACACTAGTGTGACAGACTGTAAGTTTGAATAGCTGCCAGTGAAACAAATTATTATTCAGTTTCCCCCTGTATTCTGGCTCGCCTATTTATATCCGCCTGTGAGGGCGTGAATGTAATATTCTACATGCATATAAGCCCACACACACACACACACACACACACACACACACACACACACACACTCAACAAATGTGAACAAAACACAGTGAATACATCTCAATGCTGCACTCAAGGAGGTATTTGGAAAACCAGATTCCCAACTTGTGCCCCTAAAAGCACAAAACGTCTCCCTCTCTCATAGAGTATTTGCTGTTCGCTTTGTTGCCACGGAAACCGCTATCCATACATCCCCACGCTGAAGGACGCTTACATTAAAAGTGTTTTCCCCTCAGCGTTAAGCCCCACTCTCCTCCATCTCTCTCTCTCTCTCCCCGCTCATCACTTACATCATGCAGTCAAGCAAGTAAACATCTCTGAGAAACGGCGCTTCGCCCACAGTCGCTGTTTTCTCCTTCTCAGAATTGGATCTTATAAGAGACACTAAAGTGTAGGCTCAAAAGAAACCAAAGGAAAATAAGCAAATCTGAAGAGTATTGAAGATGTTTATTCCCAGTGAATTAAGGCTACTGTTGGAACACTATGCTGTGCCTGAATCAATAATGTTTCAAGGCCCACAGTGAAATGTTTCTCTGAGCAGAACATTGATTCATCTCCCCCAAGTTGGCTATATTCATACTCTCTAATGACGCCCTCTGTGTCACATCATATACAATGACAAAAGGTCTGTGTACATGGATGTACGGAATAGGTAGAGGAGTATGTAATAGCAGTCATAAATCAATATGACACGTTGTCTAAAAGTGATTTGTTTTGCTCGTGTCCTTTAAATCCCCTTCAGAAGTTGAACCTCGTGAAGTATGTGTTTCTCAACCCAAAGTGTGGAACACAACACTAATTTGAAACAATGATTTATTTAAGTGAGAAAGTTCTGCAGCATGTGAGCAGAAAAACTGCATACTGGGGAGAAGTTTGTGTATAAATGGGAGCAACATTAATCATGTACCAATTTAATCATATAAACAGAGGGCAAATTATTTTTCTCAAGAATAATTTTGAGGTTTATCTTATTAGCGGAGCTTATTGCTGATACTGTATGCAGCAGGTGGATACATTATCATGGGCACATTACAATTTAATGCAACACAATACACATGCAATAAATACTGAAGTTGGTTTTGGTGTTCAGTAAGAATAATGCAGGATAACATTACCCTACAAAAAAACTACAACTGAGAGAAATGACATTAATGTTGTTTTGGTGTAAATGAATTATAGGCCCAAAGTTATTTATCTACATAAAAAGCTTGATGTTTTTCCTTCATGACTTGTATGCCTCAGTCTCAGCTATTTGCCACCAGTTTCTTTTAAGATTCAAGATTCACTTTATGAAGATTCACTTAACTGAGCGAGGAATGAACGAGTGTTTGTACCTGTTATGTTTACACAGAGGAACCCTGTACCTCCTGCCTGAGTTTAATAGTGTGTATTCAGAGTGCAGAGGATGGGCCTGTCTTATTGTTGTCTGATCAAATAGCTCCTGCGGGTTTAGAGGTGTTCCTATCATTTTGCTGGCTGTCTTGACTAGGTTAAAGATCTGGGTTTTCGATTTGACAGTTAGGTTCCCAAACCAGCTGGTGATACCATAACGAAGAATGGACTCAATTGTAGTCCTGTAGAAGATCAGCATGATGTTTTTACTAACCCCTAAAACCCAGAGTCTATGAAAATCTTGACATTTGTTGAATTATATCTTATTTCTTTTCAGATTTTTTTCAACATTCTATACTATTACTTTTTATGACATTAATATGACTTTTTCATGACATGCCTTTTATACCATGAAAAAAGAATTGAAAAAAAAGTATTTGGGAAAAAAGTATTTTGAAAAAGTATTTTGGAAAAAAGTATTTTGAAAAAAAGTATTTTGAAAAAAGTATTTTGGGGAAAAAGTGATGAAAAAAGTATTTTTGGAAAAAAGTAATGAAAAAATTATTTTGGAAAAAGTGATGAAAAAAGTATTTCAGAAAAAAGTATTTTGGAAAAAGTAATGAAAAAAGTATTTTGGAAAAAAAGTAATGAAAAAAGTATTTTGGAAAAAAGTAATGAAAAAAGTATTTTGGAAAAAAAGTAATGACAAAAGTATGAAAAGTCAGTATAGTATGTTGAAAAAGTCAACATGTTATGCATGTCACTTTCATGGAAACATACTGCATGATAAAAATGAATGATAACTTACTGACAAGCATGGTGGTTGTAGCATGGTTCAAACCATGGGTTGGCCTTGGTTCTCTTTTCCAGTTCTGTCTCTTGCTTGAAGTTACGTCGGCCCCCACCGAGTATTAATCTCTGCTCCAATCGGCTATTTATTTCCTTGCAATCTCGTACCTGCATCTCGTTATCAGCATTCCAAAGTCATTTCCAACATTCCCTCAGGAGGTGGTCATTTTGATAAATTGCTTTGTTACAATAAAAACAACATTAACAACAGTTTAATGATCTTCATTGAGTCATAATGTATGCTGTTTGAAAACAGTAACTTAATGCAATGCCAAACAAAACTACTGTTTTACAACAAAATATGAAAAACACAAGAGACACATGATATTTGACGTCTTTACTGTTACATATACAATGTGTTATAACAATGTATAAAAAGTCATATTATGGTGTGTCATTCAAATATCAAAAAGTCACAGTATAGTATGTCATTCAAATATAAAAAAAGATCACAAAAAGTATTTAAAAAGACAGCATGTCAGTTTTATTAAAGGAGCAATATATGCCATTCAGAGGATTAATATAGCAGCAAAACATGATTTACTATGTAAAGACATAGTGCAGTAATGTCTGTCGGGGGAAAACATGAAGCTGATCTCCCTCTGTGTGTGTGTGTGTGTGTGTGTGTGTGTGTGTGTGTGTGTTATCCGAGCTTCTCTTTGCTTGGTTGACGTAGCTAAGGCAGCCGTGTTTGCTTTTAGTGCACATCCGTGCACGATAGCTTCCCCCCCCCAAAGGCTCGCTCACGGCCACGGCTCCTGCACTCCTCTCACACGGCGGTTACAGCTGATAACGCCGTCCCCCACTGGCAGCGTCCCACCCTCCATTTCCCACTCAGGTAAACGCCGCTAGCTTTGTGTGCACACTTGCCACTCTGCCAATCTTGTATTATGCAAAAGACACAAAACGCATGGCGTCGTATGTCATGACGCCTTTCCTCTCCACATCTTTTCTAGATCCTCTTTCAGCCCTCTGTATTTTTTGAGCTTCTTGTGTTCCTTCTTCTAGATGTTGTAGTTGGTTGGTTGGCCACCACCACGTTATCAGACATGGAAGTCCCACAGGATCTTAGCTCAGTCCTTCCCTACTACCTTTAGAGGTGTCTTCCATTTTGACCTCGGGTACATCCTGCTGTTATCTGCTGGACTGTCTCCGGGGCATCTTTGCTCAGCCTGCTCCTGGGGTCCCGTCTGGTGTGGTAGACCCCCGGCCTCTATTGACCTTGTGCCCAGCGCCTGTTCTCGTGCTGCCATGATGAGTGCCTCTGTGCTGTCCTTCACACCAGCCTTCTCTAGCCACTAGATTTCTGGATAACAGCCACTTCTTCTATCTGTCGGTGGTACATGCCGGACAGGAGCAGCTCATCACTTGGGGCCAACTTCCTGGATCTTAGCCGTTACATCCTGGATAGCGGCTCCCTCCGTCCACACTATGACATCACTCTGACTTTTTTTTAATGATGGTCCAATACTTTTTTTAATGGGCAGAGCAGTAGGGATGATTTAATGATTTCAGCCACAGCTTAGTGTATCCATCATGTCCCCCTGTGACACGCTGGTCAGCAGCAGCAGCAGCAGGTGGTACAATGTGGCTGAAGTGTAAGTGACTTTCAGAATGCAGGATAGCCTGTCAGCCAGAGGCCCTTAGGGGAACAGCTTCACAACATGTCTGGTTGCAGAATGGCCTTTACACACCGCCTTTCTTCCCGTCTCTTCCCCCATGTGTGTGTGTGTGTGTGTGTGTGTGTGTGTGTGTGTGTGTGTGGTAAAGCGAGAGAGGGAGAGGGTGTTAGTGCGTGGGTGTAAATCTCTGTCCGGCAGCACGTTGGGATGGGTGTTTGGGGACTGGTTGGAAAGCGGGCTCACAGGAGCTCAGATTGATGAAGTGATGGTGATGGATGGAGGTAATAAAGGCCTGGATGTCCTGTCTGTTGCCGGTGATGAGGCCGGTATGAATCACCCGTCTGGCTGCCGAACATGACGCTGCTCAATCCCCAGGCCTCCCCCTGCCGCCCCGCACCGTCCCTCCATCCCTTTATCTCTCCGCCTGTTGACTTACTGAACGTCGTAAGTCGTCCGAAACGGAGCGAAGCATAAACATCCAACGGCGTGCCATTACTGTACAGATCCGCACTGATGCATACACGCCGAGAGATATTATGAAGCTGTTTAGCCCGTCTCTGAAATCAAAAATCAGCCCCGCGCACAGTTCAAAGCGTCGCACGCTGTTCATTAAATCTGTGTCCAAACATCACTTGTTGAGTGATTGCAAGGCATGCGAAAGAGAGAGGGGAAAAAATCCAATCAACTCAGTCAGCCACTCCTCATGAATAGGGCCATTTGAATAAAGAAGCGCATCTGAAATTGCAGTGTTTGTGTCAACATAACAAGTTAATGATCTCAGATGATAATTGGTAGTTGGATGCCGGGGCGCCTGCGTTGTGGCCCACGAGGTTCAGTGGCAGGGACCTCCTGTGATAAAAGAAGCAGCATGAGGGCTTTTAAAGTGGCACAATGCTGTAGGCAACGCAATTCATCACGGCGCCATGAATATTCATCCGGCTCTCCGTTTCCTCCGGGGCCTGGTGAAAACACGTCTGTATTAAGTCTCTGCGGTTGGAAGACACCTGAACCTTGCTGGCCTCTCATTACCCGCAATACGCTCTCGCTGCCCCGCACTCCTGCCTGCCAGGGAGAAAAGGCCATGTTTCATTAAAATAAAGAGGAAATTCTCTCGCTCTGTGCACTAACAAGGCAGAGGTCAGACAGTCAGATGATTGTGAATCCCCCCCCCCCTCTCCCCTTGTTCACGGGGGTGAGGAGCCGTGATTGTGATTGAGCTCGTTTCACAACGCGTGCACGGGCCGAGCAGGGAGATGGGTTTCCCCAGCCTGGGTCATGTGGTTTCTGCATGGAGCCGGTCCGAGGCTTGTTGTTAGCAATTTAGGGACATTTGCTGTGTCTTTTTCCTCCCCCGCCCTTCTGCTTGACAGGAGCCCAGGATGGTTGGCTATCTTTTCAGCGCTTTATCAGACCTGCAGGCTTCTCGGTGCTGTCCCCAGATTACAGTTAAGGGATGGGGCGCTTGACTGACAGGCCTTGGCCTTGGCGGTCCCTGGGGGGGGGGGGGGGGGGGGGATTTCTGATGGCTGCACTCACTCGTACTTCTCTTACAATTTTTCTCCAGGCTGGTTTCAGACTGTCAGGCTGAGAGAAAGCTCTCTCTGCATAATTCATTAGATCTCGTCTCTTTTTCACTCTCGGCTGCTATGTGGCAGCCACTGTAGCCCCCATTGTTTAAGAAGAAAGAGTAATAGAGCTTGTCACAATATGTTAGCATACGATATTGTTCCCGGCAACAGATTGGAAACATCGGAACTCCCTTTGAAACAGGCTACTCTGCATCTCCATCATCAAAGAAACAGCATACTCAGATGGCTTTTAAACAAGCATTGACACCTGCCACGTTTAATTTATAATTGGCCAACAGCCTTAAAAAAATGATTTATTAATGAGCATCATGACTACGGTGTCAACAACTTTGGCCAGTAAACCAAACCAGTATACAGTGATGCAGGTTAGCGTCTCCAACGAGAGTTGTTTTGCAGCCAATTATCTCAGCATTGCCTGCGTGTGACACATACACAGGCATGTCCTTTTGAAGCGTGTACACTGTCTCTGGTCGTGATCTAGATGGCATTCATTTCTCAGAAATATGCAAGGGAAAATATCTCATATTTGATGCTACATGACATCCCCTTTCAGAGAATATGATTAAACAAGCACATCCTCCACCACACAATCCTGCACGCTGAAGCCGGAGCACATCTTCTGTCACGGGAGCCGTCGAGAAGGAGTCTTGTTGACTGCTGAAATGCCCGGTCTTTATATCATTTTAGGTATTTTGTCTCCGTGTTGGTATGATTTTTGTTATAAGCACACAACAAAATGCAGACCGCCCACAAGTCAAGCTCACAATAGGAGAAACTTATCACCTAATTAAAGAAATATGCAAGTATAAAAGTATTAAAAATATCACCTGATGAGGGAGAACAAATACAGATTGTTGCAGACCCATTATAGAACTTTAATGGACATTTCCAGCATTACACAATGCTTAAGCTTTCTGTACATCATTTTGGAAAGCTCTTTTATCATCATCTTACCTGCTGCCGGTTTAAGACCGTCCTTTCACTGTTGCTGAAAACAAACTGACTGAATAGCACAAGTCATTCCCAGTAGAGGTGAATTTACACGCTTTGTTTGATGGAACACGAAGCCAGCGGTGGAATGAGAGGAAAATACAGAAATTGGACCAAAAATGCCCTCAGAAAAAAAGTCTGCATGTTTGTTAACATGCAGAAAATAGAAGCTGGAATTTGCACTTTAATACAAAAGCGAAGAGAACTTCTTTCAGGTTTGTGGATGTTAGTATTTGAATGCAACTTTGCAAATCACTCTCTTCTCATTCAAACTTGGTTAACATTGACCTGAAACAATCCAACAATCGACCTTAACTAAATATCTAAGAGAAAAATCCTGCTAATAGATATTGAATGTAAACAAACCTTTAACAGTTCCTCATGATGAACCTTCGCTGCGAGTACCCATTCATCTGACGGCACAAGGTGTTTGAACATAATGTTAAAGTGGCACGATTTCTGAGAGGAAACCAACACAAATATTCACTTAATGCCAGGGGTTATTTTAGAAACCACCAGCTAATGGGCTCTTAATATGAACGTTTCATTTAGTGTCTGACGAGTGGTCTAGACTGGTTCTGATATTTTATTTAAAAAAAAAACATTACATAGCCGATTACCTCCCATGATGCAACAGCATTGACACACTGCAAAACCAGTCATATTCAACACGTGTATAGGCCTACATGTGAAATAAAAGTTACGTTTTGTTCATTTTGAAAACACAATTCCCTGGAAAATATAATCAACTTGACAGAGCATGAAATTATTTATTGATTTTGTGTGACTGCCAATATATTTTAAACAACAGAGTCATGGAATACTTATACCTATCTATTTTTCCCTCTCAAATCTGCATGTTCAGTCCTGGTCTATTTTAGAAAATATACATGACTTGTAAAAGCTAAATGTAGGCTCATTCTGTGAGCAGCTCCCATCCTTCTTAGAAGAAAGGGTCAAACCTGCAAAATGAGTGAACAGTGCCCCCTGCTGTGCAAACATGACAAAAAGGTAGAAACGATGACATTTTAAACTCCTTCAAAATGTTATAGCGTTGTAATTCTGCACATTACTGTCAATATAATTATTGACAATCAAAAGACAATTTTAGAAAGAAAGAAAGACAGACAAAAGTTAAGTTCCTCTTTACTTTGTTCTTTATTACACATTAAATAGGAGTGGTGAGATTCATGGCAAAAAATAGACTCATTTGAGATCAGATCACCACTCTACACTGCCCACAACAGGTGTGTTGTAAAGTGGTCATTCATTCGCTTCCCTAGACCTGGACCCAGTCACACTCTAATCACATACACAGAGTGGAGCGAAACTCCATTAAAGCAACATTCATTTAGACACACCAACAAAAATGAAGCACAATTTACAAAATATGCACCTTTCAGTATCACAACTATACAAAGGTTGTTAAAATATGATCCAGGTATAAATGATACATTTCAGAAATCAGCTGTTGGCACGCAATAAAAGGAAGAGGAACATTTCAGTAAAACTACTTTTGAAACAGTATTGTTAACAAGAGGGTTCCATAATTAAAATTGCATTAACAGTTATTATCTACTTAATGGAGAGAAGAAGGGGGAAAAAAGAAAGAGGTAATAATAAACTGGGTCAAAATTCATTAATCCTGAAAGCAAACTGTATCATGTCTTGTTTCAATAACATTGCTCTCTGAGAACAGCACTGTGTGAATTTCTGGAGCACAAACACGGGACAAAGTAAATGTCTGGGCTCATTCTATTAAATGTAGCACCCAATGCAAGCATAAAAGGCAAAAAAATCCCCAGGGGAATAGCTTGGAATTAACGGGTTGACCTAGGAAAGAAACTAGGACTTTTTATATATATATATAAATTCAGACAGTTTTCTCTAAAAACCAATTTTATGGCAATTATTGCCTCATTTACAAACATCAGTTCCAGTTACACGACCATGACAAACAAGCTTTGTGAGAGAAAATGACAAATTACTTTGTTGGACAATCATTTCTGTTGAAAGGCAGCCCACCAAGCAATTTCAACACTTAAAAAAAAAAAAATGGAATCCAAATACTCTTTCAAAAGCTCTGCAAAAAAAAGAAAGTAAGAATTTGAAAATCCATTCGGACAACATTTTGAAAAACCTCTGTGACACCACACCAAGAGAAGTATTCCTGAAAGCTGATTAAAAGATCCATTCTGCTTTCTAGCCAGTCACAAGTGAACAGCGTAGGGAAATGTGTAAGGCAGGACACCTTTATGGCCAGCTACTGGAGAATCATGAATCACCGAAAACCGATAAAAGGCTCCTCATTCTGTTCAAATATGACACCTCAATCAGGAGGAAGCCAACAGGATAACTAACCGTTTTGTAACAAATAGCAATGAAATGATTAGTTTCAGGATAAATTAAAAAAAAAAACTATTCTGCAGTTGAGCCTTTGAGTAATGCAAAGCAGGAAATCTATGACCAGAAAGGTCAAACAAGCTGCTCAACATCAGCTTGTCGTGTGGCGTGAATCCCTGCAACATAAAATGACTCTGGCAACACAAAACCTGGCTGCTAGTCCCATTTTATCATCCCAAAGGGGGTACAAAAAAAATCTGGATCTCCGACTATGCCATTAATCAAGTTTAAATGGCTGATTTCTCACAAAAGCAAGTAATGATTACTTTATATAAACCTGAAAACAAGACTGTATGACGTCCACTCGGGGTCAGAGCTCTATTAAAACGCATCAACCAAAGGCAGTTTGCAATACCAATGTCATCTCAAGACACATTGCATGCAAAAAAAGAAAAAGAAAAAGAAAATACATGTCATGTAGGAAAATCACTCCCCACGCAGTACAAAGCATTGACAACTTGCAAATTAATTAATAGCTAATTAGGGTGTTAAAACATTCGGAGTAGGAGTTTGCATGCATACTTATATCAGTGACATAACTAAGTCATACCTAGAGAGGAGGGGATTACACAGTGGCTGGGGCATTTGGATCTCATCTGGCTGAATGTTGGTCCTTTCTTCATATCTGTTTGGACTACGAGAATCGGGGTGAAAATTAATTCTTTGGCATCCCAAAACTTAAAAGGGCATTCCAGAACGTTTGCAGGTCATGACCATTTAAGTAGAAAGGTGGGCAGACTTTAAGTCGCTGAAGAATAATTTGTCAGACGGGAGTTGCGACGCAATTAGGTCACAGCTCTGCAAGGTGTATAAAAATTATCCAAATCATTCTAGAAAATCAAACACGTTGTTGGACCAACACATGTGGGCAACTGGCACTAAACTGAAAATAAAGCTTACTGGTGTCCAAGTAGCAAATAACAGAAAAGAAAGGCAGAAAGGGAGGGGGGGGGGGGTCAGGTTTAGTATTCAGTAAGGTGGGTATTGACAAAAAGGCTAATAATTTAGTATAATGTACAAAATGTATTACTTTAACTGTTCAACATAGTTCTTTTTTTAGTCTGTCTTGAAAAGGGGTGATAATTCACATAAGTGTACACTTTGGCTTGGACTTCTTTTTCTTCTTTTTGCCCTCCTTGCTCATCTTCTCCTTATGCTTCCGGATTTCTCGCACTAATGTATAAAAGGCATCATCAACGCCCTGGAAAAAAATAATAAAAAGAAAAGCATTATAAAAGTGTCAGATCATAATCTTTTATACCAGAATACCAAACGATCGGCAGCATAAAAAATGTTATACAGCCTGAAAATATTAAAGAAGGATTTACAATGCTCTTTGATTCAGAGCTGACGTGAAGGCTGCTGAATTTAAAGGGAATTTACTATTTCTCTAGTCAAGAATAATTGGTGGGACAGATAAAACTCCAGTCAAAACACTCCCATCTTTGATATAAAAATGATGTGTCGCCTTGACTCGTTGCAATGCCAAGTATTTTTCCAAACATTGTTGTATCTATGACTGTTCAATTGGATGTTTTTTAATTCCAAATGAGAAATTATACTTAAATTTCAGATTTTTTTTTTTTTTATATTCATCCATTTTACATCAGTTTAAACTACATTTCTAACAAGTGTACATCGGTGTGGCAGACATTCAGGCTCTGTGAGACAAAGCTGAATAAAGTAAAGATCAAACACATCAGTAACATCATGAATTTCAGAGTAAACGTCAGCGTTCACCCCGACAGTAGCTGCAGTTACATGAGCCGATTTCTTTCCCTCTAACAACAAATGAATCCAAATGTTCAACTCCCACAGCATGTTTAAATGACTGCTTCATAAAAACAGCAGAACAAGTTGTTCTGTTTACATTTCAATAGTCCTGTGTGCGGTCCGCCAACACAAGCAAACCGTTAAAAAAAAAAAAAAAAAAGATGAACCCGCATTGAGCTGCTGGCACTCATACAGGTTTACTGCTGTGGGTTGGTGCTGAAGCAAGACGAATTTTGTAAAAATATACTAACAGTTATTTAACAGAAGGCGAACCTTCTGTTTATCTCCCTTAAACTAATAAATATAAAAGAAATAGTTCCCCTGGGAAAGATGCAACACTCAGAATCTCATAAGCAACAAATAAAAAGAGAGTGGCACGACTTCCGCAGGTGAACAACTTTGATTTAAGTCGAGCCAATATATTCTGACGGAGGTGTTAAAATGAGGCTTTTATATTCTTGCTCGGCTCTTATTCGGATTAGTGAATAAATGGGCTCCATGTAAATGCAGCTAGTGTCTGTTGATGCCAAACTGAGGCAAGTGTGTGACAGTTTGTTTAGTGCAATAAACGTGATGATGTGACTCTGCAAGGAGCTGCAGAGCAAAGAGTCACGTGACAAAGACAGCAGGAAAGGAAAGAAGAAAGACTTATTGATTTATATGATTGCAAAAAGCTCACCCATTAACACACACAATTTTTGTTCACAACACATTTGCCCATTTTTGGAGCAAAACCCTCCTTGGAAACATCAGCACATGATTTGGTCCCAGATTCACTATAATCTCCTTTAATCACACATGTTGGCTCACCAGCTCAAACCCCTTTCTTCATGCTGATTTCTGCAGGGACAGTTTCACACTGGTAGTATAGTCCGAATTCAGGGACAATTCGCCTGGAAATTTGATCATATGAACACCTTTTCTGAACATTAGTGCAGACCAAGTCAATCTCAGGAGGGGTAGTCTGATTGGCTCTAGGCCAACAGTTTAAAAAACTGCATTTCAGGGGTATAAAATACTCTATGAGCAGTGGATGCCATGTTAGCATTTTTCCTCCATTAGGAGTTTTGTTTCTTTTTCATTTTCAGATGGTTATATTACTTCAATCATGCTCACTGCCTGCTTGCACATCAGTCTCCATTTTCTTGCGTACATCTAAATGCTTGCCGTCATCATTTCCTTACGGAAAATCTAGGGTGCACCTTGATGAGGAAAGAATTACGCAACGTACCCCTTGCGTCGGCACAAAAGTAGAAAGTGTGAAAGCAGACCAGCATGGTTAGCGGAAGGGGGGGGGGGGGGGGGGGGGGCAGTCGAACTCACATTCAGACTCGACTAAACAAACCCAGTATGAAAACAGCCTTACACAATAATCAGCCATGATACACAGAAGCACTGGAAAGGGAAGAAATCATCAGTTGTTTCAGCCTCCTGTTAGAGCTCCACCACAGCCCCAGTAGAAACCAGCAGGTTAGCTTTGAGAACCATGAAGAACCAGCTCTCATTGTGCGTCCTCGCCAATTGCCTTCTCCACAATACCCACCAAAACACACACACACACACTCACACACATACATAGAGCTGGTGGGCGCACGGCTGCATTCACTTACCCCTTTCACATCACAACACACTTTTTAAGCTTGACACAGCGCGGAGTCTTTTCTTCCTTGCTGAGTTTATTGAGCCGGTACAGCCTGATCTCCCGTACCAGAGTGTAAAAGGCATCTTCCACTCTCTGCAGTATGAGACACAACTTCCCTCAATGTTGAGGAAGACAGGAGGACATACCGTATTGGTGCATGTGTTACAGCTTGCAGGTACAAAAAGGAGGAGCGAAGCAGACCAATGTTTTCAGGTGGGTTTACCTACAATACCTGGCCTGTCTCATAAACTGATACTCCACCCAAACTCTTTCTTGTAAAGAGCCATCACTCACCTGTTGTGTGCTTGTTCTCCATTCCTTCCTCCCAATGAAGAGTGGCTAGATAGAACTCCAATGGTTTTTGTGACAGAAACGTTTCCTGCTCAGTATCTTCCCTCACTTTGCCAAAAAGCAGCTAACATTTTGTCTGTGCCCTCTTTGAAGATCTTAGTGCATTCAGTTGTATTTTGGCAAAATGATAATTGTTTGGAACATACTCGGCACATGCACGGACAGTGAAGAGGTAGGTTATGGTGCAGTGGTTTCAGAAGTTTTCTTTTTGTTTAAAATTTAAATCCTGAAAGTTTAAAATCGTAGGAATCCATTCAAAGTGAACTCAAAAACAAACTTTTCTAAAAAACAGCCACCTTTTAAGCCTCCAGTGGGTGAGTGACACTGAAAAGATTAGGGTGGAGTATCACTTTAACTCTCTGGCCTAATAAAAAGGGAGAAGTGCATGCATTAGGAGCGGATTTTGATTTAGCATTTTATTGTAAGCGGGAGATTTCCCAGAGACGTGAGATGAAATCACTTAGATTTGGCAAACACTGGACGGCGTTGAATGCAAGAGACATTTGCTGGTCCAACAAGCAGCAACACCGTGGGGATAGTGAATTATTGGTACACTCTTTAGGGATAGGTGAACAGATATGTAAGAAATTAATCATTGTGTCATTTCCCCCACACCAGAAGGAGCCATGATTCACCCCAGGTCAGAGAGACCAGGAAAGGAGACGTTTACAGAGCACTGTGTCAGCCAGTCAGCCACCTGAGGCCATGCTCACAACACACACCATTTTATGGGACTACGCCATGGCAAATCTTCCAACAACACCCAGTCACAGTAAGCAGAATCATAAGCCCCCCCCCTGTTAATTACTGACAGTTTGTCCTTTCATGCAGACTCCTTAACACACATTTACTGATTATTTATAAGGCAGGATCCTCCGCAGATGGCCCCACTTATGATATAATTTCATATATCCACGACAAAGTAGCATGCAATGATTACATTATCACCCATCAATTTTAAAACATTTAATTAACCAAAGAGGATTTAACAATGTGCAGCGCAGTGCCTGAGACATTTCCAAGCAACATTGTCAAAAAGGACCATTAGATGTGAAACAAATCAGCAGCACCACATGGCTCAAAACTTTTAACTTTTCGTGTTAACCAAGTGCCAAGATTATCAAGCCTTTGCCAGGACACTCGTCAGAATGACTATTGGCTTAATCTCTCCGGAACAATACAATTTGATTTCACAGTGGAATTTACAGGACTGCTGTGTCTATCAAGCCAATACCCCTGAGACCACATGCAGCTTCTCAGCATTCAGCATGCTCTACAGACCTGCAGTGGAATTCTCCAGCGGTTCAGTGACGGACTGAAAAGTTAAAACTTTTTGAGTCGTGAGGGCGTGGCCATCTCTGGCTGGACTCTCACCTGTCTGGTTTTGGCTGAGGTCTCGATAAAGGGAATGCCGTAGCTGCGTGCTAAGTCCTGAGCCTGCTTGGTGTCCACTGTCCGGGACGGGAGATCACACTTGTTCCCCACCAACACCATGGGGACGTCCTCAGAGTCCTTCACCCGCTTGATCTGTTCTCTGGACATTGAAAGGCACAGAAATGTCATTTGATTTTACTCCAACTGCTTTTTAAAGATTATAAGTAGAATACGTTCATAATCAGCGTAAGAATGCTGCAAACTATTGGGACATTTAAAAATGTCGTGAGAAAATGCATTACATAAATTATTTGGCGACAGATTTGGGTGAAACTTATTAATTTAATCATAAGAACTGTGTCTACAATATAAAAATATATTTTTGCCAAAGGAAATTATATGGAGATGCAATAAATGATGATATTTAATTATTACTCAGTTCTACACCACTAAGATGCCACAAAATATTATATTAACTGGTTAAGACACCACCTTTGAAGGGTCCAAAGCCTGCTAAACTTTAGTCTCTTAGCTCACCTATAGTGGTGAATGTCCTCGAAGGACTTGGTATTGTTGATGGCAAAGACACAGAGGAAGCCCTCCCCTGTCCTCATGTACTGATCCCTCATGGCGCTGTACTCCTCTTGACCTGCAGTGTCCAGGATGTCCAGCAGACACGTCTCTCCATCGATCACTACCTGCTTTCTGTAGGAGTCCTGGAAGAGGAAGAGGTCAGAGAGCGATCAGTGTTCAAATATCAGCTTAATAAAAAAGAACAGCATATGGTGCATGATTTTCCATGATTCAACACTTTTGCTGTGAAGGCTATTTAATATCATACATAATAAAAAGCAAACTTTTTGTCCACCATGGTGAAGAGTAGTAAAATCTAAAAATATATTATATAGGTATGTGGTTTGATTAAGTATGGGATATGGAAATTTCACATCATTATTCTGGACAAAATCATTGCAATTATTGTTTTTTTTCTGTAGCCTTTGTTCATTATTTTTCTACAAAACTAGTTTGCATTGCATCACAGATTGAACACATCTATATTGGTGAACATCATAAAGGACAAATAAAACAAATGTACACATAAAATCCTACAAATAGCAACACTGTGGGAGTCTTTCTGATCATTCCTGGAGGCCTTGCGTTCTGCAATAAAATCCTATATCGTCCCATCCCCAAGTATGATCATTTTATTATTAATTCAAAACTGACATTGTTCCATCACGACATTATACTGATGGTTTTGCTGAAGGACGCCACATTGAAATTCTGCCCTACTCTCGCTGTAGTGGGTCACTCCATTTTCAAGCAGGCCTCAAGCCCTAATTGTCACCGCGACGAAGCCCTCTTGCCTTTCATCACACTGATGGCCACACTCGGGCTGATGCAACACGAGTAATTATCGTCTGATCCTAGTAGCAGATTTTGTTTCAGATGTTATCTTATTAGTATTCAAATAATCTATAGTGGGGCTCTAACCTGCAACAGCTCATCAATAATGGATTAAAAACATAATGAGACTGTGTTTACGCGGCATAGGTTGGTCCTGAGATAGCAAGCAGGCAGACATGCATGGAAAATAATTTTAAAAACCTGTTTGATGTCTTTTAGGACTAGAAGAACCTGTTTTTTTTAAGGGGGTATTTCTGCCCACATACACACAAACCCATGGACAGTCATGAACTTGAGCGCACACACGTTAACATACATGTGCAAGCATGCACAGACATGGTATCTTTACCTCAATTGTGGGGTCATATTCATCCACGAAGTGATTCTGGATGAGTTGAATAGTAAGTGCGCTCTTGCCAACGCCACCAGCTCCCACCACTACCAGTTTATATTCTGTCATGATTCACCTGCAAGAGAAAAACAAAGCACATTACACTCAGATATTTCTACAGACAAGTCATCTGGCACGGCATCACCTGAAAGCCTTAAAAAGGGAGATGTTTGTGCATTTCCCAGATGCGTCAACCTGTTTTCACTAAAGATGTTATATTCGGTTGTGGGTGGTTTAAACTCTTGAGTACTTAATTGTTGCTTAAAACTATTTTGTCAATTAACTGCATTTGCTGCTCTTCATTTCTGCCGGCTCACTGAGAAAGCTGCATCCTGAGGAGTGGCAGACCTTTTATATATCAACTTCCAGTGAGTAACTCAAACTGCAGTGTTCAAAAAAAAAAAAAACTCACTAATTATTTCTATAACACTGTTGAATCACTGGAAAATAGATTTCATACTATCATCACCTGCCAAATGAGGGAGTATAAACACTGAATGACGGATACTGAATTCAGGAAAATGAAATCCGATGTTAACAAACCCCTATTTAAACAAGAATTTAATTAAACTACGACAAAAAAAAAAACAGGCACAGGAGAAGAAGAAGAAGAAAAAAAAGATAGTTATGAAATCGCTGTGCATGCAATCAAATGTCTGAATCCAGAAATACAGGGGGATTTTCCGATTAAAGCAGCCACACAGCAGAAGCTAACCCTGGGCAGAAATCATTGACATTACATTAAGGCTCCAAAATTGACACGCAACCCGAGAGGCTCTGTGCTGTCCGACTGCTTTGTGGAGCAGCGCCCATCAATAGTTGCAGCTGGCCTTTTCAGAAGTTACAGTACATTCTGCTCACAGCTCTGCACAGCCTGCAGTCAGGGAGGAGTTCCACTGAATATCATCGCCTTTACAAGACAAACAAAACAGGAGAATGTGGTTCGATAGGTATTTGGCTGACAAAGGGTACACTACTTTACTACACTTAAAATAAACCCGCTGTGTGTCACATATTACGCCTCAACTTACACATGTTACAGTGAGGCTGCTCTGTCCATTAGGTAACCATGTTATCTGTACATGATCAGATAAGACTACTGACAATGTCATGGACCAATTCAGCAACACTTTTGCACCACATGTTTGTCATGCCTGTAAACATACTATCATTTTTCATTTCATTATTAGGGCAAAAGGAAAGTACAATACACGGGGAGTTAACATAAAGTCAAACAATACCATAACCATAAAGTCAACTCAGTTTTTCCTCACCCTCATTTGTGCTGTGCAGTGTTAAAAACATATTCATGGGGTTTGTTGACTCTCTGGTAAAGTTATGACGCTGTAGGAATTAAATGCCTGTCGTGGTCGTTGTTTGCCTCATGTTAACACCACCTCGATGGCACTGCACATACCCTTTTATTTACTGCATAATCGAGAAGAACTGCATGTTTCCAAAACAATATCAAACCAGGAGACTTTAAAAATCCAGAGAGGACTAATGGGAGAAACTGGCCACCGATTAGCAGCAATGAATTCATAGTTGACTACTTTGTGAGGCGAATGAGCGTTAAAACAGTCCTTTCAATGCCCTGTGTTGAAGTGGGCGACAAACACCAACAACAGGCTTAAAAGTCGAAAGGAATTTTATTTAAATCCACAGGTCTGTGCCCGCAGGGTTGCCAGATTGCTGTGTGTGAAAACCCCTTTTAGTGCTGCGTTTAAATAACAGGCTGTTAGCTACATTAGCATTGGAGATCGCCCCCACTGGCTCCAAAAGCAGGCTAACTAGCCCCCTACAAGCTAACCTCATGTGATTTACAAGGAGTAATTCATTAATGCAGCATAGCCTGCACCGTGTACAAACTCGGTGCCATTCATTCAACGTAGGGAAGGTGCTGATTTTGAAGCCGCCATTGACAGGCTAGCCGAAAGGTCTGCATTGCAGGGCCGAACGTTAGGTTAACAATTGGGCGTAGTTTGACTACCAGCGAAATTATTTTTCTCCCCTTCCCCACGTTAATGGTCATGTTCAGCGTCTCCACCGCGGACAAGCTGACGTATCTTCTATTTGAAGTGGGTGAAATGCTGTACCGAGTAAAAGCGACGCACTGTATTAAACGCATCCATTTGTTTTACCTTTTAGCGAGTGGAGTTCCGCGTCCGAAGTAGCGACCAAAGAAGTCAAGCTGATAATCCTCCCGTTTCACACGATCTCTGCATTTCCTATTTCACGGCGAAACGCCCGCATTTAAGTTTAGTCTCCCTCGTATGCGGTAAACGTGCGAGAGAATGGCGAAAAAGTGGGCGAATTAATCGATTGAACTTTCCATTAGATTCCAGCGTCCGGCCTAGCTGCTCAGGTTTGGCCTCCTTTAGCGAATATGGGCGGATACCGCGGCGCTCTTTACCCAGAAAGCATAGCTGGAGCTTTTCAACCGGTTTGGTGCTTTTATCGCTCCACTTATGTGTCGCAACGTTTTTCAAACAATATGCAACACAATGCGGGGGTTTTATAATCCAAGATAAAAATGTGGATTTTAAATAACCCGATTGCCTCTGTTACTAATGCTCCAAGCTGTGTGCAAATGTTACTTTTTTTAATTATTATTTTTTAAATTAAATATAATTGGAAGCCAAGAGAGAATGAGTCGCGGTTATGCTTTTAATGATGCCCAAAACAATATTGTATGTATATTGGGTCACATGGTGTCCGTTTCAGGACGTCTCCTTTCAGTACCGTGATGCCTTGCTGCTCCCTGCTGCAGAGTCAACAAAGCCTAGGGGGCGACTCCACTATATATAGGCTCTAAATATAACCGGATTGTGCTGGAAGAACGTCATTCCCAGGCAAGGAAATGATTTGGCAATCCCTTGTCAGTTTTCCAAAGTGTTCACTCGGCTGACTGCTGCGCAGTTTATGCGCATATGGCCTAATAAACAGCGAGCGAGTTTTTAAAAAAAAAGCACAGACCCAAAACAACAAAAACACACTGAAAGTCCCAAAGAGGGAAAAGCATAAAATAATATAACACTTGACTAATAATAAACTAATAGTAGATGCGTAGTTATTTCACTACGAGGGTCCATTTGTGGGAATGTCTCTTTAAAAAAAAGCATGCACAGAAAAACACGATTAATGTTAGACACAATATAATCGAGAATACAGAAAATAGGTCTACAAAATATATATTATAAATAATAAAAGAATATAAAATAAAAAATAAAAAAAAAAGTTCGCATGCTTTTACGTCACACAGCAGACACACTAGAGGTCACTAGTGATTTCTTGTCTGGCAATTCTCCAAGCTACACAGTCTCTACTGAGAGCACAACTATGTTTGAGGTTTTAAAAAGAAGGGTAGGTCAGATTTAATTAGAAAACTATGCTATAATAATAATAAAAAATATGCCACATCATTTAGTTTGGAGCTATAACGCCTATTGTGTGCAGACAAGAATGATTGTTGCACCATTTCCGAGACAGAAATGTGACATTCTCATTTTGCAAGAAAGCACCAGCTTCTTTCATCTACATCTCAAATAGATGGACTGTGCATTTGTCCCATTGCATTTAGTTGTAGTTACATGCAACTACAACCAAATAAATAAATAAATATAGAAGAGAAGCAGGATGCAACAGTACGGGAAACAGAATGTACCATAAATGAAAGAAAGGTCACACACTTGAATGATAATTAATTCCTATTTCTAACAACCATATTACATTGTCATCAATAATTCAATGCCTAATTGTGGACATTTGTATTTATAATTAATTAATTAGTTAATTAGTAGTTTGCGAATGTGAAATTAGTATAAAGACATGACTTGAAAAACAGAAAAAAAATCTTCCAGTGCTCAATTTATACATTAAGCACAGAATCGCCTACCTGCCTTTGAAGAAAAGCACTTGTATAAAACAACCAACCAGAGTATTTGACACAATTTCCGACAATACATGAAAACTATTTTTTTTTCTTTCTTTTTTTACAGCAGACACTTTGACATCTCATTTAGCAGGAAAAGCACAGGTGTGCCGGATGATGATGGCATTTAATTTTAGGCACAGTGACTCACAGGAATGGCTTACTGGATCCAGAGCCGTCATTAACGTTGTGATTTCCTGCTGGTTACAATGAAATGGCGGCATTATTTTGTGTTTCTTATGATTGTTTTCCCCCCCACTTCTATAAAATACCCTTCAGCAAATTGAAGGTCATATTTGCACCGTTAGAAGAGACTTCACTTTCAGATAATAAAACTGTAATCCCGAAGTGTGGGCTTAGTCTTTAACCAGGCTTGATGACTAAAGAGCACTTAAACCTGCTGATTACACCACTTGTAAACTGACCACAAAGCTGATAAAAAAAAAGAGAAATTCAGAGACTAGACACTTCCAGATGACATTTTATCACAAGAGGAAAATCTATTCTGTCACAAGAGGGCAGTAAGTCTCCACTGATGCATGTTCCCATTGTCAAAGGTCCATCAGCTGCTCCAGTTGGATACTGTGATTTTTATTTCAGATGTATGTGCAACTCTGTGTCATTTGGTATAGTTTTCTTTTTTCTTTTAGAAGAGCACATATAAGACGTAAGTCTGTAGTTCTTTTGAATGAATTCAACCCACAACTTTCTATGTGAAAACAGATAATGAACCACTAAATCTGTGGAAACTCTTATGTTAGAGCTCCTTTTCCTGATGCACAAAAGTTTCAGAGTACATAAAGAAAGCACTCAAGTAGCTAAACTACACATTTCTTTTTTAAATCTATCAAATTCATGACGTTTAAGACATTTTGATGACAGGATTGCCTGCTTTGCTGCCGATGATCATTTGGCACGGCAGTAGGAGGAAACATGGAAGAGTCCCCCCTACCCCTCCATCCCCCAAACCCTCCTCCCCCCCTTCAGAGTGTATTGCAGCTTTAAACAGTCCACAATGCCTTGCGGTGTCCCAGTTCCAATGCGATGTATTTACCAGCAGGAGTAATGAAACGGGCAGAGGGAGATTTTCCGCAGTTTATTGGTGAGACCACAAAAGACTCGCTCACACAGCAGACAGATAGAAACTTTTAGGACGTGCGACCAGAGCGTCAAATATCTGCGTTCAAAGCGTTTGTAGCCTTTTGTACAGTGTTTTTTGGGGGGTTGTTGTTGTTGTTGTTTTTTTGCCCAGTAGCCAAATGATACTTTGTCGCAGTTCGTTGGAAGTGATTGACCGGGCAGCGCCGAAGGAGGACACATTTAGCGGAATTGACGCCTTCTACCTGTGTTTTCTTGCGCCTAAACTTCTCCTCGGACAGAGTTGAATCCTATTTGCGCCGCGAAGGTAAGACCATTACGAAGACCTAATAATAGCGGAATGTGTGCCGCAGCCGAGTCCGCTGTAGTTGCGAGGCGGAGGATAACGGAAACACTTCTGTAGTAGAATAGTTCGGCTGTACTCTCCGAGCCCCACTACGGCCCATTATCGCCATTCCTATAGCCGTCGTCCCGGTGGGAACCGACGCCGAGGTGCAAAGATGCTAATGTGTTACTGTCTTTATGGGTGTAAAATACAGAGATAGCAAGCGAGTGCTGCTTCTGATTGTGTCTTTATCCGTTAGTATGACGAATGAGAGGAGTTAAACGCAATTCTAGACGTCATGTGGGCGATTCCTGCTTTATTATCTTGTAGTAGGCCTGTCCTCTCAGCAGATGTTTCTATAGAAAATTCACTTGGAAATGTTGCTTTCTCCTCCTCACAGTGTTGTCTCTCACCAGGTTGAGCATCTTCTGTGGATTAAAAAGCTTAACCCATCACTAATCATGACATAATCTAGGTATAACATCACCTGAAGTGCTGAAGCCTGCTTACAAATCAGGTGTAGCAGAATCAACCTGTGGAGTTTGTTGCACTCAGCCACGGTTTTTGTGTCTCACTTTGTCCTCTTTAAGAGGTCTAAGAATAGAGTCGTGTAAATCCTAAAAGCCCCCCCTCACCGTGAAGACCAAAGAGTCACCTCCAGTGGAAAAATCAAGAAGTTTCAGCTGCTGCCGTGGAGCCCTTTCAGTCCTATAAATGCTTACGTGCAGGGAGTGTGATCCAGCACCAGATGATGTTTTTTGCAAAACCACCGTAACATGTAAAAGCTTGGCTGGAGGCCTCTGGATGCCCCCGGTGCGGGAGCCCTGCTTGCCTGCCCTGCTGGCTCCTCAAAGCTGGCTGGTGAGCGGTGGATATGGCAAGGGAACAAAGGCGGCGTTATTGCTGGCTGAACGTGCTGTCCAGATGTTGGAGATTTTGCCAGCACTGACCTCCCAAACTGGGGGGGGGGGGGGGGGGGCTGCTCCAGCACCTAATAGTTTAATATCAGCCAGGCAGACGGGAGAAAGAGGGAGGCTTGCTCCAGGGCAGGGGCCACTGTAGAGCTCTCAGGAGCTGCTTGTAGCGTGACTGTGGCGTAATCCCAAACACCAGGATCTTCAGATTGGAGCTAGAGCGAACATTTGGATTTAGAACTCTAATTCAGAAGAAGTGCCCGGCAGTGCCTCCCTCTTTTTGTATATTTTTTGGGGGGGTTACTTGAACCTTTTGCATTAGGTACTTGGGGTACAAGATGCTGTTTTCAAAAATCTTTACACACGAAATAATACTGAATATAATACATTCCTTTCAGCTAATAAATGTTGCAACTGCCCTTTATCCCCGGATTAAACCGAAGTACAATGTCACCTTTAATAGCATATTAATTAACAGACAGCGTTATTGTCGTTTTGTAGAGGCAACTGAGACTGAAATGAACTGACAGGAGGCTGACAGCAGATGTGTATTAGAATAAACAACCTCTATAAAATGATTTACATCTTTTTTTTTTTTTTTCGGAAATAAGTCAGTTTAAGGATTTAAACTAATCAGAATGTTGCAAACTCACATTAGCCAACTTTTTAAGGATCATCCCGTTTAAACACACTTCAGATTGAATGCAGTGTGTTGAAGTGACATTGCATGACTGTTGCCTGTTGCACGGCCACCAAGATCACAGAGGGGAAGGACCCGTAGCCGTCTTGTGTCTTAGTCACGGCCCGCTGCATTCTCACAGCCCAGGAATGCATCCCCTGGATGTTATCAGTTTCCACTCTACGGGATCAGTGCCTGTCTGTTGCAACAGTCCTTGCCCTGCTCTGTGATGTTTACATTTGCAGAGGGTATTGTATACACCCCACGCTGACTTTGCTTACAAAGATGAAGAGCTTCTTTATCTGTTTCCCACTGCAAGATCCTTAACCTTTAACCACAGTGGCCCCATCTTGGCAGGATATCTTAAATTTATTGTACCATTGCCACCCCAATTTTTTTTTTTAATCCGGGGAATACACCTGGTTGCAAGCACTCGATGACAATCTGCAAGAATTGAAAGTGAGAGAATGAGATTTATCCAGTTAGTTCCAAGCGATTCACCACCAGTGCCTCGACAATAAAGTAGCATCTGTCTCCGGCTGCTTGCAGAGATCTATTTCACAACAGATCTGTTACCAATTACAGCAACGTATAAATTGCTTGTAATTATATGTTGCTCTGCGGGGAGTGCAATTTGAATTAAAGTTTGGTTAGCAATAGGCAAGGAGGTGTAAGTACCAGGACAGACTGCTGGCGTTGTAGTTTGTGAGAATGGCCCCGTTGTCTTTAATTAACAGCAGCGCGGAGCTACTTTTGCAAGTCAGAAAACTTTCTGTTGTAAATAAGTTTTAATTAGCCACTTAAATATAAATTCCTTTAAATTTACAATGCTTTTCGTGAACAAGGGGCCAGCAAAATTGGATAGGAACCAGGGTGCAATAGCATTGATTCGTGGAGGTAGCACTTAGTGTTTCCTGTGAGATCATTTCCCTCAAAAGGTTCAGTTGCTGCCCTCAGGCTTCCTCCTCGGTCGAGTTGGGTCTTGGTTTTGTTTTAATGTAATGAGTGCCCATGTAACCCCCCCCCGTGTTCAGCAAACTGCTTGACTGCACGATACTCAGGCCACTTTTGTGATGCTTGACAGACTGTAAATCCTCAAAAGAAGCTCCTACAACTCCTGCAGCATTTCTGAATAGTGCGTGTTCCAGCAGTGTGCTGGTCGTGATGGAACGCCCACAGGAGCATATGGTGGGTTGTTTACAGCAGCAGCCAGTCCAAGCCTTTCTCCTGCCAGCTCCGTGTGCTCCTGTAGACCTGGAGACTGGCAGCCGGGGCGGGCAGGCTGCTGCCGCTCAGTGCTGCCGACACACCTCGCCGCTCTGAGAAGAATACATCTCGAGTCAACACCACTGAACCAACCGAGTCAAACATACCCCGGGGTCACGATGAGCGCTTTGGTGTTTTCTGCTGCGGTCGATCATCTCTCAACTGAGCTTAACTAGAATTCACAGGAATTTAAACCCTCCTCTGACTCATGAAATGCGTCTCTGGCACGAGATGAGCTGCACAAATCAGGGAGCGGGCATCTCCCCAGGCTGTGGCTTTGACAGGCCAGAGAAATGGAGCTTGCGGAGCTCAGCGTGGCACGCTGCCTCACTCTGCTCGTACCGTCGGTCGGCTTTTCTGGGTTAATGTTAATGAATATAAATGTCACGAGTCTGGACCGGAGCAAGTGACATTTATTAATGCTCCGGTGAGTCCTGTTCAGTTTGTGCACGGTAGAGGCATCGAAACAGTTTGTTTGTCTTAGAGATGATCCGTTTTGTTTGAACAGATTTCTCTCTTCTGTGTGTGTGGGTTACGACAAAAAAAACTATTTGTTTTACTTTTTTATTGCCATGTAAATCCCTCCGACTCAGTGTTGTAATACCGTAGGTAGTGTTTTTTTAGGCACTTTCCCCCTTCCCCCTCCGGATAAACCTTCCCCCTGGCTGATGCCTGCTTTGCATCAAGACCCACTCACTCACTCAGTCTTACTGTTTCCACATCCCCCTGGAAAAAGGGTTAAACAAAACGGTGACAATGTTTTGGGTCACTGCAGAAAAATCTTGCAGTGTGACTAGTTTCCTCTTCCTCTCCATCCTTCAGCCCATAATGCCATTTAAGGGCAGTCTGAATGAAGGATAAAGGCACTTTCCAACCAGCTGTGAATACGCCGAAAGCAGAGTGATGGAGCATCCGGGCCAGAGACAACGCTGACACTCATATTAAACGTTTTGGATTCATAATAAAATTAGACACACACGATCTCTAAATGGTCTATAAGTGCCTGAGGTTGTGTTTGTTTGTAGAGCTAAGATGATAAGTCGATTCATCGGTTATGCAATCCACTGAAAATTCAAAAAAACATTTCAACATTCTATTAATCCTATTAATGTTCCTTAGCTGTTTGCTGTTTCTCAAATGTTGGGAGTTGCTGCCCTCCTGTTATACTGTTGTTAGTCAGATAAAACAAGCGATTTGGTGGCGTCACCGAGCATTTGGGGGACTTTTGATGGGAATCTTTGACCTTTTTATGAAGTAAACAATGAATCAGTCTACTGAAACAAAGACAGAATAATCAGTATTGAAAATAATCCTTAGCTGCAGCTCTAACTCAAATGTTATGCACTTACTAATGTCTTTCCCACATTTAGAAAAGCAGTCGGCGGTGTTTAGGATGGGCTGCCGTGGATGAATTTTTGAATGTAAATTGAGACTATGTGGGCTGGGGGGAGGTGTAATCGTTGGGAGGGTTGGCGAACAAAAGGACCTTTGACTCGGTAGTGTAGGTGCGGTGAAGGTCGGATCCATGGAGAGTGATACAGATCTGGGGAGATGCCATTCATTCTCCCAGTAAACTGTCCTTGAAGAACATTTTGAAGGATCACTCCCCCTTTGAGGGGTATTTTTATATACTGTGTTATGTCTGTAGTTGATAAAAACACATTTATTAATATGTGCTTTGTGAACCCGATAATGTGATAACTGATTGTGTACTTTTATCTGACTGTTCTTCTGATGAGTCAGGACAGATAAAGGACATAACTATATTACATGTGTTACACAGCAGGGAAAATAACTGTGACATCAAATAGAAAACGCCTACACTACTCCATTCCCCCTGCGGTATGATAGATCTGGCTCTCCCTTTTCCTTTTTAATTACATTTTCATACCTGCTCCGTTTCACTCTTTGTCACGAGTCGATCTCCCCGTTCCGTTTTCGTGGCTTCCATGTAATTCTATGTACAAAAGCAGGAACTGGGCTTGGGAACGTCTGCTTGCAGACTCTTCCTGCACCTCCAACTGACACGTACCTATTCATAGAGAAGAGGAAAACAACAGCGTTATGGCCAGCTGGTCCTGGCATGCTTGGTTGTATGAGTCCCAACTGGACTATGTTTTTACTATAAGCTACTGCTAAAATAGCAGAATAGATATCGTTGTATTTTCTGCTTGTTGGAGTATGTTAGACGGTGTTGCCACAGATGCAACGGTCTGCATTTCTGTGTGTCTGTTAAGACTTTATCCTTTGACGCAACTGAACATTCTAACCGTGGCCATGAGCACATCCTGACTAACCGCTTCCTGTTTTCCTCTGTGTTTCCTGCCCAGCGAAGTAGCCGGAGGGGCTTCAGCTGCCCTGCACCACCGAACGCCGTCGATGATGTCAGGGCCAACACACCACAACCGGCCCCGTCGCTTCTGACCCAACATGGAGCTCAAGGTCTGGGTGGATGGAGTCCAGAGGGTCGTTTGTGGGGTCACCGAGGCAACCACCTGCCAAGAAGTGGTGATTGCTCTGGCACAGGCCATAGGTAGATCCTTTTCCACTATACCACCACAAACGGGCAGACCTGAGATGCAATCAGATCTGTTAGGACTTTCTGTTCAGTCATATTTCATGTCCTTAATGCAGGGAAATTGGATTCAGTCATTATGAATTGGGCTTTGTTCATTAAACTCACACACAGCTGATGCAATACAATGCATCTGTTTATAGATATAGATATAGATATAGATTTAAAAAAAACATTACTAGCTAGCTACTAAGCATTCTTGTTGGCTGCGTTTATGTGGAGCCAATGATTGTATAGTTCTGGTTTGTTCCTGACATCAGATGACATTCTGGTGTTGGTTTCACAGGGAACATTAAATGACAACTTCCTTATTCCCTTTTGTCACGTAGTCACTTAGAAGTTCTTATGAAGTAAACCAATATGAGTCTCCTGCCTACATGTTGAGCTCCTGCTGGGATACAGTGGGTCACACTCACAGGCTTTATTGGTACTTTCTTGGATCAAAGCATCCCCCTTTCCTTTCCCATATGGCTCCTTCAGGAATGGGGGCACTTGAGCAGACTGTATTGACATCACTTCCCACAAAGAGCCGGGGAGGAGGAGGGAAAGTCTGACTCATCCCTCAGTTTGCTGCCAAACTGAGAAAGCAGCACTTCTGAGCCCCCTCTACTGTCTTCGTTATTAAAAATATATACACCATGCTAAGTGATCAGACATCAATATTGATGTCGTACATTTACAAGCATGTCTGTCTCCGTGTTATCCCTGGGCCGAGGCAAACATTACATCATATGTAACATTAAAGGCTTGCCGGTGGTGCTGAACCCTCTGAGAAGCAGAGCCTCTTTATACAATTTATTTTACTGTATGGTTGTGACTTAAGGCTCTCATCTCACTCATATGGATCACTGTGAGCTGCACAGACAAGCAGGCTGAAATTGCTCTGTTTCTGAATGTGTAGGAAGTGTTTGCAATATATAATATGACGGTATATGATGGTTGAATTTCATGAGCTAATTTTGCAATATTTTTGAGTGGTCAAAATAGCTTAATGCAGCTTTAAATTGTTTGGTGTAACTATCCACTAGCATAATAATCTGCTTTAATCCATGAGTTGTGTTATTCTGTTACAGGTCGCACTGGGAGATACACTCTGGTAGAAAAATGGCGGGACACCGAGCGTCACCTCGCCCCTCACGAGAGCCCTGTAGCTTCTCTCAACACCTGGGGCCAGTATGCCGGAGACGTCCAGCTGATCCTGCATCGCACAGGCCCCTCCTTGACTGAACGGCCTCCCTCAGAAGGACCCCCTCTCAGGGGGCCTGAACGTGGGCTGCACCGGCAGAGCCTCCCTCCCCTTGCGAAGCTCCGCCATCCCAACGACCGCTCCCTCCGCCGCCGTGAACCGCGGCGCAAGTCTCTGACGTTCACCGGTGCACCCAGAGGCCTTAGGGAGATACTGAGCGGAGGCCGAATGGGTGAGGCTGAGGCGAAACGAAGGCTCCTCCTAGGAAACGGTGGGACCCACCACCATGCAGGACCAGCCATCGGGTCTGCATCGCCCGGCCTGTGGGCCTGTCGAATGGAAGATCTGGTCCGACTGGTCGGTCTGCAGAGAGAAACGCTCAATGTGCTGGAGAAAAAGCTGGAGTCCTATGAGGCTGAGCTCCAGGTCTGGGCTGAGGGGCGAGCGGCGAGGGGTGGAGGGGACCCAGGTGGCGGAGGAGGACTCATAGAGGAGATTCTGAGGCTGGAAAAGCATCTGAGGAAGAATGACGTGGAAATGGAGGAGGAAGAATTCTGGGCTACTGAGCTGCAGATTGAGCTGGAGAGTGAGAGGCAGCTGGAGGAAAGACTGCAGGAGCTAAGAGGACGCCTGCAGGGCTGTGAAGTGGAGATTGAAGAAAAGCTGGCAATGGTACAGGTGTGGGACATTTTCAAAGTACTGAATAAAAAATCCTGTATTCTACCAGCTGGCTAATTGGGGGATACAATTATCCAGCTAAGAATCAAAGAAGAATAATTCCAATAAACAATAAGTTGTTTCTAGTGATGTGTGTCTATTGTAATTGATGCCTTCCCTCTTCATCCATATCTGTTTAACTCTTTGCCCCACCAGAGTGTAGAGGCGGGCCTGGAGGAGGAGCGGCTGCAGAGGGAGCGACAGGAGACCCAGTGGGTCAGCGAGGCGGAGGCTCGGTCTCAGGTGCTCAGGGTGAAAGCAGAACTGAAAGCCCAGGAGAGACAGGCCGTCCAGCTGGAGAGCAGCTGCAGAGCTGTGGACAGGTCAATTGGACAAAACAGCAAGAAGCTGCAGGTGAGACATATGCATGTGTTCAAGTACTTTGTTAGCAAAATAGTGCTGCAGGGTGATGAAGTGCTAAGGGACACCGTCCGTCGGCAAGAACGCATTTAAGCATCTGTCCACCTGCACCGTCCCTTGCTCTGATGCTGAATCCTGATAATTAAATGGTTGTTGGGTTTTTTTTATAGGATATGCAGCACGAGCTGGAACAGCTGACCAAGGAGCTACGGCAGGTTAACCTGCAGCAGTTCATCAAGCAGACCGGCACCAAGGTCACGGTGCTGCCGGCTGAACCCAGCGAGGATGAAAATACTCACAGCAGCCACGGTATAGGTAAAACCTTTTTTTATATCTACAATGTTAGAGTTAAAGATTTAACTCACGCCACAGGAATCAAAAATAAGAATACAAGAGTACGCCTAGGTGCCTCTTGCTGTTGACTTAAATGACGGGAAGGAAACTGACCTTGTAGGTATAATGCGTATTGAGTGACATAGGGGTCAGTTCAGTAATCAGGGCGACTCCACAACAGAGGGTTAACTGATCTGACCCAAGATAGGAATCCCAATTTAATGGTACGACAGTGCATGCCGTCTGAGGTAAACGCTGGCCATTCACACACAACACATGAGTTACTCATATGAAAGTACATGAAGTGAGTTGGCCTGTGCATTAGCGACATCATTCTGTTCCAGCAAGGCACTTATTTGTTTCCCATCCTGTGTCTCGACAGCCTGCCGAGAGAAAGTGACTCAGCTTCCTGTTCGAGTGTGAGTGTGTGGGTGCATGTGAGAGAGATTGTGATAATGTGTGTGAAAACGGGGGGGGGTCGGTGAACAGAGAACTGTAGTAATTTTTACCCACTCCAGTGGTAATTATAGTCTCCATGCCAACAGCTGCCTGGAAACGGGCAGACCTGGCATCATTCACTCGGCCAACTTTCACCGTCTCTCCCTCACTCTGTCACCGCATCACATGCTCTTTGGACCAACGCTCTGTCATCCCGGGAGCCCAGCAGAGGGCCGATACATGCACTGAATAATGGGAGAGCTGTCACAATGAAATAGAGGCAATCCGCGTCATCCGTCAGCCAGCTGCTTATTAAAGACTTTTACAGTAATATAGTACCAACAACGCAATTAGTGACTAATAGCAATTAATAGGGATGCACGATATTGATTTTTTGAAGCCGATACCGATATCGATAACTTTCTGCTCCTCGGGACCGATACCGATACCGATAACCGATAATATTGTTATTCGTTTTTGAATGTATATTCAGATCAAATTCAGGTCAAAAACACTAATGACTAAGCTTAGGTAGATTTAGCATAGCTTTGCCTTTTACCAAACACCTAACCAGATGTATCACAGTGACATGATAATTATTACTATGAACAAAAGAAAGCCAAGAACAGTTTTGACTCTTCAATAAAATGACAATATTTATTTTTTTCAAATAAATATGTAAGTGAGTCAGTCAGTCAATGACAACTTTCCCTGAGCAGCATGGGATATGCACACACAAGTGCTGCTACATTAAACTGTTGGTCCTGATCCACACAGAAATGTAAACTACGGTAATAGGCAGAAATATCAGCAAAGCAACAGCCACTACTGCGGATGTGATCCCCTCCATTCAAGCGCTGACGCGACTGCTAAAACAAACGTTACCAACAGACCACGGAGTGAAAACATCAAAGGAAACCCCGTTAAAAGCAGTGGAAACGCGTTTTGGTGACATCGAGGAAAAGCCACTGTATTATCTCTCAACTATATTGGACCCGAGGTACAAGGACCGCTACTTCACCCGTGCATCAAAACGCTAAACTACGGGCTCGCTGCTTCTTTAGCGGCGCCGGCGTCTTCATACGCTTTTAACACACCGTCGTAGCGATGGTGATGTGCGAGGTGACTTTTAAGGTTGGATGTATTAAAGCTCGATGCCTTTTTCCCTCCTCTTGGAACTTCTGCATTGCATTTGTTACAAATGGCAAACGATTCAGTTTCCTCAGAAACTTTAAAGTAGTCCCACAGTACAGACGCCATGCGTGTTTGTTTACTAGTCTTCCTCCTCCACTCGCTCGCAGCCTCTACGTCACAGCCAGGCATGAGAAGGGAGCGCTCGATTTGTGGATTAACTCCCTCCTCCGAAACCTGTGATACCACAGTAACCACATCACATGCTAAACGGGAGGCGCCTAGAAAAAAACTAACGTCCCTCATCCCAATCCACCCGTATGACTGTTTTAACACAAACATCCTATCGTCGGATTATCGGAGGTATTAATAATTGTATCGGATTTATCGGGTTGACGTCATAATTCCTATTATCGGGCCGATAATTATCGGTCCGATAATTATCGTGCATCCCTAGCAATTAAGGTTGACTTTCATGAGCAAGTTTGAGGTCAGACTAGAGCAGTGTTGCAACCAGGGACATAACCGGAAATGAAGCTTGGATGTCCAACGTGCAAAACAAGGTTTATAGACGGAAACCGAAATGTACAAACTTAAAAAATAAGCCTGCAAGTGCAGAAATTAATAAATATATGCAAACGTACACGCATGAACATTAAGTTAAACCTCTCGCCTCACCTATGAATAATGTATTCAGATGCTCTTTGCCTTAAAAATTTATATTAATGAAGAAAAAAAAACGCATTTGTGTGCATGCATTTCATGTTGCACTTGAATATATATATATATATATATATATATATATATATATATATATATATATATATATATATATATATATATAAAGTTCAATCCAGAATACTCCAAAATGGACTGCATGGTTGTGTGAAACATGGAGAAACAGTTAACACAATCATAACTACAACATCTCACCTCTCCAAGGAGGTATTTTTCTGATTTCACGCCATGCACGTCGTCATTGCATCGTTTAGAGCATTAGGTCTATTTATTAAACTTAACGGTGATGATTCAGTGATGAAAAGTAATGAACTGGGTGTCCTTCTAGTAACCTTCCAGCTCATGTGTGTAAAATCAGGGAGGGTTTTTGTGCCTGACCATAAAATTCACTGCATTGACTGATTCTCTGCATGGCTCGGTACTGCACCCTAGTGTTAGCATAGCAGTACTATCATGAAGCGAGGGCTTCGTTACTTCTTCAAGTCATTTATTGGTAGTTATTGAATTAAGTACATTTGGAAGAAAGTTTAAAAAAAAACTATACATAACATAATTTTCCTCTCTTCGTTTGTTTTTTCATTCTCAGATTTGATTCCCCTGACTGGCTCGCTGAAGCGCCCCGTGTCGTCGCATGCGATGTCCAGTCACCTCCGAGTCCTCCACAGCCCGCTGACTTCGGGCCTGAACCCCGAGGGGATCTACGTGTGAGACCGCTCCGCCTCGGAGGAACCCGTCACGTCTCCCTTCCGGAGGCCATTTCACCCCCAGAACACATTAGTAAGTGGATATCTTTGTACGGGATACCTCAGTAGCACTCGACTACGCACTGTTGTCTCAATTACCTGAAGCCAACCTCGAGTGTGAAGACTCCAATAGTGAAGGAATGATGTTGACTTGAACTCGATCTCGTCACGGAGCACTTGGTGGGAATGAAAGATTGTTAGAAGATGGCCAGATGTCATGGCGTACAGTCGGAGCGTATGAGGACTTATCAGGCTGTTGTGGACTTCCTTTATCAACATATCCACTTAACGTAGGCTACTTTTACTCTCACTTTAGTACCTGCTGAATGATTTGTATTGTTTTCTCACTAGCATCATGATCAAAACTATTGCCTTTTGAATAGTATTCTTGAGAATCTTGGTATGTGAATTTATGAACTATATCTCGAATAAATCATGTGTAATTTCTGCAGTGATTACATTTTACCCAGCATAATGTCTGGTTCTTATATGAGTAATGAAGGATCCACTTGTGTCTATTATTATAGTAAATCTGTCTAGAATATATCGTTTTGCATATCAGAATGTATTCCTGTAGCCCTGACTGTCTGTTCCTGATAAAAAAAAAAAAAACTATGCACAAATGGTTAACAGTTTTGTTAATGAAGAATGTTACTGTCCGTATGTACCAAAATGATGGCTTACCGTAAATGTCATCTTACTTTCCAGCTTTATTTCCTGTATTATTATATTTTACTACAAAGCGGTGCAGTTACAAAAATGCAGTGCCCTCTTTCCTGCAGCAATGCAAAATGAAAAAGTGTTAATTAGCCTCTTAAGCTGATTTTTTGTTGTTGTTGTTGTTGTTAAGATGACTACACAGTATATATTTTTGCCAAATGTATTATGCTTGTTTTTTCCTGTAAGGATCGGTGGCCAAAGATGAGCAGGTCTTGTTGCATGATTGTGTTATATAGCCATATCTGGATCTGCAGAGCACCCACAGTACAGTAAACCAGTTGAGTCTAGAAATGGTGGCATGTAATAATACAATGGACCACTACAGCTACTGTGTGTATGAGTAGGAATGAGCATCAGTGACTGAGGATAAGTGTGAGTCGGAATAGCCAAGGTATGAAGCCCGTTAGGTTGTAGTTTAGCTGCTAATCACATCAAAGTGCCTTATATTCATTCCACAGTTGGTGTATTCAAATAATGTACAGTAAGGCTTTAGCACTGGAGCAATGATCGTAGTCAGTTTAGATCAGGTGTTGCTCGATGTGTTAGTGTCACAATTACCGCACAGTGAGACATGGCTATAGCACAGCGTCGGAGAGGGAACTATAATTGTGTTTTATCTGTCAGTGTTTTGTAGAAGTGTCAGTGGAAAGAACATTATAGGTAGTGCTTTCCACTCTGCTACTGTCTTATTGTCACCAGAATACTGTGTGCAAAAACACAACAAAGTACATCATCACTACAGTTTGTCTCCCGCTTGTCAGTTAAAGGAAATTCAATTTCTCTAGCTATAGTCTGTATTTTTGGGAGGGGTGGGAGGGAGGGGGGGGATTTTCCCTTTAAGAAACCACTTGTGTGCAATTTCCAACCCGGGGATGAGACGTAGCTGTGGTCACTGTTTACAACCATACGTGTTCTAGAGAACTTTTAAGATGTCAACTGTACATAACCTGTTCTAATTTTCTTTTTCCTGCCTTAACATACTGCAAAGTGTTGACGGATGTATGGCTGTAACTGGCTGCTGATATGACATGGATTGCATGATTCAATAAACCATCTAACAAAACCAAACGCCTCACAAGTGGTGCTCGTGGGAGCCGTTCGCCTCTGGGTGGCAATGAGAAGAAATGTGTACTGTGTCGTGTTTTCAAGCTTTTCGCCAGTAGATGGAGACATTTACTCAATAATGCACACAGCACTGCTGGGAGAGTTAAAGGAGTTTTTCCTGCAGAGGAATTCAATTTTATGAACTGTTGTGTATAAAAAATACATATTTTAAACACTAACAAATAATGGTACTTGGCTTTAAAGGAGTTTACTGGAGGACAGCATCTGGTAAAATCAAGGCAAATATGCTTAAACTTTAGAAGTTGCTCTCACTGATCGATGAAGATACACTGACTGAACCTTTAATGGAATTTCAGCTGAGAAAGAAAACATTTCTCAGCCTTGTAGCATCACTACACTGAATTCACTGTATAAGGCGCAGCACTTTGAAGGCAACACGCATGTTCTTGCCAAATCCTGATTGGACTTCATTGTTATCAGGATCACAAGAAAGCAGAAAAATCAGGACACTGATGTTTCAAAGCTGTTGAAATTATGCATAAAAGATTAAAATAGTATTGCAGTAAGCCCGTTAACGGCAACAACAAAGACTGGGTTTGATCCTGCTCAAAGCTTCTGACAAGTTGTTTTTCATCAGCCTGTAATCTCACTTCATCATCACATGACATTTGCTTAAAGCCTGGGCTTACTGTACACTGTACATTCCTCTGCCGTGACCTGTCAGCTGATTAGAGTCTTAGTAACAATACAGCCCATCTACTGGACTTACAGTATTCTCCATTCACAATACTCGGGGCTGTTTGTCTTGTGCTACATAACTCACTTACAGTGCGTTTCCCACGACCCGAATATGACATATGAAGCTTTTTGTTGGACGTTTCGTGCTCACTGAAGATTGTCGTACATTTGCGACCATGTCAGACTACGAGTTTGTTAAACAAGAAGAAGCCCGCAGGGTTTAGTTTTGATATTTATTTTACAACTCATCAGCAATAATTTAGAACAGCAGATGTGTAAAGCATTAACGAAATGTGCAACAGTTGCTCGGCTAAATCCTTAAAAAAATCCATAGACTTCTACAACATTGACAGACATGTATACTTTATGGTATATTCACAAAAAAATATTTACAGACACACATGCCACTTTATATAACAATTGATAACAGATTTGAGGCAAAACCAGCTGAAGTAAACTACAAAAGCAATGTAATTTATGCAAAATGCAATAGAAATCGGTTTATTCAGTCACATGTGAAACTTAAAAAAAGCTGAACAACAATACACTTGCAGGAATTCATTTCTTAGAAAACAGGCCGAGATAAAGTTAAAGTGGTCATGTGACCACGGCTCCTTTCCCACTGTTGTCAAATATTTGAAAAGCGAGGTTTTACATAATGATAGCATAAAACACAGAGTTGGGAATAGTCCGGCGTGTTATGGGGGTGCTGGGTTTTCAAATCTGATTATGATTTGAATAATCTATCTTGAAAGAGCCGGAAATAAACCTTGTTTTTATCAAATCTGGCAAATGAGTTAACGACCACTTTACTGCATGAAATCATCACAAAGCATGTGGTAGCTGCTCTTTTTAAATTAAATCTTTATTATTCTTTTTTTTTTATTATTATTTCAAGACGACTCAACACAATAAAAAGTGATGGATGATGAGGTGACCGTTTTCAGGGAGTAAAAGCAGAAAAAGTGCACTTTACGTCTCAAAGAGTAAAGATCATCCTACATACAAACTTTTAACCGCTGGGAAAATACAGGTACATTCAATATCAAAGATCTATAAGGTGCTATCCTACAATGTTTCACCCCGTCCCTGTGCTGAGATGCTTCATATGGGGGGGGGGGGGGGGGGACGTACAATATGCTGGTCAAGCAGCCCCGTGTGAATGAAGGGTTTCTTCTTTCGATCATTCAGATTGATTTCAGAACAAACAAGTAAAGGAAACTGTAAATTTGTCAAATGGGTTGAGGACAACAGGCATAACACCTTGCCCCATTCATTATTATTTTGTATAGCTGTTCTTTGAAGGGTAATGTTGGAGATGTGTTTGTGTGCACGTGTTGGGATTTCTTCTCAGCAGGGACAGACAGCCTTCCCAGTCAGCCCACCCCCCCATGCAAAGTAGTGGATGAGGTACTGTGGGCGTCCACTTCTATCACAGGCCCACTTACACACGTTAATGAGTCTTCCAGGTTTATGATATTTACAGTCAGAGTCAGCCAAGCTCTTAATAACCTTGGCAGAGGTCAGTTGCAACTTCATACATCCAAAAGAGCCTCGCTGTTTGGGACGCTGCGCACTGGTGTAGTAGTACTCAAAGGTTTTTGGCACCAATGCTGCCACTTCAAAACATTTTATCAAAGAGGATAAAAAACTAACTCCAGCACAACACAGCCGTGTATTAATGTCAATCATTGTCGATATAGTTATTAAGACTGATTCGTCTAGCAATAAGTGCAAAAGGCACGCGCAGTCTCAACTGCCCCCCCCCCCCCCCCCCCCCTGTTTCGCCAAGATAATACATGAGAAACTCTTCTGTGAAACCTCGTTTTAAAACTAGCCTCATTTAAAAAAAAGGAAAAACAAATATGAAACACATAAACTCCTCAGCAGAATGCACGGGAAACGGTAACGCGCACAGAAATTAGCTCGTTTGACAAACGGAAAACTGATCGTGCGGACTGATCTTGCACTCTTGGGACTCGTCCGCTACGTCATCCTCCCCGTCGTCACTCGCGGGACTTTCCTCGCGCTCCTCCGCCTCGTCGCTGTCTGGACAGTGCGAGTCCTTGGACTGGGGGGAGGCTCCGACGTGCACGGACAGGCCGGGGAAGGCGGCGGCAGCGGCCGCGGCCGCGTGCGCGGGGTAGAGCCAGGGGAACGGGGACGCGAGCGCGGCCGCCGCCGGGTACACGTACTTCTCAATGTTACTTTTGTCGAAAAAAGGCATGTAAGACGCCGCGGCCGAGGGGTTGATGAAGTAGAAAGGCATGCAAATAGGCGCCTGCTGCCCCACGCTGCTTATTCCCATCAGAGAGTTCATGAACGCCAGGTCGGGCCTGGTGGCGTCTGTGCCCCCCAGCCCGTTCCCAGGCCAGTTCATCTTTGGTTTCTTGGCAGCGCGCTCGTCTCCAAACTCTTGCTTGATCTTCACCGCCTTCGGCCCCTGCGCCTTATTGCGCTCACATTCTTTCTCTTTGCCGTCGCTCTTCTCCGCCTCGCCCCCGTATCCACTGTCCGTGTCTGTGTCGTTCTCGTTAAGCTCCCCGCCCTGGGTCCTCTGGATGACCGGGACACAGTTCGCTTGGCTTTCGGCTTTCTGGCCGTCCTGTGCGTCCCCGGCGGGTAGCTGGTGCTGGAGCGGCTGCGCGCCGGCCTGGAACTGCGCCAGCACCTTGTGAAGGTGGCCGATCAGCTGCGCGCACCTCTGCTCTCGCGTCGTCCAGTTCTCAAACTGACTCAGGTACTGCAGGACCTCTTTGGCACAGGCCTGGAACCCGGAGTGGAACGCATCCAGATCGGCGTGGATGGAAGATTTCATCGACCGGTCCCCTGCGAAACAAATATTAACCGATTATTATTATGCAAATTATAACATAAATCAAAGACAAGATTAAAAAGGGACGCGTGTTTTATCATTTCTACGACTGTAGAAACAGACGAATAAAGTTTGACAAGAAAAGATTTCCATTAACTTCGGGTTTGTCAGCTTACCATTCTGCAACGCGATGATCTTCTGGTGCTGCTGCTCGGTGACAGCGGTCAGTGCGTTTAAATGCTTCAGCGTTAACTCCAGGACAACTGCTTTCTCCAAATGCCCGAGCGTCTGTGGAGGAGGGAGGGGGGGAAAGGTTCGTTTGGCTGTTCGCAAGATCTCATGTCATGTAACACCAGCTTGTGTCGCCTCGTGTCACGAACTCACCGACAGCTTCAGATGTTCGGGTAACAAATCCTTTAGTTGACCGATGCATTCGTTGATTCTGTCTCTCCTCTTCTTCTCTATCAACCGGTGTGGTAACTTGTATGCGTCCTAAAGGATACAAGCGATTACTCAATTAATATGGGGGGGAAAGTTGCTGTTAATGTCAGTCTGATTCATGAAAACTAAATATTTATATTGCCTAAGTATCAGAAAACACACCTTCCCGCCATCCTCTCGCTTGATGCCTCTTTTGGATTTGCACATGTATAGAGAGGGGTAATCCACCCTAAAGTCAGGAGGGAAAAGTGTCCGATTATTCACCAGCTCGTCACAACACTGTATCACACGGAGTTGGGACAGTTTGCCAAAAAAAAAAAAGCAAAAAAAAAAAAGCGACACTCACCCCAAGAAATCTGCGTGCTCCATGAACTGCCTGTCCTGTAACTGCGGTATTCTTTCGTCCATCGCGTCTCTGCTGCTGCTGCTTTATCCGCTCCGGAGCTTTGCTTTCTGGGGTTTACGGTTTGTTATTCCACGAGCCCCACACACACACACACACACGCGCGCGCGGACGGCTGAGGGAGACGGTGCACAGTGCGTGTCCTCCAGTGGAGCTGCGCTTCAGACTGATGTCTATAGTTCCCCGAGCTGCCACTTTGCAAAGCCGACGGTGCTGTGGTTAGAGCGCACGCGCGCCCTCGGTGGGGAACAGCTTCCTCCTCACGTGTCGCCTGCACCAGCACAAAGTCCGGTAATTAGACCTCCTCTGTGTTGGAGCAGCTACATCGCCGCTGTTATAGCGATGTAGTCCAAACACTTTTTTTTTTTTTGTTGACCTGGTTGCTTTAAAAAAAAAAAAAAAACGTGATCCACGCGCAGAATGTAGCAAAGGGAAAAGGCGCACGAGCGTGAGGTGAAAGACAAATCCACACGAGCGTCGATGCGTCTAATGTTGTTTAAACGTCGCAGCCAGAGCCCGTTTTACTCATAATCGGTAACGGTTCATGTGAATTAGACAGAAATCACCAAATTATGTTGCACACGTTCACATTAAAGGGTCCCAAAGCTTTACTTAAAAAAACAAATGTCCCTTCTGTTCATAATAACAATTCTACTGGGAACTTCCTTTCTCCATAACAAAATACAACAGTGAAAACAGAAATAAACACAGTCAGAGTAAACACATATTCGAGGTCTGCGCGCGTGCACGTCGCGTGCGCCCGGCTGTCGCCGTGTCGTTACCCGGACTAGGGCAGGGTAACCTATTCCAACATCTCCAGTCATTCAAAGCTGCGTTGTCAGTAACCATGGCACCGGCCCAGCTGTGTGCTCAAACACGTGCGTCGAGGCTCTTTATTAATCTCACCATGGATGCTGCTCGTCTCCCGCAAACATCTGACTGCCTTTGTCTCATCACAAATGACAACACGTTTACCGAGGATGGGCGGGATAATTACTTTTTAATTAGTCTGATCTCCTAAAACAATTAACGTAATCAATAAAAAAATAATTCCCCCCCCAAAAATAATATCACTCAATTTGTTGCATTATTGCAATATTTACCAGTGATAAAAGTAAGTGAGCTTCAGAACCTTCCATCAAAATGTGTGACTACAGAAGTTTTTTAAACATGAATCCATGAAGTTACCCTGATGGCGGGTGACACCTGTTCCCGTCGTGTGAACGTTTAACTGCTCCAAAATGTTAAAATCGGAGCCCCCTGTAATGCCCTCACATGCCTTATGATCACATTACTTCTTCCTGTAATCATGTGACTGCTTCTGGCTGGCAGCATATGGCTCTCTTGTGTAACAGTGCTGACAAAGAATGATCCAATCACTTTGGCTCTCAAATGAAGTGTGACCTCCTTGGTGCTGGTTTTTCATTAACTCTACCTGCTGATTTGCCTCTGTACTTTCCCCTTCTCCTCTTTAATGTAAGCACAAAATAACTCATTTCACCGTCGTACGTTGGAGTCCCCCTTCGCGACTTCCTGTCCCCCCACTTCCCTCCTCTTCTTTTCCTTCACAGTATGCTGCCTGCTCTAAATGTGGCACTGGAATCCAGTCCAAATGTTTTCCATATTAGTTCAGAGCCTTTTTTTGTTTCCAAATAGCAGCCGAGCTGGGCTATGGTGAGAGGAGGCCTTTGGCAAGGGAGGGGAAGGGAAGGAGAGAGAGAGGCAGACGGCAAGCAGGCTCATCCACCCCAAACACTGCAACAGTGCAAGTGGAGATACAGAAAGGGAAAAGAGTGTCAAGTGAAGAGGAGAAATGGGGCAGGGTCAGAAAGGTTCTTCAGAGGGCGTGAAGAAGAAGAGAGATGATGCCCCAGCGCCCGACGACGGCCACAAATGCAGAGCCTGTCGCTTCCCGCTGCTCGTCGCCCTGCTCCAGCTGCTGTTGGGGGTGGCCGTCACAGTCGTGGCCTTCCTTATGTTGGCCATCAGCCCCTCGCTCCTGGCCAGGGAGACGCCACACTGGGCTGGAATCATTGTAAGCTCCCTCCTTATGCTCTAACTGCAGCCACTCACACTCACACGTTCGCATGATCCCGAGTCTCCCGTTTCTGATACTTCTGCATGACCCTCAACCATGGATGTGTTGTCCATATTCTCCACGCTGCATGTCAACACTAGCCCGTACCCAACTGTCAGAGTCATTGTAAATCGCTGGTATTGTCATGTTCTAATAAATCTCCATCTGTTTTATTCATCTGAATGTATCAATCAATCAATCTCCCATCCGTGTGTTGCTCAGTCACACGAGCCTGCTTGCACCTTCTGTTGGTTTTTGTTGCATGTCCAGCAAAATCCTTTAAAATATGGCCCGATGAGACGAGTCATGCCGTTCCCAGCATGCCGTATTCCATCTCATTGCATATAACAAACTTTTTTTTAAAACAGCTCTCAGAACACGTAAACCTACTGTATGTTGTCCAAACTATGTCTTAGGGCGAAGGATTTTCTTTTTAAAGTCATACAAATAACAGATAAAAAGTTGGATAATGTTCTCTTCAATCTACAATAACATGTTTGATATTTCTGGGAAATAGAAATTCTGAGCTTTCTAAAGCGCCTGAACGCACCTTAAACAAATTACACAGCTACTAAGAGTTTATGTCCCAAAGCCATAATAACAGTAGCAACATACACTGACGGACAACAGTACACACTCAGCGGCCTGTTGTCAGGCGCCTGTGGCTGCACGGATCCGTTTCCCTGAAGGCGATTGAGGTTGCCGTGCTTCCAATGGCCTGATTGTTTGTCCCAGCGTGGATGTGTGCAATTACCCTCGCAGCGGTGTTAAGCACTTTCGTTTGGCCCAGTTTATGTCAAACTTCATATTTTACAGTCACACTGACAACACATTTCACCAGGCCACATGTTGTTTTCACCGAAACCCTGCAGGTTTGACTCACTTACCGTTCTGCAGAAAAGCGCGGGCCCACAGGAAATCGCGGCGAGGCGGCGGCCATTTTAGTCAAGTTTGACTGACGTGCACTGGTGGGCGCTCTGGCTGTTCTTGGCCACCTGGTGGCGAAGCACCTTGTTGAAATTAACCTGGATAAATCATAAAGCACTACGGGCCCTGGCGTTATACATTTATCTACCTGTAGAGTATGGAGCTCTTCAGTTATATATTCATGTTGATAAATACTCATTGTGTTTATTACTATTCCAGTATTTTGGACATTTACGGCATGGCTAGTACTTACTTACATATTCCTTATCTTATTGCCTTTCAAATGAAACAAGAAATAAAAGCCTTGTAGTTGAGGAGCTATTCCACTTTAGGGTTTTTTCCCTCTTACCCACTTACCTGCGGTGCGATAGATCTAGATGGTTTTGGTGTCAGTTGGCTAGTTTAGGAGGTATTGGCTGTAGAGATGTCAGCCTTCTCTCAAATATAATGAGACTATATGGCACTCAGCTTGTGGTGCTAAAAGCTAGAGGGGAAAAAGCACATTTTAAAAAACTTAACAGCAGTGTCTCTTCCCAGAAATCATGAAATATGTGGATTATCTTGATTAGTTTTCAAGAGAAGAATGATTCATTGTTGAAATGTTGAAACATTTTACTTATTATTATAATTTGGAATAGGATTTAAGGTCACATTTTGGTAACAGAAAAAGAAAAACATGTTGTTCCTGTCCTATCCTGGCTTATCACAGACGCCATCTGCTTTCAAAAACCTCCCTGGACACCAACATCCCGAGGTAGATCCTCACGAGATCCAGCCAAGTGAAAAACACTGAGGTCATCAAGAACTTTCCAGAGAGTGCTTAAGAACCTGAGAAAAACATTTAAATAAGATGCTGCACGCCAGTCACAAGACTTCAATTGCACTGGAGAGATAGAGTGAGAGTGTGTCTGTGTGAGAGAGAGAGAGAGAGAGAGAGAGAGAGAGAGAGAGAGAGAGAGAGAGAGAGAGAGAGAGAGAGAGAAGGGGAGGGATATAATAATGTAATCAGATGATAGCTTAGTGCTGAATCATGCAATATTAAGAGATAAAACCTGGCAACAGAATCCGTTCTAAAACAAGATTCTCATGTCTATATATACCTACTACTGTGCATCACATACAGTTATATATAATAGCAAATGCATGGATTCTTTGTTGATGTTGAAAGACTACACAATGAGGACTGTGTTGATATTTTTCATTGTCCTGAAGAGAGCGAGCGAGTCTAATCAAACTGTCTTGTGGTGTGCTGTTGCAGCTGTGTGTGGTTTCCATCCTGGGCTTCGTCCTGTACTGTATCACCTACCTGCCCGACGAGAGAACATCTATGCAATTCATTGTCAAGGTGAGTCGGCACGCCTTACTAGAAACGATGTTTGCGGAATCCAAAGTGAACACATCAGTGTGTCAACAGGTTCCCCCCATTAATGCACAAGATGTCTCCCGACCAAAGGTCAGCGTACTTCCCAGACAGAAAAGACCTTTACAGAGGACGCTTTTTTCTCATTGAGAAACTGTCATTTCTAAATGACTGTTCGTAAGGAACTGCATGGCACGGACAGTAAGGCATTTAACATTTTTGTTATGTGGTGGTTCGAATGAATGAGTGCATTCAACCATTGATTGCACAGCTTTATTTATAGTGCAACAGAACATATAGTTGGAATTTCAAGGCAATTAAAATCAGTCCACCATTGTTGACCATTGAGAAGCAGCATCCTCTTTTTTTTCTGTGTGGCTCACATGAGCATACCATGTTCAGATTCAATATCCTGTATCTTTAAATATCATTAGACTGTCTGGCTTAATTGACTTAATATACAGTGTACAATAACACAACCTTACTGAAATATACATATTTTTTCTTCGTCGTTCATTGCACTTCACAGCACTGAGACTTGAATTCTGTTGGTAAAAAATGTAACACTTTCATCCAACTGTTGTATCAAAAATAAAGCCACACAAAAACCATAAATTGTATTCCAAAACAGCTGCAATTAGCCCACAGTGTCACTTTCCCTGGTCGTAAAAACTAATGTGCTTTCATTTATTGTTTATTTTATTGTTGTTTCTTCATTGATTTCTGTTACCATTGGCACAAAGTGAGCAGCAAGTCAAGTGAGTAGAAAAGTGTGGCACTGGAGACATTTCTGAAGTGTTGCTACGTCCTTCAAATAATTATTTATTCATTTAATTAAACATTAGTCCCTTGAGTTTGTAAGCACTCACTAAAAATGTTCCAGGACATCAGCTTTGCCTCCTTTAATTTTTTTTGTCCCTGCTTTGGGGTTTCAGATCATCTCCATTTAGTGAAATACCCAGAATGCTCGTCGACACACTTGCCGTACAGCCGTTTCCCTGCAACCAACCACACTCCAGGTTTCACAGCTGTTCCGAAATGAACATTAATGCCATTTCAAATCAAGCAGCACTCATCACTTGCATAATGCCATAAGCAGCATGTAACCAAGAGCAAAATACACCAGCGAATGAGAGCTCCGGTTATATAAGCGGCGGATTAAGATAAAGGTTTAGTGTTATTGAGATTGTGCAATTGCATAAACAACACAAAGCCTCCGTCGCATTTTTGGCAACTTTATTTTTAGACACTCGCTGTTGTTGAACAGGACTGCACTAAAGGTGGGAAGCAGCCATAGCTGCAGGGCTGTCTGGCATGTGCCATGTCTCCTCTGTGGTAAGAGCTGGGCTCCTACTCTGAGGGTCAGGCCGAGCCTTGTGTATTGTGGGTAATCTCTTTGAATTCAACACGCCAAAGGCACTGAGCCAGGATGTCTGTCTCTAAGCTACAGCCGTGGCACTCTGGGTTAATCATGAGACAACAGACTCAAGCAGGAGCCAGACTTATAAAAGAAAACACAAAGTCTTGGCGTCAAGAAAAGGTTTTCCGATCAAAGCTTTCAGAGTAAAAGTACTTGACCTCTCTCCCTGACTCGCCTCCTGCCCTCCACAGCTCCTGTACTTCATCCTGTGCACCATCGGCCTGGTGATTTCGGTGCTGGCTATGTCGTTCGCCGGACACCACCACTCACAGACCAGCAGCTTCGTCTGCGAGCAGGCGAAGGAGGACTGCGTGTGCAGACTGGATCAAGAGGACCCCATAGCCCGCACCTTCACCTACGAGGGGGTCAGCGACTGTGAGGCGATCACCGGGACCCTCACGCTCTACTTCCTGCTCCAGATCGTGTTGAACGTGGCCCAGGCGCTCGTGTGCGCCGTCGGTGCCTTCATCATGTGGAAGCACCGTTACCAGGTCTTCTTCGCCGGCCTGCAGATCGTCTCGCCCTCGTCCCGGCAGTGGCAGAAGGTTTAACACCACGTGAAAGGGTTGATGGGTCGACTCCGATCACGCCAACAGAGTGATCACACTCTGGAGGGACGGCGTGCCAAAGTGTGTTTTCGTTGGTGTCAGTTTGTATTCACCTTTAATGGCTTTTTGCACACATTTTGTATACCATTTAAGTAACTTTATACGTCCAGTTGCAAATGTTATTAAATAACTTGAACAATGAAGAGGGGAAAAACAACTGATCTTTTTTTTAGTTTAATTATCTTGATATTTGCTCTTGTGGCATACAGCCCGATAGCTACATTGTTTTTCCCTTAACTCTAAAAAGTACACAGACTTTCCTTTGTTTTGAGTTACTGAGATTGAATAATCATAATTAGTTGTTCCAGCGATATTTTTGTGGTTTATTGAATCCCTCTGTTGTCAAATTATGGTAAACGATGATTTACCATTATGCCTCAAGATTTGTTTTCAATTTTCAGTAAAATTTCCAATATCATATGTAAATGCAGTAGCATATAATACGGAGACATCCCTTTTGATCTTGATTTTAAAAAATTCTGTGTATCGCTTTATAATAAGAAGATGAATTGCCTTTAAAGATTTAATTTAAGTTTTTAACTCTGTATCTAATTTTCAGTGTTAGACACTCACAAAAAGCAATACGCTGGATTAATTCCATGAGTAACCACTTTTCATTTCTTATGCTACCCTGTGAACTTATGCAGCTTTGTAAATATTGGAAAAACAATAGCAAAGTACATTTCGGCTGATAGAAACGACCCCTGTAATACTCCAACCGTGCAATAATATGCACTAAAAATGGCTCCTGACAGCAGTAATACAAGCTGGGCAGGGCCCACTTCACGAGACTGGGTCCAGACTGAACTGGGTTGTGGCTTGTGAAGGTGGATGCCAGGCCAGTAGCCAGCATGACTCAAACAGCCTGTAGGAGTCAAACTACTGCAGCCGCAGGAAGGGAGGGGGGTGGAGGCCGGGGGGGAGAAAAGGGGGACTCAGACAGGCAGCTGGATGGAGGTAACTGAATCATCTCACTGTGTTTACAACGTACTTCGTTCAGGCAGGACGGAGCAAACGGGGTGAAACAATCACAACACAACTTGTTTTTTTTGAAAAAAAGAACCTTTGCCTTATCCACAGGTTTATTCTTTACTCTTATCTCCGGTGCCGAGAGCCGCCAATCCACGCTGAGACGGTAAACGTGAGGTCGTTTCCACAGCAATTACATGAACAATGTGCCTGGATTGACTTGGGATGATGAAAAAATACTGTTGCTTTTTTTTTTTTTTTTTTTATAGAATATGGTGTTAAGGAAAGGAACATTTCATTTGGGTGGAATAAAAAGACGCCTGACTTTTTGTTTGTTTGTCTTGTTTGTGTTACCAAACCTGTTAATACACAGAAAGAGACAATTCAGACCAAAACATAACTCGGACTCAAATGAATTGATTCGCTTTTGTCATTATTTGCATCGTTATTATTAGTAAAGACTGAAAACTGAGAATGAGTGAGCATCAGCATCCTGCAAGTTTTATATCTGAAGACGAGGCCTACATATTATTAAAATTGATGGGAAAAAACACATAAAACATGTCAAGCATTTGTCACCTGTATAAACAACTATATAGACCTTTAACTCAAGGCACTCAAGGCACAATTTGAAAGTATGACTAATTTGTGACATCATCAAGAGACAAAGGTGTCTCTGTCTGCCTGGTTGTTATTTGCCGTGAGCATAACTGTTCATTCTCTCATGAATGTATTTATTTTTTTAACATGATCACATTTTTTCCCAGATAGTGGAGCTCAGCTGGATACCGGCAAAAAATAGTGTATCATTGTGGGAATTACTTATTCATTATGTTTAATGTTGCATCTCACACAGCTGGACGCTCACACTGTACTAGCACATCCACATGTGATAGAGGGCAGGGTTTTTCCATGTGTCTTGATGTCGATGCATCATGTGACTACAAAAGGCTCAATCTCACAGCCAGACACAGGAAGTCACATGCCAGTCATCACGGGGCTCGTTTATTTATACAAGAAATGACAGTGAGAAGGGACCTTCCACCCTCCTCCGAAGTAACAACTTTCTGTGTCGTCAAATTGATCCTTCGAGGCAAAAAACCCACCAAATATCTTATTCTGGTGGCGGCCGATGCTGCTGTTCACGTTTACACGAGACTGCAGGAGACAAAAAGATCAATATGTGTATGGCGACAAATCACAACAACCTTTACGGCAACAAGAACAGCCTGAACTCTCATATCCACTATTTGTATATATGTATATGTTGAATGGTTTAGTTCAAATTCAAACTTTAAAATCTACATGAGTTTCCCAGTGAGTTATTGGGTCTTTTTCAGTGCATCCAAGTCAAATGGCCTGACTCACTCTGATTGGACGAAGCCCTGCTTCCAGTGACTGAGCGGTTTTGGACGTTGCCCTTTATTTACTGACCTTCTCCGGTTGTTTTTCCTCACTCTCACTACTGACACACACGGTGACGCAAGTGAGTCTTGACTGTGGTTTGCAAAGAGATTCAAAAATGACCACAAAACGATCCGAATGTGTGCGAATGAAGTAAAGAACTCACTGCAGCCCAAAGTACAAAGTTGAATGGGTTTCTCTCCGTGAAGACAATCTAAATAAATCTCTGTTTAAGGAAGCGATGCCGAATGAAGAGAAGCATGTTTGTTTAGCATCACACGACGGCAATAATGGCCTTTTTTGCCAGACAGTAATGATGGCTGTGGTATTCCCCCCCCCCCCCCCCCCCAAATACATTCCACTTCACTCTTCTTGTCTAGGCAGTGACAGCTGCTCACCATTATGGCACTGCGTGAACTAATTTTAATGGCTGTCAGAGGCAGCAGGAGCAAATACAGGCCTGCCAGCGTCAACAGCGAGCCGAAGCCAAGAAGGACTCCTCTGTGGAGGGTAAACGACAGGACGGGATAAAAGACCAGTCGAGGTCCTTCTGTGCTTCGTTTATCATCTCAAATACGTTACACAAGCGCACACATGCAGACAATCACCCGGCAACAGCTTTGAGTGATCCATGTGCACACATGGACGGAAGTCTACATGAGCAACGTTGTAAACGGATGTGAGAGGACAGCGGGCCAATGTTTCACACCTGAAGGGGAATTTCTTTATGATGAAACACAATGAGTGGCAAAGGAAAAACACAGCCGTTTGAATAGAGAGACCCGTCATGTTTCCAGTGTTCATTATTCATTATATAAAAGTGGAGATTATCACAACAATGTGCCACACAATAGAACTGTCAGTATTTCTATTCAAATGTGCATGTGTACTATTATCGCTTGTAGTGGCAGAAGCTGGAGGAACTTTCTATTTTAGACATTTTTATATTATTTTCAGTTGTGGTTCAAGTAAAATAGTCTTCTCTTATTTCTGTATTTTGATTACTTAAATAAAAAATAAAAACAACAGTTTTATACATGGATAACAGCAAGGCTCATGAAGTAAACTGGCCGAAGAACTAAAGTAAAGTTGAGTCTCTGCGTTAATTAGCTGCAATTAAATGTAAAATTAAAGATGAGTGAAGCGAAAGCAGCACAGTGACGGCATGCGAAGCTGTTAACTTTGCTTTAGTATTAGGTGACTGTCCTTCGCTGCATAAGCTGAAATATGATCCTGTTTGTCCCGTGCTCCCTTCATGGACGAGTGTGAGTAAACAGAGTGTGGGTGGGTGCAGAGAGGGGGGGGGGGGGGGGGGGGGGGGGGGGGGGTGAGCACCCATTCATCACAAACATCAACAAGCACAACAAGGACTAACTCAAATCATGTCGATGAGCCTCGTCACAAATTTATTCCAACATCTGACCACATAAAACACATTTTAATTTCTATACACTTGTTTAACAGGAAAGGACATTTACCATCTAGTGCATGCACTTTAAAATCGGCCATTCCTTTGTGCAAGTTTAAAAACACAAGGTCGGACTTATAACAATCCATTGCAGTCCAAGAGACAAGTGAGGATGATTTACACTAAAAACGTTAAGAAACAATAGAGGATGAAGATGATATGAAGAGATACAGTGAATATGACAGCATTGGCCGACATCTCTAGACGTGAGGATGTTCATATTGTAACAAAGAACTGTAATCTCACCATCTTCAGTCAGTACTGTGTACCAGTATACCATTAAGAATCAAAAGAAATTTCAAGTAAGTTTTGCACAGGAGTTAATTATTTTTGATTCACATTCATAGTTATCTATATACTCTGTAAAAAAAAAAAAATCAAGAATAAGGGAAATGGTGCTGTGAATGCATTTTTAACAACACAAGGCACGCAAAAAAACAAATAATAGCCCATCTAACCAATGTTTCCAGTCACAGGCTTAAATCGTTTGGACTTAAAAAAGACAAAGTGCACTTTCAGCAAATGCAATGTACTGTTTAGAAAAGTTAATGAGTTAAGGCAGCAAGGTACTAAAATAATACTCCAGTTATGAACCGCATATTTTCTTATAAATACCCACAGAAATCTAAAAAAAAGGTAAAAAGGGGGAGAATACTTGACGTCTGGCAGACTCACGCCCTTCCCTTGGAGGCCGAACGCCCGACGGGGCGACCTTCCTGTCCGGCCTCTGAAAACATCAGCCGGGGCACGAGAGACGTCCGCAGACGTGACAGCCACTTAAACATTAACCTTCCCTTATAAATTCCCTTAACCTCTGTCTGGCACACCGACACCACACTGGCAAATGTGTGCCGTGCAATCATTCACAGAGCCGAGTCCCTTTGTGCGGCGGTGTGTACAGAGGGCCAACGGGGCACGCTCCTAGTGGCCGAGCGAGCACACGAGGCACAGTTTGGCCCCCGTAAAGGCGGCTGGTTGTGTCACAGAAAAGGCACTTAGTGGAAAAAGCAACACGTGCTGACACCTTCCACATCCACACCAGTAGTAAGTGCTCTCTGAGTGTGTTGTTCCTACGGCTGGAGTGTGTGTGTGTGTGTGTGTGTCTAGCTGGTTTCTACTGCGAGCTGCAGTCTGGTGGCCCTCAGTGGGACGAGGTGTGATGGTTGGGCTGAGGAGGACCAAGGAATCCCAGCCTCTGTTTGTTCTTCCTCTGTTCCGTCATCTGTGGAAGACACAGAGAGGGCAAAATAAAAAAACAACACATCAACCTGGAGTGGCTTTTAGTGTTGCATCCGCATGATAGGCAGACCTGCAGACCTGTATTTGTGCCATTATTGTTCTAGTGGGCACTTCATTATGCAAAACACAATGTTCCAATTATGTTGACACATTATTATTATGTTCCCGAGGGGGATGTTTATCTATTTGAACTTGGAGTGGAGGTAAACCCAGCCTCTAAATAGTTTTCACTAAAGATCAGGTTAATTCATTTAGACAAAAATCTTTACTTTAAGAAGTTACATAAACATTTCAAACAATGACTTTGTAAGAGTTTTACTATTCATTTACAATGGCCTTTATCTGAGATGATCTAAAAGAGATATTTCCTCTCCACGGCTGTATGCAAATCACATTTTTTTTTTGTTATGACTGGTAACTAACGGGTCGCTCGGAAACTTCATAAGAAGACACCGTTGCGTGTCACGCAGAATGATAAGTCGTAAGTGTGGTCGACGAGTGTCAAGAACCGGAAGCGGTTTCTCACAGCGGGCCCCATTCGCGGTGGTTTCGGTGTAATAAATAGCTCAACGCCGTCATAAATGAAGGCAAATGCTTTTGTAAACCCATAAACTGTACATGCAGATTAAAGGAAATGGAGTGCGCTGTGCAGAACTCTTTAACCCACACACACAAATAGCGGCGCGTTTACACACGCACACGCTCTGATAGCGTAAAGTGCTGAGATCAGCAGATTTGGTGACGAGGGAGGAGCTGCAGGAGCACTTTCCTGGTGTGAGACCTGAAGACCTCCATGAATCCACTCACCTCTAAAGGTTTGTGTTTACCATAAAAAGGCATCCTTGCTAACCACATGACTCCATATTAGTCAATGTAGACTATTTCAGCTCGACTGCAGGCCGCTTCCGAGTCCAGACTCGGAAATAAGACGTCGGCGTCTTGCTCGAGGGCAAAGGCACACAAACCTGGTTGTTACAGGAGTTCCATCCTGCAGGGGAGACGTTACAGACTGAACCGCTTCACTGAGGCGACAGAGGCTGTTTCTTGTTATTGGACTGTGAGGCTGTTTTTACACATCTGGCAGAAGAGGAACAAGGACAGGCCTGTGACTGGAATCACATGCAGGGGAGGCAGGTGATGAGAGTGATCAGTCACACTGCAGCAGCAATGCTATTCATCCCCACAGCCGGAGGCCCCCTGGCGCTAATCAGGAGCGCCAACGTGATAGTCACCTTTTCATGCTGCGTTCGGGAGCGCCGAGGTTCTAACGGTCTAGTTCACCGAACTTGGTAAAGATATGGATAGCAAAGTGCGGTCGCTGAGATTTGCTCTTCCATGTGACCACTCGCCCTGCAGGTGTTTTTTTAGGTGAACGGAGCCTCAAGGTCGCGCAGCACGTGCTGCCGTCGGCTGAACAGCAGGCTCCTAAACACGTTACTCTGACAGGTTTTTAAAAAAAACAAGACGGCTCTGCTTTAGATTAGTCATCAGGCATTCAGGCCACCACAGCCCTCAGACCAGAGCTTTCTCTCACCGCAGCATGACAAACAAGCCTGAAGTGGCACTGTACCTGTTCCTTGAGCTCAGACAGCTGGCCAGACAGCTGAGCCACCAGAGTGACGGTGCTGTCCAGTTTATCCTGCAGCGAGCGCATCTCATTCTGCTCGCCGTCTCCCTCGCTGCTCACCAGAGACATGGCTCTCATACGGGGGAACCACTCCAAGTTCGTCTCCTGGGAGGAGAGAGGAGAGAGGGGGGGGATGAGAGAAGCAATGGGAAAGGTGAGAGGCATAAAAGGGCTGAAATGAAGCTGACTCAGCAGGTCAGCGAGGCGGCGGTGTGCTCAGACAACAGCAGGGAGGATTTCCATAGACGTGGAGCGTTACGGAGCTGCAGGAGGAGGGTAAACAGAGAGGTGCTGGTAATCAGACACAGAGGTTTCATATTAATCACTCCATCAGAATGGAAGCCGCTCACCGCTTTGCTCTTGTTACATGTTTCACTGCGGTCTCTGGGATACGCCGCGTGGCAATTATACACTAAATGAACAGTAAGCTTCCATTTCAATTCTCACCCACTCCACAAGCACGGCGCTGATGTGGGGAATGAGTCACTGCCGTCTGTCAAGAACACAACTGGGAGTGTCATGTCATTAATGTGTGTGTGTGTGTGTGTGTGTGTGTGTGTGTGTGTGTGTGTGTGTGTGTGTGTGTGTAAAGGCACTCGAGACCTTTCGGTTGATCATGTGTTTCTCCAACAGTGCAGCGGAGGCAGCAAACCGTCTGCAGCGATGCCCCGGCAACACGGCGAGCACAAAGAAACCTACGGCATTATGTAACGGACTTAGTGCGTCTGTGTTTGTACATGCGTGGGCGTGTGCACTGTTGGCGTGCATCTGCATGGATATGTACATAGCAGACTGTGAGCAAGAGAGTGTGTGTGTGTGTGTGTGTTTTGCAACGTGCACGCTCTTGAAAAAGGCAGACGCAGACTGCCATCAGCTGATCTTATGTAATATTCCTTTGCCAGTTCTTCCGGTAAAGATTACTTAAAAAGGTGCCGAGAGTGGGATTTGACTGGCGTGAAGTCCGGCAGGAGGAGTGAGGTATTCTCCCACCTCCTCTTATATAAGACGAGACTACAGGGATAGAAAGAGTGTGAGACGCCGGGAACACGAGGAGAGTCTGACGGCGGAGAGGGATTTGTTTTTGTTTCCTTAATTATTGAGTTTATCACACTTGGTGCGAAGTGCGACACTAATAATGGCCGCGGCGCATCGTGGGACCGGTGCACCGAGATTCATGAACAAAACCAAGAAATTCAGTTTAAAACACAAAATAATCAAATTCATATTCCCCCTTAATTCATTCTAATATTTAAATCAGTCAAAATATGGGATATAAAAACACATGGCATGTGTGCCATATTCAATAATGCCATGCACACGAATAGAAAGGCAGAGTAAGGCAACGTTTACCAGTAATTTGTGGTTAAAGAAAAACAAGAAGTCCATTTCATTTCAAGAAACTGTTGAATATGAGACGTTGAGGGAAAACTTTGCTTTTCTTATCTATAAGTTTGGAACAATATGAATGTATGACAATAGAGGAAATCATTTGTTGATATTATCTTCTGTGTTATCTCATCTCAGACTCCTCGTCGGGCTCAGCTTTACTTCGTCTCTCTTGACTCATCAGTCTACTCTGGGCTCATAGTCCAGCAGCTTCAGCTGTACTTTGTCAGGCCGACCTGTCACGTGAGCACGTTTAGGATGTTGCCGCTGAGGTCAAAGTTCAGGACCGAAAGGTGGGAGTGAAAACGAACTGATTACAAATACATATTGTGGTCTCTATTACTTTTGCAACTGATGAAGCAACTGTGAGCTTTTTTTTTTTAATGAAAAATAACATTTAACAACAGAACTGGCCCTTTGGCACTCATCACATTTACATTTAGCAGAAGCTTTTAACCAAAGTGACTTACAATAAGTACATTTGTACAACAGAACATCGCTATCAGTATGTCACATGTAACCAAGTAAACATGAACCCCTGACTTTTAGATTTCTCTGCAAAAAGAGGATGTTAACGTCTTCACTTCACTTTTATTCGACTTCATTTCAACACTTTGACTGCTTTCTATGTTTGACTGTAATACTTTTCCCATGCCTTGACTACAGTGGAAGCAGTTAGGCTGATTAAGCATGACCGCTGAGCTACACAGTATGAATCGAGTCATTCTATAAGAGCTCTCCTGAATCTCAGGCTAATTTGGCCCTCAGACATCCAGGAGAAGGAAGAGAATACTTTCCTTTTTCACAGCTTGAAAACTCTGCGAGTTCAAAGACAAAGCTTCGACGTCATTGAAACCGAGGACCATCTGATGCTTGTTTGATCGAGTCATCCATAACCGATGGATTATCTAACCTAAAAGGTTCAATAAAGAGACCTAAGAAGCACGATTAGGGGTGAAGACAATATCCCGATTGAACGTACAGTCGCTCATGTCGGGGTTGAAGCAGCATCTCCAAGATCAATGGAACTAAGTTAACCAGTGACGAGTGCACAGGGGCCCAACAGGCCCCGCTCATATCTCCCTGCTGTTCATTAGACTGTAGTCCACTGTGTGCTGCGCTGTCTGAATGAGTCAAGGCTTTAGTGTTGCTTCACTGATCCATTTAAATACCTCAGTGAGCACGAATTTAGGGACATTCATGCCTCTCGCTCTGCCGTCGCCATGCCGCTGGTGTTTCACCACGTACATGCACGCAAACGGGGAAAAACTGATTTCACTTCACTAAACCTGTTAAAAGGGTCATTTATACATGTTCTCAAACTGTCCAAGACTTGAAGAGATTACGACATGTGGTGATAAATTCTAACAGGCAGTCGAAATTGTTTAAAAGCTTTTTTTTTTTTTTTTTAAGTCAAAAGTAGGCGAGTTCTGTCCGTTGAATGAAGAAACGTAGCTGCAAAATGCTGAACGGCCACAAAGATAGTGTCAAGAGATACAATGACACAGCACACTTAAAGTGATCCAGATGAGTCTGCAGATAGCATCGCCACACACACACACACACACACACACACACACACACACACACACACACACACACACACACACACACACACACACACACACACACACACACACACACACACACACACACACACACACACACACACACACACACACACACACACACACACACACACACCATCTAAAGAGTCCCAATTCATTTCATGAAGCAGAAATCTGACCTCTGCCCACCAAAAAGTACCTTCTTCCCCACCTAGAAACTTCTGCCGCTGCTCTTGTCGGCGGCAGCGTGTTATGTTAGTAAACGGAGGACTCGTGATGCGACGGTGACTCCGTGTCTGCGTTGGAGAGAAAAGGACAGGAGAGCACGTGCCAGCCGGGGCTGAGCCATTAGCAGGCCACTTGAGATGAGTTATGTAACCGCGTTGTGGCTGCTGCAGTACCGGCTAGGCCTGTTGTCGCTGTCATGATTTCACACACACACACACACACAAAAACACACACACACACACTCTCTAATTCCCATCCACATGCACAACGCACCAACGGAACAGGCAGTCTGTAACACGATCCGACTCTTTTTGTGCTTGGCATCACATCACTCTATTCTACCCGGCCAGATGCACTCATTATCAGAGAGAGTGTGTGTGTGTGTGTGTGTGTGTGTGAGGTCACTGGGTTTCAACTCTTTTCCAACAAGAGGATAGAGGAGGGGGCAGATTTATTTGTGGAGTTGCCGGCCCTGTTATAACTGTAGAGCAGGAGATTTATATTAAGATGGACTTTAACAAGTGGAGCCCCCCCCCCCCCCCCCCCCCACCCTCCCAAACGCAACACGCTCGTCCCGACCAAAACATGGAGTCAAGCTGTGGGCTGCGGTGAGGAGAAGGCAATGACACACTCCTGTTCTTCCTAATTCAGCTGTTTTTCCCATTTCAGCATTAATATCACGCTCCCATAAAGCTCCCAAAAAGTCACATTTTTCTAATGTTGTGTCACTTTGTGCACACGGGATAAATAAATGGATGATTTACTTGTTTTGTCAGCTTTTTTGTATTATATGTTGGTTCTGATAAATGTTCCCAATCAGCTTCTTCTACAGGGTCTGAGATGGACAAAAAGTAAGTCTGCCACAGCTGGATCAGTTCTCGCTAGATGAGTTTCTGACTGTTTAAATCTTAATAAATAATGAGTAAGGATGCTTTAAAAAAAATAAATATTATGGCTTATTTAGGCATGAATATTTTATGCTACTGAGGGGAAACTAAAACTTTTCAGGGACTTTAAGATGCCTCATTTCATGAGAATTATGAAGGAATATACTTTCCGAGGGCTACAAGAAGACACAAAATAGAAACCAAAGTGTGTTTCCGCTCCGCAGCATGCTAGGAGGTGATATTATAAATTCCTGACTCATCATTACCTCATCACAGAGCGATACCATGGCCTCGCATCAGAGAGTTGACCCGTTGGAAGACCTACTGATGCATATTAATTCAATGCCTGTCACCTGTTTATAATGCAAATTGCTCATTATAATTCCACCATTCTTGTGCCCATCACGGCCAAATGTTAATCACAAAATGTGCCGCCGCGCTACGAGGCTTCATTTGAATCCATTAACCTGACGGCAACACCTTTAGTTGCCCTTACATCCTTCAACTTCTTGTCTGTGTGTCAGTGCAGCAAGTTGGTGCATTGATGATAATAGAGCTGGACCGGCTTTAATTACTATTTAACCACACTGTGTCCCAGCAGGTTAGGAGCGCAGCGTAGTGAAGACTACCTGAGCACAGAGACCCATCTCTCCAGCAGCGAGGGGGGGGGGGAGGATAAATTGGGATGCTTGGCACAAGCCTAGAGGCTCTGTCTCATTTTTTTTTTTCGATCGCTCGTCTGCTGTAGAGGCTCACGCTTCGCCAGCACACTGTGCAAGTCTGCAAAGTGAGGAGGGCTGCGAAACTTTTAACACTCCGACACAGAGACATCTGTATGCTGTCTGCTGCGGCGCACCGGCAAAATGTGAATTAGGGGAGGAAATGAATGTGTTTGTAGTCTATATGTTCCTGGAATAATAAACAAAACTCATCATGTGCAGTGTATTCCTTCTGTTCACCTCGCAAACACAGATTTAAAGCGCTTCGCTGCGTGTACTCCGAGTCTACTCACCGCAATCATCTGGGCTACGTAGCTCTCGGGGCCGGTGTACTCGGTCGGATCCTTCACCCTCACCAGAACCAGGAAGTGAAGGTAATGCCACATGCTGTGCTCGGATTTGATGTGCTCCTCGAAGGACACCGTCTTGTTGTCAAACTTGTCCCTCTCCAAGCCTGCAAGACACGGCAGCATTTAAACATCCGTTCTTCTAAGTCACACACGTGTTGGCGTGGACCACACAGCTGAACACGCACCACAGATGAAGCAGGTGGTCTTCAGGATCTCCTCCTTCCTTTGCTTCTCACTCCTCAAGTCGGCGAAGGTGTCGATGATCACGCCGAAGATGAGGTTGAGGACGATGATGATGACGACGAAGAAGAACAGCAGGTCGTAAACCACTCGGGCCGCGAACAGGGGCTCCTGGATGGACCAGTTACAGGTTCAAATATGGAGAGATGCATTTGTCTTTGTCCATCAATCCGAAGCTAATGGCATGAATGTATAGTTCAAGCCATTACAAACAGACATCACGTATAAAAGAGCAGTAATACACAGATTCATGTTCATTCTGAGGGCCGTCTTACGTCTTTGGAGCGTCTCCTGAGAATGTCCCCCACCCCTCCTCCGTTACGTAGGCCCTGGTTCAACACCGTGATTATGCACATGAGCAGAGTGTCGCACACCCGCTCCGTCCCGTCGTCTACAAGCACACAAATCAGGAGAAAATGCATGAAAACAGAAGGCAACATGGGTAAATGCACCGTTTCTGCTTCTTAATATCTATATTACATTCAATATACAACTCTTATTCCTCCTCACTTGATGAGTAAATAATTAAACTAATTGATATGACTCGTACAACCACAACATCTGCCTTCAAGTCAAATAATGCAAAAATGCGTCTGTATTCAACTAAACTGAATGAAATTAATTTGACTAAGAGCGCGTGAAAGATATTAAGAACATTCAATTTCAAGTTCAGGCTTTCATACTAAAGATTTAATGATAATTCTCCTCAATGGTGAAACAAAAATGTAGTTCATGTAGATATAATGTATAAACAGATGGAGGTGAAAGGTCAAGTTTGTGCCCCCATGGGGCAGGTGATTAAGGGAGATGCAGGAACACAAACAGGAGTGTGAGTCACCCCCTCTGCCTCATCAAGTTTCTTTGCGTGCACGTGTGTGTGTGTGTGTGTGTGTGTGTGTGTGTGTGTGTCTCGGTTTGTGTTTGAGTAACCTTTCAGGAGCTGACTACTGCCAGAAAGCCAACACACACGTCTCGGTCTTACCGCAAAATCTTCAAAACCTGTCCTCTCAGCAGTTCATAATAGAAAACAAAATTGATTTCATTGAATCAAAACTTACCAGGAACAGATTTAGGTGTTGAAACAGGGCAGCTATCTTTCATACATGAGTCAGCAACTCCACTGCTACCCAATAAATCCCCTTTTCCATTTCATAGAAAAAAGAAGAGAGAAACAAAAAGGTGAAATTATGTGAAATGTATTTACGATAACATCACGATCATTTACAAACGAAGGTAGATGATTCAAATTGCACTCTGGCGTTGAAACATCTTCCCGCTAATTCTCATTAGCACCGGTGAAATCAGCAAGAAAGATTTAGTCTTGACGTTATGTAAACTGAGGCAGCAGCTGCTGGGTGGGCGGTAAAGTGTTGCTGAAAAAAAAACCCTGAACAAATCATTTGCACATCGGTAAAGCCCAGAGCAGCAGAGGAGCAGCTCTTGAGTGTGATCAGCTCAGACAGACAGACAGGCGGAGAGCTGTTCACCTAGGCCAGCGTCACCAAAAGGCCCTTCGTCCCTGACAGGACAGAGGACAGAGTGGAGGGGGGGGGCACAGGGGTCACGGCCCGGAGATGGTGGCGGCGGCGGCGTGGACGCTCTGCTCCTCAGCTGTGACGGAGCTCCACCACCTCCACCCCACAGTTAAAACAGATAAACCCGGGCCGGTTACATAACCCACCGCTGCTCCGCTGTGTCTGCCGTGCTCGATTCAGCAAAAACACAGGACGCCGCGGCCGCCAGGTTATGCAACAGGTGCACATGTGCTAGCAGGTTGTTCCTGACTGTTGGAGCGCTGTGCCGGAGCTCATTAACACGCCCACGCTCTCCGCTGTTCCAAAACATGTGCCTGGGTATGTATACACACGGCATCCTGCACAACATCCCACCAGCTCCATGTGGAGATTCATTCTACAGTTTCTGATTGAGAAATTAGGGGGAAAAACATTCATAGCAAAAGAATCATTTAGATGTTTGTCCTGATAGTAAGTTATTGTTAACAATGTTCAAGTGTCTAATCTTTTTTTTTGCTTGAGGTTTGAAACTCATTAACTTCTAGGATGTACAAACTGTTAGTTATCGATACGTCTAAGTAAAAAAAGACACGTAGAGAGTGCAGGTTTAGGGCATGTCTAGGTTAACGGTTCAATTCAGCAGCAGGACAGCCACAGAATATAATAATAATAAAAAGTATTTCAGCGAGATTTAATGCAGTATAACCTGACAGGAAACGAGGGGGAAGGAGATGATGTGCAACAGGTTTAAATAAATGTGCAGCGTCTTAGAGTGCTAGGATGCGTTGTGAATAATAGACACAAGGTCCGCAAGGAAAAATCTACTTCACATTGTAGAAACCGGGCTCCGAGTCCCTCATTTTACATGCAGAGTGACAGGAGCGACACAAAGAGTGAGCCGTTCTCACCTGGTGCAGGGAGGCGGTCCACCTCCATGCGGAAGTCGTCCTTGAGGAAGAGGAAGCCGATGATGGAGAAAAAGTAGACGAGGAAGATGGCCAGGACAGCCGTCAGAATAATGGAGCGTCCGTTCCTCGTCACGCTCTTTATCACGTTGAGCAGCGTCTCCTCTCTGATCACCAGATCGAACAACTGTGAAAGGAGACAGACATCAGTGAGTCGTCAGCAGAAATGGATTTATTACAGTTTCGGCTGTTCTCGCACAATCAGAATGTTCATCTCCGGAGGGCCACGCCGATCCATCGGTCACGCTGTGATGGAAACTGACACGTGTGAGAGGTTTTTCTTACCAGAAAGCTGTAAAAGAACTCGTGCACAAAGAGGCCCAGGACGCAGATGATGGCGTAGCCCAGATGGTAGATAAAGAGCATGTCCATCACAACCGCTTTGTAGCCTCGAGTGAATGTCCCCTGGTTGCCCACAAAACTTAGAAGAAAGACTAACTTGTTGAACAGCTGAAAGAGAAAAAAAAAGGATAAAATAATAAAAGTCAGCAACTTTGATGTGTGAAGGGGCAAGAACGGACATGTGTGGCTGCATTCCTCACATTGACAGTGCCCAGCAGCAGCAGAGCAGGGCCGAGGCCCAACGTGTAGATGGCACGCAGGATGAGAAAGACCAGGAAGAACAGGATGCCCAGCGGCTTGGCTAAGACGGGAAGCAGCGCGGTGAACGTCCCCAACGCCACCCACAGCGAGATATTCCAGAGAGGGGACAAGGTGCCTGGACAGGAGAATCGAGTATGAACCGAGGTGCCGCACGCTGCAGCACTTCTCCGATGAATTATTCACCTCAGCTAAGAGCTTAACTTAGCACAACACAATACGAGGCAACACTTTAAGACGTCCATGGGGACCCTCAACTTCACTCAAAGCAGCTTCTTTGCAGTTTGTACTGTAAACCACCAAAACGGACGCTCGACGTTCTTTAGGAGATTGCATTGGCCTGATGATTTATTGATTAAAGGGGCTTTCAGTAAAACACTTTGATGACACTATGACAACGCTCATTTTGCTCCCAGTTGTATAAGATCTTTAACCCCCCCCCTAATATGTGACTGATATGGCATCATTTAACAAAACCTGAATACGATCTCACAATATTGCAGATAAATGCAATGTAAATCCAGATTTTTAAAATTCATGTTCCGACTACTTGATTTTACTTGTACTGCTGTTAAATGTGTTGCTTTCATGTTTTATTAATGTTTTGTAAGGTGTCCTGAAAGGCGCCAACAAATAAAATGCATTATTATTATTATAAATTATTAAATAGATGAAGTGGGGGATTAGGAATAAATAATAAACTATATGTTTCGTTAGGGCTCTGCTCTCCAACGCCAGTGGTTTCAGTTAAACCGGACTGATTAGACCTGCTCAAAAGAATTAAGAGAACAATTAAATCAGATCTTGATGAACAAAATATTCAAGTTGAACATTTTTACTGAACAAAAATTAGGGCTCAAGGGCATGAGTGTTCCAGTGAACCAGCATGCATCACACCAGCACCCTCAAACTCAAGCAGCAGAATTAATTCAGCTTTAATTTCATTAGTCACACCGTTGCTTTGTCAACATGTCGTCTGTGAAAAAGCACTTCGTGTATCATGACGTAAGAGAATTTGAAAGCTTTCTGAACTCTTAAATAACTAAAACTAATAATAATAATCACAAATTCTCACCCTCGTCTCCATCGTCACCAAAGGGGTAGAACACAGCCACGGCGATGTTGAGCAGGCATGCCAGGTAGAAGGAGATGCTCCCCCAAAGAGAGATTTGGCGCGAGAACCAGAAGAGAGCCTTATTTTCTGCACAAACGGAACAAGGGAGCGTGAGTACGGCGACACAAACACAAGCAGTCGCTGCAGGCCTTTTATTCTGGAAATAACAATAAGCAGACACTCCGGATGATAATCAGGATTTACCATCCTGCAGCCTGCTTCTGCTCCCGCCATCATTATATTTGGCGGTAGCACCCGCATTCAGGTATGCACAGACTTACTGCGGATCTTCTTCTGCCACCTCATCTCGTTGTAGAGGTTGTCAAACTGCTGGAAGAAGTCGTTCACCTTGCTGCCCTGGTCGTCTCTCTCCGTGGTGGTGAACACACGCACCTTGGACTCCTCGGTGAGGTACTCGCAGATGTTCGGGACGGGAAACACTATCTGCTCCATGGTGCGGTCGTGACGCACGATCTGGGAAACGGATACGCGGTAAATCCTCATTAGGGGTTTATAGTTGAACACGTTTCTCATGGCGGGATGGGAACAATGAGATGTGCTCGGTAATTGGAGTTTTAGAGATCCGGAGGATAAATGGACGAAGTGCTGATGAGGTTTACCTCGATCTGAGCCGTGTGGTTGGCATAGTAATGGAGGGCGTCATCCTTCTCGTTGTCGGGGTCCACCCCTGACCCCGACCCCAACCCCGACCCCGACCTCAGGCTCTGCTGCAGGGTCTTATTGTGTCTGGCAAGCTAGAATCCAAAAAGCAGAATGACTCACCCTTTTCTATTTTTAATTATTTGCATGGCACAGGACAAGATCTGCGTCAATAACAACAATAACAATAATGGGCAACTATATCCAATCCTAATCACATTACAACATCTTGTGACTCCATCAGAATGCTAAACAGGAGTAAAAACAACATGATGCAACTCGCCGTGACAACAAGAGCGGTTGAATATCCTTTGACAGGATAAACTCACAGGATACATTTACTGATGTCGTGTCGGTAGGTAGATGGAGAAAGTTTTAATCCAGACTTTAAGGAAATAATGGATCCATATTCTATGTATATAATTATGTTAAGTCATATTGGATGATAAGACCTGCAATAACTGATTTTTAGGGAAGGATAGTGGTGGATCCGTACATTTGCAATGACTGGATTTCTTTTGGCCATGCAGCGTATAAGATGGTGACAAACACAGTTCCTGAGCCTCTTTCTTAAAATCCTGGTTGCCTGTTAAAATAACATATGAACAGTAGTCCACTGTCTGCATTTCCACAAACAAACCGTTTATGCTTCAGTCTTGTCTACTTACTCACTCATTATTCATTTCTTATCTCACAAACCAATTACAATGAATGGCAGCTGCCCTCAGGAGCAAAACAAAAAAAATAAAGATAATATCTTTATTTACTTGATAAGCTTCAGTCGGTGTCATCAGTAGGTGTGTGTCTGCGGTTAAAATAAGAGTTGAACACTGAAAAAAAAAACGTCCTTGTAATGATGAACCTAATCTGCTGGTTGGATAAAGAAATAGCCTGTTTGACACTGAGGAAGACAGACAGTCACCAGACAGGCATCTTGTTTCTTTCCCGCTGATACCCTGGACGAGGCGAAGCACATTTGTTTAGTAATGCGGTGACTCGCGCCCGCTTCACTGAACATCTACAGCCCACCTGTCTGCACAACCAGTGTCACGTCCTGCAAGCTAATTTTAGAAAAGCGGCGGAGGCGATTTGTTCACAGAAGAGCGCTCTTCCGTCGCTTAGTCCACCACGAGGAGGACGGACGAAGACGGAGGGAATGAAACAAGCCTTTTTTCCCGTTACCTGGTGGGCCAGGATGTAAATGTTGTGGCCGACGTCTCTGGGCTTGATCTGGTCCCCGACGCCGTCCTCGTTCTCCTCACTCTCCAGACCCTGGGCGTAGGCTTCCTTCATCACATCCACCTGATGCAGCAAAGTTAGGAAAGGTTACAATGACCTGCAAACAGGACGTAGCAGTGTGTGTGTGTGTGTGTGTGTGTGTGTCTATGACACTCACTAGTTCGGTGGGCCTCATCTTGAAGAGAATCTTCTCCGCGTTCTCGCTGTCATGGCGGCTCTCCATTATAGCCAACAGGAGTTTGGAGGCATTGTTCTACAACACAAGGCGTCACCGATGAGCTTTCACGTTCTCGTCTATTTCAAACCACAGAGCTGAGTAAATCAAGAATGAATGACTCGATGGAATCTGATTCATCGCAGGATCAAAGCCTCTGATTGTTGTTGGCGTTTTCATTGTCGAGTTGTTTCAGCAGCCTCGCAGCTAGATGTGACGTATAGCTCACAAACCGGAGAGAGGAGATGCAACACTTTCTCTAAATAAGAATATTTATTCATCAACACGTGCTGTTTTGCCATATCGTCGAGGTTTGGTCAAACTCCCTCCTGTTGTCTTGTTACCAGCACTAACGTGGTAATTACTACTACAAAGCTAACCATCAGTCCTGCAGTAGGACTGTGCTACATGAAACATGAAAGGCTCACCTTGAGCGCCAGCACCAGGTCCAGCCGGTGCTTCCCCAGGGGGTTGATGGAGTTGACAATCAGGGCTATAATTATGTCAATGCCGTTTGACTCATGCTTGGCTATACAGGTCTGGAAAAATAAAGAGGGGTACAGTTAATACATCAGAAGAATAAGATGGTGCTGTGCTTGTCAAACACGCAGAGAGAAAAGGATAGTGCATGATCACCAGTAAACCACAGCTGGTATGATGTACCTGGTTTTCATGGCAGGGTCCCTGGCAGTACTCTGTGATGGTTTCCAGGGTTTGGCGAACCAAGTCCACGTTACTCTCGTTAATGTAGAGTCCCAGCAGCCCGAGGCCTCCTGTGGTGCTCCCACAAATACAGTCCAAGAACTGAAGGGTCTCACACACCAGATTGTAGTTCGTCTTGTTGGTCTGGTTGCGTAGAAAGTTCTGGATTCAGAGCAGAAAAACAGTGAATTCAAGAGTCGTTGGGCTTACAAGGTTTCTGCCGCTCGATGAAAAAGGGGGCCAGTACCTGCAGGTTTGTGTTGTGGTTCTCACAGAGCAGCTGGAGGTAACGGAGGATCGGTTTCATGATGGTGATGGCTTGGCTCATCTGAATCTCTTCTAAAACCTCTTCGGCCCCGACCAGCTCATTGTTCTGGCCGAGGCCTTCGAGGTCTGGATCCAGCTCCTTTCTGAAGGCACAGAAGGCCTTGGAGGTCATTGAGGAGGCCTCCTTGAGCTGCCCTCGCATGTCCTCCCTCATATGAAGCCCTGAGTCTGTCCCTAGAGCACAGCATGCCGTTATAAAGACGTATTAAAAGAAATCGGATATTGTTTGATAGATCTTTGTAAAAAAAGGTTGGAGGGAAAACATACAAAAGGTTACCATGTTGGATAATGATCAATATCAAGCTTCCTCTATGACATTCGACACATTTAAAAAAAAGAAAAGAACAAGTGGGCGACTATCGACTTCTGCATGAAAGTACCCGATCTTGATACAATGGCCTTTTGATAGGCTTGTGAAGTTGGCCGTCACATGGCCCCTGACATGTGACTGCTGGAACGTGGAACAACAGTCTGCACAGAGGTCAGCAGAGCAACACGGATCATTCTGTACGTATCCTTCACGATTGTTTCAACTCGAGGTCGAGCTAAGCGTGAGGGTCGCACATGCTGAAAAAGTGACGTAGGTTATCAAATTTATATTTGAGCCTAATTTAGTCCGGGCCCGTTCCTGTGGGAATGCTCAGCTGTGCTAAAGACATGAGCGTCACTGATAAAGCCAAGGGGCCGTGATGTGTTGGTTATAACTCAAAAAGGTTAAAATGCATCATTACTGTACCTTTCTTTAACCGGATGCCACCGACGTCGCCGTCATCGTCCCTTTTTCTGCAGCTGAGCTCAAACATGTTGACGGACACGGTGGCTCGGATCTCTTGCTGGGCCAAACGCATGCGGTCGTAGAAGACTTTGAAGAACCTCTCGGACTTCTTCTGCTTGTACAGTTGATGGTAGAAGGAGTTCTGGGCGGGAGGCAGAGCAGGGATCGATATAAACGTGTGTGTCCGCGTGCGTGTGTGTGTGTTAGCTGATCAATATGGACGGAAGTTACCTGTATCTGTGTGTTTCCGCCCTGGAGAAGGGCAATGCCCAACAGGATGCTCTCTTCAAACACGCGGTCATTCTTGGTGTTGACAATGAGATCAATCACCAGCTCCGACGCCCCGACGTTGTCCAGGAGACACTGGATCTCCATCACACTGCTGCACGGCTTGTCCGAGTCCAGCATGGGAGAACTTCCTGCAGACATTAACAAAATCGTGCTCTGAACGATATGATTGTGCTCATTTTTTATTCTAATCAGATTCAATGTCTGCCAGCTGTTGTCAGGCAGCACTTGCCCTACGAAGGTGTGTGTTAGCTGCTGTTGTTGGGTAGTTATTGCAGCGTCTACTGGGTTTATTTGGGGTTCTCAGTACCTCCGGATGACGGCTTGACAAAGCCGCCAGCTGAGCTGTTTCCACACACGAGCTCCGACTTGGAGAGAAGCTTTTGATTTCCAAAGTAGCGTGTGAGGAGGATCTTTCTTAACTCGTTTCCCTGTGGAGACAGGAATCATGATGTTAAATCCATATCACAGTCTGAGAGAGTGCCTGCCTCAAACTAGGAGATTCACATTTATGTCACATTTTGAAAAAAAAACAGCATTTCGTGAGCGACAACTATATAAAAAAGGGGGCATGTTGGTGTATTCGCTGGAAATCCACTCAATCAAGCAAACAAGAGGGCTGAGCAGATTTCATTTTACGTCTAATAGGAATGATCAGCATCTTCCAATGATGCCTTTCTCTCGAGACGGGAGCGTCTCGTTGAGGAGCGTGACATAAAAGTGTTGTTGACTTGATTCTAACTGAGCATTTATGAAACATTGTGGCAGTCAAGGCAGAAAAAAAGCAATGTCTTGAACGGAGACCATCCCAGCGAATGAAAATACATGATAGGAACGCTGGCGGCTGGTGGGGGACGATGTTTTATGTATATTATGCACATAAAGCCAGTTTCCTTCTAGCTACACATTTATTTAAGGGCAGGATTTTTCTTCCAACTCTGGCAAACATCTCTGTGCATCTACTGTGACATTTGAGGCAGATAAGCAGAAACGAGATTAAAGGATTCGTGGAGATAATCTCTCCACAGTGGTTGTATAATCGAAGTGCGAGACAGGTGGACGCATGGTGTTCGTCACCGCATATTTTTATTGTGCAACGCGGGGATGAATGGATGGACGGCTGGACGGATGCAATATAAAGAATGCATGGACACTGAGGGAGGTCAGCAAGAGTTTCTATGGCAACCTAACAAATAAAATGGCCTTGTTTTGATGACACCTCACCACCGTCCCTATTGATCAACAGAGAGGAAGGATGGATGAACAGTTGGACAAACAGATCAATTGAAGGGTGGAGCAAAACAATGAATGGAGCCACCTGGAGTTTCCATGGAAACGTGTTAGCAGGACAATCAGCCTTCCCCTTGAGAGACAGGTGGTGGACAAAATAACAAAAACGCCTCAAAATAGTAGATATTTGCCGTTAATTGAGTTTTGATCAAGCTCATACACTGATGATACCACGGTGTCGATCCAGGTGATTCATCGTTTAATCACTTTTCGTTAAGTAAAAACACTAATCGCTGCATTCCGTCTGTCTATCTTTAGCTATTCTATAATAACAGACAAAAATAAATCCCCTTCTCTTGTCATTTAAATATCTTAAGATTTAATCTTGGGCTGTTTTCTGACATTTTATAAATAATACAATTTTATAAATTTTATAAATATAAATAAAAATAATTTATATAAATAATAACGATCCATTGTTTCCTACATTTGGCTTCCACGTTCAAGTTTGAAATCTTCTTCTTTAATCACTTTATATCATTTTGCAGTGTTGCAATGTTTTCCAGGCAGCGATCTTCGGGCCTCTTTGTCCCTCTGCGAGTTCCCTTAATGTGATATCACATCTCTGTTAAAGCAGGCACACACTGCTAATTGGTATTCAGCCGATTATGACTCATTTGTGTAGCTGCCTTCGTAAGCGTTGTTAACACTAGTCGCTGATGCATAGCAAACAGCACATTAAACTATAATATGGCACAGGAAAAGAAAAAAAAAATGCTGCTTCACTGAAACTGAATGACCAAAGAGAAATATTGGTCACCACCACCGAATGATACCTTTTCAACAACACTCCAAAAGGTCACGACGAGACACACGAGGTCCACACCTCGTCACAAAGGCTGCCCGGGTGCAGTCCGGCTTAAGAGCCTCAAACTAAGTGCACTGAGCAGTGAAGGATTGGGTGAGGAGCACGTGCAGCTGATGCTGCCTGTGTCAGTAAACACTCCATCTCATCTGTAGTCAGCAGAGACACTTGTCTGCCTGCACTGTCTGGCTGAGCCGTCTCACACACACACACACACACACACACACACACACACACACACACACACACACACACACACACACACACACACACACACACACACACACACACACACACACACACACACACACACACACACACACACACACACACACACACACACACACACACACACACACACACACACACACACTTCTCTAACTGAAGGTGAGGATCCTTTTGAGCTAGCCTCTCTCGCTTCCACACAGAGCCGCAGAGACACAATCTCAGTGCGACGGCAAACTGCGTTCTGGAAAAGGCAACGCGTCCCGACGAACGCTCTTTTACTGATTGCAGATTGTGTTTGCCGTTACATTTCCCTTTTTTTCTGACAGGGGACATGATGGTTTTGCACCACTCTCAAACACCGGTAAAAGTAATGCTCCGTGGGGGGGAGGGGAGGGGAGGAGGGGAGGGGAGTTGAACCGAGAGTCGGGATGACAGGGTTTTTAGCTCTTTTAGCTTCTAGGCGATGCAGTCTGCTGGCTGGGTCTGCAGAGAGAGAGAGAGAGAGAGAGAGAGAGAGAGAGGAGAAAAGAGAGAGGAGAAAAGAGAGAGAGGAGCTATAGACGAGAGAGGGGGGAGGCAGGATGGTGGAAGAGGAGTCAGCCCAGCCTGACTCATCTGCTTGCTGCTGCATTGACGAGAAAAAACTCCAGTCAGGTGATGTAAGAGGCACGAGAAGGAGAGAAAGAGAGAAAGAGAGATAGAAACAGAGGTAGAAGAACTGACAGAAGTAAGCGGGGGAGGGAGGGAGGGAGGAGGGAGGGAGGGGGAAGTGGGGGAGAGGAACAAACAAAATCCAGCGAGGAGCAGACTGTCGTGGCGTTTTTAAAATGTGCACCGGCACGCCACACTGCGGCTCTGGTGTCCAAGCTGGGGATGAGCTGCCGATCCCCCCTCCTCCCTCCCTCCCTCCCTCCCTCCCCGAGCCACCTTGTAGCCCTGCTGTCTGCAGATCTCTCCGACTCCGGAGAGATGCATGGAGGAAAAGGACAAAAAGGCAAAGACTGTGCTTCTTTAGGCGGTCTAATAACTCTCACAGGCAGAGGAGGGCAGCACCAAGCGTGAACGGAGACCGGCGCTGCCAGGAGCGGGCGGGGGAGGATCCAGCCGCTCGGGTCAGACAAGGTTGATTATGGCAGAAACTCAGGTCACAAAAGGAGGAGAGCGTTACTTTTCTCTCACAACAGAAACCCGAGAGGACTCTGGGTGTGTGCCTTTTGTAAAATAGTGGGGAACACTGATCAAGTAACCCGTGACGCGGTACAAGTCGTTTCCCCAGAGGCCTCGTGAGGGCCGAGCGACATCCAACAGCGTTATCATGCGGAAGCGACATTTAGGTTTCCCGGCAGAAGCCGCGGTGAACACAAACTGAAACTCTACCGTCTATTGTTTCCCCAGTTAGCACATGATGCCAAGAGTCAAACTGAAACGTGTGGTCTGTTGCGTGTTATCTAACAAAGACTTCCGACATCTCCGAGGAGTCGGGCGAGCACATCCGCAGCTCGGAAGTGGAGGGGAGAAGCTTAAAGTGGGAGCCGTCTGTAATAAAACACATATCCATATCAATGTGGATATGCAAGGCGGTCTCACTGAGGGACTACTCGTGGAATAGTTATTTCATGAATAGGACACAAAAAAATCAAGACACACATACCCTGCTGTTTTAGACACTTTGGATGTATGAAGTAAGAGAGTGATGACAGACGGGGGAACACACGGGCAAAAATATTAGGTTTTTTCTGTAATGTCACGTTTTCTATGAAAACATTTTTCAAAAAAATGTTGGTGTTTTTTTATTAACCAGGATTCTATAAAGAGGACTTTAAAAGAGCATTCAGACATTCATATTAAAACGATTACCGGTATGCTTTAATCTGGGGTCCATCATCCCTAATTGTCCTGGAAATAAGGATGTAATCTAGAATTAAATACAAGAAGAACGTTCTTAGACAGTTATTGTAGTTAAGAGTTATTCGTTTTATGAGCACTTAATGTTTTTTAAAGAATTTCCGTGGAAGAACTGCTCTTTAAATACATTTTACAAAATATAAAAATGTACAGTGGCTTCGACTCATGATTTCTGAAATTCCAGCCATGACCAGGGTGAGTTACACGCCGCCGCTGTTAATCATAAAGTGAATTATTGTTAATGCACTTTGCAAAACTCATACTCTCTCACACGTTCCAATTCTCCCCCTTTCTGTAGGAAATGCAACGTTTCCGCACGGGGTCAAAGAGGGTCAACCAACGCGGTGCACACGCGTCCGATAACACTCACGCACGGAGATTGTCATCACATGTCGCCGTATCTAATTTTTCTCGAGCTGCAATTCCACAGCACATGAAATGTTTTCACCAAACAAACAAGCACATCAGGAAAAACAAATTAAGCCCACATGTGAGAGCAATTGGTGAGACTGGTTCAGGGACAGAGACGAGAGCAGCAGCGTAAACAAGCATTCATCGGAGTGTTAGCGGGCGGGTTCACCACGGAAACGCTACATGTGATCCGCTAACATCGTAAAGGGCTGATTGCGTTGTTTGTTTGGGACGACTGTGACGTCGTAGACCGGTTAGCCGTCGTAGGTACAAACGGGGAGAAGAGCCTGATAAGAGAACAGCCCTGCTGTGCTTGCTGGTGTTGGATTGGAGGCATTGCCTCATGAATGGCAACACTGTCCCGTCCACCCGGTCCTGCTCCAGACTCATATCTCAACGACTGTTAAATGGATTGTCATAAAATTTTTGTACAGACATTAACGCTGTCCAGATTATGAAGCCGTCTGGCTTTCGTGATCCCCCCCCGACTTTTCATCAAGCTCAACCAGGAGGTCAATGTTTTCACTTATCCTGTGAAATATCTCATCATCTGCCTGATAGATCGGCACAGACGTTCACGGTTTCCCAGACGATGTGTCCTTAAAAAACTAAAAAAGCTTGATGGATAGCCATTCAATTTGGTACAGACGTTTATCTCCCCCAAAGGATTAATTGCAATAATGTTGGTGATCTCTTAGATTTCATTTCACCGTTTAAATTGGCCCAGTCCTGTGGTTTATGACCAAATACCTGCAATCTGTACTGAATCACCTCAACAGTCATTTTTGAGTCTATAGTTTTTCCATCAGTGGCACGTGTTGTCATCATGTGGGAGTTTTCTATGTTACATCTTTTCCCAGTGTTTGTGAGCGAGGCGACAACAGCTCAGTCAATCGCAATTAAACTGTTTCAATTAGGGAGTCCATGTTCGTAAATGTGTTACCACGGTAACATGAGTGGACTTGCAGAAGGAGACAAAGGCCAGATAATAGCTAGCTAAATCGCTAACACATCAGCTTCAAACATTGCCAAATTATTTAACGTGGCGAGGGGAAAAGTCTCAAACTGATGAAGAAAACTGTGTTGGCAAAGCAGAACAACAGTCACAAGTAGACATAATCGTTCAAAATTAAGTTCACTAAATTAGTTTTTACTGCACGGCAATGTATATCGTTCTATGGGGTTTCTATTATTTTGTCCACCAGCTATGTGCATAAGCTAAAAAGCTAAAAGCGACAAGTTTAAATCATGGCGCTCACCCCATCCCTGTCGCCCATCATGTGCCTCCCTGAGCACAAGCGGCCTAACTCACATGCAATCAGATTCAAATAACACACTATGAAGCGTGACCAAACACTGTTCCCGATGACAACCGATCTCTTTCATCGCGATCCCTCAGATGCACGAGGCCCTGAAGTCAAAGCCTTTCTGCTGTTTTACAAGTGGTTTTTTTTACAGGACGGCAGGCAGCGTGCTCCTGGTCTGAGGAGGGCACGTCTACACATGGTTCACAGACTTCCTGTGGCCAGTCACGGCCAGACAGACAAACATGTGCTAATCCCCCCCCCCATCGCCATGGAAACCAAGACATAATACTCCACTAACAGACAGCAGACTGCTGGACCGAGGGAAGAGAGGGCCAGAGGAAGGAAGGAAGGAAGGGAGGAAGGGAGGGAGGAAGGAAGGGAGGAAGGGAGGAAGGAAGGAAGGGAGGAAGGGAGGAAGGAAGAAAAGAGAAATTATAATTCATTTTTGGGATGAAATGAAGATTTATGAAAACGTAAGTATTCGGGGGAAGGAAGGAAGGAAGGAAGGAAGGAAGGAAGGAAGGAAGGGAGAAAGGAAGGGAGGGAGGAAGGGAGGGAGGAAGGGAGGGAGGAAGGGAGGGAGGAAGGAAGGACCAGGTAGTAAAACACAGAACAGATAGATTTTCAAATTTTCAAAAAAGAGAAATTATAATTCATTTTTGGGATGAAATGAAGATTTATGAAAACTTAAAGTATTCGGGGTCCAGATTTAGGATCTACATTTCCTGGATCCAACTCTCTGACTCGCCACTGATGCTGTGTGAGCCTGAATCCGGTCAAAGGTCGAACCCTAAGATGAGCTCCCCTCCCAGCCTGCCTGACTCCCTCCATGTGGATGAACCTAAGCTATATTCCACGACTCCCATCAGCACACGGACAACACGGGAAAACCCTGTAGGAGCTCACGCAGGGACAGTCACCGTGTGTTTGTGTGTGTGTGTGTGTGCGTGTGTGTCTGTTTGAGCGAGACTTTCCGTCTACATGCATCTGTGTGATGCGCTTAGTATCAAGAGGGTGATAATCTGTAAATCTGCTTTGCCTTGGGCAGGTGGCGTGAGACTTGGCAGGCAAGGAAGAAAAGAGATGGTGGGCAAGAGAAAGGAGGAGAGACGGGGGAACAGCCAGACGGACGGACGGACGGCAGCGTGTACATGAGTGTGAAAGAGAGGGTGAGAGGGTGAGAGTGATTTATATTACATAACTAGCTTTTTCAATCAGCGGTGAACAGGAAGACATCGCATGCACGTACACCTGACAGCACACTGTGCTCGTTGTGTCCACACAACATCACTACAATATGCACAGGTTAAACATAAAACTGGTCAAAACTAGTGACATTGTATTAAAAAGTCAAAGTTATTCTATATTTTCATCATATTGTAACAACAATTTCCACTTCAAATGCTGTCTGTGTATCCAAATCCAGATGTAACGTATTCCTCTCTGCTATAAACTTTCATTGTTGTGAAAAAAAAATATGATGAACACGAGTCCATGCATATTGAATCAATGTTGTCCATATACTTAGTATGGAAATGCTCAGGTGGTATTTCTTAACTTTCAAGTAGGCGGCATTTTTACAAAGTTCCCCTAGTCTTACGTACTAGTATATGTTCTTGAATCCGGCTGCTTTAATTTGTGTTCGAATAAAATTTGTGAACTATTACGATGCCAAGATGATTTCAGAAATTACTTAGTATTTTTTATAAAAATTTAACTACATATTTGTGACCCACATTTAAAGGATCTGCGTGCAACAAATGTGCTTTCAGCCGAGCATCACAGACAGCATCTGAAGGAAGAAAAGCATAGAATAACAGCAGCCGTATTCTCTTAGTGCTGTATTGCATTCGATAAGATAAAAAATAATGTCATATGTATAGCACCGCATGATTATTTCAAGTCTATAATCCCCCAAAATAACCTCTGTCACCCACGGCATCTTGAGGGCAAATGGGAGCACAAACATTTATGAAGCTGCCCTCATCTGACGGCCAATAAAATGCAGTGCAGCAGCAGAGCCAACGCTGTGACTGCTGCAGATCCCCCCCCCCCTGAACAGAAAGCAGAGCCTGGGTGGGACGGAGCCAGATAGGAAAAATAACTCTGGCGGGAAGAGAGAATGCGATAGACTAAGACAAAACACGGAGGGAGTTGGGGGGGGGGGGGGGGGGGGGGGCAACGGAGGAAGAGGGAGGCAGCGAGTGGACAGAAGAGTGAGAGTAAGGAGGGAGAACGTGATGGTCCACGTGACGCTGGCTCAGGCACTGCAGGCTGTTACGTAAGCACACCCCCTGCCCTGTCTCCTCATGGACTGAGCAGACTCCGCTCCTCTCCAATCCCTCACCCGGCAGCCGCTGCCCACTTTTTTTTTCCCCTTCCACTCACATGGCTCCTCACATGGCTGCCTCCCTCCCTCCCTCCCTCCCTCAATCACTCTCCCTCCATCTCTTTCTCTCACTCTCCTCCACCCACTCATTGCACCCCAGGGGAGCCACCAACCTCTGCTGCCTATGCTGTCACTCTCTCTCTCTCTCTCCCTCCCTCTCTGTCTCTCTCTCCCTCCCTCCCTCTCTGTCTCTCTCTCTCCCTCCCTCTCCGTCTCTCCCTCTCTCTCTCTCCGGTGCAGTGAGGCTGCAGCTCCACACTTAGGACTACAGGGATATGACAAAGAGAGGCCACAAATACATGCTTGAGCACACTCACACACACCTACACAAACTGCCATTTCACATATCGTTACGGCACTGTCTGGCTGCTCGAATGCGCCGAGCCGCTTTAATAAAGAAAAAAAGAAAAAAGTGACTGTTTTTCCACTTTAAATTCCTCTGATTTTATTCCACCCAACTGTTGAATCGTTTGCCTTTTGGAAAAAAAGGGAAAAAACACGAGACACGAGATGCAAACAGAAGTTGGGAAACCAAAAATCCAGCTGTTAGTTACTGGCTGGCATGTACTATATATCAATATTATATAGAAAAGATTAATCTTGATGGTATTAGTAATGCGATTGCACCGAAAGAGAAGGTAAAAACACATGCATGCGTTCTGTTCCGACACGTGATGTCGTGGTGCAACAATGACAGCCTTTATTAGCGCTGCATTGTCCACCGAATAATCACCATGTTGCATCAAATGCCACCGAGTCAGAGGACGGCAACACATTCTTTCTCACGGTTTACTTCAGGACAATCTTTAGTTTGATTAACTGAGATATAACAAATAAAAAAAAAGGTTCTTATTAAGTCTCAACTGGCTCGTCTCACCACAGCTGGAACAAACTCTCCTAAACCTCCCAAAGGTGATCACACACCTGACCCTCTGGCTCTCAGCCTCCACCCCCCCTTGGTGTGCACAAACACAGCCTCATCCTCAAGACTCCTCTACCAACTCTTGTCATTCACGTCCCAGACCTCTGGCTGAGACGGGGGTGCAGGGTGAGAGCAGGACATGCCCCCCCACCACCACCACCTCAGTCGCTGCAGTATTGATTTGTTTGTTCGGTGCTTGCCCCCTCCTCCTCTTCCTCATTCCCTTACTTCCCTCCCACCTATTCTCCCTTTCAGTGTGTCCTCAAGTGCCTCCCCGTCTTATGTAACATAGAAAGGCCCACAGCATACTGATGAAGGGGAGTCTGGGCTCCGGGCCGACAGACCTGGGAGGGAAACAAGGACGACACCGCACTGCTGATGGGAGCACGGCGTCGCTGGCACATTGAAAGACGGGCCGACGGCGACGGACTCGCATCATTTTCTTACACATAATATAATAAAGACCCTGTTTCGTGTCACATACTCCCCATGCAGCGTCAAGTACTCACAGCGTCCTCGAAGCATTCCTTCTTGTCCAGCATCTCGCGGAGTGTCTGCAGGATCTTGATGCACAGCTTCTCCTCTTTGTCCATAAGCTTCTTGGTGTGTTTGATGAGTCTGACGGAGTAATAAGAGAAGCGCTGTATCACTTAAAGCGGTGACCTACACATGCAGTCACTGAATAGCAAATGGTTGTTGATCATCACAGGTGAAATCTCCTTTTCTGCTCTCCAGGAATATCAGACAGTGTATTTAAAACTAAATGTTGGCCTTTGTTTCCAGACTTTTCTAAAGCCTCCACGACTACTGAATGAATATAATAATAGTTGGAAGTAGTTAATCAGAGTAGGTTTTAGTTAATGCTAGTTTTTCCAACCTGGAAACCTTCTAACATGCCAATTCTTAACTAAGCACAAATTAAACGTCAGCAGAAAAATAACAGGTATCAGCAACTTCTGTCAAAAACCCTGATCTAAGATTAAACCGCTATAATAATAATAATAATAATAATAATAATGGATTGGATTTGTATGGCGCTTTTTTCCAGGAGACTCAAAGCGCTCTGACAGGGTACCAGGTTCCATTCATTCACACACAGTCATACCGGTGGTGGTAAACTACCACAGTAGCCACAGCTGCCCTGGGGCAGACTGACGGAAGCTATGTCAGCGGTCCTCCAGGCCTTGAAACACGGGGAATGTGTCGTTTGTTCCTTCCACGCGTTGTGGACGGGGACTTACTTGGACATGAACGCTCCGCTCTCGCAGCGTAGCCGAGCGGCCTCTGGGAACAGCAGCTCGGGGCTGTGAAGAACGTCCACCAGCACAGAAAACTCTGCCTGGACCTTCGGACTGAACTGCTCCTCCAGAAGGGTCACGACCCCCTGTACATCACGGACAGACACACATGAAGGCTCGGTCAATCACGTCCTGGAGAGACCCTTTCCCTTTCAGGAAAAGCCTTCTTTATTTAGACACTCATGGAGATGTTGAGCCACGCCAGCAGCACGGCTCTAGGGACGGCAAAGTCCGACACTTTGGTCCAGCTCAACAAATATCACTGTTGTGCCATAACATGTTGTACAGCCTTGGTACCCAGATGATGTAGCCTAGTTTACAAGTATTGGTAGTTTGCTGTATTGAGCTACGCATGCCCCCCTATGGCTGAATTGAACTATAGTGATCCTGTATTTTTAGATCTAGCACCACCATCAGGTCAAAACTGTCCAACACTTTGGTTCATGACATTAGCATTACGTTCAAAGCTCTGCAGTCTTAGAGCTGCAGACAAAAAAGAAATCACACCTGCAGCTTCTCAATGATGTTCTTGTAGTCGGGCCCACCCAGAGTCTCCTTGCGGGGTCGCGTGCGGGCACTGATCCTCCAGTCCTTGGCCGCCCGCTGTACCATGTTGCTATGGACCTTGAGAGACAACGTGTTGACTTGACTGTCCAGGTCCACTGGGATGGCGATGGCCCGTGCCTTAGCTGGAGAAGGACACAAAGGTTTAGTGTCATTAAAATATGTACTTTTACACATTTATCAATCAATGTTTTAATGCCTCCATCGCCATCGATGAAACACTCACCGACGTCAGCCAGAGACTTGATACAGCTCTCGATGTTAGCCCTCTGAGCTGAGTTGATCCAGGTGCAGTTGTAGATCCTGAAAGAAGACTGAAGCAGCTTGATGAAGACGGACTGGTTCGTCTGTGAAGAGAGACAGGGGAGGACATGTTGTATTTTTAAATAGGGGCTTAAGTGAAGACCGAGATAATCCTGATGGGAACACTTCTGAGACATGAGTCATTCTTCCGTGTGAAACACCACAAGCATGCGCTCAACATACAAATGAACCAAGAAAGTCCAGCACTGGTGCAGTGAAGATGTCAAATACCTTTACTGTAACTGAGCTAAACGTTAGCAGAGGATGTGGGCGTGCGGTGAGAGAGCAGACACATTTCACCTGCTTGTCTGGGGGTGAAAATCAATACCTGCAGGTTGGAGTGGTTGACAGAAAAAGGTGAGCTGAAGAAACCCTTGACGATGGCCATCACCGTCTCCGTCACATACTTCTCCAGGGCCAAGTCGGCATGGTTACGGTCCGTGGTGGTGTTGCACACCTTAAATACAGAAACAAAAGTCGAGTAAAACTTCTGAACAAGTAAGCCTCAATTCGTCTGGACACACAACACTGTTGGAGAAGTATGTAGGCAGACTTACACTGGCCATGTCCACCAGGAAGTTGTCAAAGAGCTTCCAGATATGATTGGAGGTGTAGATCTCCTTCATTTCTACCTCTGTGTCCACGTAGCAGTGATTCACAAAGTTCACATAAGCAGTTTTCACCTGCAAAGAAATACAAATCTGGTTACTTTCAGATCAAATAGAGATAGAAGTATATTTGTGATCTAGATCATAAAGACGGTCCAGCCGTTACCTCCGGTATACAGTGGACATCCGTGACGACTTTGACAATGTCGTCCAGCGGCAGCAGGGAGTTGCATTTCAGCTCGGTGTAGACGTTCTTGCCCTCGGTGCAGGCGGCCAGCAGCTCCACCAGCGTGTCGTGGTAGGCCAGGGCTCCGTCTTCGTCCGCCCGCTCTCGCTCCGAGCCCATCATCTGCAGCAGGACGGTGAAGGAGGAGCGGTCGTTGTAGAACACCAGCACGTCCTCGCCTCCGTTCACCAGCTGGATGCACAGAGAAAAGCAAAGACACAGTCAAGCTAACGAACGGATAAAAAGTACAAAACGCTCGTCCACTTGAAATCAGTCTCACCTCCGTCATGACCTTATCCTGACATTTCTTCACGTACTTCCCGTCTGCTTTCACGATGGTTTGCAGGAAGCGGAGGTACTGAACGTGTCTCCCGTGCGTTTCGATGCAGTGGACAAAATGATGGACCACGCGGTCGCTGATCTCGTTGCACAGCAGGTAGTTGTTCATGAAGATGTGACGCATCGTCTCGGCTTCAAGCAACTGGTGAAAAAGTTGTGATTCAGTCATTTAGAGGAAGATAACCTGATTCATTCGTATAACAGGAAAAGAGAGGTCACATGACTTTACCCCCGGGGTGAGGAAGAGGTTCAGGTGTTTATGAAGCAGAACTTGGTTCTGAGGGTTTCCTCTGCAGAAGTTTTGCAGAAACGAATGTGCCAGGGTCATGATCTCATTCATCTTCTCATCAATCTGTACAAAAGGCAGAACCGAGAGCACATAAAAGAAAACGGTTATTCCACCGAACGCCAGACAGCGTGACATCAAGGGCACTGCGCAAGGTACGATGAGTCATCCACCTTCTCATAGGGGATCTGCAGCAGGTCCAGCACCACAGTGTGGGCCCCCATGTTCTTCAGCAGCCTCTGCTGCTGCACACGACTCTTCTTACTGGGATAACACAGCTTGCTGAGCCGCAGCAGGATCTGAACAGCAGACACACGGGTCTTACAGATGCACGACGGAACAGAAACAGATGTGAGTAACCTGGAGATAAAGACACGGCGCTCACCTCTTTGACGATTTTGTAGTTGTTTGCTTTGTTGCTGTCGATTTGAGGTTTATTGTCTCCATCCTGGACCGGGCTCAGGACAACCTCCTGGCAAGGCAAAAAGAACAAGTCTTTACATTTACAAGTTACATGGTTAGCCACAGTGAACTAAAGCTCCACCATTGTTATGTGTTCACTCCAAAAAGGTTTATCTTTGGCATGCAACAACCGTGACATCCGGCCTCTAATTACCAACATTTGTCAGCGTGGTGGGAAAGGTTCCTGCCCAGATCGTTATCATCACTATCGCTGCGTTTTAGGAACAATAATGACGGACTTCGTGTTCCAGGCCTGACTAATAAAAACACATTTACAGCAGACTCCAGACATTATTATTCATTGTTCCTTCGTACGATGCCAAGAAAAACAGCTTTCCAGCAAACAAACATTTCACAGCGCGGCTCAAAGACTGATGGGATGTTTAAGAAAAAATATTGGAACTTCCTGCAGAGAATTTAATGTCAAACTAAAATCTGAAATGTGATTTTTTTTTGTGTGTTTTATGGATACTACTAGCACCTCGATGTTCTGTTCTTTGCCCTGCCGGACCACCAGGTCTTCACTGCTGTAGACGCCGCTCTTCTCCACCCACAGCTCGGACTTCTCCACAGTCAGACGCAGCTGGTCCAGGTCTGCCTTGATCTGCTTGTAGTTCTCTACATCCTGCTCCGACACCAACAGCTGGACCTGGAAAACACACAAGCACACGCTCACTTGATGAGAAATAAACCAGACATAAAGATATTAACAGAACAAATGTGTGAAAGCACATCTCTGCCAGGAGGTCTCAGTGCACCACTTTGGAACGTCAGCGGATTGTTAAAATGGGAGCTCGGGCAGCTCTAGAATACAGCTGAGAAAGCTCTTAGTGAGACAGTTTACAACTGCTGTTATGCCCTTTGGAGAACCCTCCTTATCCAAACTGATTAACTCAGGAAGTGCCTAATGCCACACTTTGTCAGCTCACCAAGGTATCGGATGTTCAAGTTTAACTGCTGTGTCGCTACCTGTTTGAAGGCCTGCAGGACCTCGGCTCTCTGGCTGAAGTGTTTGAAGATGAGCTGCAGCGAGCCGGACACCAGCGGGGGGTAATCTTGCATGATGAGATGGATCAGGACCCTCAAAAACGTGCGGCCCCCCTCGTCGTCCAGCTCCACCGCACTTAACTCGGAGCTGAGATCACAGCAAAGCAGGCGAGCGGATGCATCATTTACCAAAGAGACTAGGGAACCGTCTCATCATTTCTCTGTGTGAGTGCTTCACCTACCTCCCTGCAAACATGCTCTCTGCTTTGGTTGCAATCTCATCTATGTCTGGTTCCGAAGCTGGAGACAAAAGAAAGTGCACAACAGGTAAGTAAATACGTCATTTAGAAAGAAAAGGAATGCTTGGATAAAGAGAGGATGAAGTCGCACGTGTGATTGGGAGCATTTCGATCACAGAGACAGAGCTGTCGGTTATCGTCTTGTCCCCGAACTCTTTTTTGTAGATGGACAACAAGTACGTGATCCTATAATCCAACCTCACACTCAGGATGAACTAACAGGAAACAAAAAGCACAAAAACAGAATCAAACACTAACATTTAAAACATGACAAATGTCACCAGAAATGACTAAAAGGTTGGTGGCGCTTACTTGCAGGATCTCGATGATCTTCAGCTTGGTGTCCATCACCATGACGTCCTCGTTGTCCGACAGGAAGTGTCCTCTCCCGTAGCGCAGGGACGGAGAGGCTTCTGGGAGGCACTGCGGCACACCTCGACTCATCATAATCTGAGTCATCATTTCCCCGACTCCGTGGATCGTACGCAGGACATTGTTCCCTACGAGGAAACATTCATCTTCACACACTTTGCATTTAGTGTGTGTGTGTGTGTGTGTGTGTGTGTGTGTAAAGCCTGTCCTTTACATCTATTTGCATAGTTGACACATTTCAGCTCAAGCCTCAAGTTTATCATGAAAGTCAAAACAAGTGGAACAAACATCTGCATATATTGTGTCCGGTCGATTTAACCGAACCACCCTTTATTATTCGCCACTTTGGACACTTATGTTAAGAATTTCCCAAAATGTATCCATGTCTGTATTTCTGTTACTTCATATTTTGGCTCCACTACACCCAGGCTTCTTTATCTGCTGTAAAACTGCAAAAATAAATAAATATTCTAACAAGAACTAAAAAGCAAAACTAGTACCCCCATTTCTTTTCTTCCTCTGCTATCTCCCTCTGTTACTTTCAAAGTTCAATTCTAAATCCTAATGCTTTCATGCATAGCCTTGCTCCTGCATACATTTATTATCCGCTGCATTCATAGTTCCCCTCTAGATACCTCAGGCTTACTGACAATGGGCTCGTGTCTGTTCTTTGAAATTATGTTTTGTTTTTACAACCTTTAACCACCCATATTATGAAACGGCCTCTTGTCCATTCAATTATCCTAGCTCCTTAATTAAGAAACAACTAAACACCGTTTGACTCATAAGCTTTAAATGTTCCATGTGTTATTTAAAGCACTAATAGTAAGTAGTTGATCGTGATGAAATAATACATGTTAACTGCACTGACCAGCCTCCGGGCTCTTGTTGAGCTTGTTCATGAAGGTGAGTGGGTGCTGGACAATATCCAGGATGGCCAGCAGAGTGCGCGTGAGACGCAGAAGCTCACTAAAGCTATAGAAACCAAAGTAAACCAGGTTACGAGCCAAATTCACCACCTGGAAGGGAGAAGCAGGAACATCATGGTCATAAAACCCCTCCACAGTGGCGCATTAAAAACACATACATGATGCACAGTTTCAGAGTACGTGAGGTAATAAATGTGGATGAAGGAGCTGTTTGTTTTACCTCAAGCGTGAGTTCATTCTTGTCTTTGTCCCCAAATGGAAAAGGCTGGCTGACCACATCTTTGAGGTATTCTTCCACGAACTCCATGGTGGGAGCAAACGTCCTCTTCATGTCGTCTCTCGACGTGTCGGTGGACTCGTACTCGAACCTGGGGGGGGAAGCGCCATCACAAGCGTTACTAAGGCAACATACGGCTGCAGGCAACACACAATGATCATGCGGACGGGAGCTCACTCGTGGATGGTGATCTTGGAGGGGATCTCGGTCCAGAGGCGGGCGTAGCGTACGGGCACCACGGCCTCCTGCGGGTCACGGTCCACATGCATGTGCAGCATGAGGCGGCAGAAGGACGCTCGGAGGTTGTAGGGCAGGCAGTCGTCAAACATGCAGCGCAGGATCAGATCCACGGGGAGCTGACAGGTGATCTGGTTGATGGCCAGGTACTGACGGTCCAGACACATCTTAGCAAAGAGGTTCAGCTGGTACCTACAGAGGAGGCAGGGGGGGGGACATGCTTTTGTGTTACAGACGGGACAAAAAGGGGGGAAGCATACACCCTCGCCTTTTTTTGTGCCAGCGTAAGTAAAAACCAGAATGCCATCGTCACCTGTAATAGGTGATTATGTCTACATCCATCTTGTGGTTGCCCTTGGCATCCTGCGCCAGGTGGCGAATGGATTTGCCGTGAGGCTCCTTGTGGCTGTCGATCCAGTAGAGCCAAACCTCCTCCTCCTCCACCTCCTCCTGCAGCAGAGAGGACTCCAGGGTGGTCTCCGTGTTCGGGATTAGTCTGGACGGGGGGGGGGGGGGGGGGAGAAAGGAGGGCGAGGCAGAGAGTGTGACGTAGAACAGTTAACAGAAAAATGGCACACATTTTACTCTGCTGCTGAAAATATAAGGAGGCAGCTTACGCTTAAGAGCGTACTCGATGGGTTTGTTTGTACAGGTTTGAACGTGGAGGAGGGAAATATGACTTGCTGATGTAAACACAGATAACGCAGGGTGTGACTCACTTGGTCTGGATGAGGATATCTGCGTTGATGGGGTTCAGCATAAATTTACAGATAAGCTCCTGTGTGACGGGGATGGCAGTCTTGTTGGATACGCAGAGATCAGACAGATAATCCAGGAATCTGTTAGATTTCAGCAGACATGAAGGAACACGTGAGCTAATTGTGGGAGCGTGGATGATCTTTTTCTGCCCTCGGTTTTCCATGTAAAACTCCTCTTCTTCATTCTGTGGCTTTATGACAGATATGACTCTTATACTGTGTTTTATTTTGACATAAAACGCAGAAAGACACAATAACAGCTCATAATATAGCCATTATGCAGTCCAATAAAACACTAGGACATAGGGAAGGACATTTCTGATATTATTGTAGCAAAAGTCTTAGTATGACTACTAATTTTCATGCACAATGTTGGATTTTTCTTTTATTTTACATTATTAAATTGTTCCCTCGGGTCGTCCATTGTTGTGCAGGTGCACATGTCTGACCTGGGCTCTCTGTTGCGCCTCAGCAGGCTGACGAAGGTCTCGATCTCTCTGGCCGTGATGTGTTTTTCCAGCAGCTTGCGGTTGTTGTGCAGCAGGGCGGTGATCGTGTCCTCAGCCAGGATCTCATACCCAATTTGAGACTGCATGATTGAGAACTTTTTGGCTATATATTCCTGCGTGACACGGGAGACAAGGGGTTGTAAAGACTTTTGATTGAAGCGATGGTGAGTTCAACGTGAGCTACTTGTGATCCGTCAAGGGAATAGGTTTTATTAATGAACTCCTTAACAATTTAGGTTAAAAAAATCCCACAAAGAAACACTTAAATGTATCAAAGCTCAACTGAGGTTGTGTAAAACATAAAATATTGAATTTGTAAGAACTTAAATTGAGAAAAAGGTAGCATATGTTCATATTTTCAAAAAGGTGTAACTAGAAAATGTTTTGCATTTTTACTGGACGACATTTGTTGAATACGTTACTTGAAGCCTGACATGGCTTGGTGCAACATATGATCCCTATATTTCACGTGATATCACGATTCTAGCTGAATCTAGCTGCTGTGCAGAATCACACAGTATGGCAGAAAAGCCTTTCATTATGTTTAAACTCCCCCACATCCCCGTGATCATGAGCGTGTTAATGAACCTGGTGACAAAATCAATCATCACTCAATATTAGACTGTAGAAGGCGGAAACGTGCCTGGTTCTTGCGATAGTCCTGTTGGGAGTGGCGCAGCACCCTGTAGCAGAGTCTCAACATGTACTTGAAGTGAGAGTAGCGCTGGTCTCCCAAATCCTCCAACTTCAGCATCGGACCGTCACCCTGATCTGTGAATGGAGCCTTCAGGATACCAAAGATCTGGAGAAACAGAAACCCACATGTAAGGACATGACCAGCCCACCCCCCCTCCATCCGGCCCACGACGGATGTCAAAAATATTACATGTTTCACATTAAATTATTCTTCTTTTATACTCGTTTCATATCAATTTAAACTACCCCTTGTAATAAATATATATATATATATATATAGATATTTGTTGCGCAATACAATGGCAAAGGGCAGAGGTCGTGGTGCTGCACATGTCCAGCCTTGACTGTGTGTCGCTTTGTCACTTTGTTTTGCCACAAACAGCAAAGATGTGGCTTTCCAGGCAGAAAGGAAAGGTGGACTGAGAACACAGACTGTTTCAAGACAGAGGGACATTGCAGTATTTTTTGTGCTGTTCAGTGGAAATGCTACGTGCCTGGTATGTAAGGAAAAAAAAGGAGAATGTTGACACGGCCCTCCTATGAGATGACAAAACCATCAGCGGCCCTAAGCCTATTTGAGTCCTGGAAATACTTTGGTGCTGACCTGGGCGAGGATGCTCTGTTCCCTCATGAGCTTCTGCCTCTCCCGGTTGGGCGTTGAGGTGACCACAGACAGAACATCCTGGCCGTTGTTTGGCACCACGCACACAAAGAAGACGAGGTCCTCCAGGAGCTTAGTCACAAACCTGAAACATATTTATAAAAAGGCAAAAACAATAAAAAAGGTATGAAATCATGAAAGACCGCCTTGCGTAAGCCGCGTCGTCGCCTCATGCGTCCGTACCTCCTCTCGTTCTGAGCGATGTTGCCGTACTGAAGCTTCCTCACGGTGGACTCCAGGACTTTACTGGCATCGTTGGCAAAGTCCAGGTCTCTGACCTCCGACAGAGGAACAGACACGATAGCAAAGGCCTCTTTGTCCTCTTTGGTGGGACAGGTGCCGATCTATTGTGACAGCCAAAGGAAATTCAATAATGCATCCACCTTTGTGTTACTCGTGTGTGTGTGTGTGTGTGTGTGTGTGTGTGTGTGTGTGTGTGTGTGTGTGTGTGTGTGTGTGTGTGTGTGTGTGTGTGTGTGTGCAGACCGTGAGCATAACCGGACGCTCCTCCTCGGCGTCGATGGGGACGCTGGTGCTCGTCACCCAGGTGTTGGTGCACAGGTGCCGAAGTCTCACATAGGAGTTTCTAAGAAACGATGGGACAGCTTATTTACATCACAGGGGATTTTTTGGTTGGAACTGAAAAGCATCGATCTCGGTAAGTCAGTTACTATGCTAGCAAGTGACACGAAGAAAATTCATACACATAACACCACTACGACGATGTAAACGGACTGACCTGGGCACGAGGCAGTCGGCCCGCTGCAGAGTGGTGGCGTCCAACTCAAACAGAGAGGCTATGTCATTCCCATGGGGAACAGAAACCAAGGTGAAGGCAATCTTCTCCGCTGCCTGATGCTTCCTCTTGTGGAACAAAGTGTCCGTCTCATTCTGCAGCACACAAACACACACACATGCAGGGAAGCAGGAATGAGCCTCGGCAGTCTAACGGCACAGACCGTTAAGTTGTTTATCAATACGCACAGTGGATGTTGGATCTTTAAACATACAGTAGACGTGTTCAGCCCACGTTCCAGTCTATAAAGAGGGACGCATGCAGAGCTGGTTGGCACCGTCGTGTTTACACCACTGAGAGTCAATGAACCTTGCTTGGAGCGACTAATCATCACTTTGGTTAGTGTTTATTCTGTCAGCTGTTCTCCATGACCTGATTGTAACGACGGGTGGGTGTCGAAAATGTCAAAAATAATTGCGAGTGCATATTAGAAGTTTTCAGAGCCGTAACTGATGTTTCAAATTGGCGATTTGTTGACTAACCATAAAAAAAACTCACAATGTAGGTTTTATTATTAATCAGTCAGATAATCGTTGTCTGACTGACATTGTTGAGAAATCACTTTAAGAAAAAAAATGTTTTACTGGTTCCAGGCTATTGAATAATGTCTGTAATTCTGCTTCTAATAATACGACGCAGTAAAAAGGCAAATTCCCTTATTGCAGTTGCAACCACCAACATATTTAACATATAACTTCCATTATGGCATCACATGAAAAATAAACAGGATTCTGTAACAATAAATGTGACTCTAGCTTCACATAAATCATTTTTCCCTCCAATAACTGATTAATTCATAAATAATGAAGTGCTAAACTGCAAACACACTTCACATTTACTTCATAAAAGATGTATATCCATCTATATTCCAAAACTTCCATTTCAGGGAACATCAATCATCATCTTGACTATTTAGTCTTTGGGAGCCTGAGAAGTCATGAGACATGTTTTGTGTCAAGTCGCCAAATCTTTTCCACAGAAATACTCAGGTAAACACAGAGAAATGAGCCAAACTATTGCTCGAAAAGTCAGGCGGATGTGAGAGAAACTGTACAGTCACAGCTTCTTACACTAATGAGGCATCAGGCTACACGGAGATGCAGCCAGAGAGCCCCGACTCCTCCGTGTTAAACGCTGCGATACGTAGGCTGCTACAGCCAGATGCAGCACACAAAAAGGCGAGGGTTAATTTCTTCCACTGTTCTCTGCATGTCAACGGGAAGCTCCCCAGAGCTGCCTCCACGCCTCAGCTTCTCTATCCTCCCACTCCTCCACCTCCCTCCCCTCTGCTAGTGACTCACCCGCCAGCTTAGCACAGGCGAGTGGAGCAGAGCAGACAGCACGTCTGCCTCCCCTCCATCCCCGCTCGCAGGGCACCCCCACATCCAGACGTTATGTAAGGGGCCCCCTGTGTGTCTGAAAGCCAGCATGTGCATGAGAGAGTGTGCGAGGCTGAGAGTGTGTGTGTTGTGTGTGTGTGTGTTTCTTGCACCGCCGGAATACAAATGTGCGAGGAAACTAAGAAAGAAGTGTCTGGATGGAGAGTTTGTACGTGAGTGTAAGAGAAGTGGTGGTATTGCATAAGCAAAGGGTGAGGAGACAGAGAAGGACCTGAAGTTGGACAGATAATGTATGGAACGACGGAGATAATTGTTCTTTCTTACTAAAAAAAAAATCTTCTTTCCTGTTCACCAACGTGTCCTCTCTTTCAGTCGGTTCTGACTCCTATATGCTGTAAAATTATATCTGCATTGCTGCCGTCTTGAATTATAACTAACAATAATGTGAGAAATGCGTGTCGTGACTTTACAGCCGAATGCACTCGTCTGACCGACTCACCTCTCCTTTGGGCTCCGCCGCGTCGTCTTTGAATTCAGGGTTCACCTGCAGAGAGACTGAGCGGTCACCTCGGTGACCTCAAATATAGAAAGCTCTCATGCTCATCCTGTCAGCATCATCATCATCATCATCATCATCATCCCCGTCACCCCAAATCCAGACTGTTCAACAGCAGATGGGTGATAGTGGCCATATCAATGGGAACACTGCCACCTACAGCACATCGCCCACAATCCCCTTCCACTGTTGTTATTCAGAAAGTGCAAAATAGATACACTCCGTTTGAGAAGGGGACTCAAACAAAACGTTTATTAATGCAAGCTGCTCTCTAAAAGTAGTGCATAGACAAACCAGGGATCCACTGATCCTTGCATTTAATTAATAACCCGAATGTCTCACTGCGTGGAAGAGATGCAGGTTTGTTAAAACAAAATGTTACAAATAAATACATAGACATTTACTGAACTTTATCATTGATTAAGAAGATAAAACATCAACAATACCTTTTTAATGCAGTAACAAATTGGTCAAACCTTAAACAGGAATTAAATGTGCAGTATAATATCTGTATAGTCTGTTCAAATACAGCCGAACTGAATGGATCAGCTACATCGTCAGCGATAGCCGACACAATGATTAAAAAAACGATTAAAACTCACCTCCGCTGCCAGATAATTCCCACTCGCCAGGTGTTTGAAGCGGAAGAGACTGTTCCACTGACCGGCTCCACCTCGACAGGGGTCATAGTGCACAACCTGGTACAGAACAGGAAGCAGTCACACGTTTTACGTCTCCTGCATGTTATTTAGTGTCGGTCTTTGCTTGCCTTCGACTGGTCTGATATGTTGCAGCGAGACTTCAATAACACAGCTTTCACTTTAGTTACAACGTTCACTTAGTTTGTGCTTTTGTTTAAAGTAGGATAAAACTGGTTAAACAGCAGTCGGAAGATGAGCTCTTTTAAGTCACAAACCAAGAGTTCCAGTTCAGAGCCATCACTGCATTATCAGAATGACAGTCACCAAGTGTGCCAAGTACAACAGGAACTCATGTTTGTCATACTTGTGCAACAACATGATATGGTGATGCGAGTACATTCTGGCACAGCAGAGGGACAACGGGAACTTCAACTTAGTGCAAGCTGATAAAGAGGAACATGCGGTACAGTAGATGGTGGATTAAAAAGATCTAAAATCTTAAAGTGGCAGACCGGCAGACAGCATGTACAATCGATGGGGAAATTATGACAAATCTGCACATTTAAGTACATGTATTTATTTAAACTGAGCTGTGTAAAGTGTATGGCTTTAACCGGGTCTTTATGTCATTGATGGATGTCTGGTTTTACTAACAGGACAACACATGTATTTCAATTCCATTTTGTCCATAAGCTGCAGTCAGACCTTGAAGTCATCAGGGCATGATAATTAAAAACAATGATTCTATTAAAACAGCATCAATGACGTTCTCAAATTAAAAGGCGAGATGTCACTTCCTGCTTTACCTCGATCTCCCAGAGAGCCTTGGAGCTGGTGGCTGAGGTTGCAGATTGCCGCAGCGTGGTCCTGAGAAAGACGTGCTGCTGTTTCTTGTACTCGTCGCAGGTCAGAAACTTCTCCTGCTCGGCGTGAAACAGCCTCACAACGTCACCCTGACGGGGGAAACAAGCCAAACGTGACCCTGCTGCAAGATAACGGCACGCCGTTTGCTCTGAGGAAACGGATCTAAAAGCGATAAAAACAACGTACCCCCTTCAGCACGTCTTCCCTGTAGTCGCTGAACTTCATGAACAAGGTGACTTTCCAGCTGGTGTTACAGTTAACAGCATTCACCTGCAGCATGAAGCAGAGGAATTAGGATTTCAAACACAGTTAAAGGATGAAGATGATGTATGAATTCATTAAAAACTGTAAGATAAACTACAGGAATGTCTTGGCAAACAGTTTTATTTGTTAGCACTGACACAAACAATATGGATGAACTAGTCCCACCTCTTTGCAGCCGGGGTTGTCGAGCAGCTCGATGTTACTGGCGTGGAGAGGCTGCCCTGCGTTCACTGGCATCAGCACCACCTTGTCTCCAACCACCACCTTGAACCCAATTAGACACAGTCACATCCCAGCGCAGGTGGAGCTGCGGGCTGGTAAACTTCCAGAGGTGTTCAAATGGATGAAACGGGAAGGAAGAGTGTTTCCATGCAAGGAGGGTTTGTCTAAAGTCTGCAAACACCCCCTTATTTAAAAAGTGCGACATGTGCAACAGGCTGAGCTTCAGGTGAAACACCTATGTTCATACCGTGTACATGAATGCAGCACACAGAGACGTGGTGAAGTTCACTGCCTGTCTTTGGAGCGCTTGCACAACATGCTACGCTCAGCTATGCTAAGATGCTACGCGGTATCTCATGTTAACCAGCCACACACAAGCACGCTGTGGCTTTTTTCCACTTATTCCAAATCTGTGCTCGTGTATTTAAAACACTTGTTTTAAATACGGTGAAGCAGCATCAGTGACACACGGTAGACAGAAAGTAACAACCAACTGGATGCTCTCTAACAGTCTAACATGCAGTAGGGAGGGCGGTGCATCCATGCTTCTTTTTTTTTTATATGATATCCTAAATCTGTCCTAATAATACACACCATGCACAATCAAGAGCAATACCTTTAACCATAGGATGCTAAAGCCAAAGGGGGAAGGACAAAATCAGAAATGTTACTGGGGGGGGAGGACAGGAAGGACAATGAGTGTATAGGATGAAAAAGTCAGACCTCTGCTGTACTCGTAACAAAGAGGAACGTCAAACTATGTCGAGTGGTGGCGAGCGGAGGGACCTACATTATCTCCTTCGCTGCGGAGCTTCCAGAAGGGCTGAATGTAGAACCAGGAGCCCTCGTTGCCAGCCGGGTCCAAAGAAACCCTCATGGCGTTCTTCTCCAGCAAAGCAGGGAGACGCTTGTTCACCGTCAGGTACTTGTTGCTCTTAATGTGCAGGAGCTGAGACAGAAGAGCCACAGCTGGTTAATGCTGCAGGAGTCGTGGTGGAGGAAGAAGAAGCAGTAAAACCGACCCTGTGACTCTTATACGATGACATATTAGGATGCAACTAATTATTATTTTCATTATGGATTCATGTCTTGATTAATGATTGCTTGTTTGGTATGTTGCGTTTGATTATTGGAGTTAGGAGAGTTGGTTGACTATGTGTCAACACAACAATTAATTCTTTAATCTATTATACCGATTCCACCTTAACTGCATATTGAAAGAGGCCTGCTCACTGGAGGAGCAACTGAGACTTCCTAGAACACAACATCAGTAATATACTGTTGCCCTAAAGTTTAGCAATCAGTGAAACCAAATAGTAACATTGTAAACTTGCTTGAGCGATCTCAGGGGTTTTTTACCTGGATGACATTACTGTATTTCACGACTTCTCCGAGGAGCTTCTTGTTCTCCGACTCGTTCTGCTTCTGCTCCAGTTCCGCCGCATGCTGAGCACCGAGACAGAGAGTTACTAAAGCTTTGTGATTCAAATGCAAAAACGGGAGATCTCCATGCAGATGTGTGAAAAAAAAAGCTCTATACCTGCAACTTCTTAAACAGGTCTCCCTGTGTGTTGTTGTTTCCCTGTTTTCCTTGTTTGGCCTTCCAGAACTGCTTCTGGGCCGAGTATCTGTTCATGGGACACACCTTGAAGAGGCAATCTGCAGAGGAGCAAAAAGCATTCAGGCACACGGGAGTTGCTCTCTCTGTGGGTGTGGGTCCGATTAGGTGCTTCTTAATGTGGCGAAACAGCATTTTTGAGGCGAGTCTTTATTTACCCACAAGAGGCCTGTAGAGAGCTAAACACATAGAAGCTTCTCTTAAACCTCAATGTTGTGTTAAACAACAGTGAGTAGCCTTGACAGCGTATGTGCGTGTGTGGATATAACCTTGCAGATCCCTACAAACCTCGGAACTTTTTGGGCGGGTTGGCCAGGTCTCCAGCATCAGGCTGGACGACACACCTGTCATCCACAAGCCTGCAAAAGGAGAGGTCAGAATTATTTAAATCGGCACGGTTTCTATTGGCCACCTGCAGGATGAAAGGCTCAGCTGGAAACGCAAGTAAAAAGCAATGGCTCCGTTTACCATCATAACATCTCCTGAGAGCTCTCCCACTATCTGGACTGCTGCTCTGAATATTTATGAAACGGAGCTCATCTGATTTAACGTCACTTTGATCTCTGCTTTCTAGCCCAGCGGGGTGTCGGGGGGGACGGGGGGGTCCGCTCAGTCTCGACGTTGTATCGACAAACCGGGGTAAAAAGATCTATTTCTGTCGCTTTCACATAGTACGCAGTGACAGCTGGTTAGAAGGGTGTGTAGAAGTACGCTGCGAGCCTTCAGCATTGTGTTGCCTCTTTGTGAAGTCTATGTCGGTTACTGGAGCGTCGTGTAGGCCGCCGCCACCGGAGGAAACCACGTGGTTTCCGTGTCGGGGTGATTACACTCGTAACTAATAACTGCCATGTTTCCCACATCCTCCCCTCTTAGCATGCGAATGAATGACTAGTTAACACACTGAGATGTTTCATTGACTGGTTTAGAGGTGCACATCAGCCGGCGAGGGGGAAAATCACACGTTCACATTCAGTTAAACCGACACATATCTAGAGTAGATACAAGAATACATGTTGCAAAACAAGCATGACTCTGCAACATGCATGAAAGGCCTCGTTAAAAAGCCTTTATTCGTCTGCCACGTCGCGTCCTACATCGGTGGGACAGCTAATATCTGATGACATGAAGTGTGCCTCGTCATTGGACTGTTTCCTAGTTCTTTATCTGGTATATTTCACCCTGGTTTCAAAATGGCTTTGTGAAAAATGTGTTTGCTAAGATCGATTTCAGCGACGTGTGTTAGTAGTCAACTGAGAAGACTGACGGCGACGTCGCTGGAAAGATTTAGCAAAATGATTCAACTAGACTGGTTGAGAATCCATCGATCTGAGTTTTATTCCAGACTTTATTTAGTCCTGGAGTAACTAATCCTCCTTCAGGAAATCAGTTTAGTGAAGAAAGCAAATGTGTGATAAACTAGTGCTGGTGGTGTAGAAGTCTTGGTTTAATTAGAGCAAGGGCAACCAGTATTCTGAGGTCAAAGGTCACAGTGGTCAGTGTTTGAGGAAGTGTCCCTGTGGGTCGTTTAGGACTCAGTGTTTCGTTGTTTGCAGTTTTAAAGTCACGCGTGGTGTTAAAGCAGAGAAGTCTGCTGGCATATATTCTATTGTAGCAGCTGTGAGTGTTCCCATTCTCTTTATCCCACCAAAGGCCGAGGTGCACAAGCACATCCATTCATCCCGTCCACTGAGGAGAAACCTAATGCAAAATGCACAATTCCTCCAATTCATACAAAGCTGGCAACCCTGCTGAAGTGAGCGGAGCCACTTCCTTTTCATGCCACGGCACTTGATCAGTGTCAATCCACAGGCCGGTATCAGGGTTACATCTGAACGAGACACAAGAGAGCCCAACAGGAAGCAGAATCGAGTGCTAAATAGCTAAACAGGAAGGCGTTATGGAAAAGTCCCCATGAGCTGATAAAATACAACCGAGCTGGGCTTTAGTTCAAACAGACAGGCAGGCTGACAGAGTTTGCTCTAACCGAGTTAAACATGAACCAATGATAGCACGCCGGGCACAGACGAGCTAATTTTAGCTCCGCTGGGAGAACAACACAGGAAGAAATACAGCAATGCAGCACATTAGGTCCGATATATTTGTTCTGAAAAATCTACACTCAAGCCAACAAGGAATGACTCATCTGAAAGAAAACTGAACGATCTCACAACCAACGCCTGTTTTCGCACGTTTCAACACGCTGATAAAGCAGTGCAGTAATTCTTGTGGAACGTTTAAAAATCATACGCAAATCACCTAAATATAGAATTATTGTTATCTTTGTCCACAGGCCCACAAATAGAGTGAAAAACAATACGGATCTCCAAAATGATCCTTTCTGATCATTAAAAAACGTGACACGGCACAGAATCCAAGGAGGTCACGGTTTGGTTACCGTTCTGGATCGCTCAAAAAAGGTCATCTGGCGTTCGAGTGTTTGCAATGCAAGGCGTGTGAGGGACTCGCAGATTTAATGTTATCCAAAGCAAACAAGGGCCCGAGCAGCCTTGTGCAGCCGAGGTTACATTGTGCTCACAGGAGCTTTTGGCTCGGGTGAGGTTCCTGCAGAGTCTCCGGGCCTCGCCGAGCTCTGGCGCAGAACAGCCCTCCATTAAATACTCGGCGCTCCTGTTTGACTGCGTGGGTTACTGAATCGCTGATAAGAGCTTCCCTACTTTGCTTCACAGCAACAAGAGCTGTGGACAATCGCCGCTGTGCACTTTTGCGTCTTTCTTTTTTTCTTTTTTTTTCACGTTAACAGCCCCCGTGTGTGCTGCTGCATGCATTTGCATTGGCAAAGGCCTCTACAGTTAAGGGGAGCATTTGAGCAAGAGAAGTTGGCTGTGTGCACTCCTGCAGATAGGCAGGCAGGGAACACTGTAGCCTACAAACAGGTTGAATGCGAAGGTGCTCCGATTACATTAACCCCCCAGAGCAGACGGCATTAAATAAAAAGAGGCGATAACCTCATATGCCAGCTGTTGTGAGGAAAGTGCTAAACACAGTGTGAGGTAAAGGGTAAGGAGGTGGGTGGGGCACGCTCATTCCTCAGGAGTAGTCGGCCTCTCCACGCTTGCTCTGCAGGCCCAGGGGCCAGAGTGCACCTGGAACCACAGAGGTATTTCACCTTTCCACTCAGGAGGAACCACAGCCAAAGAAAAACCCTGTTCTTGGCATTTTTTCCACACGGCGGTGTGGAGAATGGCACAATGAAAAGCAGTTTCCATCACGCCCCCACACACAGCCTCAAGTATGACTGACACCTGACAGTGTGAGATAAAGAACAATACTTAGAGAATAACGAAACTCATGTCACACTGTAAAGCAGCGGCTCCAACACTCTTATTGACTGGAAGGAAGTCATGGAAACTATTAACCAGTATTTCTCAAAAAAAAAAAAATCATAGATTAGTAAAAAAAAAAAAAGTCTAACCAATCTAATATAAATATAAGATCATTTCTTCTTCTGTGTTCCGTTACTTAATGTGTGTGCCTTCACATTTGTCTTATGACCCATTGAAGAGGTCATGACCCCCTGGTTGGCTTCCAGTGCTTTCTGGTGACTGAATACGGCAGGAAAAACTCTAAATCACTTTCTCCTGAATTAAAATGTGACGCAGATCTCTTCTTAAGCTGACAAGGACAAATCTCAACATAGAAAAGGTTCACTCC